>NC_053497.1:31112450-31712450 GCF_905171775.1 Rana temporaria | reverse complement strand
CCATATAATATGAGGTCAAACCTAAACACTTTCAATTTGTATGGAATCAGGCAGGCCCTTACACTCAGGGCCGGCCTTTGGGGTGTGCGAGATGTGCGGCTGCACAGGGCGCCATGGGCAACAGGGGCGCCATGCGGCCAGAGCCGTACTAAGTGGGGGTGCCCCACACTCGGGGGCGCGCCCCCTTCCGTGACTTAAGCGGTGACAGCGCCGCCGTCACTCCGTGACTTTAGGCAGCACCGTAGCAAATAAGAGCTGCAGAGAGACTCCAGGCACAGGCAGATACCGCAATACAAAGGGGTGGGGGGGTAGCGGGGTGACATCGCTGCACCATCCATCCCCCTCCTCTAACGGCCGCGGCTGAGCTGTCCTGATTATCGGTGTTCGGCACTTCTCACAGAACACCTGATGTCACACAGGCACAGCCGAGTGAAGCCGCCTCCCCCTCCTCTCTGTTTATATGTACAGAGGGGGAGGGGACCTTCTGTGCATGTGCTGCCGCACGCTGATCTGAAGTACTGAATGGGAGGAGTTTTCACTGAGGGGGCTGTGTAATGTAAAGGGGTCCAGTGATGCAGGGTGCTGTGTAATGTCAAGGGGTCCAGTGATGCAGGGTGCTGTGTGATGTAAAGGGGTCCAGAGGTGCAGGGTGCTATGTAATGTAAAGGGGTCCAAAGGTGCAGGGGGATGCGTAATGTAAAGGGGTGCAGGGTGCTGTGTAATGTAAAGAGGTGCAAACTGTTAAAAATATTGCAAATATTTTTTTCCTCTTTGTGTATGTTTAGGTGACCAGGGGGCGAGGGGTGAAGATGGGGGGGGCGCCAATGGTTTAGCTCGCACAGGGCGCCTGAACACCTAAGGCCGGCCCTGCTTACACTACGTAGTTGAAGGTAAATCTAAAGGAAATTGAACTAGAAGATTGTATAATGTATGGCCAGCTTAAGAGTTCATAGGTATGAGATAAACATTTTCTAATCCAGATCTTTTCAAATGTTATGGAAGTTATAGCTTTTTAGAACATCGCTGCACAAATAGTAGCTAATAACGTAACTAGTTGTGGGGGTGCTGCACACACCCCAAAGAACGTAATCAAAGTATCACATCCTGCACCTGGCAGCAATTCACAGCTGTCAAAATGACAGCCTGGAGTTGTGTGTAAATACAGGAGCTACTATAGCCACTGCTGTTAAAAAAACAGACCTCTTGACACTCTTTTTATAATCACTGTTCATAGGCAAGATAGAGAGATACAAAATATCACTATTGTTACTTTTTTATTTACTCTGTTCCTTTCATCTGCCCCCTATCCACCTATCTGCTGTGATTATTCCTCTGGCAGAGACTCAGAACAGAGCTCTGTTTATGTAAACAAGGCAGAGTTATGTTCTGATTGGTGGGGGGTGTCTGGATTTGGTGTTCCTGCAAAGCAGGGACTAAAATCCATCTCTTCCCCCTAGTAAAAGCAGCACACATAGTAAACACAAACACTGGGTAGGCACACAGTTCACCCTTTGATTGCCCTAGATGTTCAACGCCTTTCCTCCCAGTGTCATTAGTACAGTGACAGTGCATAACTTTAGCACTGATCACTGTATTACTATTACTGATTCCCAAAAATTGTCAAAAGTGTCAGAATGTCCGCCGCAATAATGCAGTCCCACCATAAGGCACTGATCGCCACCATTAATAGCGAAAAAAAATTAAATAACATTTCCTGTATACAGTACATCCCATGGTTTGCAGATGCTATAACCTTTGTGCAAACCAATCAATATACACTTATTGGGATTTTTTTGGTAGCAGAATACATATTGGCCTAAATTCATGAAGATTTTATATTTTTATACTATATTATATTTTTTATTTATTGGATATGTTTTATAGCAGAAAGTAAAAAATCTTTTTTTTTCAAAATTGTCTGTCTTTTTTTTGGGTATAGCACACAAAAAATAAATGCAGTGGTGATCAAATACCACCAAAAGAAAGCACTATTTGTGTGGGAAAAATGTCATTTATGTACAGCGTCGTATGCCCGTGCCATTGTCAGTTAAAATAATGCAGTGCCGTATTGCAAAAAAATGGTCTGGTCATGAAGGGGGGTCCAGTTGGTAATCACTTGACCTCCAAAAGATTTTACCCTTCATGACCAGACCATTTTCTGCGATATAATACTTTAAATGAAAATTGCGCGGTTGTTTGATGCTGTATCCATGTCATATGTCCTTTTTTTTCCCCCACAATATTTTTTTTACTTTCTGCTATAAAACGCATACAATAAAATATGTAAAAAAAATCGAATTTCTTCAGAGATTCAGGCCAAAACGTATTCCGCTACATTTTTTGTATAAATAATCCCAATGAGTGTATATTGATTGTTTGTGCAAAAGTTATAGCGTCCAAAAACTGGGATGGGATATATTTATGGAATTATTTTTTCAGCAACTTATAGCGGGACTGAGACAAATCGGACATCTAACTGACACTTTTGTCACTTTTTTGGGAACCAGTGAAACCAATACAGTCATCAGTGCTAAAAATATACACTGTCACTGTACTAATGACACTAGCAGGGAAGGGCTCAACATCTAGGGCGATCAAGGGGTGGCCAACATGTTTTACTGTGTGTGCCGTTTTTTACTAAGCAATGTACTTTGCAGGAAGAAAGAAAACAACACATTGCTGCTGTCAGAATAGAGCCATGTGTTTGTTTACCTACACAGGATTCTCTTCGGTAATGTCCGGAGCTGATCTATGGGTGCCGGCACCTGCTGATTGGATCGTGTTGCAGCCAATCGCTGTACAGCGGGGGGGCTGGAAATGGCACGCTCCCTAGCCCGGCACGGAACACGTACTAGGTACGTGATCCTGCATAGGAGAGCTGCCTTGCCGCCGTATATGTACTATGTATGGTCGGCAAGCAGTAAAAACAACCTGACAAATACTGACGTTACTATTTAACCCTTTATAAACCCTTGGGCTGGCCATACATTATACAATTCTCTTGTGCAATTTGCTTTAGATTTACCAAAACCATATGTAGCACTACCCCCGAAGGAGCTGCTGGTTTGTTTTGGGTGGCACGTTACCTCTGTATCTCCGCCGTCTAGGGTACTGGATGAGAGCTGTAATAAAGTCAATGTCCACACTGTAGATGTCTTTTCTGTGCTTTTATTACCCAATGGGGTAAAAAAAAACTGGTAGGAATAGTGGAATGTGAAGGGATAGAAGAAATGGAAAGTAACAGATTCAGGTGTAACTGGTTCCGGAAACAGTCCTGCTTCCAATGACAACTTTCGTCGCCACTCTAGCCAGAGTGGGTATAGTGCATCTGGATAGGCCTCTCTCATCAGCCTAGCAGCCAGAGTGTCACTCGAAAACTCTAGGGTGAAGTCCCTGCCACAGACCCTCCTAAAGGTGAAGATAGTTTCGGTCCAAAATCCTTCCCAACTGGATTCAACACCCGGATCTCCTTCAAAACAGCTTTGGTTATGTCAGAAACTGACAGGCAACCATCATTCAGCCTGTCAGAAACAAAGTGTCCTTTGATGAAGCAAGTAGGCCTCTCCTGAGATACCAGCCTCGTGCTCAGTATTCCCCCAGACAGGTTCTTCATCCGTCAGCTTCCTACCACGGGACGGACAGCACAGGACCACTCTTCAAACCGCAGACCCAGTCAACCTACTGGGCCTACAAGGTAGATTAGTTGTTCTCCGGGCCAACGTGGTCCCAGAGCCAGGAACAACTGAACACACACACACCCGGCCAGGAGGGCCACACACGGGGTGGTGGGACGACTGCCCAGGTGGAGGGCGGCAAGACGAACCCCGGCCAATGGCGTCTGCCGTTAAAATACCCCTCCCCAGCATGTACAGCGAGGCGACCAACCCTCCTGATTGACTGCCGGGGAGAAATATCCACATGACCCTGACCCTACTGCTGCCACCTGTCGGCCTGGGGTGTGAGGCCCCCCAGACAACGACAGTAAAAACAGACAGTACAGCCAAAGCTAGAACAGAGGCCCTTACATTTAAACAAATAAACATGATCAGAGCCAACTAACTCTCTGAACTCCCTCTAAATTTACAGCAGCAACGGCTCTGAAAGTAGCCAAGCGCTACACATATAATATGGGGTCAAACACTTTCAACTTGTATGCAGTCAGGCAGGCCTTTGTACAACATAGTTGAAGGCAAATCTAAAGTAAATTAAATAAGAAAATTGTATAATGTATGGCCAGCTTTAGTTTAGCCTGCTGAACCATAATTACCTTCTTCTGCCTCTTCTCCCCTTACCATTTTTCCTGATTTCTATTTTTCTAACCATTAATATTATTCAATGTAGGAAAAAAAACATCTGTTTAGCTGCTGCAGGACGGTTCTTGAAAGAGAGACAAAGAGGCCGCTTATCAACATCCACAGTGCTATTCGCAGGACTGGTGAGAGGGTTGTCAACCCGCTATCAGTACTGTTTGGCAAAAACGGAATTATCCAGTGACCGGGTAATCACTGTACCTTCCACAAATACACTTAGCCCAGGTACACACAGCAGGCAGTTGGGCTTCATACTGAACCCTTGTTTAAGATAATACTGTTTCCCTGAACCCCCCTTACACTTGAATTAAACTATATTCAATCTTTGTTTGTCTTGCCTATCTTACAACTGAGCTAAATACTATACCAGTTCTCCAGAAAACCCTAACTGGATGCAGGCTCATTGCAAACTCATAAAGTGCACCAACACTTCGAAGGGCCACGACATTAGCCGGCAGAAGAAACAACTTAAGGACTTCCCCTGTTTTACTTCATCTACTCACATACCACCTCTTGTTACCTACTTTGGGTTGCTCAGGCCTGTATGGTAACCTTCAGGAAGCCTTATGCCAGGGGTGCCAAACCTTTTGAAGAGCAAATTGGTAAACAGTTGCGGGCCACAATGAGCGGAGCGGCTGGATGACAGGTCACGGCTACTCTACAGGCCCTCCGAAACACCCAGATGGAAGGGGACGAATTCCCTTGTGATTTTCGGATTGGAAATGGGTGTAAATGGACATCTGTCACTCTATAGAGGTGAATTGAGGGTCCCATTTGGTCGGGCTGATCGTGTGAAAAGGGCCTAAAACTGATTTCACACTGATGTGCTGCGGTTTACCCACACCGCGGATGCAGCGTAGTGCACCTGTGTCTATCCTGCGGATTAGCTGAACTTTGCCCTATGGCAAAAGCCAGCGCTGTAGAGGACGCATAAGCTTATGGGGCTCTGCTCCGCAGCCGATTTCTTCCTCTACCACCAGCTTCATTCACAACACTGATGCTGCGGTATGGCGGGTCGGCAACCTGCGATCTGGGCTTGCCAACCCGCCATTCCAGAGCCGCCATTCCAGAGCAGGAGGTCGCGGGCCACATCAGAGGGCTCCGCGGGCCACTGGTGGGCCAACCCTGCCTTAGGCCTAGTATAGCCACCCTTGTGCCATTGAGCAGTGTAGCTCTGGGGGTTTAGACATAGCTGAATTTTTATTACTGCTCATTGTCACACTCAGGGTGACAGTGTTACTGTTTAAGTTGACCTGTGTGGTGGTAGAATTTTAGGCTACGTGGTATTGTTAACTGCTCTGTATGTTAAATGCACTACCATCTCTGTCCTTTAATGCCTTTTTTTCTTATCACTCTCCTGATTCACGGTTTAACCATTAATAGGCATCAATATACAAAGCTTGCTTTTATTGATTGTTCTACTGTCTGTTTTTTCCAAATTGCATTATTGCTGAGCACTAGGTTTGCTGTCTACGATTCCTATGTGAGACCTAGTGCTCGTGTAGCTGGGTATGTCCTAGAGGTTGGGGGTTTTGAGAAGGTTGAGGCCAGCATCAGAAGACCTATCTCACTCAGTGGCACTTTCGGGGGTTGTGCACACTTACCATGATCCTTGCAAGACGCAGCCTTGTCTCGTTGTTTTATTGCCCAGGATGTTCCACTTGTACATGGAAGACAAATAGGCCTGTAAAAAGAAAATCATTTTGATATGCTTTTATTGTGTATATTCTTTGGCATATTTCCATTAATTTTTTACAGCACATTGTAAGAAAATAATTTCCCTTGCTTTTTATTTTACACTTTCAGTAAGTTCAAATTTTTAGTTACTATAACAGTTTTCCACTTGAAGACCAGGCTTTTTCTGGCATTTTTTGTTAACAAGTTTAAATCAGTATAATTTGCAAGAAAATTACTTATAACCCCCAAAAAAATTTTGCAGAGACCCTAGGAAATAAAATGGAGATCTTCACAATGCCCACAAGCAAAATGACAACGGTGTGGACATAGTTTTATAAACTATCTTTTTTGAATAACTACTGTATGCGGAGCGGCGGCGGATTGTAAAATAGTAAGTGACCGGATTTATATTATAAAAACGCATGATGAAAGGACATACATTTAAAAAATGCTAATTGTGGTTGGAACCCCGCTTTAACACATTGATGTAAATATTCTCCATGGTACAGGGTATTTGTTTTTTTTTATATATACATATGACAAGCATTTTCACACTTGCTATCCCATATTGTTGTGAGAAATGTACTACAGCGCTAACTATTACATTTGAAAGGAAAAAAAACAACAAAAATACCCAAATGATATCGCTGCATACACACAGGTGTACAAAACCAGAATGATACAAAAAAAGGAAAAAATAGTGATGCGCTGAAATCAATTTTTGCTGATAATGTGTACAATATATGCAGAATTGATACCAAATATACACACTCAGGAGGGTATCAATAAGAAACCACAATAAAAAAGAACAGCAAAAAAAGCAGATGCACTCACGAATCCCCTCTTCAGATACAGCCTTTGAACATAGCCTTACAAGCCGCTCAGTATAGTGATCTCCTCACACGGATGAGCGTCCGTTGATCACGTCACTAGGCTCTTCCCCCAGGCGTTACATCACTTTGCCATAATTAAGTCACGTGACGAGTGATGTAACGCGTGGGGGAGGAGCCTAGTGACGTGATCAACGGATGCTCATCCGTGTGAGGAGATCACTATACTGAGCGGCTTGTAAGGCTATGTTCAATAGCTGTATCTGAAGAGGGGATTCGTGAGTGCATCTGCTTTTTTTGCTGTTGTCCATGCTTAATCTGTGATCCACAGTATTGCACCATATCTCTTTCCTTTTGAGTTATATCGCCCTGAAGCAGCAAGGCGTCCTCATATGCTGGGCCATTTGGAAGCAATTAAGCACCAGTCCACACTTATTAATCTGAAGTTTCAAGGTGTCTGCCTGTGTTTTGTTTGAAAGCTCAACAACACGTCAGCCTGTGATAGCAAGTGGGTGTAGAACCCTTTTGTATTATAAGTACTACTACTCAGAACTGGACATTTGCTACACTTGAGGTTGTTTTTTGCACTTATGGATCATCTCACAATTTATTTGTTTTTTATTGTGGTTTCTTATCGATACCCTCCTGAGTGTGTATATTTGGTATCAATTCTGCACATATTGTACACATATTATCAGCAAAAGTTGATTTCAGCGCATCAGTATTTTTTCCTTATTTTGTATACCATATTGTTGTTATTGTCTTAGACTTAAAGATTTGCATGTTACACACTACAGGGAATTCTCTACAAACAAAAAATTATACCTGACTGTTGAAGAAAAATCAACCTTTTGGCTCAATTCGACAAGAGCCAAATCATATTCAAAGAATTTTGGAATATTCTTATCTTTTTTGCCGTTGGGATCATATTTTGGATGGCGGTGGATGTTTTTTACTTTCCGTGTAACTTTTGCTCTTTCAGATGGACCTGAAACATCCAATAAGAATATGACTTCTTTCAGCGGAATTAACACCATCGGTATAGAAATGTAGGAGCTACCACTGATGACTTGTTTGTGAATGTACTGGTTCTGAAGGCCAATATCTGTTGCCTATATTCACTGCTTATTGAACATGCATGCAGTGAAGCTGAAACACCTGATATAGAGATGGTTGCTCTTTTTGCTTGTATTTTACTGAGTATTGTAGCCTTGGAGCTTGTAACCTCAAAAATAAGTCATCAACGGAAGTTCCTACATTACTGTTCTGACTGGTTTGTTTAAAGCCAAGTACATCATAAACACAGTAACATTCAAAAGTGCAGAAATAAATGGTTTCTTCCAGAAAAGTATGGCCACTAACCACCAATGATAGGGCTTTATTCTTCTCACTGACCACTAGTGATTGGGCTACATTCCTTAACTGACCACAGATGGGACTACATTCCTACCACTGGCCAGCAATGATGGGGAAACATTTCTCCCACTGACCACCAATAAAAGGGCTTCATTCCTCTGGCCAACCTCCAATGGTGAGGCAACATTCCTCCCACTGACCACCAATGATAGGCCATTATATTTTGACCACTGACCACCAATGATGGGGCTGTCTCCCACTGACCACCAATGATGGGCCATTATATTTTGACCACTGACCACCAATGATGGGGTTGTCTCGCAGCTGTCCACCAATGATGGGGCTTCCTCCCACTGACCACCAATGAGGATGCACCATTTCTTACAATGACTACCGATTCTGGAAGATTTAATAACCTTGCTGAAACACTTATTACTCCCACAGGCCACTGACGCTGGGGCATTTATTACTTCTATTGACACCAAGGTATTTAGTGCTCCAACTGACCACTGACACAAGAACATTTATTACTTCTACTGACCAATGACATCAGGGCATTTATTACATCCACTGACCACCAATGCCAGGGCATTTAGGGCCAGATTCACAAAAGGGATACGACGGCGTATCTCCTGATACGCCGTCGTATCTCTGTTTCTTTCATAGAATCAGTTACGCATAGATATCCATAAGATCCGACAGGTGTAATTGTTTTACACTGTCGGATCTTAGGATGCAGTACCGCGGCCGCCGCTGGGGGGAGTTCGCGTCGTAAACCAGCATCGGGTATGCAAATTAGGAGTTACGGCGATCCACGATGGATTTTCACGTTCGCTACGTCGCCGCTAGTCTAGTTTCCCGTCGCAAAGTTAGTCGTCGTTTTGGGTGCCCTAACTTTAGTCAGCAATCGTATTGCATTGAATTTTTATTATTATTTTATATTCTATTTTATTGTATTCTTTTTTAGAAATCGATTTATATTTTTTAGATTTTGATTCAAATTTGCTTTCAATTTTCATTCGAATTTGTTTTCGAATCAAATTGTTTTCGAATTCGATTCGAATAGAATTTGTTTTCGAATTCGAGTCGAATTTCGTCCGTGGGTTTTCGATTCGAAAACGTTCATTCGGATTCGGTTAAATTCATTAATATTACAATTCGGGAATTCGTATGCATCCGAATAATGAAAAATGTGTCCGAATTTCGATTCGGAACGAAACGAAATGCACATGCCTAGTCTATGCAGAGCCATGACCTCACTGTATTTTTGTGGCCAATTTGCAGACTGTGGCCAATCTTCATTTCCTTTTATAGGGCCCACATGTCATTGAAGATTATTACTTTCTATCTAATGGAGCTTCCAAAAATGTTGTTAACTGAAGTTCTCCTTTATTTATTTTGTACATAAAGTTACCAGGATGGCAGCTTCTACAGCACCACTTACCTAATTCCACATTGACAAAGTGCGCTTCATCATCCAAGTGGAAGCAGTGAGCAGCAGTCAGAATGAAGTTTTTGGTAACAATGGATCCTTTACAGCTCTCCACTCCTCCCGGCCTCTGGAAGGATACAATGGTCAGAGTGAGCAACCTCCTCAAATACCTGGAAGTATATAGATTTCTGCACAAATTGGTCATAAAATGTGATCTGATCTTCATCTAAGTCACAACAATAGTCTGCTTAAACTAATAACACACAAAGAATTAAATGTTACCATGTTTTTATTGAACACACCATGTAAACATTAACAGTGCAGGTGGAAAAAGTATGTGAACCCCTAGACTAATGACATCTCCAAGAGCTAATTGGAGTGAGGTGTCAGCCAACTGGAGTCCAATCAATGAGATGAGATTGGAGGTTTTGGTTACAGCTGCCCGGCCCTATAAAAAACACACACCAGTAGGGATGAACTTTGTGTTCGAGTCAAACTCATGTTCGACTCGAACATCGTATGTTCAAACGTTCGTCGAAATACGAACGTTACGGGCCGTTCGCGACAAATTCGAGTGGCGTGTCACGGCCCATAATTCACTGCGGCATCGCAGTGCATTGCTGGCTGATTTTTTTTGGGAGTTAAATAGAGCAGGCAGGCTAGTTACGGGGCAGATTCACATAGATTAGCGGATCTTTAGATCCGCGTAATCTATGTGATTTACGATCCGCCGGTGCACTTTTGCGAGGCTAGTGCTGTATTCACAAAGCACTTACCTCGAAACTTGCACCGGCGGATCGTAACTCCCCCGGCGGAATTCAAATTCCGCGGCCAGGGGGAGTGTAGTATTTAAATCAGGCGCATCCCCGCGCCGATTTAAATGCGCATGCGCGGCCGGCTAAATTTCCCGGCATGCATTGCTCACACTGACGTCGCTAGGACGTCAGTGGTTTCGGCGTGAGCGTAACCTGCGTCGAGCCAAATTCTATATCGACGTACGCAAACGACGTTAAAATGTAAAACTCGGCGCGGGAACGACGGCCATACTAAACATAGGAAACGCCGCAGTTACCCCTGCTATAGCAGGGGTAACTATCCGCCGGAAAAAGCCGAACGCAAACGACGTAAAAAAAAAGCGACGGGCGGGCGTTCGTTACTGAATCGGCGGTTCTCCTCATTTGCATATCCGACATGTAAAAGACCGAGGCGACACCTAGCGGCCGGCAGGAGATTGCAGCCTAAGATCCGACGGTGTAAGTCACTTACACCAGTCGGATCTAAGGGAGATCTATGCGGAACTGATTCTTATGAATCAGTCGCATAGATCCGACCGTCGGATCTCAGAGATACGACGGCGGATCTGGCCCACAGTGTGTAGAGGATATATATGCATCCCAGGTGTTCTATATATATTTATACACAGTATTGAGTTTAGCTAGATCCGCTCTTCCTAATATACTGACAGGCAGGCAGGTGATTGTACTAGCTGCAATATTTTCACTTTGTGTACTGTCTGTGTCCTCTGCACAGTGTGCACCTAAAGCTACGTCAATAGATTGGCTCTTTACCCTGATCAGTGGTGTGCTGACTGACCACCGATCACCATGCTGCGCGCTAAGAAGGGGAGAATGTCATATGATTGAGGGTGCGGGACAGCAAAACGCAAAAAAGAAAATGCCTCTCAGGCTGGGTTTACACTTATGCAAATAGGATTTTGGTTTGGATTCAATTTGCATGACAGAAGAGTGTGACCGGGACTTCCTGCCGCGAGCGTTCTGCGAGCAATGTGAACCCAGCCTAAAATCAGCGTTTCTTCTGTCTGTGTGTGTGAAGCCTTATGCCCTGTAAACACGCTCTGGATTTCCGACGGGAAAAAAAGGAGAGCTGGTTCTCTTTTTTTTTGCTGGCGGGTTTGACAGTTTTCCCGTTGGAAAAATTGCGAGGGGAGCATACACAGGGCCGGGATCAGTGGCGGCCCGTCCATAGGGGGCGCCTGGGCGCCGCCCCCCCAATGCTTTTGACAAAAAAAAAATGTAAAAAAAAAGTCACATTAAGAACGTCCGGGCGCCGGACACACGGCAGTCTATGGGAAGCTTCCCAGCTTGCAATCAGCTGATTGCAAGCTGGGAAGCTGATTTGCCCGTGTTTAGGGCGTGTGCAGGGCACAAGCTGTGAGCCCGCACACACTCCCACTCTCTGCTGATTTGTCCCTGGCTCCTGTCCTGTCTTTTTTATTGGCCGAGAGTCGGGACCGGAGGGTGATTGGGCGGTGCTTTTTCGGTACTGCCGCGTCACTTCCAGTTTCCCGACTGGCTCACTAGAACTTGTGGAGCAGGAGTGCAACTGTCCGGGACCCTATCAATCAAAGTGTGCGGCGGGGGGGGGGAGCACTTGCAGCGGATGGAGATGCAGAGCTGGCAGTGTACTAGAGCAGTGGTCATCAACCCTGTCCTGCAGGGCCCACTAAAAGGCCAGGTTTTATGTATTACCTTGGGGAGATGTAGTCTAGAATACTGCAATCACTGAGGAGCAAATGATATCAGCTGTGATGTATTTCAGTTATTTTGCAAACCTGGCCTGTTAGTGGGCCCTGCAGGACAAGGTTGATGACCACTGTACTAGAGCACCAGGTGAGTGATTGCAACAGCTGACCTTAGTATTGCTCCCCCTCCCTGCATGTCTCTCTCTCCCGGCATCATGCTTCCCCCTCCTCGGACTCCTCTGCAGCCAGAGCGGCAAGCTCAGTGACTGTTCCACCCAGCAGTGAGCTGAATACTACTGTGTCCTGCCGACGGCATCATGCTTCTCCCTCCTCAGACTCCTCTGCAGCCAGAGCGGCAAACTCACTGACTGTTCCACCCAGCAGTGACCCTGGCCCCCCCCCCACCTCTGAGTCTGATCACTTTTCTCAGCTGCTGCAGAGCTTTACGGACGGGGGAGGGTGGGACTGCTGAGTGTTATGGTGTGTGGCAGAAACCAATCAGATCCTAATCATGATTTTAGTCTTAGTACAGTTTTGGGAAAAAATAAATAAAAATCTGATTGGTTGGTTAAGATAAAGTTACCACTGCATGGCAAAAGTAAAGGAAGCCCGGAGCAAGAAAAGAAGACATAGGCGTAGGGCGGCATGAAAAGGTGCCCAGCAGCCTGGGCCAGATAGGGTTAACCTTCAGGCGGGAAGGTGTCAGACAGGGGATTGGCCCGTTCATATTTGTGGGAGGGGCAGTGGGGGAGTTACGGCGCGCGGCACAGCGTGAGGCAGGCACTCGAGGAGGAAGAAAGTTAGTGCACTGACCTCTTAGCTCTCCTCCTGTTTAATGGCGGATCCCCGGGACCTGGCGACTCAGCTCCAGGACATGGCGGCCATCATGGGGACGGACTGGTTGCAGAGCCAGATTGCAGCCCTTCAGGGTGCGGCCGCCAGGGATCTGCCAGTTTTGCGGGGGCGGCGTGGTCGGCGGGCTCACCCACCGGAGCGCTACAGTCCCTCGCCTGCACCCACGGCTCAGCGCCACATTGGGAGCCCGGTAACGGACCCTCGGGCTCATCCGTCCCTGCCTCCACCATCCGGAGCAGGTGCGGGAGCCGGGAGGAATCCCCGACGCAGGCGGAGCCGCGCGGGACGGGGACAGAGCCATTCCCCATCCCCGGTCCCGGTTCGGAAGAAGACCCAGGAGATTGCGGCGCCATCCCCGGTGCGTGTTGCGGTGGCAGCTCAGCGGGGGAGGAGTATGACTGCGGGTCCGAGGATGCAGCCTTTGACGGCCGGCGACCCCTCCACACCTGGATCCAGTCGGGGTCCAAGGGTTACTGACACGGAGGTCGGAAGCAAGGCCCCTCCCGTCGGGGGGGGGGGTGAAGAGGGTCCATCCTGTCGTGACGGGGGCATCCAGGCCTGCTACACAGCGACGCAGAACGGACGACGAACAGCCGGGGCCTTCGGCGGGCGGTACAACATCCCCAGCCCGGCTTACAGGCGCTTTCCATGAATCGTCCGGCTCGGAGGGTGAACTGTCCAGCGACACCGAGGACATCGCTCCAGTTCGTGGGGCCACGGTGGATTCCGGCTCGGCAACGGCGGGATCTCGTCCGGTTCGGCCCGGTAAGTCCTTGTCTAACTCTCAATCTTCTTTACTGCCTTCTTCTTTATGTGTGTCTGGGGCTGGGGGTAGCCAGGTGGAGAAGGGGGGTCCCACAGTGGGGACCGCACCTTCCGTAACTGGGGGGGTAGGTGCCGGGGCTTTGCGCGACCTGATGGTCGGGCTACGGTCGTTGGTACAGCGCTTTGAGGCGGGCGCAGCGGCGGGCTCTCCGCCGGTGTCGGCCTGGGTCGCGGACTCGGGGCGTGCGCAGGAGGGTGCGGGGGCCGTTCCCGTGCCAGCTGTACAGGGGGCCGCGTCGGTTGCAGCAGTGGTCCAGGGGGAGGAAGCGGTTTCGTCGTCGGGGCCCGAGAAGGAGGCGGGCAAGAAGTCGGACCTTATCCGCCTGGCCGATTCGGCCAAGTGCGAGGTCTACGTCTGCTTCGAGGGACCGCTCGGGGCTCACTTAAAACAGGAAGTGCGGGAAAAAATCTGGCGGGGGGAATACGTGGAGATCTTCACGCTGCTCCCGCTGGAAAAATTTAACTTGGACAGGGTGAAGCTCGAGGACTCCAAGAAGGAGGACGAAGAGAAACGTCGCTATCGTTTGATTCCGCGCACTTTCAGTAACTGGCTGCAGGCTTTCGCCATTTTGG
Source organism: Rana temporaria (assembly GCF_905171775.1). Lineage (NCBI taxonomy): Eukaryota > Metazoa > Chordata > Amphibia > Anura > Ranidae > Rana > Rana temporaria. Next base: position 31,698,110 of record NC_053497.1, on the reverse strand, counting down.
CGAGCGTCATTGGCGAACGTGCGCCGGAGAATTGTTCGCCGCTTTTTTGCTACCTGGACTCCATTGGCGAGGCCCAGAGGGTGTACGGCGGTGTGGCGTGGCTGCGCTATGACGAACAATTTCGTCAACGCAAAGCCATACGTCCGGCGTTGAGGTGGGACCATAAGGACATCAGTTTGTGGATGAAACTCATGTCGTCTCCGCGGGCGTCGACGTCGTCCTTTCAGTCGGGGGCCGGAAGTCCTTCCACCCCGGGACAGTCGGCCACAAAAAAGCGGGGTCAGTGTTGGCAGTTCAATGAGGGCTCTTGCAAGTTCGGAACTGCCTGCTGATACAAACACGAATGCTCCCACTGCGGGGGAGCGCACCCCTTCTCTCGCTGTTTTAAAGCCGGAAAATCACGCGCCGGAGATGTTACGGGAAAAAGGTCGGACCCCGGTGAGGGTGGACAGGATGTCCCCCTTTCTAAGTAGGTATCCGGATCGGGCGGCTGCCCGTTTGTTGCGGGAGGGTTTCACGGATGGTTTTGTGATTCCGTGTGCCCTCCCAAGGATTCCCCTGCCGGCGGACAACTTGAGGTCCGCATTGCTGCACGCGGAGGTGGTCTCTGAGAAGCTGGCCAAGGAAGTGTCTTTGGGCCGCATGGGCGGCCCTTTCCCATACCCCCCATTGGAGGATTTGGTGGTTTCGCCTTTGGGCGTCGTTCCTAAGAAGGAGCCCAACAAGTTTCGGCTTATCCATCATCTTTCGTTTCCGAAAGGTGGCTCGGTCAATGATGCCATTGACCCCGGGGCATGTGCGGTGTCGTATACCTCTTTTGACGCCGCAGTGTTTTGGGTACGGCGCTACGGACAGGGGGCTCTTATGGCAAAGACAGACATTGAGGCGGCTTTTCGCCTCCTTCCGGTTCACCCGCGTAGTTTTCACCTGTTAGGTTGTTGGTGGTTGGGGGCCTTCTATGTCGATCGCTGCCTGCCGATGGGATGCTCTATATCGTGCTCTCTGTTCGAGACATTTAGCTCCTTTCTGGAATGGGTGGTCAGGGATGTGGCGGGCGTCAACTCCGTCATTCACTATCTTGACGATTTCTTGTGCGTTGGCCCCCCTGCGTCCAAGGTGTGTGGTGTGCTGCTGGCTACAATACAACACCTGATGGAGCGTTTTGGCGTGCCGTTGGCGAGGGATAAGACGGAAGGCCCCGCGGAGGTGATCAAGTTCTTGGGGATCGAAATCGATTCCAGGGCGATGGAATGTCGTCTGCCTGACAATAAACTTTGGGCATTGAAAGAGGAGGTCGGTCTGGCGGCGTGTAAAACGAAGATTCGGTTACGGGACCTGCAGTCTCTTCTGGGCAAGCTCAATTTTGCTTGTCGTATCATGCCCATGGGCAGGATTTTTTGCAGACGGTTGTCGGCTGCCACGGCCGGGGTCACCTCGCCCGGGCATTTTATTAGGCTGAAGTTGGAACACAGGGCTGACCTCGGGGTGTGGCGCGACTTTTTGGACGAATACAATGGCAGGTCTATCTGGATCGAGGGGCCGGTCAGCAACTACGACCTTGAGCTGTTCACGGACGCGGCTGGGTCCACGGGGTATGGCGCGTTCCTCGGTGGTAGGTGGAGTGCGGAGCGTTGGCCTGCTGAGTGGGGTCAGGCGGGTTTCTTGAAAAATTTGGTACTGCTGGAACTTTTTCCGGTAGTGGTTGCGCTGGAACTTTGGGGCTCTGTGTTCGGCAACAAGAAGGTCCGCCTCCATTGCGACAACTTGGGGGTGGTGCTGGTCATTAACTCCCTATCTGGGTCCTCTCCCCCGGTGGTTAGAGTGCTGCAGTATCTGGTTCTGGCTCGTCTCCGTCTGAATGTTTTCTTGTATGCGGTGCACATTCCGGGGGTGGAGAACACGGTGGCTGACGCGCTTTCCCGTTTTCAGTTGGACAGGTTTCGGGAGTTGGCGCCAGGAGCGGAAGAGCACGGAACGCCTTGTCCTCCTCATCTGTGGCGAATTGCGCTGGAATCGCCTTCGGGCTGATTCGGAAGTCCTTGAGCGAGTCGACGTGGTCGTTCTACTCTAAGGTCTGGAGAGAGTGGGAGGCGTTGTTACAGCGGGTAAGTTTAGACGGCGGCAGCGGGGAGTATTGCCGGCTTGTGGTTTACTTTGTCTGCTTGTGTTTTGCCGAGGGGGTGTCCGTATCGGTCATGCGCCGGCGGCTAGCGGGACTGGCTTTTTGGTTCAGGATCCGGTGCTTGCCGGATTTCACCAAAGAGTTTATGGTCAAACAAGCCTTGAGGGGCTATCACTTTTGATATTTTACGGACATTATTGTTGCAGACGTCCTCGGTTTGCACGTCCGTTTTTGAGACGTTGCTGTTCAGGGCGGCTTTCGCCCTTGCCTTTTACGGCGCCCTTAGAGTGGGGGAGTTGGTTAGTCCCTCAAGGGTGGCTCAGGGTGGTTTGGCGGCAACGGATGTCAGTTGGGATGGGGAGTCGGTCAGACTTTTCATCCGACGGTCCAAGACGGATCAGGCGGGAAAGGGGGCGCTGGTACGCTTACGGCGGGTGCCGGGATCTGACATTTGCCCGGTGGTGGTGGTTGGGGCGTATCTGGGGGTTCGCCCGGAGGTGTCAGGTTCCTTTTTGGTCCATGTTGACGGGTCTGCGTTGTCTACCTTTCAGTTCGTATCGGTGATGCGCCGCTGCCTCACTGCAGCGGGCATTGCGGCTCGCAGTTTCTCCTCGCATTCCTTTCGGATTGGGGCGGCTACCGAGGCCGCCCGCTGGGGTTTGGATGCGGCGGTTGTAAAACGCATTGGCAGGTGGGAGTCCGACAGGTTCAAGATTTATGTTCGACCTCATCTGGTTTAGTTTGGGGGGTGACTGGGTGGTGTCTGCTGTTTTTCGTTTCCACTTGTCACTTTCTTTTCTTGAGGGTTTCTGGGTGTGGCATTGAGTTCGAGTGTGTTATGTTGGTCGTTTTGTCTTTCAGATCGCGTCTGCCTAGTGTGGATTCTGGGCCACTCGTTTGTCCGCTGGGGAGCAAAAAGGGCTGATGTCCGGCCGGATGGCCGACAGCTAGGGTTTCCCAGGTCAGAAGCAGTTGTCCGGTGGGTGGGTATCCCGGGGCTGTTATGGGGAAGGGTGGTCCCAGAGGTGCACAGGGCTGCTAGGTGGGCTAGGCCTCCGGACGTCCTGGTCCTGCATGTGGGTGGCAACGACCTGGGTGCCCGGTCAAGCAGGCACTTCATTCGAGACGTCAAGCTGGACGTGCTTCGGCTGCAGTCTGCTTTTCCCCGTATGATGGTGGTGTGGTCAGATATGGTAGGGCGCACTGCTTGGCGACACGCCAGGTCGGTGTCAAAGGTAAACAGGGCCCGGGTAAAAGCCAACAAGGAGATTGGGAAGTTCGTGGCTCGCGTTGGTGGTTTGGTGGTGCGTCACCGGGAACTTGAGTTGGAAACTTGGAGGTACCTCCGAGAGGATGGGGTGCACCTGAACTCGGTGGGCACGGATTTGTGGAATCTGGGTCTACAGGAGGGCATCCAGAGAGCTGTTCGTTTCTGGCGGGGCGCAGAGGTGTGAGGTTTCACACCTTGCGCTGTGGCGGTTGGGTCTTTGGAGGCATGGTAAAAAAGGTTATGGAATTTAATGGGTGGGGACACATCTCAGGTATGGGTCCCCGGTGAATACCAGTTATGGGGATTAACTGGCAAAGGAATGGTATATATCTGCTGAAGGTGGTCGTCCCCGAGTCGGTGCAATGCGGCAGGGACCAGGTAGTGGTTAAGCAGATATAAGGGAAAATAGTTTGCTGGTTAGTGCCTCCAGGGATCGGCAGCCATAATAAGATGCTTTACTTTGTGTTTTGGTTATTGTTAAATTATTTATTTAAATAAAAGGGGGCCGTACAACGGCCAATTTTTTCCCAACACTTTTGTGTCAGTCTAGTTAATATCTATAGTGGTGGTACTTAAGGGGAGGTCTTAAGAGGGTTTTTTGCAGGAGGCCAGGTACAGTATGGGTTACCTTTTCAAGGAAGCCCGGAGCAAGAAAAGAAGACATAGGCGTAGGGCGGCATGAAAAGGTGCCCAGCAGCCTGGGCCAGATAGGGTTAACCTTCAGGCGGGAAGGTGTCAGACAGGGGATTGGCCCGTTCATATTTGTGGGAGGGGCAGTGGGGGAGTTACGGCGCGCGGCACAGCGTGAGGCAGGCACTCGAGGAGGAAGAAAGTTCCCGCCCACCCGCCCTACATTAATTGGAGTCTGGTCTGCGAGTACGGGGTGCCACGGTTTTTGTGATCTTTCTTTTATTGATTTGTTTTTTTTTGTTGTATTTGGTTTCCTTTTTGGTACGGTCACGTGGGTGGTGGTTGGGTCTTTGGAGGCATGGTAAAAAAGGTTATGGAATTTAATGGGTGGGGACACATCTCAGGTATGGGTCCCCGGTGAATACCAGTTATGGGGATTAACTGGCAAAGGAATGGTATATATCTGCTGAAGGTGGTCGTCCCCGAGTCGGTGCAATGCGGCAGGGACCAGGTAGTGGTTAAGCAGATATAAGGGAAAATAGTTTGCTGGTTAGTGCCTCCAGGGATCGGCAGCCATAATAAGATGCTTTACTTTGTGTTTTGGTTATTGTTAAATTATTTATTTAAATAAAAGGGGGCCGTACAACGGCCAATTTTTTCCCAACACTTTTGTGTCAGTCTAGTTAATATCTATAGTGGTGGTACTTAAGGGGAGGTCTTAAGAGGGTTTTTTGCAGGAGGCCAGGTACAGTATGGGTTACCTTTTCATGTAGTGTGAAGGGAGGGGGATCCTGCTTCACCTTTGCCCCAATCTATTCACTAGTAATCTGCTGGTCAAGACAGAGACATGTGCCTGGCAGGAGAGGTCCTCTCTCCTGCCAGGCACATGTCTCTGTCTTGACCAGCAGATTACGAGTGAATAGCTTGGGGCAAAGGTGAAGCAGGATCCCCCTCCCTTCAAAGTCAGTTTGAGCCGAGCATACTGACTTGAAGCTGTGTGCAGCGGAACTCGAGAGGAGAGCAGAAGGGAGGGGGGATGGGGGACTGCTGATCGTAGCAAATGCTTCTCCTATTCACCACTAAATCTCTCTCTCATCTGTCTGTCTTATGTATCTATCTCTCATTCTTCCCCTTAGACAGACAGACATTGGGTCTATCTATCTATCTATCTATCTATCTATCTATCTATCTATCTATATCTCTATCTGTCTATCTATCTATCTATCTATCAATCTGTATGTCTATCTATCTATATGTTTATCTATCTATCTATCTATCTATCTATCTATCTATCTATCTATCTATCTATCTATCTATCTATCTATCTGTATGTCTATCTATCTATCTATCTATCTATCTATCTATCTATCTATCTATCTATCTATCTCTCATTCTCCCCCTCCCACCAAATTTCTATCTGTCTGTCTCCCCCTCCTACCCATTGTCTGTATATTTATCCATCTGTCTCTATTTCCACACAATGTCTGTCTTTCTATTTATCTGTCTGTAAATCTATCTATCTGTAGGACCTAGTGTGGGCGAGTGACTGGGGGGGGGGGGGGTATGGGGTTGGTTGGGGCTTTGTTTGCGCCCCCCCAAAATAATGGAGCACCAGCCGCCACTGGCCGGGGTTCCCGGCCAAAAGCTCTCTTCGCAGTTTTCCCGTCGGAAAACCCAGTCGTGTGTACGGGGCATTCGGTTTCATTAATACCAGAATATGCTTATTTTCTGCATAGAAAGAAAGTAGGTTTATTGGCAGAACAACCAATAAAATCCTGCATAAGGCAAGTACCTAAAAAGTATTCACGTTTAGACATGTATATTTCTTCAATGACATTACACATGTATGTATGCAAAAATGTTTTACATGGTTACCCCCACATTGCTAGTCTGGGTAAGAAATTAGTGTTCCCTACTTACAGTGATTGTAAGTTTGGCAATCCATGGATATTTTTCATTATTATCTTTTGTGTCTTCTTCTGAATGATCCTTGGAGAGCCCACACATCTCAAATGCACTTGTTTCATCTGAAAATATAGGGGGGGAAATTGAAGAGTCATCATTAGGAACATTGGCCCAGATTCACAAAGCACTTTCGCCGACGTAAATCACTTTACGCCGATGTAGTGCAAATGTGCGCCTGGCGTATGTGTGCGCCAGACCCACAAACTAAAATGCGCCTAAAAACAGGCTTCATCCCGCCGACGTAACTTGCCTACGCCGTTTCATCTGAAAATATAGGGGGGGGGGGGGGGAATTGAAGAGTCATCATTAGGAACATTGGGCCGGATTCAAAGAGATTTACGCATTTATTACGGAGGCGCAGGGCAACGATTTTGCCCTGCGCCCTCAGCAATTTTTTTGCGCTGCCCTTGATTCACGGAGCAGAAGCTCCGTAAATTGCCCGGGCGCGCCGGCAAAATGCCCGGCGCAAGAGCACGCAATTTAAATGATCCCGTAGGGTGGCGGGAATCATTTAAATTAGGCGCGTTCCCGCGCCGATCGTAGAGCGCATGCTCCGTCGGGAAACTTTCCCGACGTGCATTGCGGCAAATGACGTCGCAAGGACGTCATTTGCTTCAAAGTGAACGTGAATGGCGTCCAGCGCCATTCACGATTCACTTACGCAAACTACGTAAAATTCAAATTTCGCGACGCGGGAACGACGGGTATACGTAACATGGGCTGCCCCTGCTAATAGCAGGGGCAGCCTTGCGCGAAAACCGCCGTACGTAAACGACGTAAATTGCGTACGCAGGGCTCGCGCAACGTTGTGAATCGGTGTTAGTAAGCAATTTGCATACTATACGCTGAGCACAACGGGAACGCCACCTAGCGGCCATCGCAAGAATGCAGCCTAAGATATGCGGGCATAAGAGCCTTATGCCGCGCAGATCTTAGGCTGCAGTCGGCGTAACGAGGTTCCTGAATCAGGAGCACTCGTTACGCCGGGGCAAGTAAGCAATTGCGCTGTGTAACCTATGGTTACACAGGCGCAATTGCTTCTTGAATCTACCCCATTGTGTCCTGACAGCGGCGCAAAAAAATAAAAGTAAAAAATATCAGCACTAAACTGCCTTCAATGATACTATTATCTACCTTTCTGGCAGTGATCTTTCACAAAAAAAAAAAGAAGAAAAGTGAAAAAAACTACTGCGCAACCACTTTTAAGCTGGCTATACTTTATACAACTTTCTTATTCAATTTTCTTTAGATTTACCTTCAACTATGTAATACAAGGGCTTACCTGACTGCATACACACCCACACCTCAAAGCAAAAAATAAAGAAATAAAATGCAACGCCAGCTTAGTAAACGTTAACTGCTTAGCGACAGCCCCACACACACACATATTAAGGCAGGGCGGCCACTCTGTGCCAGATCATGTACCTAGTACCTGATCTGACACTTCCGGGTCTGGGTCGCACGCGTGTGCCGCCGGCAACCCGCTCTCGGTGTGATTGGACGCAGCGGGAGCCAATCAGCGGGTCCCGGCGGACACAATGTCCCCCGGGACCCGCCGATCGTTCGTGAGACAGGCAGAACGGCGATCTGCGTATGCAAACAAGGCAGATCGCAGCTTTTCTTAATAGGGAAGACAGAGATCCTGTGTTTCTGCAAAGTAGAAACATGGATCTTTGTCTTCCCACAGTTAAAGCACCCACCCCCCCAGAGTTAGCAAGTTCTCCCTAGGGACACATTTAACAGTTTGATCGCCCCTTTCCTGCCAGTGTCATTAGTACAGTGACAGTGCATATTTCTTAGCACTGATCACTGTATTTGTATTTTTATGTTTTTTAGCAGAAAGTAAACATTACAATACTTTTTTTTTTTTTTCAAAATTGTTGGTCTTTTTTAGCTTATAACGTAAAAAAAATTAAACCGCTGAGGTGATCAAATACCACCAAAATAAATCTCTAGTTGTGGGGGGAAAAAAGGACATCAATTTTATTTGCGTACAGGGTCGATGTCAGTTAGTAACGCAGTGCCTTATTGCAAAAAATATGGCCTGGTCATGAAGGGGGTTAAACCATCCGGAGTTGAAGTGGTTAAACTTATGATTGGAAATTATCAATAATGGTGACACCTCCTTGCAAACATTTATATAGAAAAAACTGTGAATGTGTTCCAAATAAAAAGCAATGTGTTCTCTCAATGTATGACAATATCCCATCAATATAATGCCGTTATTGATCCCATTTAAAGTGAAAAGTGTTTTTGACCTATTTAACACATAGGCCAATACGTGAAGGTGAGCTGCTAGTGTATATGGTGGAGGACATCACAATTCACCACTTATGGAGTTTTTTTATGAAAGAAAGTCATGTTTGATGAAAAGTTGCTTATTTAATATTGAATTAAATACAAATTTAAAACCTGTAAACAGCAAATGTCAGAAAAAGGACTGGTCCTTAAAGCGGAGTTCCACTCAAAAGTATCTGTTCCCCCCCCCCCCCTCAGTGCCACATCTGACACCTTTTAGGGGGAGGGGGAGAACCGATACCTGTTTTTGACAGGTACCGCTCTCCACTTCCGGGAGAGGGGGCCACGGCACAATCTCTCGTAAGTTTGACCCCCCTCCTTCCTACACCGCCGAAATAATTAGTAAGCGCAGTGCGCTTCACGCGTGTGCAGTAGAGAACCGGCTGTGAAGCCGTAAGGCTTCACTGCCAGGTTCCCTTATCAGGAATGGCAGGTGGCTGCACCAGACAGCTGATATGAAGATCGGCTTGACAGGAAAGTGTCCATATAGTCATGGGCGTCCGCTGAAATTTTTTCAGGGAGGGGCGCTTTGGCAGCGGCGATACACAGTCGCATTTAACCCTTTCTTCAAACGCTAGCGGGGATTAAACGTGCCCCACTAGCGGCCGAATGGCGCAGCTAAAACGATGGCAAAGCGTCTCTTTTTAGCGGCGCTTTACCGATAACAGGGCCAGCTGGCAGTTTGAAATAGCTCTTGAGATAATTCATCTTCACTCCATCTTCACTCCATGCTCATATAAATATAGCCTAGAGAATGTACAGACCCCCCTTCAGCACAGATGGACCTCCCCTTCAGCACAGACCCCCCCCTTCAGTACAGACCCCCCCTTCAGCACAGATGGACCCCCCATTCAGCACAAACCCCCTTTCGGCACAGACGGACCCCCATCCCATTCAGTACCTCAGATCAGCCATCACCACGGCACAGGCACAGGCACAGCAGGTTCCCTCCCCCTGAGTACACATAAACACTGGAGGGGGGGTGGCTTCACTCCACTCGCTGTGCCTGTGTGACATCCAGCCCGGGACTGCTCAGACTGCCCGCAGCCGCAAAACTCTTCAACACCTTGATTTTCCAGGGGGGGTCTATTGCCCCCCCTTGCCCTATGGAGCGGACACCCATGCATATAGTAAAAGTCAGCAGCTGCAGTATTTGTAGTTCCTGACTTTTAATTTTTTGTGGGGGGGGGGGGGGGCTGGCTAAGCAGTATTCCCCTCAAAATTGCTCAGAAGTCCGTGCTGGGACAGGTGTCACTGGATGTTATCTTTCTGTATGTGGGGCCCCAGTGAAGTGGTTTGGCCATCAGCCACAAGGTGGCGCTAACCCACATGTGAAACAGTACAGTACAACAAGCATGCAGTTCCTCCATGCTAACATAAAGAAGGGAGATCGGCCCTGCAGCTGCATGTACACAAAGGGGTGGGGGTAGCCGCATGGCCTTATCAGGTCAGTGACACGTGACCATATCAGGTCAATGATGTCACCAGCATCCCTTCAAAGGTGCAAGTGTAGGGGATATTTACTGTACCTGCATGTTAGCCTTTTTACAGGCTGACCTATAGGTAAATGTCAACATGGGAGTTTACTCCCACTTTAACATAAGCAGGAGAGTTGTCAGCTCACACAAGGAAATTAGATCACAGGATCAAGGTGTACTGTGATTTTCTGTGATTGTATCATTTTTTAAGAGAAAAAACAAGGGGAAAACGTGCATGTATTGTTGAGAATACTGAATATGTTTTTTTTTTTTACCCAGATATGCCCTTTGCCTAAATGTTTTATTGTTTGATAAAAACATGAGGTAAGATCATTTTCCTGATGACATTTTCTTTTGTATAGACCAGTGGTCTCAAAGTACCTGCCCGCAGGCCATTTGCGGCCCGCGGACCAGTTATAAATGGCCCGCAGGCAGGGTGGAAGTGAGGGGAGCAAAAAAAAAAAAAAAAAAATTTTTTTTTTTTTTTTTTTTTTTTTTGAGCTGGAGCCATCTGGTGGTGAGCCGTTGGTATTACAAGTTATTACCACCAGATGTGAGCTGGCGCCCTCTGGTGGTGGCCGTTGGTATTACAAGTTAAGCATTACAAGTTAAACAGCAATTCTAATGTCATTTTACACTATTTTCACTGCCATCTTCTTCCCTCTAATTAGAACCCCCAAACATTATATATATTTTTTATCCTAACACCCTAGAGAATAAAATCGCGATCGTTGCAATACTTTCTGTTACGCCGTATTTGCGCAGCGGTCTTACAAGCGCACTTTTTTGGGAAAAAATTACACTTTTTTAAATTAAAAAATAAGACAACAGTAAAGTTATCCCCATTTTTTTTAATATTATGAAAGATAATGTTACGCCGAGTAAATTCATACCCAACATGTCACGCTTCAAAATTGTGTCCGCTTGTGGAATGCCGACAAACTTTTTTACCCTTTAAAATCTTCATAGGCGACGTTTAAAAAAATCTACAGGTTGCATGTTTTAAGTTACAGAGGAGCTATAATTATTGCTCTCACTCTACCAATCGCGGCGATACCTCACATGTGTGGTTTGAACACCGTTTACATATGCGGGCGCTGCTCACGTATGTGTTCGCTTCTGCGCGCAAGCTCGTCGGGACGGGGTGCGTTTTCTGGCTCCTAACTTTTTTAGCTGGCTCCTAGATTCCAAGCAAATTTGTCAAACCCTGACTTACACCAGTGCTGGTGGTAATAATGCGCTCGCTGACACCAGTGCTGGTGGTAATAATGCGCTCGCTGACACCAGTGCTGGGGGTTAATAATGTGTTCGCTGACACCAGTACTGTTGTTTTTGAAGTTTGAAAGTTTGCATGCGGCCCCCCATGGCATATGAAAACTTGTCTCGTGGCCCTCAGGTAATTTGAGTTTGAGACCCCTGGTATAGACGATTAAGAAAATTACTCACCGATTATTTCATCAAAGGCCTTCTTCAGTGCATCTATATTTTCCATCTGGAAGACGTGTTTCTCTCTATCCTTTTTGGAGGCAATGTCATTGAGCTCATCCTGGCTGATGTCTTCTCCCAGGCCGAACACATAGATATCTGTGCAGGAGAAAGGAACATTGACCTCATTATAAGGGTTGTCAAGGCATAAGCCATTTTTATTAAACCGTGTCAGTGTAGCGCTACCCCTGGAAGGGCCGATGAGTGGTGCTTGTCCTCTGAAACTGCCCTGACCTTGCAATTACCTTGACCCTTCTGACACTCTAGGTTCATACACAGACTAGGCAGACAGTGGCCCAGATTCAAGAAGCAATTGCGCCCGTGTAACCATAAGTTACACGGCGCAATTGCTTACTTGCTCCGGTGTAACGAGTGCTCCTGATTCAGGAATCTCGTTACACCGACTGCAGCCTAAAATCTACGCGGCATAAGGCTCTTATGCCTCGCAGATTTTAGGCTGCATTCTTGCGTGTGCCGCTAGGGGGCGTTCCCATTGTGATCAGCGTGTAGTATGCAAATTGCATACTAGCAACTGATTCATAAACACTTCGCGGGCCCCGCGCAAGCCAGGTACGGAGTTTCCGTACGGCAACTTTAGCGCAAGGCTGCCCCTTCTAATAGTAGGGGCAGCCAATGCTAAAGTATAGCCGCCGCTCCCGCGCCGTGAAATTTGAATTTCACGGCGTTTGCGTAAGTGATTCGTGAATGGCGCTGGACGCCATTCACGTTCACTTTGAAGCAAATGACATCCTTGCAACGTCATTTGCCGCAATGCACGTCGGGAAAGTTTCCCGACGGAGCATGCGCTGTACGCTCGGCGCGGGAGCGCGCCTAATTTAAATGATCGTTGCCCTGTGCCCGCGCAAATATAGCGCAATTCTACCTGAATCTGGGCCAATGTTCAGTAACCTGGCCACCAACAATACTCAGCACAAAGTAAAGGCAATGGCCCAGATTCAGGTAGAATTGCGCTATATTTGCGCGGGCACAGGGCAACGATTTTGCCCTGCGCTCACGCAAATATTTTGCGCTGCCCTCGATTCACGGAGCAGTAGCTCCGTGAATTGCGAGGGCGCTCCGGCAAAATTGCCCGGCATAAGCGCGCGCAATGTAAATGATCCCGCCGGGGGCGGGAATCATTTAAATTAGGCGCGCTCCCGCGCCGAGCGTACAGCGCATGCTCCGTCGGGAAACTTTCCCGACGTGCATTGCGGCAAATGACATCGCAAGGACGTCATTTGCTTCAAAGTGAACGTGAATGGCGTCCAGCGCCATTCACGAATCACTTACGCAAACGCCGTGAAATTCAAATTTCACGGCGCGGGAGCGGCGGCTATACTTTAGCATTGGCTGCCCCTGCTATTAGAAAGGGCAGCCTTGCGCTAAAGTTGCCGTACGGAAACTCCGTACCTGCCTTGCGCGGGGCCAGCGCAAGTTTGTGAATCAGTTGGTAGTATGCAATTTGCATACTACACGCTGATCACAATGGGAACGCCCCCTAGCGGCACACGCAAGAATGCAGCCTAAAATCTGCGAGGCATAAGAGCCTTATGCCGCGCAGATTTTAGGCTGCAGTCGGTGTAACGAGGTTCCTGAATCAGGAGCACTCGTTACACCGGAGCAAGTAAGCAATTGCGCCGTGTAACTTATGGTTACACGGGCGCAATTGCTTCTTGAATCTGGACCAATGAGCATGGATTTCAATAACACCGTTGTATTGAGTATTTCAAAGTAATTCAAGTCAATTATAGAATACAATCTGCTTGCAGCAATACCCAGACAGAGGATGCTAATAAGTAGTAGATTTAACACAAATAATAATAAATAGGCAAGGTAAACAGATAATAATGAACCACTGGGTTAAGCAATATCAATTATAGCGGTGCTTCCTAGGGCTCTGTTCACATATATGTGAATTGGATGCGTTATGAACCACATTCAATTCACATGACATGTGACTCAAACTGGCTTTCTATGCCGATTCACATATGTGCGGTACAGTGCAAACTGTCTGTAAATTTAAAAAGACTAATGTGCATTTTTTAAATACTGCAGTGTGATTCAGATTCCAGGCTCATTGCCTTCTATAGGAACGCATCTGAATCACACATTGGATCAGTTTTGATCCGATCCAAACAAATTTGATCCGAAAAAAAAAACATTGTGGGGGGGTCTCCCCCAATCCATACCAGGCCCTTAGATCTGGTGTGAATTTTGAAGGGAACCCCCACACCAAATTTTCTTTTAAATGGTGTGGGATCGACCCAAGATCCACGCCACCCTCTTGTGATGTCACTGACACAGCATGCACCAGTCGGTGATGTCACAGGGGGCCAGGTTGCCCGCCGCCCCTAAGCTTTTTAATTACTTGCTGCCCGCCCACCATCAGATAACGGCGGGGTTGTGCGGCTCTCGTTCTGGGACAACGTCTAATGACGGCATCCTAGTACGGGCGCGCGGCTGCGACATGTTGCTAGGACACAGCGTGACCCCGATCTCTGTAAAGAGCCACGTCTGCGGCTCTTTAACCATGTGATCAGCTGTTTCCAATCACAGCCATTCACATGTAAACACGGAGATGCCGGTAATCGGCGCGGCGCCTCACACTGACAGAGTGTGTGGCGAGAAGAGCCGATCAGCGGCATCTCCCCGCAGGGGACAACAAAACATGTAATCAGGGCACGGGCTCCCTGCAGCAAGGGGCCGAGTCGCTGTCGCCACTCCTATAGCTACGCCCCTGACTATGTCCCAGTTGACATGAATGGGAGTGCCCACACGGGAATGTATGGAACATCTGTGCATCCCCTTGCAGGTAAACACAGCCCTCACATGAGTATACATTTTAGTACGCCCTTGTGAATGAGGTCTAAAACCTAGTGTAGGGTAGGGGCGTAGATAAGGGGGGTCAGGGGTGTTCAACCCCCCCCCCCCCCCGGGCCAAAATGAAATGCATGATGTCCCTGCTCTGCAGCCGCACATGGCACCATAGACAGGCAGCACTGCAGTCATTGGCACACAGAGTGCAATAATGCTGCTGCAGCAAGTGTAATAGATCATTAGGCATACCCTCATGCTTGTTGTGGTACACTGCCAGGCCGGTCTATTGGGCTGGGGCGGAAGGCTGACAGATCTATCACCAGGCAGCACAGTGGGAGCTAGCAGTGCGTGTAGTTCTGCACACTGCAAACCATGTATTCCCATTGGCTTGCAGTGCCACTCCCAACTTGGGCTTGGGAGAGGAGCTTTACCTGGGCCCTGGAGCACAGAGTTCTTGTAAAGTTCTGTGTAGCCACCGGCCCCCCACATGAACTGCTGCTGTCCTGTTTAGGTATGTCCCTCTTTCTCTTCTGGCCTAGTTTTAGAGAGTCTCAGAGAGTGTCCTCAGACTTACCATGGCTCTGACTGCTGTGCTGCTGCTGGCATTCATACTAGGTAATCGTGAGTCTGTGGGAGACTGTCTGTGATTCTGTGTGGCAACTGGCAAAGTATGTGATTGAGGCTGGCTTGGCTAAATTTTGCATTGCTTGTGTTACTGACAGTTGACTGAGGCCAAGCTGAGTTTTCTATTGCTTGTGTTACTGACAGTCCAGCTTGGCACTGGCAAGTTTGTTGTGGTCCTCACCGGCTTACTGATTCAGCAGTTGACACCACAACATGTCTGCCAATTTCAGAGCCAGGCTGGACTTTCTGCTTCCTTCAGTGACATGCCTTGGCCATGTTTTACCCCTGGTTCATACATATGTGGTACAGGAAACGCTGCGATCCCTGTGCGTTTCACGCACCGCATTGCAATCACAGTGTGTTTTTGATCTGCTGCAGGTGTCAATTCAAAGTTAACAACTAGCCAAAAGAAGGTTTTGAATGCAGTGTTTGTCTGAACCAGATTGCATGGTTGGTTTTCAAAAAAAGGTGCCTGCACTTCTTTGGTGTGATATGGTGCAATTCAGCCCATTCAAAATGGGCTCAAATCACACCACACATAATCGCATGTGAATTGCACAGGGATGCGATTTACATAAAAATGATAGTGTGAAACCAGGCTTACTGTGTTGATTGCAGTGCAATCAAGGCCCATTCTTTTTGAATGGGCTGAAATTGCACCAAAAAGTCATGCATGCACCAATTTTGGAACCGCACTGCAACCAGTTTTCATGGTCATTTTGTGAATGCGATCTGGTGTAGGCAAACCTTTGTTTGGGGTGTCGTTAAGATAGCACTGGCACCCACTGCAGATTGTAAGGGGGCTGCGATTTGAATGAGATGCATGAAACGTTTGATCAGAGGGGTGAACAACTGGCTCAGACAGTCCAGTAAAACAAAAGTGGCTTCATTCAGCAAAAAAATCTAAACAAAATGGAACAAACGACAGGCTTGTCTTGCAATACAGGTGCGTGTATGTAAAAAATTCAGTCTCTGCACTGGGGATGAGCTTTATGTTCGGGTCAAACATGAATAGCGAACACTTTGGGGTGTTCGTGGCAAATTCGAAAAGTCGCATTTTAAAAGTCTATGGGAGAAATCAAAAGTGCTAATTTTAAAGGTTAATATGCAAGTTATTGTCATAAAAAGTGTTTTAGGACCCGCGTCCTGCCCCAGTGGACATGTATCAATGCAAAAAAAAGTTTTAAAAGCGGACATTTTTTCGGGAGCAGTGATTTTAATAATGCTTAAAGTGAAACAATAAAAGTGAAATATTCCTGTAGTGATATAGATGTATAGTACTCTGGTTAGATAATTGATATATTAGATGTTAGTACGATGACTATAAATTAAGTTGTTTCGCAGCAACACAGGTTCTCCAGAGAATGCAAATTTAATTAACTTCCAATAACATACAAAGTCCAAAGTCCACAGACGATACAAATCCAACAGAGTATTTCAGAATCCCATCTTTTCCTAGACCTGTGCTATATTCATCATAGAGTGACAAGACTAGCTAAATGCCAGCTTGAGTGTCTCAAATATTTGTCTCACACTGGAGGGAGTGGATCTCTGAATGAATAATTCCCCAAGTCTAATTACCATCAATACATACTTCCTTATGTATGTAAGGAAGTACCAGGCCATCTCACACACCTAGTCTTAGATAAGATTAACACATCAAAGGGTCTTCAGCTGTTCCTTTGATCTGTGTTTGATCTGTCTTTGATCTTCTGTGACGTCATCTTCTTCTCTTCTCTTCTCCTCCCTTCTTCCGATGTTGACCCGACGCCTCTTCTCGCTGCAATGATTGAAGCGCGCCTTGCATCCCATTTATATAGGCCTCACCGTTCCATTATGCTCCGGTAGGTACCCACGTGGGTAGGCACCCACCACGTGGGTACCTACCGGAGCATGATGGGACGGTGAGGCCTATATAAATGGGATGCAAGGCACGCTTCCATCATTGCAGCGAGAAGAGGCGTCGGGTCAACATCGGAAGAAGGGAGGAGAAGAGAAGAGAGGAAGATGACGTCACAGAAGACCGCGCTGGCTGCCTGCTAGTAATTGAGCTAACACACGAAGATAGCAGGCAGCCAGCGCTGAAGGAGAAGGCACCGGACAGCTGGAGAAGAACCGGGGTGCGCCGAGTCAACAGCGGAGAGCGGCGAAGATAGAAGAAGACCCCCAGAGAGCGGAGAAGACCCCCCCGGAGAGCGGAAGAAGAAGCCCCCCCGGAGAGCGGAGAAGACCCCCGGAGAGCGGAAGAAGAAGCCCCCCCTGGTATTAGAGCTAAAGAAGACAGGGGGGGCCTCCGGAGCAGACTAATAAATGATTTTAAAAACCCTTGTGTCGTGTGTTTAATAACTATCACTTTGCCTCCAGGTGAATGGGTAGGGGTACGATGTACCCCATATCCATTCACTTAGGGTGGGGGGCCGGTATCTGGGGGCCCCCTTATTTGAGGGGACTCCCAGATTCCGATAAGCCCCCGCCCGCAGACCCCGACAACCAACGACCAGGGTTGTCGGGAAGAGGTCCTGTCCTCATCAACATGGGGACAGGGTGCTCTGGGGTGGGGGGCCCCGCAGTGTGCCCCCCTGCCCCAGAGCACCCAACCCCCCCATGTTGAGGGCATGCGGCCTGGTACGGCTCAGGAGGGGGGGGGGCGCTCGCTCGTCCCCACTCCCATTCCTGGCCGGCCGGGTAGCGTGCTTTGGATACGGGTCTGGTATGGATTGTAGGGGGACCCCCTACGTCGAATTTCCGGCGTAGGGGGGGTCTCCTTACAACCCATACCAGACCTAAGGGCCTGGTATGCTCCTGGGGGGGAACCCATGCCGGTTTTGATTTTACAAATTGCCGTGGAGTTCTCCCTCAGGAATGCATACCAAATGCCGTCGCTTGAATGTGCTTTTACATGGTGTTACTAACTTTCCACATTGTAAAAGCAGCCCTAATTTTGCGCAAGCAAATCGGAACTTACGCAGAAACCACAATGCTTAAAAGCTTTGTGGATCTGCTTAAGTCCTCATTTGCATACGCAAAGCGGCATTTCAATGAGAAATGCCCCCAGCGGCGGATGCGGTACTGCATCCTAAGATCTGACAGTGTAAGTGTCTTACACATGTCAGATCTTCTGCCTAACTTTGGAAAAATCCTTTTGAGGATCGTTTCCAAAGTTAGGCACAGAGATACGCAGGCTGAACAGCAGTTCCGCCTACGTATCTCTTTTGAGAATTTGGCCCATTGTGTCCTCAAAAGAGATAGCAATCTAATGAACCTGTAAAGTTAGATGGCACGTTAACAGCCCTTTAGGCCCAACCGTCTACGTGTATTTAATTTACAGGATCTCATTAAAAGCCTGAGTGGTGCTTGACTGATTCCATTACAGATATGATGCCACCTACCCAGTTTATCTTCACGTTGGTCCTTCCTGATATCCAGAAACTCTCTGATCTTGTTTACTTCCACAGACGGGTCTCCACCCATATTATGTTTTCCTGAGGGGTTAAGGAAAAATTGTTATTCTTTTGTGGAAGCAGAGGCACTGGTAGTACTGTTATGGAGATGAAGGCTTGCTGGCCAAACTGGTACTGTCATAAGCAAGATATGGACTAATTGTGATTACGGTATATAGAGTAGGACAAAGCCTGACTTTAATTATTAGGACATGGACTAACTCCTATTGAAAGGAGTAGCTAATTAAAGGGCAGAGCATCTAAGGTATAAGACATAAAGGATGGTTATAAGGAGCAAAACGTTAAATAATGGAGAATAGGTAAATGGAGGAGGTGATCAGTGGTAAGCTGTAGAATAAAGGAGGTTATCAAGTGTAAAAGGTTCTTAGAAATAGGCCATGGACTGACTAAGGCCCCGTACACACGGTCGGACCAAACCGATGTGACTGGCCCGTCGGACCGTTTTCATCTGTTCACTTCTGAAGTGGCCGTACGGCCTGATATGTGTACACACCATCAGTCCAAAATCCGATCGGGTCAGAACGCGCTGACGTCAAACACACGACGTGCTGAATAAAACAAAGTTCAATGTTTCCAAGCATGCGTCGACTTGATTCTGAGCATGCGCGGGTTTTGAACCGATGCTTTTCTGTACTAACCATCGGTTTGGTCCGATGGGGCAGCGGTCCATCGGTTCGGTTTTGAAGCATGTTTATAAATTTTGGACCGAAGGAAACCAGACCGATAGCCTATACACATGGTCGGTTTGGTCCGAAGAAAATGAACTTCGGTTCATTCTCATCGGACCAAACCGACCGTGTGTACGGGGCCTAAGGTTACCAGGAGTAGACCATGGACTGACTAAGGTTGTCATGAGTAGACCATGGACTGACTAAGGTTGTCATGAGTAGACCGTGGACTGACTAAGGTTGTCATGAATAGACCATGGACTGACTAAGGATGCCAGGAGTAGACTATAGACTAACTATGGTTGTCAGTAGTAATCAATGAACTAAGGTTGCCAAAAGCAGGACATGAACTTGATGACATTTTCAAGAGCTGGATCAGACACTTAATACTTACCATCAGTCATAAGTATAATAATATTAGAATGTTCAAGAAATTTGTCGTTTCTCAGTTGATCCAGAGACAGTTGATTATAGACTTCTTGAAGGGCACCCCGTGTATTAGTTCCTTGTTTATCATCATGTTCTGTGGGAGTATAAATGGGAAAAAAAAAAAAACCGTGAACATTGACAAAGTGATATAGTGTACCTAGCACATGGGCACATGTTGGTCTTCCAGCTATGGGAGGAGGCAATTTATGCCTCCCTACCAGCTGTAATAGAAGTACAAACCCCAGCATGAGACAACTGGAGATTCTTCAACCAGAGATAAACATACAGTTTCAGCAAGAACAACATAGTAAGAATTTTGGTAACATGCCTAAATAGATTAAAGAGCTCACTCAGTCACCCGGCTCCACATACAGTATAAAATATCATTATTTTGTGGATTGGTAATTGAATAATCCAGCTAATACTTTACCTGAATATTTAAATCTTTTAATTGCATCTATAACGGTTTCGGCTTCTGTATTGATCTCAGACTCTGAGAGAGTCACAATTCTTTTTATGTGTGAAGCATAGGTGAGGACTGAATACCGAGGTGTAAAGTCAAAGCTGGAAACCTTCAAACAAACATATATATGCATGAATATAAGATATAGTGTCAAGTCAAAGATTGTCAGATCATATAGTTATCAAATTCCTATTAATAACAACAAAGTAGAGCACAAAGAGGATAGGCAAAGTGTAATGCCGCGTACACACGATCATTTTTCAGTTTGTAAAAAACAATGTTTTTCAGGCTCTAGAAAAAAACGTTTTTTTTTCAACTTGATCATTAAAACAGCCTTGCCTACACACGATCGTGAAAAAAAATGCTCTAGCAAAGCGCAGTGACGTACAACACGTACGACGGCACTATAAAGGGGAAGTTCCATTCGGATGACGTCACCCTTTGGGCTGCTTTAGCTGATTTTGTGTTAGTAAAAGACGATTCGCGCTTTTCTGTCTGTTACAGCGTGATGAATGTGCTTACTCCATTACGAACGCTAGTTTAACCAGAACGAGCGCTCCCATCCCATTAATTTGCTTCTGAGCATGCGTGGATTTTTCACGTAGTTAAAGCCCACACACGACCATTTTTTACAACCCGAAAAACGACATTGTTAAAAACGTTGTGAAAAAATAGAGCATGTTCGAATTATTTTTTGCCCGTTTTTCAGAACCCGAAAAATGCTCTGAAGCCCACACACGATCGTTTTTAATGACTTAAAAAAAAAACATCGGGCCAAATCCACAAAAGAGATACGCAGGCGGAACTGCTGTTCAGCCTGCGTATCTCTGTGCCTAACTTTGGAAACGATCCTCAAAAGGATTTTTCCAAAGTTAGGCAGAAGGGGCCAGATTCACAAAGGTTAGCGGATCTTTAGATCCGTGTAACCTATGTGTTTTAAGATCCGCCCTCGCAAGTTTGTGAGGAAAGTGTCAAATTCACAACACACTTACCTCCAAACTTGCGACGGCGGATCCTAACTCCCCCGGCGGAATTCTAATTCCGCGGCTGGGGGAGTGTACTATTTAAATCAGGCGCGCTCCCGCGCCGATTTAAATACGCATGCGCCGTCCGGGGAATTTCCCGGCGTGCATTGCTCCCACTGACGTCAATAGGACGTCAGTGGTTGCGACGTGAGCGGGACTTGCGACGCGCGTGTTCGTGAATCGGCGTACGCAAACGACGTAGGAAATTTCAAATTCGACGCGGGAACGACGGCCATACTTAACAATACTTACCCCTGCTTTTAGAAAGGGTAAGTATACGACGGGTACCGCGCTACGGAAACGACGTAAGAACACTGCGACGGGTCCGCGTACGTTCGTGAATTTGCGTATCTCGCTGATTTACATATTATTTATCGTAAATCAGCGGGAACGCCCCCGGCGCCATTTTTAAATTTAAAAAAAGATCCGACAGTGTAACACAGTGTAACACTGTCGGATCTAGCCCTATCTATGCGTATCTGATTCTATGAATCAGGTGCATAGATAGGACCAGTAAAAATCAGAGATACGATGGTGTATCTGTAGATACACCGTCGTATCTCTTTGTGAATCTGGCCCAAGATCTGACATCTGTAAGACACTTACACTGTCAGATCTTAAGATGCAGTACCGCATCCGCCGCTGGGGGCATTTCGAGTCGAAATGCCGCCTAGCGTATGCAAATGAGTACTTAAGCAGATCCACAAAGCTTTTAAGCTTTGTGTTTTCTGCGTAAGTTACGATTTGCTTGCGAAAAATTAGGGCTGGTTTTACAATGTGTAAAGTTAGTACACCATGTAAAACCAGACCTTTTTTTCGATCGCCGCGATTTTTTTTTTAATTTGAATTTTTTTTCCCAGCGCGTATTTTTTTTTTTCACCCGTCGCAACTTTATTGTCCCGTCGCAATCCACAAAGCCCGGCGTAAATTACGTTCGCGCGCTGCACGTCGGGAAAAATGACGTCACACGCATGCGCAGTACGTCCGGCGCGGGAGCGCGCCTAATTTAAATGGGAATTGCCCATTTTAATTAGGAACGCCTTAGGATGCACGGAGTTAAGTTGCACTGCCGCAACTTTCCGGGTAAGTGCTTTGAGGATCGCTACCTAAATTCGGAGAATTGCGGCCGTGTAACTTAACTCTGAAAAGTTAAGTTAGGCAGCTTTTCTGTGGATTTGGCCCATCATTTTTTACAACCTGAAAAATGATCGTGTGTACGCGGCATAATAAGCCTTAGATTTTCAACTGGTGTGGCTATGACAATCTGAAAGGTGTCAAATTTCTCTATGCCCCAGCCAGGTACCTACTACACCTCTCTAGGAAACGCTATATAAATTCTCTGTTGATCCACCTGTTGAATGATGCCTAGGCCTGCATGCCGTTACTCTGAAAACAGGATATCTCCCCATCGTTCCCCATTTGGTTTAATAAAATTGCCAAATTTCGCTCAATGCAAAGCATTATAGCCTGGCTTTAGGCCGGGCGGAAGATTCAGCCATACGCGATTCTATTGTACTCTCTTTACCTGTTCAAAAGAATATGCATCGATCATGAATTTGAGGGAGTGAGATTTTCCCTTTTCACTCCTCCAATCCTTCTCCCCCTTCCCTTCATCCTCCCCCCGTCCCCATTCCTCTCCTTACTGATTTTTTTTTTTTAAATCTTTTGACGATTTGGTCTTCACTGTATAATGATATGTTGAAAATGTGTCAATATGTTAGTATTTTGGTTAAAATGCAGATCTGACGTGTACGCTCTTTAGCTTGCTAGTTAGGCTTTGACCCTGATCATTTATACATTCTATAGACAGGATGGCTTTCTGTTTTTGTCTATTTTGTTATATTGCCTTTGAAATTGCTTATGTTGAACTCTGTATACATTCTTCCAGTATTGGTATCTCTATGTAACATTCTTAAAATAAAGAGTGTTTGCAAAAAATACATTGTACAGTCATACCCCACTTTTAAGTACACAATGGGGTTTGTGCATCTCCAAGCCAAGGTCTGCTTTTAAGTGTGCCCCCTTCTCCCCCTTGGTACATAGACTTAATACATCTGTAGGGGGGAAAACATGTAGATGATATGCTTACTATGACCCTAGCTTCTGTAGTACAGGGATAATTTTATCTTCCTGCCAACAAGATCCTGGAGAATGCAGAGTACTCCAAATTGTGTGTGAGGATGCTGCAGCACAGTGTAGGATCTTCTTCTCAGTGAGTTTTGGGCTACTCAACATCCCCCTGAATTCCACCAGAAGGATGATTAAGTAATCCTCACCTAGGTGCCAGGGGAAAGGCAAGTGTAATATCTAATTGTTTCCCTTACAGGTATTTTGGACAATCAACATTCTGTGGTCATTGGATTAAGGTCGTGTCCATTAAGTTGGCTACAAAATACTTGGGAATGTTTCTGACGCTCAACTGAGAAAACTGCTTGGATGAGAAGTGAGACATCTTCAACATTATAGAACAAGTCCAGTTGAATATGACTAACTACTTGACTAACTACTACCAGCAATACTATATCAATGAGGGCCTTCACAGACAGTCTCCCTTTCCTAAAAGGTTGGTACTTGGAGCCCACTATGCCAGCACGTTCTTTCCACATTGTGGCTGAAAAGATTTCATCCTAGAGACACCAACATACACTATGGCCCAGATTCTCAAAGGCGTTACGACGGCGCAACACCATTTGCGCCGTCGTAACTCCTCATCTGGCCCCGGGTATCTATGCGACTGATTTTTACAATCAGTTACGCATAGATACCCATTAGATCTGACAGGCAACTCCTCATCTGGCCCCGGGTATCTATGCGACTGATTTTTAGAATCAGTTACGCATAGATACCCATTAGATCTGACAGGCGTAAGGCTCTTACGCTGTCAGATCTTAAAAGCAATTTTTTTTCCCGCCGCTAGGTGTCGCATCGTCGTTTTCCCCGTCGTCTATGCAAATTAGGTAATTACGCGAGATTCCCGAACATACGCGAGGTCGACGCTGAGAATTTACGTTGTTGCCCAGGAGCAACGTAAATGTATGAGAATCTGGCCCTATGTTACCAAAAGTATTGAGACGCCTGCCTTTACACGCACATGAACTTTAATGGCATCCCAGTCTTAGTCCATAGGGTTCAATATTGAGTTGGTCCACACTTTGCAGCTAAAACAACTTCAACTCTTCTGGGAAGGCCGTCCACAAGGTTTAGGAGGGTGTCTATGGGAATTTTTGACCCTGATGTTGGAGAGAAGGCCTGGCTTGCCGTTTTTGCAGTTTTTGCTTTAATTCATCCAAAAGGTGTTTTATAGGGTTGAGGGCGGAACTCGGTGCAGGCCAGTCAAGTTCCTCCACCCCAAACTCGCTCATCCATGTCTTTATGGACCTTGCTTTGTTCACTGGTCCAAATCATTTTCTGGAGGGGGATTATGGCGTGGGGTTCTTTTTCATGGGTTGGGTTGGCTCCTAAGTTCCAGTGAAGGGAACTCTTAAGGCGTCAGTATTCCAAGACGTTTTGGACAATTTCATGTTCCCAACTTTGTAGGAACAGTTTGGGGATGTTCCAACATGACTGAGCACCAATGCACAAAGCAAGGTCCATAAGGCATTGGATGAGCAAGTTTTGGATGGAGGAACTTGACTGGCCTGACCAGGATAATTAGAGCAGAGATTGCGAGCCAAACCTTATTGACCACATTTTTTCTATATATTTTCTTATATTTTTTGCAGTATTGAGAATTGTTTTATATGTGTTTGATATATTTACTGATACACATAAAATGTGTCCTACTGCTCATTCTCTCCCTCCCCTAAGCCCCTTTTTTTTTGGGGGGGGGGGGGTGAGAGCTGAACCAGTGTTCGATTTCTGTCTTTATTTTGTTTTATTAATCCTTTAGGTTATGTGTTACCCACACCACAGTAATTAAGGGGTGTTTTTTGCTTACATGAACCACCAACTATGTACTATCGGTAGGCTTACAATTTTTTTAACCATGTCCCTTTAAGACATTCCCATTGTTCAGTGCAATGTAGTCAGTCATTCTCATTTCCATTGTGGCATAATGCACACGCCGTATGTCTTCTGTGTCCCAGGGTGTTCCTCTTTCACAAGTTCAAAATTTGGGAAGTATGGTAACACAGTTCCAACTTCTAACAAATGAGCTTTACTGCCTCTAAAGCACTTACTGATAAAAACAGTTGTAATAATTCTCCTTCACACAGGGCAATTACATCCTTGCCCTGTGCATGATATCCATTTGGGTGAGGATGTGTCCCTGAACTCACCCTGGGTGCATTCAGGGTCTTTCACCCATACAGATGCCACATTGGGAGCATGTTCATGCAGCCACTGTGTCCCAATAGACAGCTATGAGACTGCCGGCACAGGGATGCACACAACATCTGTGCATCCCCGTGCCAGTAGCACATGATCCTGCATGGGACATGGATGTGATCTAGCCATGTGAACAAGGCCTACATATTTGTGCACACAAAGTTGATGCTAAGGCTCTTTTCACACAGGCTTTTCCGTTTGATGGACTCTGCTTGCTCAGAGGGGGATCGATCCATTTTACCCCCCACTTTGCAGGCAGATGACAGGTCTGTCTCCGCTCACTGTGCAGAGATAGACCTATAAGAGTCCCGCTCTCCTCTATGGGGGGACCACCTGTCCGTTTTCATCCAAACCGATCCACCAAAATAGGAAAATAGGACCCCCATCCATCTGGATTTGGCAGACAGAATCGGATCGTATAGCAGGGGGTGTTAGCGGACATGCTACCCACCGCTCCATAGGGTTGAATGAAGGGTCCGAACAGGTCTGCCTGAAAACTTGACAGGCGGACCTGATCGGAAAGCTCATGTGAAAGGGGCCTAACTGGGGAATTATTCATTGGTGATGAGTTATTTATTCTCTGTTTACCCCCTCTATGTCACATTTCCTGCCAGCTAAACATAATGCTCTGTACCTTCTCTATGAATGTTGTCGCAATGTTCTTTGCAGTATTGAAATTCTTCACTCCAACACTTTTTGACGCATCAATGATAAGGAAGATATTCATGAGGCCACCTGTTTTTACTTGCAGTTTACGGTCGCTTTTATCTGTAAAAAATACAGACAAAAATTACATCATTGGAAATATACATTCAGTAGGTGCCACGTGCTTTTGTTTTTTGTACTTTTTTTTTTTTTATTGCTGAATGGAAATTTTACATTGCAGGATCACTCTTCAACTGCAATCCAAGCATTGGATCGCAGTTATAGTGCTGCCCCATTGATCTCAATGGGCAAATTTGACGGGTGGTTCAGACTGTCAAACTCTGCAGCCTGAGTTAAAACTGCCATGGCCACGCCATGTGTGCAACCCTGTCAGGGTATAATTTTAAAATACTGGTGGGCAGCTGGGAGGAAGAGGTGGTATGGCTCGGCTGCCTGTATTTAACACTCCCCAGCTACCAGTGTGAAAGAGCCCTTATGCCACGTACACATGATCAGAAATTCCGACAAGAAAAGTCCGAAGTGAGCTTTTGGTCGGAAATTCCGACCGTGTGTAGGGTCCAATGGAATTTTTCTGTCGGAATTTCTGCCAAGAAAAATTTGATAGCTGGTTCTCAAATTTTATGATGGGAAAAGTTCTTGTCGGAAATTTCATTCATCTGTATACAATTCCGACGGAGAAAAAATCCTACGCATGCTCGGAATCAAGTCGACGCATGCTCGGAAAGCATTGAACTTAATTTTTCTCAGCTCGTCGTGGTGTTGTACGTCAACGCGTTCTCGATGGTCGGAATTTGGTGTGACCCTGTTTATGCAACACAAGTTTGAGCTAAAATTCAGTCGAAAAAAAAACAAAACACGGTTTTCTTGTCGGATATTGCGATCGTGTGTACGCGGCATTAGGATAAATACCATATATTTTGCAAGGTGGAATTACAGTACATATAGGACATCCACCAGACTTTCCTAACCAGTTACAGCATCATTTGCTTATTATCAAGCTGTTCCTAGCCAGACTAAAGCTGGCCATACACTAGTAGATTTGTGTTTGAACATTCGTATGATAATTTGAAGGAAAATTCTCAGCACATTTGATGACTTGACAAAATGTTGTTCATAGGAATTTCAAATTTAACATTTGATTTTGGAACCAATGGACTTTTCCAATCGAAAACCACAGTCATTGTTAGAAATTTGGTCATTCAAAAACATTTTGCTATCCTTCTCCTCACTGCGGTTGAAAACTAATGTTGATTTGACCCTATTAATGTTTAGAAAATCAAATGAAAATTTGTTTTTAAAGCAAATAATTTTAAATTAAATTCTATTAGTTTATGGGCAGCTATGGGTGACTGCAAATTCAGACTGCCTCACATAATATTGCATATAGTCCTGGAAATTAATTTGAGAACAGCCAGGAAGTGTGCTGCTCTATAACCCCCCCCCCCCCCCCCCGTACTCGTGCAATTAAAGTTGTACACTGGAAACCCTAGCCAAAAGTCCCATAAATTTAAGACCCTAAACCCATTTCTATCTCTGTGAAACCAACCAAATGGCCCTGCCTCCCCTGCAAAGCTACACTGTATGGCCAAAAGTATATGGACATCTGGCCATCAGAACCATACGAGTATAAGCCATTCCAAAACCATGTT
Source organism: Rana temporaria (assembly GCF_905171775.1). Taxonomy (NCBI): domain Eukaryota; kingdom Metazoa; phylum Chordata; class Amphibia; order Anura; family Ranidae; genus Rana; species Rana temporaria. The sequence goes on along the minus strand of NC_053497.1, from coordinate 31,670,734 downwards.
GGATGGGAAGATTTGTCTCACAAATGGTGTTTTAATTCATCCCAAAGGTGTTTATGGGGGTTGAGGTCAGGGCTTTGTGCAGGCCATGCAAGTTCCAGGACACCAAGCTCGGAAAACCATATCTGTATGGCAATGGCTTTGTGCACAGGGCCACAGTCATCATGAAACACGAAAGGGCCTTCGTTATTCTGTTACCACAATCACTAAAAAAAAAAAATTAAATCTGTACCAGCCCCCCTCAAATAGGGTTCCTCAAGGGTTGGCTATGGCTAACTGACCTGCATCTGATGGTGCCTGCAAAGTTCCAGGTCGAATGCCACTGACAGCACAAGTGAAATTGCTTCTAGGGAGTCATTCTTGTTACCCCCATAAGTCCGGAATCCTTATCATGTACCACATCCAACGTAGGGGCATTTTCCCAATGACAACCAATGGACTAATCCTACCAGGGGTGAAAATTATCTCAAGGGTTCCTCTGGGGCAAAAAGGTTGAGAAAGGCTGTTCTATTCTGTAAGACTGACTATATACTATGTATTTTCCAACCTTCGACTCTGTCCGGGTCTGATGATTCAATGGTTTCAGCCAAGGATGATCCAAATACCTCTGCCACTTCTTCCGGGCTATCATATGTGTAAGCAGCTGTGGACAAAGTGGTTTATAGAGTAGTATATGAGATACATTGTGTGACATCCACATTGTTTCAATATATACAAGTTCAGCACTACAGTGTGTTATGGTACAAGATAGAAAATTAGCTTTATATGACCGATTCATTATTTAAATTATGGTCCTAAGTTCTCCATAGTTACATTTAATTGATTGATGTGAGATGTTGTGTTTGGAGAACACAAGGGGTATGGTAGAGTAGGGAAGGGAGGAAGGGGAAGGGTAGATTAGGTGGGGTAGGGATTGGAGTGGGACCTTATTAGAAGGACCTTATTGGTAATGTGGGGAACTACTTATTACAAAATAAGTACATGTGAGATCAGGGTTGTGTATCATTATATGTGATTGAGCTAGATGAGAATACATTTTTAGGAACTGCGCCCCAGTCTACGCCCCTCTGAAATACTTTATTGGATCATCTATAACAGATACTGTATACAACCATAGTGTCTCCATCCAAAGAAAAAATCTCCTTCTTAACGCATTTCACCACATTGTGGCTTGATCACAAGGAAAAACAAGCAAAAACTGGCTTCTTGATCCTGCACCCAGGACCCGGAGACTAAATGAAAGAGCAAGGCTAGAGAGGTGAGTTGGGACTGGGAAGATTTGTTTTACAGAATCCAAAGTGGGGATTTGTTTTCCAAAGTCTGCCAATGGATAGTCTGGCTCCTATTAATAGATGGGTGAGAAAGGTGCAGTGACAGCCCCCCCCCCCTGGCAAGAGCAGTCGCCAGCGGGGCTGGGCGCATGCCGAGGCTGGATGCGCCTGGACGCACTGGGTGCAGTCCGCCCCGGTTGACAAAGGCTCACTTTCAACTTTCTGTGCCCACGGCAGGAGGTTTTCCCCTGATTTTCCGTGTGATGACCACACAGGCAGTGAGTTGAATCTCCACAATGGGGAAACAGAGAGCAATAAAAACATCCCAGACGTACAGAACACTCAATCATATTTTCTACATTTCATCATGGTGGGGAAGAGAAAGACAGGACCTCTAGTAAGGAGATCTCACTGCTGGAGCCCCTGAGAACTATTTTATAGAAAGGACCATGGGTGTTATATCATTCAATAGTATTATTTTGTCTTAGTTAGCTTACTTCTGCAGGATGGTTCCGATCCTGACCACCTCTTGTTCTCTTTACATTCCCTCGTCTTCGATCCAAACATCCTGAGTCCGTTCTGACAATCATAGCTCACTTTGCCTTCAATTCTATAGGAAGTACCAACTTTACTGGCACCAATGGGGATTCCTGGGCTGGGGCAATGGCCATCTGAAGAGAACATAGGGGTACTGTAAATTATATAGAATACTATTAACATGACCATAACAGAACAGTTTGAAAATCCATTAATAGTAGAAAACGTTAGAGTGTATGTATCCAGTGTACCTAAGCCCAAGAACAAACATTTTATATATTGCAACTTACCAGGGACGTGCAGTGAGGTCAGTGGCTGGTGAGGCACTGGCTAGTGTCAGAGTCAGATACACACAGGTTACATATGCCACAATCGTTAGAGCACTAGACATCCTCTATAACTATAAACAAGTAACCTGTAAAAGTTTTACAGTGTCGCCTATGGAGATTTTTAAGTATTGAAATTTGGTGCCATTCCACAACTGTGCGCAATTTTATGGCATGACATATTAGGTATCTATTTACTCTGCATAACATCATCTTTCACATTATATAAAAAAAAAATGGGTTAACTTTAGTGTTTTTTTGTTTTGTTTTTTTATTCATGAAACAGTTTCTTTCCAAAAAAAAAAAAAACGTGTTTGAAAAATTGCTGTGCAAATACCGTGTAACATAAAAAGTTGCAAAAAACACCATTCTATTCCCTAGGGTGTCTGCTAAAACAATAATATATATATATGTATATATATAGCCCAGATTCACGTAGATCGGCGCATCTTTATGCCGGCGTAGCGCATCTCATATGCGCTACGCCGACGTAACTTAGAGAGGCAAGCACCGTATTCTCAGAGCAAATGCTCCCAACCTTGCGCCGGCGTAACGTAAATTCGTTGGCGTAAGCCGGCGTAATTCAAAGTAGGAAGGAAGTGGGCATGATCCATTTAAATGAAGCGTGACCCCATGCAAATGAAGGGCCGAACGAACGGCGCATGCGCCGTGACGTGGACGTATGTCCCGCTCCCCTCTGCGCATGCTCACAACTACGCCCGGCGTAACCCCTGAGATACGCCGGCCCACCGCCTATGCCCAGGGCATAAATACGCCCAGACATGCGCCGGGAGTGCAAAAGTACACCCGTTTGTTTGTCTGTGGTGTAAGTACTTTTGTTTTGTGCCATGCCTGCTCCAGCGTCTAGGAAGGAGAGGAGGAAGAAGAACTTCTCCCCAGAGGAGAAGGCCATTGTGATCTCGGCCATGGAGAGGTACGATGCTCGCCTCCATGGGGCAGAGACTGGCACAACCAGTAAGGCCAAGAGGGATGAGATTCTGCTGAAGATCGCCACACAGGTCAATGCCCTTGGGAATGAGGTAAGGACCCCCAAAGACATTTTAAAGAAAATCAATGACCTGCGTCGTGTGGTCAAAGATAAGGTGGCCACAATGAGCAAGCATGCCAGTGGCACTGGAGGTGGACCAGCCACTGCTATTAGGCTGACTCCTGAGAAGCAGGTGGTTGCCCGGTGTCTTCAGAGGGAGCAGGTGGAGGGAGTGGAGGGCTATGACCCCTTTGAACAGCCCTTGAGGACAGGTAAGTGTGTTTTTTCTCCTATCTGGTGTGTAGCATGTGAGGGGGTGGAAGGGAACATGTGACAAGTGTGTGGGTCCACCAACATGTGAATGTTTTGTGTCATCCACAGATGTGCAGGAGGGAGCAGGGCCATCTGCTGCCGGTGGCTGTCCCACGCCATCATCCCCGGAACATCCTGCGCCTGACCCCCTGGGAAGCCAAGAGTCATTGGTGGAGGGGAGTGCCCAGACCTCAACTCAAGAGGTGGTTGAGGAGGAATTGGTCCACATGGATCAGGAGGTGTGCCTCTATTTGGAGCAATCTTCCCTTGTGGCCGGGTCCCTCTCACACATCCACCCCCATCTCGTCAAGCCCCTAATGGGCCTCCCCCATCTCGTCAAGCCCCTCAAGGGCCTCCCCCTTCAGATCCAGTCCCTCAAGGGCCTCCCCCTATAGAAGGCCCCAAGCCTCTCCTGGCCCCAGGAAGGCTACCAGGAAGACAAGGGGGATTCCTGAGTTCCTCCCGGAACATTTAGCGAGGGAACAGGACCGCCAAACCCACTATATGGGTGCTGTTGCCGTAGAGATGCGTCATGTGGCAGACAGCCTGGCCTCCTCGGGCCCCATAAATGACGCTCTCCTGGATGTCAGTGGCAACAGTGCAGCGATGGTCTCCTGCCTTGCGGAGCTGCAGGCCACAACGGCAAACCTTGTGGCAGAAGTAAAGTCCCTGGCAGTGGCCGTACAGGGCAATACAGCTGCCATTGAGGCGGAGGGGAGGCAGATGCGGCTGTTGCAGGCGGAGACCAATGCGGTACTCACCCGCATAGCCGTGGCTTTGGAGGGCAGGCAGCCAGCCAGGGAGAGACCAGGGGATGCTCCTCCACCTGATGCCCCACCCGAGGCTCCCATCAGGCAATTACGGAGCCGGGGTTATGAGGGGGGTTTTTCCCTCGTTGGGCATGCTGGGAGGGGGGATATATCTGTGGCGGCCGCTTTTGGCGGGTTGTTCTTGCGGGGCCTGAGTTCCAGGTGCGGTACCCACCTTCAGGGTACGCGCATCCATGGGCCCCGCCACCGCGTCATGCCATGCCAAGGTCATGCATCATGCACCTTAATTAGAGAGGGACCCCAGCGGCTTGCTGGGTCCCAAACTGTTGCTGAAAGGATCCCAAGCTAGGAGCTGTGCGGTGGGAATTGGCTCGGGAGAACCTGGAACCAGAGGTTGTCCGGGAGGCCTAGACGAACCACCGGGGATCCAGTCGCCGAACCGTATGACAGGTATGCTTAAGCTGTCGGTGGGTGACATTGATTGAACTAACTGGGAGGATCTACTCAAACTGACTTTCCTAAATCCTAAATTGTCCAGCCTGTGGCAGAGACCCTGAGGCAGGCCTGTGGCAGAGGCCTGTATCCTAAGGTGACCAGATTTTTAAAATGAAATCCGGGGAGATATTTTTTCTTTACTAGTAATGGCAACAATCAGCGACTCTCTGCCCGTCGCCACCCACCTCATAGCCTCTCAAGTCTTACTCTTTGGGCCTGGGCTTATACTGGATGGGGAGCGGAGAAAGATCACTCCACCAGGGAAGGCAGGGAGATAGGCAGGTGGCTGGCCAGGATTTGAGCCAAGACAGAAGAACATGCGAGCGGAGCTGAATGGGCATGCGCCCGAAACTGAAGAAATATTCCCTCTGCTCCGACCAGCACATAATCATCAGAAAGGGGCACAGATAATGGGAAAAATACAACCCCCCTACGCTAGTAGGCACAGCGGAGCGGGGGTGTGTAATTCAAATTTTTTTTTTTTAATTCTGCACTGATTGTCTTTGAAATTGCCCCTGCCCCCTATTAAATCCAATCTGGGGACAAAACCAGGAACAGACTTGGTCCGGGGACAGTGTCCTCAATCAGGGGACTATCCCCTGAAACTGGGGATGTCTGGTCACCCTACTGTATCCTCCCAGTGATTTTTTTTTGCAAGTGGCGCTCCGGTTGCCAGGCCTGAGATAACTGCCTGTCCGGGGGCACTTTACCCACCCTGATTGGGTGGCGACGAATTGATCTGCATCATTGCTGAGAGCAGGCTTGCTCTCTCCTAACATCTAAGGGCCTGATACTAAAGTTCCTCTACACTCATCAGCCTTTTTCCTGTCGTGTGTCCTATTGATGTTGGCCAGTTTAGGCCTTGGAATAAAACTTTGAAAACTGAATTTGTGTCTGGACACTTGGGGGCAGATCCACAAAGATCTGCCCCGGCGCATCGTATATGAGATACGCTACGCCGCCGTACCTTACCTGGCTTTATTTCGAATCCAGGAAGATTTCGCGCCATAAGTTACGGCAGCGTAGTGTATCTCAAGCGGCGTAACGGCGCTGAATTCAAATCGGTGATTAGGGGGCGTGTTTCATTTAAATGAAGCGCGCCCCCGCGCCGAATGAACTGCGAATGCGCCGTCCCTAAATTTCCCGCCGTGCATTGCGCTAAATGACGTCGCAAGGACGTCATTTTTTTTAACATAGACGTGAATTACGTCCATCCCGATTCACGGACGACTTACGCAAACAAAAAAAAAAATTCAAATTAAACGCGGGAACGACGGCCATACTTAACATAGCAGGTTTAACTATATGCGACGAAATACCAGCTTTAACTATACGCCGGAAAAAGTCGACTAGAGACGCTGTAAAAAAATGCGACGGCCGCTCGTACGTTCGTGGATCGTCGGAAATAGCTAATTTGCATACCCGACGCGGAAAACGACGTGAACGCCACCCAGCGGACGCCGAAGAATTGCATCTTAGATCCGAAGGCGTACGAAGACGTACACCTGTCGGATCTAACCCAGAAGCCGTCGTATCTTGGTTTGAGGATTCAAAACAACGATACAACGCGGGTAATTTGAAAGTACGCCGGCGTATCAGTAGATACGCCGGCGTACTCTCTCTGTGGATCTGCCCCTTGCTCCTTATTCACACTCACAGAAGTCTCCCCTAGACCAAGTCAAGAAGGTAACTTAGAAAGCCGATCCTGAATCAAACAGCGGCTCCTCCGGGGGCAGCGCTACATCCGCAACAGGTGCTCTTTGCTGTGCTCTTTATTACCCAGCCGGGTAAAAACAATAAACTTGTGGTGAGGAAAGTAGAGTTGAAGGAAGAAAGGAGAATAGCAAATTCAGGCATAGCAATAGGGAAACAGTCCTGCTCCCACGTGTAGGACTTCTCTGCGCCACTCCTGCTTGAGTGGGAATAGCGAACCCGGACAGGCCTCTTTCACTGACCTGGCAGCGGGATTATCACTCCAGCATTTGCAGGATAAAGTCTGTGCCACAGACCGTTCGGAATTCCATGCAGACGAACGGGTTCTCCGGCTGAAAAATTGAGAACCTGCTTTCAAACTTTTGTTGGCGGAAATTCTGACAGCAAAAGTCTGATGGAGCATACACACGAGCGGAATTTCCGATGAAAAGCTCACATCAGACTTTTGCTGGTGGAAATTCCGCTCGTGTGTATGGGGCAAAAGTGTACATTGAGTACAGGTAAAGACATGTGCATTGATGTACGTTGGCATGTTGTATTTTTACATGTGCTTTACTTCTCCCTTCCTGGAGCATGGAAAGGGCACAGCAGAAGAGCCAAACTATGTTTCCTGCTCTTTGATGTGCATTGCGCTGCGCTGACATACGTTACCATGTGTTGCATTGAAAAGAGTACGGTTTGTTTTCCTTTTATTCCTTTTTCTATTTCAAACCAGTGTATATCAGGTAAATGCACCAGTGTGTACTGCTCCCATTCACGTACCTTATTTTATACAGTCCTTGTACTGGCATACGTTGAAAGAAAATGTGCCAACCTATCTGGTGTCAATTGACCCTTTGTGTCGTTCCAGATTCAGAATCCATTTCTAGATGGAACTGCAGCCCCTTATCCCATGATTTTGTACTTTGCATGTAGGCAGGTGCAGTTAACTGATTTGCCACTGGGTGGCTTAGTATCGGAATAGTGTCTGGCACAGAAGGTAGAGCCCTCCCACAAGTGATGTCAGGGGTATATAAGCTAGAAGGGGAGGGACATAGGGGGTTATTTACAAAAGGCAAATCCACTTTGCACTACAAGGGGGACATACAAGAAAAATAAAAAACAGCATTTTAGCTTGCACATGATTGGATGATAAAATCAGCAGAGCTTCCCCTCATTTCAGATCTACCCCTGAGATTTACAGTGACTGCACTTCCAAGTGCAATTTCAAGTGCACTTTGCACTTGCGAAAAGGTTGAGTGTAGCCTCAGATAGACAGGATAGCTAATTTTTAGGAACGTGCTGGAGGACCAGTTTTAGCCACTGTACCCTGTCCTTGGTCCCCATCCCTTTCTTTTATGCACTTTGCACTTGTAGTGCAAAGTGCATTTGCCTTTCGTAAATAACCCCCATAGAGTCTCTTGGGGCATGGGAGCCATACATCGCACAAATGTGAGAATGTAACCTACAAACGTGGGCCCCGGACAGGGCTAGAGGGCGGGTGGAGTGGACCTGTATGCAGGAGTAGCTGGCTGGAAACATTCTGTTCCTTAAGGAGGTGGGGGCTACGGCAGATTACAAAAGGCCTTGTAGGCCATGCTGGAAATTCACGTGTGGGGAGGTGCAGCATTGTGCGGTAGCAATGAACACTCAGGGGTTGATTTACTAAAGGCAAATAGACTGTGCACTTTGCTCCAGAGCTTAGTAAATGAGGTAAGGCTTCACTTTGCAAAGAGTACCCAATCATGACCAAGGAAAATTAAAAAAATGCATTTTTGCCTGCACATGGATGATGGAAGTCAGCAGATTTTCTGCTCATTTATTAAAGCGGAGGTTCACCCATACCTTACACATTTTCCCCTTAGCTTCATGCTCGTTTTGTCTAGGGGAATCGGCTATTTGTATTAAAATATGATCCGTACTTACCCGTTTTCGAGATGCATCTTCTTCCGTCGCTTCCGGGTATGGGCTGCGGGAATGGGCGTTCCTTCTTGATTGACAGTCTTCCGAGAGGCTTCCGACGGTCGCATCCATCGCGTCACGATTTTCCGAAAGAAGCCGAACGTCGGTGCGCAGGCGCAGTATAGAGCCGCACCAACGTTCGGCTTCTTTCGGCTACTAGTGACGCGATGGATGCGACCGTCGGAAGCCTCTCGGAAGACTGTCAATCAAGAAGGAACGCCCGTTTCCGAAGACCCATACCCGGAAGCGACGGAAGAAGATGCATCTCGAAAACGGGTAAGTACGGATCATATTTTAATACAAATAGCCGATTCCCCTAGACAAAACGAGCAGGAAGCTAAGGGAAAAAAAAATAAAAAAAAGCAATTGGTTGAACTCCCGCTTTAAGCTCTGGAGCAATTATGTGTAATTAATGCGGACTCTCCACATTATGTGATTGACTGTGTATGTCAAGTGACTCCAGAATGTATGTCCCTGGGATGTGACTGTCTTTCCATTCCCTGAACAATTGCAATGCAGCTAAATATCGTGTGGATATTTCTTCTTTTGGATATAAAGGTCTATGGCAGGGGTGACCAACCAGTGGCCCGCGGAGCTCTCTGATGTGGCCCGCGACCTCCTGCTCTGGGATGGAATAGAATAGAATACTGTTATTAAAGGTACGTTTTTATTACTAAAATCACAGTGTATATATGGGCATATGTGTTCTGCAGTGGTTCTGAAGTGCACCTGTGGGTTACCTGCACCAAGCCATAGACTTCTATTACCTGCGAGTTTGGTGTGCTTTTTAAAAGTGCACCACACCTACAGGATATAATAGAAGACTATGGCAAAGTGCAGCTAAAGCCACAGGGGTAAACAACAGTGCATCAGTGTGAAAGCAGCCTTAGACCCCTTTCACACACTCAGTCCGACCCAAATCGGACCCTCCTTTCACCTCTAAGGGGTGGCAGATGTAAATGGTCTTGTGTCCGTTTCCAAATGCCTACCTCCAATCCGCAAAAAAAAAAAGAGTTCAGTGGGCTCTATAGAGTGGGCTACCATCCACCAACTCCGTTTATTGTGGCCCGCGACCAGTTACCAAGATGCTTAAGCGGCCCCCGCTCTTCAAAAGGTTGGGCACCCCTGGTCTATGGTGAGGAGCAGGGTACAAGATGGCAGAATGGTCAGCCTCAGCAGGTGGGATTGTGCTCTAGCAGGACTGGAGAAGGGATGAGGACCAGAATCGGCCAACTACAAAGACAATTTTACAAGCACACTCCTTTGCAACTTTGAGCTAGAGCAGGCTTAGAAAGAGAATGTTGCTCCAACCAGAGAGCACACGCTGATTATCAGTTTTACAGGCTGAGATGTAGGGCTATTCCAAAATATTATTTCATAATTCTACATACTTTTCATAACTTTACATAATTTTCACATTTGATATACCTGTAAAAAAAATTGTAACCTTCTCACAATGAACGTTCCCTCATTTTCCAATAAAGAAAACCCTCCTCAATCTGAAATTCTCACCTTGGTCATCACATATTGTTGTTTCTCCGCTCCATTTTCCATTCTCCTGACAGGTGCGGTTTTCAGGTCCGAACATTGTGAATCCACCCCAGCACTCGAAATACAGGACATCGTCCACAAAATACTTTGCTTTACGCGGTGCAATCTCTCCACCTTCAAACATGACTGGCTTGGGACATTCAACAGCTATAAAAGATCAGTAATATAGAATCACATGTGAACTGTATTCAAAGGCACAAGTGGAAAGTGATAGTGTAAAGAAACTGCGCAAAGACGAGTAGTGACAGCAGAGAAGAAAGCAAGCAGTGAAACAGAGACGAGTAGTGACAGCAGAGAAGAAGGCAAGCAGTGAAACAGAGACGAGTAGTGACAGCAGAGAAGAAGGAAAGCAGTGAAACAGAGACGAGTAGTGACAGCAGAGAAGAAGGCAAGCAGTGAAACAGAGACGAGTAGTGACAGCAGAGAAGAAGGCAAGCAGTGAAACAGAGACGAGTAGTGATAGCAGAGAAGAAGGCAAGCAGTGAAACAGAGACGAGTAGTGACAGCAGAGAAGAAGGCAAGCAGTGAAACAGAGACGAGTAGTGACAGCAGAGAAGAAGGCAAGCCGTGAAACAGAGACGAGTAGTGACAGCAGAGAAGAAAGCAAGCAGTGAAACAGAACAGGAGAAAGATTCTTGGTTCCATATCCCAAATGCTAGGTCTCCTTCTGTATGGCCTTCCACATTTCGAACTGCAAGGCTTTTGGTGAGGTATCTGTCAGACCAAAAAGCCATTGGGCAACATTTCAGGCCTTATATGGAAAATATAGGACAACGGTAAGAAAATCAGTTTATTAACAAAGGGTCAAGTTAAAGCATTTTGGGGATTAGAGGGACCCCCTTCATCAGGGTTTCAATCTTTAAGTTGATAGGAATACTCAAACTAAAGAGAAACTTTCTGAATGGGAATACTTGGATTGTAGAAAATTCTCTTTAAAGATAATGGGCCAGATTCTCGTAGAATCCGCGGCGGCGTAGCATAAGCCATTTACACCATGCCGCCGCAACTTACTGGAGCAAGTGCCGTATTCTCAAAGCACTTGCTCCGTAGTTTGCGGGGGCGTACTGTAAATGGCCCGGTGTTAGGCCGCGTAATTCAAAGGGAGCTCCAGCTCATGATGGAAAACGGCATTGAAGCCGACGTGAGCGTCATTAACGTAAAGCCCTATTCGCGAACGACTTAATAAAACGACGTAAACGATGGAAAAAGACGACGCTGTCCCGACGCCATACTTAACATGGCATACGACAGACCTTCGTAAACTTACCCCTCATATAGCAGGGGTAAGTTTACACTTACGGAAACAACGTAAACGACGACGAGGCGGCACAAAAACGTTCGGGAATCAGCGTATTCGGCTCATTTGCATATGCGACGCTGAAATCGACGTAAAAGCCACCTAGCGGCCAGCGTAGTATTGTATTTAGGATCTGACAGTGTAAGTGACTTACACCAGTCGGATCCTAGCCTAATTCTGGCGTATCTTGTTTTGAGAATACAAAACAATGATATGCCGGCAGGATTTTCGAATTACGCCAGTGTATCTGTAGATACACCGGCGTAATTCTTTAGAGAATCTGGCCCAATCTTGATATTGGTGTGCCAAAATAACTGCTTTTTGGGTAGGTGCAGTGGGGTGTGGTAAACACTCAGAGTCCTGATTGGCAAAGAATGTTGTATTGAAACAGTAGGTCAACAACATAAACGGGCCCAGCAGGAAGCTCACCCTTCTGGTGCCACTTACAACTATGCAGCAAATTGACAGCGGACAGAAGACTCAGGGATGCTGACAGCATCTGCCACGAGGAGCGAAGTGTGGCCTAACCCAAATGGGAAGCTTCCTGAAGAGGTAAACGTAGTCCCTGCTCACCTCACTCCACCGGAACCTTGCGCTGCCACTGTCCTTGTCAAATGGGGAACCTGTCCACTCACATAAAGCAACCCAGGGGTCAGAATCTTAAAGGGTAGTTTCCTTCTCCTTTAGAGAAAAATCTGTATGGTGCACTTACACTGGTCCCACTCCCCTCCCCCCCCCCCCCCCCAACCCTCCCCAGTCTCGCTGACCTGGAGTCCGGTGATCACCCGTTCTAACACATTGGCTAGCCGATTTAACGGTCTGGGGATTAGAAATCCCCTCAGCTTAATATCCTATACGTACCTCGTAAAGGTACGTATAGGAGGCATTCTAATTGGCTGTCACATGGGTGATGCCGAACAATCAGAACCCACATAGTTGTCCTGTCAGCACTGGAGAAGAGGAGAGAAAGCCGTAGGGATTTCAAAACCCTAGACCGGTAAAGCGTCTATATAATGTGTCAGAACGGGTGATCGCCTAACTCCAGGTCAGTAGCGACCGGGTGCGATTTTCTGTAAAAGTGAACTTACACTTTAAATAGACTCTTGATTGACTTAAGATAGCCTCCAGGGTCACATGAGGTATGTGCATTCAACCAGATCACTGCCCGAGTGAAGAAATCATAGAGGAACACAGCTTGTTTTAACTTCTTTTGCCATCTGCACTGCCACTGTGAACGAGCGCCACCTACAGTGGAGAATATAGACGGCACCTGCCTACATGCTAAAGCAATCCCACCATCTTTTAAAGCCACTCTGTTTCCTTCTTTAAAAAAATGAAAAACCCAACACCTGCAGAAGAAGACCTGTTATACATAGCTGTGCTTATGTCCGTTTCTCAGATCTTCACAGAGCTGTGGCCTCTTTACATCCAACACACCTCCAGGAATACCTGGTTCCTGGGCCTTACATTAGTGATGTAAGGGTTGACAGATGGAACTACAGTGTGCAGTCAGGGATACAGGCATCCAATACTCATGGAGGTTCCATATGTTAACATTCTTCAGGTGGCTGTTGCTCACAAAAAGAGTAAAGATCATAGGAAAGGATAGTGGGACAGGACAGGGTTGTCTTAATGACAGGGCTCACCTGGGCACTGCCCAGGGGCCTCAGCTGCATGGAGGGCCCCTGCACTTTCCCCAAAGCAGCTGGATCTTGAGCCCACGCTGCCCTGAAATTGGGGGCCCCATGATGGCACTGAGAGTGATAGATACACAGGGGAGGCATTATGCCTCCTACCTACTTGATGTCTGTTTGCCTGCACTGTCATCAGTGTAGGGTCCCCAGAGCATTACTTTGCCCAGGGGCCCATGATGCTATTAAGATGGCCCTGAGACAAGATAAAGTCTTCCTTTTCTTCACAGATGGGGTGTTTTTGCAAATAATAGGCCCCGTACACACGTCCGAGAAACTCGACCGGCAAAACACATCGTTTTGCTCCTCGAGTTCCTTGTGAAGCCGCAGAGGATCTCGGCGAGCCAAGTTTCCCCGTTGACTAACGAGGAAATAGAGAACATGTTCTCTATTTGGCCCGACGAGATCCTCGTCGGTTTCCTCGGCCGAAAGTGTACAGACGACCGGGTTTCTCGGCAGAATACGGCTCCGATCGAGTTTCTGGCTGAATTCTGCCGAGAAACTCGGTCGTGTGTACGGGGCCATAGAGTCTCTTGAAAGCTGCCTTTAATTTAGAATGTTCTATAATCTGTGTACTCCTATCTATGGAAATTTTGAGATCTTACCAACATCATCATTCTCTATAGTTCAAGCATTCTTATCCCCTGAATCAGCCCTAATGAAAAGGTTCCTCTATAACCCTAAGAACAAGATTGGCTTGTTGATTGACCTTTTATCAGTAAACAGACCTCCTAATTTGGAGGTTACCATTGTTCTTTGTTCCACATTCCTTATAAAACAGGTGGAAGCAGGCAAATAAAAGCAGCAAGCAACAGGGGAGAAGGCAGACAGGGAGTCAGGCCATTTAAATGGCATAGGTTACCTAGTGGCACAGCACAAAAGGAGAGAGTGGCACATAGGAAGGGGAAGACATAGTTAAGGCACAAGGTTTGGGGTAGGGAATGGCACAGGAGGAGGCTGGTACTGATACAGCACAGAAGGGAACAGAGACAACACCCATGAGGAGTCAGGTAATGACAAAGCACAAGAGGGGTCAACAGATGACAAAGCTCAAGAATAGACAGTCACTGATACTGCATAGGAGGGGGCAAGGAATGACACTACCCAAGAGGAGTTGGGTAAGTATAAAGCACAGGAGAGGGCAATGAGTGACACCGCCTAAGAGAGAGTTAGGTAATGACACAGCACAGAAGGATAATAGGACATAGTAAAAAAAAATTGTAGTTACCTTTACATATAGCTTTCTGTTTTTCATTTGTCCATTGCCCATTCCCCTGGCACTCACGTGTAGCAGATGGGAATGGATACTTTCCTTTCGGACAGCTATACTCCACTTGTTCACCATCTTCACTTACTTTGTAGGTGCCACCGGCAATTGCCACTGTGTCAAGGTTACACTGATCAATAGGGGCAGCAATAGACACTGGAACAAGAAAGAGGGTGTTAATGTAACAGTGACTGAAAATGTGGACGTTATAAACCAGTACAATATAAGCAATGGTTTAAATTAAAAAGCATCTGCCTAGCCAGGATTCTTTCTAGTGCCTTAAAAAACCTAACGAGAGCGGTAAAATAATTCCTGTTATCTGTTAGGAGCTCCATCCAGCACGCTTGTACCTTGTCCCCCCCCCCGAGCTGAGCAGCTAATCATAGCCTCTATGTCACATAGAACCTGCTCATGGCATCCAGTGTGACGGATCTAACACCATACAGTATATAAAGACTATAGCCTCGTACACACGATCAGTTTTCCAGATGGGAAAACTGTGAAGCCTCGTACACACGACCGAGGAACTCGACGGGCAAAACACATCATTTTCCTCCTCGAGTTCCTTGTTAGGCTGTCGAGGAACTCGACAAGGCAAGTTTCTCCATTCCCATCGAGGAAATAGAGAACTTGCTCTCTTTTTGGCTCATCGAGTTTCTCGACAGTTTCCTCAATGAAAATGTACACACGACCGGTTTCCTCGGCAAAAAAATATCTCCCAGCAAGTTTCTTGATGGATTCTGCCGAGAAAACCGGTTGTGTGTACGAGGCCTGAGGAGAGCTTCTTGGCCAGGAATCCGGGCCGTGTGTATGCTCCTCGCAAAAAAACGACGGGAAAACTGCCCAAAAAAACACCGGACAAAACCAGTTCTTTTTTTTCTTGCCCTTCAGACTTTTGTCCGGTGGTTTTGGGCAGTTTTCCTAAAGGAAAAACTGTGATGGAGCATACACACGGCCAGGATTTCTGGCCAAACCTCCATCGCAGTTTTCCTGGCAGAAAAACCGGCCGTGCGTAAGGGAAAAACTGAAGCGAGCAGGTTCTCGGCTTTCCCCTCGGGATTTCCAACAGGAACTTTTCCCGTCTGAAATCCCATACGTGTGTATGAGGCATTAGTCTTGTTTAATAGTGTAGCGCACCCTCTGAAAGAGCCATTGGTGAATTTGACCCTATTCCCTCAGTTAGGGCACACACAGAATTTTCTCCATTTATTTGCGGGTTCAAAGAAATAGTCTAGGGGTGTCTTTTTTTAGGTTTTATAGGAACATAGAACTTGGATAGGGGTGAAGGAGCATGGGATAACACAGAAATGAATGCTTTGAGGACTCTTCTCCAGCTTGCTGAGCTATAAAAAATGTCCCACAGAATCTATTGCTGGCAGAAGAGTAGGGCTTTTCCCCAATGGATCAGAACAGAGCTGCACACAGTCACTAACTTCCAGGACCAGGGTCAATTACCCACATATGGCCGCAGGAGCATTGGTTGCCTCCTTCTGATATTAACCAGGTTTAGTAAATGAGGTAAGGCTTCACTTTGCAGAGAATATCCAATCACGTGAACCCCCGCTTTAAGGTTTGACCTCATATTAGATAGTTTTGGTAAACCCGAAGAGAAAAACCTGCAGGAAAACTGATAGTGTGTATGGGGCTTAAGTATTGTACTTGAATGTCCATTTTCTGGTCACAGATTCACTTTGGAGCTGCTATACACAAAAGTTGTCTATGAATAATAGTCAGGAACACATCTGCCTGCCCAATGTAAAATTTTACAAACGCCTTTTGTCTTGGTGACAATAGTCTCCAGACCAAAAAAGGAGGATGAATTAAAGCGGGAGTTCACCCGGAATTTTTTTTTTAACATTAGATTGATGCTCATTTTGTCAAGGGGAATCGGGTAGTTTTTTTTTAAATCTAAGCAGTACTTACCGTTTTAGAGAGCGATCTTCTCCGCCGCTTCCGGGTATGGTCTTCGGGACTGGGCGTTCCTATTTGATTGACAGGCTTCCGACGGTCGCATACATCGCGTCACGAGTAGCCAAAAGAAGCCGAACGTCGGTGCGGCTCTATACGGCGCCTGCGCACCGACGTTCGTCTACTTTCGGAGAATCGTGACGCGATGTATGCGACCGTCGGAAGCCTGTCGGAAGCCTGTCAATCAAATAGGAACGCCCAGTCCCGCAGCCCATACCCGGAAGCGGCGGAGAAGATCGCTCTCTAAAACGGTAAGTACTGCTTCGATTTAAAAAAAACACCCGATTCCCCTTCACAAAATGAGCATCAATCTCATGTTAAAAATGTAGTTTTCTGGTGAACCTCCACTTTAACCTAGCCGAGACACAGACTGCAATAAAAACTCTACAGGATGTATAATTTCAGTCTTTCTCTACTCCATTTAACGGTAAGGCTTCATTTCCATGGACGTTTTTACAGCCACTTTTTTTAGCCTTTTTTACAGCTTAAAAACGCCTGTCCATGTTTTTTTTTTTTTTTTTTTTAGCTGGAGCTCAAAAACGCAGCGGTAGTGTTTTTTTTGCGTTTTTGAGCGTTTTTACTGCTCTAACGCTGGAGCTTCAGAACGCACTGGTCCTGTTTTTTTTTTGCAGCTTAAAAACGGCTCAGCCATCTACAGCTCAAAAACGTCATGGTGGGCATGAGGCCATAGACTAACATGGAGAGCCGTTTTTAAGCTGCAAAAAACGCTCAGAAAAGTGGCTGTAAAAACGTCCATGGAAATGAAGCCTAAAGAGTAAAAGTTTGGGTTATACCCCATAGTAACTTGTCACTTAGCATACGAACAGACACAACAAATGTTCATCGGTGGGTGTAGCACAAGTATTGGGGCATTTTATTAGTGGAAAAAATATAACAAATTAAAAAAAATATTATAGCATAAACAATTACTAAACAAGCCATGCTGTAATTTAATGTTAACAAAACTTACACTTCTTTTTCAATCTGCAGCGCTGTCATGTTCTGTAAAATGTATTGCCTGCCATATTGCAAATTTGGAGGCATTCTGTGCACAGTTCTGGATGCCCTCAAAAATGTAAATTCTTAAACAAAATGTAATCACTTGTGTGATTGGTTTATTAATTTCCCCAGAAGTTTGCTCTAAGATACAACTCAGATTTTAGGCATAGAAGTAGAATAGAAGTCTATTTTTTTTTTTTTTTTTCGTGTGATACTCCCTAAAAGTTCATTACTTCTAAAGGGATGCAGACCCTGTAGCTGTTCTCATCAGAACTGAAAGCGCACCATTCAGAATCAGTCAGCACAGGACATGGTCAAACAAACAGCTAATTCTTCAGAGCAAGGGATTAATAAAAGGAGGCGTAGAACAATACTTTTTCAATTATTTGTAATATTTTTGAGTTTGTTTGATTAGATTTCTATTATTGTGTCTGCACATATATTTTATATACTGCATGTATATTTTACAAACTTGCTATTTTGAGTTCATAGGTGCCAAACTAATTTTCACTTGTATACATGAAAAGGCATAAAAGGCAGAAACAGCCAAGAAACTAGCATTTTCTGAAGGAGCACCCTAACCTCTTTTTTATTATGAGATTTAGATCCCTAAACTGCATGCTTGGATAAAAAAACAAAAAAACAAGGAAGGATTTAGAATCAGAAAAGCAGATTAGAGGAATTATTAACTAAGGGAATGTTTGTACGGTTACCTGGAAGGAACTTGTGTTTGTTTAAAACATTAAAACAATTACAAGGAAATGTAAGTAAAAAAATATTTCCCTGTGCTTGATCCAATGATTGAAATGAGTCAGAGTTAGGCCCCGTACACACGACCAGTTTCCTCGGCAGAATTCAGCTTCCGACCGAGTTTCTGGCTGAATTCTGCCGAGGAAACTGGCCGTGTGTACACTTTCGGCCGAGGAAGCCGACGAGGAGCTCGACGAGGAAATAGAGAACATGTTCTCTATTTCCTCGTTGTTCTATGGGAGCTCTCGTCCCGCCGAGCTCCTCGGCGGCTTCAGTGCTGAACTGGCCGAGGAACTCGATGTGTTTGGCACGTCGAGTTCCTCGGCCGTGTGTACGAGGCCTTAGGCTTCATGCACACGGCTGTACAGGGGATGCACAGCACGCAGAGCTTGCGTAATGCCTTCCCTGGGACCCGCTGCTGCCCATTGAGATGAATGTGAAGAGGTGGCTCTATATGGATGTGTGCAATGTCTGCATCTGGAGCATACATTTGCTTTACGCAAACCCCAGCGCACAGCTGTGTACAACTGCATTTTCCAAACCACAAAAATGGGCGGTTCCCGGGGCTGGCACTACGCAGGCTATGCATGCTGTATGGCCACTGAACAGCTGCGGGCATGGATCTAATAGAAGCCCACATAAACAGTATATCAAAATTCAACAAAATCCGTGCACCAGGTCGCAATTACGACTAGAATTAGCGACCTGGCGCCTGGGGAAGGAAGCATAGGCCTGCAGAAGGCCGCAAAGCCGCGGCCTCAATTACCGGCTGGCGCAATGCGATCGCGTGGCGGGGGCGCACGGAGACACAGGATACCCCATCCTGTGTCTCCGTGCGCCCCCACCTGCCCCACCGCGCGATCACATCAGGCCGCGCTGGCCGGTAATTGAGGCCGCGGCTTTGCGGCCTTCGCAAGGCCTATACTTCCTTCTGTGATCTGGCGCCATCTTGTGGTGGCCGTTGTCATGGCATGACAAGACAACCAGAAATGCTAATGGAGCTTCCCCTGTGTTTTCACTGCCATCTCCTTCCCTCTAATTAGAACCCCCAAACATTATATATATTTTTTATTCTAACACCCTAGAGAATAAAATGGGGGTCGTTGCAATACTTTCTGTCACACCGTATTTGCGCAGCGGTCCTACAAGCGCACTTTTTTGGGAAAAAATACACTTTTTTTAATAAAAAAAATAAGACAACAGTAAAGTTAGCCCAATTTTTTTTCATATTGTGAAAAATAATGTTACGCCGAGTAAATTGATACCCAACATGTCACGCTTCAAAATTGCGTCCGCTCGTGGAATGGCGACAAATTTTTACCCTTTAAAATCTCCATAGGCGACGTTTAAAAAATTCTACAGGTTGCATGTTTTGAGTTACAGAGGAGGTCTAGGGCTAGAATTATTTCTCTCGCTCTACCAATTGCGGCGATACCTCACATGTGTGGTTTGAACATCGCTTTCATATGCGGGCGCTACTCATGTAAGCGTTCGCTTCTGTGCGCAAGCTCAGCGAGACGGGGTGCGTTTCTGGCTCCTAACTTTTTTAGCTGGCTCCTAGATTCCAAGCAAATTTGTCAAACCCTGCAGTATATGATCACTTCCCCGTCTAAAAACCACCAGCTCTCTCGTGTTATCTGGTGTCTAGGCGTGATCAGAATTAAGTAATTTCCCCAAAATTTCAGGGGAAAGCAGAAGTTTTCTGCAGAATGTTGCTATTTTGGCAAAATATATAGTAGTAAAAAGGAAAAGTAAAGAGGTTGATTTTCTAAGCCCCAGAGCTCAGTTAACGTGGTGAAATTTCCCTTTGCAAAGTATACCCAATCATGTGAAAGTATAATAAAAAACAGCATGTTTGCTTACACATGATTGGATGATAGAAGTCAGTGGAGCCTCACCTCATTCACTAAGCTCTGGGGTGAATACCCTTGCAAAGTGCTACTTCCCTTGAACATTGAACAGTCTATTTGCCTTTAGTAAATAAATCCCAAAGTTTTGTTTCGTTTTTCAAGGTACGTTTAGGGGTTGATTTACTAAAAGTGGAGAGTGCAAAACTTGGTGCAGCTGTGCATGGTAGCCAATCAGCTTCTAACTTCAGCTTGTTCTATTAACCGCTTACCATCCAGCCCCCATGATTATACTGCGGCTGGTCGGCTCTCCTCCGCAAACCGCCGTAGGTGTACGTCGTGTTTGCATAGAAGACAGCGGGCGTGCGCGCCTGCTGCTCGCCACGGGAGCATGCCCACGGGTCCAGCGCACTCGATGTCCGCCGGCAACTCGCGGTCCCGGTGTACAGAGGCAGAACAGGGAACTGTGTAAACAAGGCAATTCCCTTTTCTGCCAGATAACATGTCAGAGATCTTCTGTTCCCAGTGATCGAGAACAGCGATCTCTGTCATGTCCCTTGGTAGCCCATCCCCCCTACAGTTAGAACCCCACCCAGGGAACACACTTAACCCCTTGATCGCCCCCAAGTGTTAACCCTTTCCCTGCCAGTGTCATTTATACATTGATCAGTGCAATTTTTATAGCACTGATCAATGTAATAATGTCACTGGTCCCATAAAAGTGTCATTTGGGGTCAGATTTGTCCACCACAATGTCGCAGTCGCGCTAAAAATCACAGATCGCCGCCAATACCAGTAAAAACTATAAAAAAAAGTCCCTAAATCTATCCCATAGTTTGTAGACGCGATAACTTTTGCGCAAACCAAACAATATACGCCTATTGCTATTTTTTTTTTTTTACCAAAAATATATATGGGCTTAAACTGGTGAATACATTTGTTAAGTTTTTTTTGGGATATGTATTATAGCAAGTAAAAAAATATTAAAATTGTCGGCTTTTTTGTTTAATAGTGGAAAAAATAAAACCATAGAGGTAATCAAATACCACCAAAAGAAATCTCTATTTGTGGGAAAAAAAGGACGTCAATTTTGTTTGGGTGCAACGTCACACGACCGTGCAAGTTTCAGTTAAAGCGACGCAGTGCCGTATCGCAAAAAATGGCCCGGTCAGGAAGGGGGCAAATCCTTCCAGGGCTGAAGTGGTTAAAGCAGAGGTTCACCTAAAAATCAACTTTCTGCCATTAGATCCAGCATACTGTTGACTTCTGCAGTATGCTGTTTTTTTTTTTTGTACTTATCGTTTTATCAGCCATTGTTATCCGGCTCAGAGCGGGGAATAGGTGTTCCTAAGCCAAGCGGGGTTGATTGACGGGCTGCTAAAGCGCGTCACGCCTTCCGAAAATACCCGAAGTGACACTCGGGTGTTTACGGCGCTATACGGCGCCTGCCGTGTAGAGCTGACTGCGCAGGCGCCGTAAACACTCGAGCGTCACTTTGGGTATTTTCGGAAGGCGTGACGCGCTTTAGCAGCCCGTCAATCAACTTCGCTTGGCTTAGGAATGCCTATACCCGGAAGGAATCATCCCGCTCGGAGCCGGATAACATAGGCTGATAAAACGATAAGTACAAAAAAAAACAGCATACTGCAGATGGCTCTAATGGCAGAAAGTTGATTTTTGGGTGAACCTCCGCCCTAAGCTTTGACAATAAAACCTGGAAGCTGATTGGCTTCTATGTAGAGCTTCACTCAATATTTCAAAGTAAATCCATTCCGAAGGGTTAAAGAACTCCTTTCTATTATGCTTGACCTGTTCTTGTGCCAAAAAATGGCCCCTTGTTATGCCTAGTACACACATGATGAGAATATCGGACAAGTGATCGTCTGTTTTTTTTTATTACTCTTTTGTTTTTTTGCATGCTAGTCTCATATCGAAAAACCAATAGGTTACTAAAGTTACGAAAATTCTCCTATGACAGAATACAACTTCAGAAGTGATGTATTGTAATGTATTCTTTAGTTTCCGAGCATGCGTATTCTTGGTCAGATACTATACTAATTGCACGAAAATTAGTTCGCTCTGTTATGGTATAAGAAACATTTTGGTGCTTCTCCCTTTGGATAATTTTGCATGAACTGCCATGATCGACTCTCGAAAGCTGTGTACCAACGAATTGATTATTGTACGATTGCTTGGAAAGCGGTATTTTTCATCAGATTTTTTCATTGTGTGCGGTAGGCATTAGTCTCATTATGCAATTTATTTGTTTATTTATTAATTTATGCAAAATTATTTGCACATTTTTCACAAGTAAAACAAAAAAGACAGACAGTAAAAAAGAAAAGTAAAAAAAAAAAAAAATGTAAAGGATTTACACAAACCAGTAAGGCTAATGGCCAGATTCAGAGAGAGTTACGCCGGCGTATCAGTAGATACGCCGACGTAACTCTGAATCTGCGCCGTCGTAAGTTTAAGTGTATTCTCAAACTGAGATACACTTAAACCTAGCTAAGATACGACAGCCTGCGCCGTCGTATCTTAGGGTGCAATATTTAGGCTGGCCGCTAGGTGGCGCTTCCGTTGAGTTCGGCGTAGAATATGTAAATGACTAGATACGCCTATTCACGAACGTACGTGTGCCGGTCGCAGTAAAGATACGTCGTTTACGTAAGGCGTTTTCAGGAGTAAAGTTATTCCATCAAATAGCTGGACTAGTCAATGTTAAGTATGGCCGTCGTTCCCGCGTCGAAATTTTTCCGTCGTTTGCGTAAGTCGTCCGTGAATAGGGCTGGACGTAATTTGCGTTCTCGTCAAAACCAATACGTCCTTGCGGCGTACTTTGGAGCAATGCACACTGGGATATGTACACGGACGGCGCATGCGCCGTTCGTAAAAAACGTCAATCACGTCGGGTCACCCCTCATTAACATAAAACATGCCCCCTCATCCTAATTTGAATTAGGCGCGCTTACGCCGGCTCCATTTACGCTACGTAAGTTAGGAGGCAAGTACTTTGTGAATACAGTACTTGCCTCTCTGACTTAAGGCGGCGTAGTGTAAATACGATACTCTTCGCCGCCGTGCTCTCTCTAAATCCAGCTATAAGTTTAGACTTGCGTCTAAACCGATATGTCTTTTAAAAGGATTCCATATTTGTATCGCTTTTCAGAAACGTTTGACAGGCAGTGAGGAGGTGATAAGGCGCCGCCTGTTTCAACCCCCGTAATTGCCGCACCAATGTGCCACAACTGGGTTGGGATTTGTCATGCTTACTGCCCATTGTGGCTGCATTCACATCTCGTAGTTTTGAATCGTGGGCAGATTTGCCACGATTCTGCCTGAGATTTCAAAGCGCAGAGGTTTGCATGACAAATCGCAGGAAAGTAAATTTGAGTTGCCATTCATTTAAATGGCACCCTGAAATCGCTGTGCGATGCTGCCACGATTGTCGTGCGATAAATAACGCTGCAATTGCGCCAACCCTCAAAAGCATGCCACCCAAAAGTAGCTCCTGAACCTTTTTTTGGATGACAAGCTTCACGCGATCTGGGTTGCTGCGATTGCAGCGCGACAATCGAGGCAGAACCGGCCAACAATTTTAGGTGCAATTCAAATAATTGGTATCTTAAATGTTCTTTCTGCGATTTGTCATTCACACCTCGGCGCTTTTAAATCGTGGGCAGAACCGCGGCAAATCTGCCCGCGATTCAAAACGCAGAGATGTGAATGCAACCTAAAATAAACAGGAGAGATAATTTTTACTGTGGGAAGTAAACACCCCCTCTGCTGCCATTGCAGCTTACTGAGATGGTTGGGGGGTGCTAAAAACAGGACTCAACCGCAAGTCTAAGACCCCTTTCACACTGAGCCGCCCATAGCGTCGGCGGTAAAATGCTGCTATTTTTACCGCCGATGCTATGGGCGGATTTGCGGCGCATTTCGGCCGCTAGCTGGGCACATTTAACTCCCGCAGCACTTTAGGGGAGACTGCAGGCACTATTTTTAATGCTATAGCACCTGCAATACACCCTCAGTGTGAAAGGGGTCTAAATGAGCCCTTAAATGCAAAAAAAAAGAAACAAAAAACAAAACAAATACAAAGCACACTAAATAGAATAAACCAAACTACTCTAAATACAGCAAAAAAAATAAAAAATCATCATGATAATTGAAATAAATAAGAGTAGATTGTTTTTTCTTTAAAGAAAATTAGCCGACAGCAAAAAATGTGTGAATTCACAGTGAAATCAATTCAGCCAAAATTTCTCTACCACTGTCGCGTACACACGATCGAAAATTCCGACATCAAAACCGTGGATTTTTTTCCGACGTATTGTTCGCTAAAACTTGTGTTGCATACACACGGTCACACAAATGTTGTCGGAAATTCCGAACGCCAAGACCACGGTGACGTACAGCACTATGACGAGCCGAGCATGTGTCGAATTGATTCCGAGCATGCGTAGTTTTTTTGTGCGTCTGAATTGGCTACAGACGATCGGTATTTCCGACAAGAACTTTTGTTGTCGGAAAAATTGAGAACCAGCTCTCAAACATTTGTCGTCGGAAATTCCGACAGCAAATGACCGATGGAGCGTACACACGGTCGGATTTTCCGACAACAAGCTGACCTCGAACATTTGTTGTCGGAATTTCCGACCGTGTATACGCAGCATAACAGTTCTTTTTGAAAGACAAAAGGGTTGATTTGCTAAAGGCAAATAGGTTGTTTACTTTGGAAGGGAGTTTCCCCCACTGCTTAGTGAATGCGGGGAAATTTCACTTTGCAAAGAACTCCCAATGACATACATGGAATATAATAAAACCTGCTTTTTTGCTTGGACGGGATTGGATGAATCTAACTCTGGGGCAAATTCCCTTGCAAAGGGAACAGTCTATTTGCCTTTAGTAAATCACCCCTCAAAGTGTGAAATCGGCGGGGGGGTCATTGGAAAACAGGGGCAGTCAGAGAAATATTTATGACTCTGTTGGGGGGGATTTACTAAAACTGGAGAGTGCACAATCTGGTGCAGCTGTGCATGGTAGCCAATCAGCTTCCAGCTTCAGCTTGTTCAATTACATTTTGACAATAAAACCTGGAAGCTGATTGGTTTCTATGTAGAGCAGTATAGCCAACCGTCCGTATTTTTACGGACAGTTCGTAAAAACGGGCACTTTTTTCATCCGTTCGTAAATGTCCGTGGTTGCGGAAATGTGCCAGTAAAAATAGCCGAGATCGGTTCGGCTTGGAACTGCGCATGGAGATTGGAGGCAGGGGCGATTGGAGGCAGGGGGTGATGGTGGCTGCGGTGGCACCGCAGAGGCGGATGGAGGCACCGCAGAGGGTGGGGGATGGAGACAGGGGTTGTTGGTGGCACCGCAAAGGGGGATGGAGGCAGGGGATGATGGAGGCAGGGGGTGATTGGAGGCAGGGGGTGATTGGAGGCAGGGGATGTTGGTGGCACAGCAGAGGGGGATGGTGGCATCGCAGAGGGTGGGGATGGAGACAGGGGTTGTTGGTGGCACCGCAGTGGGGGATGGTGGCATCGCAGAGGGTGGGGATGGAGACAGGGGATGTTGGTGGCACCGCAGAGGGGGATGGTGGCATCGCAGAGGGTGGGGATGGAGACAGGGGTTGTTGGTGGCACCGCAAAGGGGGATGGAGACAGGGGATGATGGAGGCAGGGGGTGATTGGAGGCAGGGGGTGTTAGTGGCAGGGGGTGATTGGAGGCAGGGGATGTTGGTGGCATCGCAGAGGGTGGGGATGGAGACAGGGGTTGTTGGTGGCACCGCAGAGGGGGATGGAGGCAGGGGGTGATTGGAGGCAGAGGGAGATTGGAGGCAGAGGGAGATTGGAGGCAGAGGGAGATTGTGGCACCGCAGAGGGGGGTGAAGGCATGGGGTGTTGGTGGCAGAGGGGGATATCAAATATAACAAAAATATTTTTTTTTACCTCAATATCTACTTTAAATCACATTGCCATTTGCCTACCGTACTTGTTTGTAGCCTAAATACTGAAATTTGCACCTAAAAATTTAATTTAGTAACTTTTGTGAAATGCCAGTAAAAACGTTGCTGCGCCAGTAAATTTCGGGTGTCATGCCAGTAAATTTCAATCGGGTAGGTTGGCAACACTGATGTAGAGGCGCACCGGATTTTACACTCTCCAGTTTTAGTAAATCAACCCCAGTTACTTACTTGCTAAGCCGCTGAGTAGAAGTAGCAGCATCATCTTGCCGGTAGTCTGAGGACCTCTCTTGCTTGTCCTCTTCTGCTGTCCCGTCTAGTGGTGAGGGGCCAGCTCCTGTGTACATATAAGAGGGTGTTGTGGGCACATGGACTTTGGGAGGCGAGGATGAGGTGAATTCCTGTAAATGGACAAATAAACAGCAGGCTTTCACAACAGGTATTTGCAGAAGGGAGGAGGGACAGCGAGGGGATTACACAATCCGACAAAGACATGAAAACAGGAACAATCCTGAATTTGCATTGAAGTTCTCTCTGGACATCGCTGCTGATTTCCAGGGAAAGTCCAACTTTTTGAAGTATTGTTCTGTAAAATCCCCTTTCCTGCAGATCCTATCGGATCCCTGGAATTTCTTTTTGTTTTCCTTTCTGTTTAGGTTTATAATACAGAGCAGAATTAACTCATTTCCTACTGGGCACTTTTACCCCTTTCCAGATCAAGCCAATTTTCAGCTTTCAGCGCCGTCACAGTTTGAATGACAATTGCGCCGTCATGCAACACTGTACCCATATAACATTTTAATCATTTTTTTAACACAAATAGAGCTTTCTTTTGGTGGTATTTAACCACTAGAGGGCCGCGCTATAGACGAAAGACGTCCACAGCGTGGCTCTCAAGTGCTGGGTGGATGTCCCTGGACGTCCTGCTATTTACATTCTCCGCGACAGTTTAACCTGTCCTGTTAAACTGCTGCATGGTTTTGGCCACCGTGCTGCAGCTCAGTTTCAAGGTCTTGGCAATCTTCTTATAGCCTAGGCCAGGGGTCTCCAAACTGTGGCCCTGGGGCGGGATGTGGCCCTTTGCTTGCCTTAATGCGGCCCTTGGGGCATTATTCTTTCCAATTTAAATGGGGCATAATTCTTGTTGCTGACACCAATGGGGCACTATTCCTCCAACTGACACCATCAATTCTTTCCATTAACACCAACGATGGGGCACTTGTCCTCCCACTGTCACCAAGGATATGGTATTATTTACTCCCACTGGACACCTGGACATTTTTTACTCCCAATGGCCCTAGTCTGGCCCCCCTAAAGTCTGAAAGACCGTAAACTGGCCCTTTGTTTAGAAAGTTTGGAGACCCCTGGCCTAGGCCATCTTTATGTAGAGCAACAATTATGTTTTTCAGTTTCTCAGAGTTCTTTGCCATAAGGTGCCATGTTGAACTTTCAGTGACCAGTATGAAACAGTGAGAGTGATAACACCAAATTTAAAGAGGATGTCCGCTGAGAAAAAAAATATTAAAAGTCAGCAGCTACAAATACTGCAGCTGCTGACTTTTAATATCGGCACACTTACCTGTCCTGGAGTCCAGCGCCGTCCGCAGCAAAGGATGAGCGATCGCTAGTCACTCTGCTGCCCCCCGCCATCCTCGGTGAGGGAACCAGGAAGTGAAGCGCTCCGGCTTCACTGCCCGGTTCCCTACGGCGCATGCGCGAGTTGCGCTGCGCCTGCTAATTGGCTCCCGCTGTGCTCTGGGAGCCGAGTGTTCCCAGAGCACAACGGGGAGGAGGACGGGAGGTGACGTCCTGCCCGCAGACTGTGGCCGGAAGTGGGTGTCTTTAGACAGGTATCTGCACCCCCCTCCCCCTGAAAGGTGTCAAATGTGACACCGGAGGGGGGAGGGTCCGATCAGCGGGAGTTCCACTTTAGGGTGGAGCTCCGCTTTAACAAACCTGCTCCCCATAAACACCATAGAGACCTTGTAACACTAATGAGTCGCATGACACCGGGGAGGGAAAATGGCTAATTAGGCCCAATTTGGACATTTTCATTTAGGGGTGTACTCAGTTTTGTTGCCAGCGATTTAGACATGAATGGTGTTGAGTTATTTTGAGGGGACAGCAAATTTACACTGTTATACAAGCTGTACACTCACTATTTCCCTGGGTGTCTCTCCCTGCAGCAGCTAAAAGCTCTCCTCTTCTTCTATCCTTCCCATCGGCTTTCAGCTGCTTCAGGGAGACACAAACAGGGGATTGGTTCCTGTAAGTATTCCCCCACCTGCCTCACCCACCACCTTCCCTGTCCATGATTTGATTCCCCCTGCTGCCTGCTAATAATGATTTTAGTGCTTTTTTTAATAAACATTGAATTTTAATATTTTTTGGGGGGCCCTGTCAGATAGAAATCACTGGGCCTTGTACAGCCTAACAGCAGCTCTGACCAGATTGAACGTAAAAATTAACCCGATTCCCCCATCCTCACATTTGAGGTGGACTAGGGAATCCTCCCGCTGAACTATCGTATTCTGACAGTTGGGAGGCTTCCCCACCGTCAGAATGCACTGATCGGCGCTGCAGACTATAGTCAGCGGTGTTGATCGAGTGGGGAAAATCCAGCAGGGTGATTGCACAGAGGTAAATTGCTAGATCGATTTCTATACAACCACATTGCCCATGCATTGATCGAAATTCGTCCAATCCCTGCTGAACTGACCAAAATTCGATCCATGTATGGCTTAACTGCACAGACATCAATTTAGCTAGTGCCTGAGCACAATAGAAAAGGGAGAAATCCTTCTCAATTGGATTGCTGAAAGGATTAATTCAAACAAAAACTTTTTTTCCTTATTTGCATTTTTATCACCAAGGCATCTTTGTATTGTTTCTCCCATGATTTACTGCACATAGCTGGCATTTGTGTGCTAATCCTTCTGGCTGGTGTAGTAATCCTATTGTAATTGCAGAACTTCAATATTTCACCAGCGGTATTGAGTATTTGAAGAAGAAATCCAGGAAGTTACAACAAAGACAGCCTTACCTTGAACTGAGATAGGAAAAGCTTGCTTATCCAAAGATACATGGCAGAAATAATAGCTACTACTGGCCCTATGGTCACCAGTTAAAGCTCACTGTACACTAGTAGAAATTCAATAAAACCTTTTTGTTTTAACCTCCCTGGCGGTATGATTATTTCAGAAAAAAGGTGCTGAAAGCGGTACCATTATTTGCAAGGAAATTTGGCGTTTTATACTGTAGGCCTGTAAATTCTTAGGAATAACTCACTTAAATCTGTCCAAACAAGAGTCTAGTAGGCATCCCAGGTATGACATTTTTTTAAAAACAAAATTATAAATTATAATATAATAAATAATTATAACAAATAATAATATAATTATAATAAAAATTATTCAATAATGTAATCAACTAAAAATCACTGAAATTTGCTCAGTTGCAGAATTGTCGCTGTCATTACTTTTATTTTTTTATGACGAATTTCCCCACAAATCGCTATCGCACAATTCTGCAAGTGATTATAATTTATTATTTCTGTTTTCTAGCTGCTCAAAAAACATTTTTGACATAAAGGGACACTTTTGGTTGCTATGGACAATCTACAGTTTGCAGGGAGAAAATAGGATTTTTTGTACCGTAAAATCCTTTTCTCTGAAGTCCATGGACGGACACAGCTCCTTAAATCTTGACAAGTGGGTTATGTTCTCTGTTTACAGGAGAGGACTAGGCAGAAACATGTTAAATAGTTAAATACGTGTTACATTAACAGAGTTGAACAGCCCCGCCCAGGGGGCGGTCCCTCCAGACATAACCCTCCTCACTGCAGCTTGCAGCCTCAGTTCGTAACAAGCAGTACAAACCTAAAAAGGAGGGGTGGGAGCTGTGTCCGTGACACCCTTGCGGCGGAGACAAGCTGCCAGGACATCCATGCCATGTGAGGCTCACCTCCTGCAAGGGTCCAGGTTCACAACCCGTGAGCTGGCATCCGTCGTAAACACCGACCACTGGAAGGAAGAAACAACTTCCCGGACCGAAGAGTCGGGAATCTCTGTCACCAACTCAGAGAGACTCTGACTAGGTGGCGCACAGGAATCTAATGATTTCAGAGACAAGAGATTTTTACCACCTGGACAGTAGTTCCACTGGAAAACCAGGGTGTGGAACTGGGCATACAGTACCACCTTGAAGGAGGCTACCCACAGACCCCAAACCAGCAGGCGCCCGGAGAGAGAAGACCGATTGTGTGATGCCAATGCCTTCACCGCAGACTGAAGAGTCTGCAATTTCTCCAGGGGAAGAAGGACCTTTGCCACTGAGGAGTCTGGATCAACACTAGATACTCCAACGCTGAGTCGGAACCTAGCATGCCCATGATTTGAACCCTGGGTCGCACACATGGAGGGCAGGCTTGCTGCCACTGAGCTACACTTTCTGGCCTAAACGTTTAACATCCACCCGAATCTTCGGAGGGTCTGAATGGGAATAACCCATCCACTAGGTCGGAGACAGAAGCTGCTCGTCAAAGTCGTCAAAGTAGCCAATGAGGCAAAGCCTCGCTGTCCCAACAAAATTCAAATAAGTGCGAGCTCCTAGCTGAAAACCCATGGTGCTGACGCCAGATCAAAAGGGAGGGCCACAGGCTGACAGAGACCCTTCTCTCATCACGAAGCACAGAAAAAAACACTGTGACATGTGCAAAACGGGACATGCATGTATGCGTCCCTGATGTCCGAGGACGTCAGGACATCCCCCGGATGAAGCGCAGCTACCACAGAACAAATGGATTCCATGCGGAACTACCCGACGTTCACAAAGGTATTTAGGGCCTGAGGCCCATAGAAAACCCCCAAAACTCTCCTCCTGCAGGAAAGGTAAAATTACCTTGCAGCTTAGCAAATCCCAAACTGCCCAAGGCAGACCGACGGGCCGGGAGAGGAAGACGCGAGGAAAGAACTTTGTTCTGTGGATAGGAGGAAACCCTATCTAGTACTCCGAAGAGACCACCTCGCAGACCCAGAGAGCAGGGAGGTTTTACTGAATTGTGAACCTGCAAGCCGCCCCTCCCACCTAGAGACAGGGAGGGAAGGCTATATACATTGGCAGGATTTGGGTGCCGGCGTGATCGGCTTATGCACCCAGGGACAGATTAGTCACCCAGCTGGGCCTTTGACGGCCTGGGAGGGTTGCCCCTAAATAATACACACACCTAGTGTGTATGTATATTATGTAGGTGTATGCACACATGTCTTTGGAGGAAACCGGAGTACCCGGAGGAAACCCACGCAGACACAGGGAGCGACAATGCAAGCTCCAGGCAGATTGGCGTCAGTGTGCGGATTCGAACCAATGACTCTTTTGCTGCCAAGTAATGGAGTTAAGCACTACACCACCGTGAGCATAAAACCATTCTGAAACAGACGCCCTGGATAACAAGGGCGCAGCATTCAATGAAGCATCACAGACCTATATGAGGCCCTGGACCAGCTGGTCCGCTAGGCTAATAACCTCAGGAGAGAGTCGGTGCTCCTCCACAGTCTGGTGCAAAATGCTCACTCTGTGAGTTGTATACAGCACTAGGGGTCAGGACTACTCCAGGATGGCCGCCGAGCGTTCAGAACGCGGCCACAGGAAAATGGCCGGCACAATGTAAGCTGCGCCATAGCGCGGCTACGACAAAATGGGCGCTAATGGGAGTTTTCAATGTAATTGAAAAGCCTCCCAAAAAATGGCGCCAGCGCCGACTGAGACCCCAGTGTAGTGGCCACAATAGGCCGCAAGCCAGACCCCAGCATGGTAAACATGTAACAGGTCAGTACTTTGGATCTTCTATCAGTCAGATCCATACAAGCGGGGGTTCCCGCCCGTCGGTGAGGGACTACAAAAGCCCTCAGCGGCTTTTCTCATTCCGCATCTCAGAAATTATCAAAGAAGGGCACAGAAGGAAAAAACCTACACAGCGGTCTGATTTGTGTGATCCAAAAAAGACCGAGCCCTCAGCGGAAACCCAGCTGCACTATGCAGCTTAGGAGAGTCCCTTGCAGCAGTAAAAAGCACACGCATAAATGCCTTATTCTGCCTTTTTTTTTTTTAACTAGGTACCTGGTCCATGGCTTCATAACAGAGCATTCCCCAGGGGATAACGAGGGAGGGGGGCACTCTTTTACTGCCCGCTGTCCACCCCCACCCTGGCACAAACTGTGTCCAGGACTAACAATAAAAACTCTGTGGGAATCCCAGGTGCTAACACCTGCTGCCACCACCAGCATGTGGGGAAGGACCCAGATACTGACTCCAATATTTACATAGTGTGTATTAAAATATGCACACCTGTCCATACAAATAGACAAAAGCTCCTAGAGCCCTATTCAGGGCCTCTCACCCACTTGCTGCGCTGACCAGGGGTAACCAGGGGACTCCCTCAGGAGGAGACTGCCCAGCGCTGCCTCTGAGAGGAAAAGAACCGTGAGGTAACTTCTGCAGGGACCTGTGTTTAAACAGGAAAAGCCTCCTAGGGCTTTTTTTTTTTTTTTTTTTTTAAGGATAAGACACAGATACAGCATAAAAAGCAAAACCGTTACAGGTGTCACCAATCAGTCAGCGTCTGCTCAAGTATAATCATAAACATCTGTGCTCATCACAGGGCTTTTTACCTCACAGGAAAGCCCAATACAAAAAAGAAAAAACACAGGCCAGATAACACAGTCCCCTCAGGAAGGCCCCCTCCCCCCTGACAGCGGCAATGTTAGCAATGCAGCAAGGGAAAGGAGCAGGGAAGGGAGAAGTGACCCCCGAACCCCAGGAATGCCCAGCTGTACCAACCCACCGAAGCAGGAGGGACTGTACTTACCCGTCCAAGCGAGGACTCGCTGACGCATTCCTGACAGAACTACAACCGAAATGGAGGTAGCTGTCGGCCTGGTCCACTGTGAGTGAGACAACACCACAGCCCAGTCATATGTGGACCTCGGAGCAAAGCTCACCGGCCACCCCAGGAGTCATGGGGTATGGCGTGGCAGACCAAGCCTCTTTGCAAAGGTGTGCCCACGCTTGCTGGTCGGACTGAGTAGACTACAAGGATCTATATTATCCAGCCTGTCTCTCAGCCGACAGTTATAAGAAGATTCTTTAACCACTTCCCGCCCGGCCTATGGGCGATTTACGTCCGGGAAGTGGTTATGAAATCCTGACAGGACGTTCTAGAACGTCCTGCAGGATTTCATGCCGCGCGCGCCCGTGGGGGCGCGCATCGCGGCGATCGGTGATGCGGGGTGTCAGTCTGACACCCTGCATCTCCGATCTCGGTAAAGAGCCTCCGGCGGAGACTCTTTACCACGTGATCAGCCGTGTCCAACCACGGCTGATCACGATGTAAACAGGAAGAGCCGCCGATGGCTCTTCCTCACTCGCGTCTGACAGACGCGAGTAGAGGATAGCCGATCGGCGGCTCTCCTGTCAGGGGGGGTTCGCGCTGATTGTTTATCAGCGCAGCCCCCCCTCGGATCGCCACACTGGACCACCAGGGATGCCCACCCTGGAGCACCAGGGTGGGCAAAAAATAAAAAAAAGCCAAAAAAAAAAAAGTCTAAAAAAATAAATAAAAAAAAAAAACATAAAGAAAAAAGATGCCAGTCAGTGCCCACAAATGGGCACTGACTGGCAACAATCAGTGCTGCCACCCCAGTGTCCATCAGCGCCACCCCAGTGTCCATCAGCGCCACCCCAGTGTCCATCAGTGCCACCCCACAGTGCCCATCCATGCCCAGTGCCCACCTAGCAGTGCCCATCTGTGCCACCCATAAATATCCATCAGTGCCGCCCATGAGTGCCCATCTGTGCCGCCTATGAGTGCCCAGTGCCGCCCATGAGTGCCCATCAGTGCCGCCTATGTGTGCCCATCAGTGCCGCCTATGTGTGCCCATCAGTGCCGCCTATGTGTGCCCATCAGTGCCGCCTATGTGTGCCCATCAGTGCCGCCTATGTGTGCCCATCAGTGTCGCATACCAGCGCCGCCAATCAGTGCCACCTCATCTGTGCCCGTCAGTACTACCTCATCGATGTCCATCAGTGCCATCTCATCGGTGCCCATTAGTGCCGC
The DNA here is from genome assembly GCF_905171775.1 of Rana temporaria. Lineage (NCBI taxonomy): Eukaryota > Metazoa > Chordata > Amphibia > Anura > Ranidae > Rana > Rana temporaria. Next base: position 31,636,933 of record NC_053497.1, on the reverse strand, counting down.
CATATCAGTGCCCGTAATTGAAAGAGAAAACTTATTTACAAAAAAATTAACAGAAAAAAATAAAAACGTAATTTTTTTTTCCAAATTTTCAGCCTTTTTTTAGTTGTTGCGCAAAAAAAAAAAATCGCAGAGGTGATCAAATACCACCAAAAGAAAGCTCTATTTGTGGGGAAAAAAGGACGCCAATTTTGTTTGGGTACAGTGTAGCATGACCGCGCAATTGCCATTCAAAGTGCGACAGTGCTGAAAGCTGAAAATTGGCTTGGGCGGGAAGCTGCGTAAGTACCTGGTATGGAAGTGGTTAAGAATAAGTAAAATAAAATAAAATTTCTCCTCAGGGCGCTGGGCCCAAAGGGAGCCATACGTCCTTCTCCTTGCTGGGCGGGGCTGTTCAACTCTGTAACATGTATTTAACTATCTAACATGTTTCTGCCTAGTCCTCTCCTGTAAACAGGGAACATAACCCACTTGTCAAGATTTAAGAAGCTGTGTCCGTCCATGGACGATAAGAGAAAATGACTTTAAGGAATTAAAAAAAAAATAACCAGTAAAGTTAGCCCAATTTTTTTTTGTATAATGTGAAAGGTTTTAGGCCGCAAGAATCGTGAGAGAGTTTTGATCTTCTACGCAAAAAAAAATCGTGATTCTCATTTTGGCCAGAATCGTGCAGCTCTAGCAGAAAGTAAAAATTATTGGGCCAGATCCACGAAGCGCGGCGCTTCTATCCGTCCGGCTTATTGTATCTCTGATACACTACGCCGCCGTAACTTACAGCTTTTTTTTTGTATCCTGAAAGAATTTCCGCCGTAAGTTACGTCGTATTATGTTAATACGTCTTGACCCAACGTAAATTAAGTTTTTTTTAACTGTGCATGCGCCGTCCGTGGGGGTATCCCAGTGCGCATGCTTGAAATTAACCCGCAACAAGCCAATGCTTACGACGTGAACGTCATTCTACGCAAAGCCGTATTCGCGAACGACTTACGCAAACGACGTAAAAAATTAAAAATTTGACGCGGGAATGACGGCCATACTTAACATTGAGTACGCCTCATATAGCAGGGGTAATTATACGCCGAAAAAAGCCTTACGGAAACAACGTAAAAAAATGTGACGGCCGGACGTACGTTCATTGATCGCCGTATCTAGCTAATTTGCATACTCAACGCAGAATTTGACGGAAACGCCACCTAGCGGCCAGCGTAAATATGCACCTACGATCCGACGGCGTACTAAGACGTACGCCAGTCGGATCGAGCCCAGATTCAGTCGTATCTTGTTTTGTGGATACAAAACAAAGATACGACGGGGCATTTTAAAAATTACGCGGCGTATACATAGATACGCCGGCGTAATTCGTTTGTGGATCCGGCCCATTGTTTTGTTTTTTTTCTAAATTGTTGGTCTTTATTGCAACAAAAAAAACAAATGGTGATCAAATACCAGCAAAGAGAAAGCTCTATTTGTCGGGAATTTCCAGTCTGTGAAATCTTAAACATAATAAAAGGAAATCTGGTACACTTGTGTTTATCAAGGAAGCATTCTGTCCCGTGTTATTCTTCATACTGCTAATCCGTCCAAACTTCCTTGTCATGATACAATCTGGAAACCACAACAAATACAATGATAAGCCTGAGTTCACGCCAGATGCAGTGCGAAATCACTGTGCAAATTTGCTATGGATTTGGCACTGCATCTAAATTGCAACCTGTTCATGTGAACTAATTGCAGAGTGTATGTTAACCACTTGCTTACTGGGCACATAAAACCCCTTCGTGCCCAGGCGAAATGTCAGCTTCTGGCACTGCGTCGCTTTAACTGACATTTGCGCGGTCGTGCGACGTGGCTCCAAAACAAAATTGACGTCCTTTTTTCCCCACAAATAGAGCTTTATTTTGGTGGTATTTGATCACCTCTGCGGTTTTTATTTTTTGCGCTATAAACAAAAAAAGAGCGACATCAATTTAAAAAAAATATATATTTTTTTACTTGTTGCTATAATAAATATCCCATTTTTAAAAAAAATATATATATATTTTTTCTCAGTTAAGGCCGATACGTATTTTTGTAAAAAAAAAAAAAAAAATCGCAATAAGCGACTGGTTTGCGCAAAAGTTATAGCGCCTACAAATAGTAGACAGAATTATGATTTTTTTTTAATTATTTTTTTTTTACTAGTAATGGCGGCGATTTGCGATTTTTATTGGTACTGCGAAATTGCGGCGGACATATCGGACACTTTTGACACAAATTTGGGACCATTCACATTTAAACAGCGATCAGTGCTATAAAAATGCACTAATTACTCTATAAATGTGACTGGCAGTGAAGGGGTTAACACTAGGGGGTGAGGAAGGGGTTAAATGTATTCCCTGGGTGTGTTCTAACTGTGTGGGGGGAGGGGGCTGACTGGGGGAGGTAACCGATGCTGTGTCCCTATGTACAAGGTCTCCTCTCCTCTGACAGCACGTGGAGCTCTGTGTTTACACACAGAGCTCCACGTCCCTGCTGTGTCACCTGCTGTGTCACCGCCGATCGCGTGTACCCGGCAGACATCCCGGCCGCCAAGTACACGCATCGGCTCTTCAGCGATGCGCCGGGACAGTGTTTACCCGCGCGTGCCACCCAGTGGCGCGCGCGGGTAATGCTTTTAAAAAGACGTCCACCCGGCACTTGAGAGCCGCGCTGTTGACGTCTTTTGTCAATAGCGCGGGTCTGAAGTGGTTAAAGGAGTTGTAAAGGAAAAAAATGTTTTGCCTAAAATTAATGTCTGCAAGGTAGACAGACAGAATAGTGTATTGATTCTGTTAAAAAACTAGTAAATACCTCTGGCGTTCTAGTTTCTGTTCTCTCATTCACTTCCTGGTTTGCGGCGCTCGTTCATGTAAGAACTACATTTCCCAGTATGAATTGCGACACGCCCAGTGATTCACACCTCCTTGAAGTCTCTAACACGTAGAGAGCATCCTGCCGCACAGATGTAGTTCCCAGGAGGGAGCGAGCACGTCACTGACCACCGCAGTAAAGCCTCCCATCACGGTGGTGAGTAACAATCAGACAAGCAGGAAGTGAACAGAACAGAGAAGAAATAGAGCAACTTCTGAGCAAAAACGAACAATGAGGACTTGAAAAGAGGAATGTCTGCAGGTAAAGGATGCTTATTATGGAAAAAAATTATTTCCTTTACAACCCCTTTAAGATAATGACACCTCAAAATCAGTTTGCAAAATGCAGTGCGATTTGCGTCATACAAACCCATGGCTCAAATCGCACCTGAGAGACACTGCATGTTATTCGCACAGGAATGTGCTGCAATTCCTGTGTGAATTACATGCAGTGCCCCGCAACGCAACAGTGTGAACCTGGGCTTAACCACTTAAGCCCCAGACCATTTGTCGGGTTAAAGACTGTCCCACTTTTTGCGATTCGGCACTACGTCGTTTTAACTGACAATTGCGCGGTCGTGGAACGCGGCTCCCAAACAAAATTGGCGTCCTTTTTTTCCCCACAAATAGAGCTTTCTTTTGGTGGTATTTGATCACCTCTGCGTTTTTTATTTTTTGCGCTATAAACAAAAATAGAGCGTCGCACGACCGCGCAATTGTCTGTTAAAGCGAAGCAGTGCCAAATTGTAAAAACCCCTTGGGTCATTTAGCAGCATATTGGTCCGGTCCTTAAGTGGTTAAAGAGGGGAGATTTTGGGACTTTAGATGAGATGCGTTTTTAAGCAAACAGTAAGTATAAATAAAGTAGTAAACGTTTTTAATCAGGCTCACACTTACCACCCAAACAGCAAGCCAAATTCAACTGTCTAACTGTGTATGTTAAAAGCAGAGGATTGGTTGCACGCATTTGCAAGTACATGATTAAGCTGCAGAGCCATCGCCAAGGCTCTCTGCGTTCTGCAGTCCTAACTAAACTTTTAAAGTCTCCTCAATAGAGGCATATAAAGACTGATGGGTAGATAGAGGGCAGGTGACTAGGGGTGTGTCCCCGCCTCCACCTATGCTTGGTATGGTAGTAAGGAGCACTGGAAAAAAAACACATAAATGTATAAGGGTATAAAACGCATCTCTATCCCTGTATGGTATAAAGAAAACTAGCATTGGGACTTTAACCACTTGACACCCGCACGCCGTCATATGACGTCCAAAACGGGGACCTGTTATCCCGGGTGGACGTCATATGACGTCCTGGGCTTTGCGGGGGGATATCTCAATGATGCCTGCACCCGGAGGCATCATTGAGATATCATTTTTTAGCGGCGGCGATCCTGCGCACCGTAAGAATGATCATAGCGGCGGTTCCGCCACTAGATCGTTCTTACAGGCGGCGGGAGGGGACATCCCCCCCTCCCGCCGCCATCCGGTGCTTCTCCGGGCTCTCCTGTCCCACCGGGGGCCCGGAGAGATGATCGCCGTCCGCCGGATGTTTGCCATAGAGAAGACTGGTGACCAGATGGTCACCAGTCATCTCTATGACCGTCGGAGGCCCGGACGCGATGTGATGACGTCACGCCCGGGTCCCCGTAAGTAAACAAACCGCAATTGCGGCTAGTTTGAATGAGATCTGTGAATTTTTTTTTCACGATCTCATTCTTTCCAGCCTGGAGGAGAGATGAGGGGTCTTATTGACCCCTCATCTCTCCTTAAAGAGGACCTGTCACACACATTCCTATTACAAGGGATGTTTACATTCCTTGTAGTAGGAATAAAAGCGATTGAAAAAAAAAAAAAAAGTGTAAAAAAAAGTGTAAAAAATAAAGAAATAAGTAAAATAAAAAATAATAATAAAAAAATTAAAATGCCCCTGTCCCCGGTAGCTCGCGCTCAGAAGCGTACGCACACGTAAGTCCCGCCCACGTATTTAAACGTCGTTCAAACCACACATGTGAGGTGTCGCCGCGTGCGTTAGAGCGTGTGCAACAATTCTAGCACTAGACCTCCTCTGTAACTCTAAACTGGCAACTTGTAAAAATTTTAAAGTGTCGCCTATGGAGATTTTTAAGTAACAAAGTTTGGCGCCATTCCATGAGTGTACGCAATTTTAAAGTGTGACATGTTAGGTATCTAGTTACTCAGCGTAACATCATCTTTCATATTTTACCAAAAAATTGGGCTAACGTTACTGTTTTGTTATTTTTTAATTTATGAAACCATTTTTTTTACAAAAAAAAGCCGTTTGAAAAATTATTGCGCAAATACGGTGCAAGATAAAAAGTTGCAATGACCGCCATTTTATTCCCTAGGGTGTCTGCTAAAAAAACATATATAATGTTTGGGGGTTCTGAGTAATTTTCTAGCAAAAGAATGATGATTTGTACATGTAGGAGAGAAGTGCCAGATTAGGCCCGGGAAGGAGGTGGGTTTTAAAACCCGGTATTGAAGTGGTTAAATGAGGCATATGAAAAACATACGCCTCCATCCCTGTTGGATACAAAAAAGAGGGGAGATTTTGGGACTTTAGATGAGATGCGTTTTTAAGCAAACAGTAAGTATAAATAAAGTGCCTGCATACTTTTGCTGATAGGTTTCCCTTATTTCCATCTCAAAAAGTTGGGAGGTATGGAAACGCACATGCAGAAACGCATCTGGAATGGATCTGGAGTGCGTGTTTTGTGGTGTGAACCAGCCCTTAAAGTGGTTGTATATCCATTTTTTTATTATTTTCACCTACAGGTAAGCCTATAATAAGGCTTACCTGTAGGTAAGATGAATATCTCCTAAACCTTTACGGAGCCGCGAACCCGGAAGACACGCTGAGGGCAAAATGTCAGCTCCCTCGGTGTGGACCGGCCTGCGATTCGGGGACCTTGTTCTAAGGTAAGTATTTCATAATCAGCTAGTATGCGATGTATCTTGGCTCATTATGCCTTACAACATAGGTGTCAAACACAAGGCCCGCGGGCCGAATCCGGCCCTCCAGACCATTTCATGTGGCCCTCGCACCTCCAGCCCTCCTCTAGTCCTCCTCCAGACCCTTACTTTCTGCTTTCAAGCAATGTATCCAGCGTCTTCCCAGCAGCAGCATAAGGTAAGGGGGTGCACTGTGATGTAAGGGAGAGTGGGGGACTCAACTTCTGATGGTGGGGAGGCTCTTAACATCTAATGTAAGGGGAGGGGATGCGCTGGACATCCAATCTTACAGATACAATCGGCCCTTTTGAGGACAATCATAATGCTGATGCGGCCCACAATGAAATTGAGTTTGACACCCCTGCCTAACTGGGTTTTTATTTATTTTTTAACCACTTAAGGACCAGTCCCTGTATATATACACGTCGGCAGAATGGCACGGACAGGCATATCAACGTACCTGTACCTCCCCTTTAAGAGCCCATTCACACCTCCGCGACAAAACGCCGGACGCTCGTGCCGCTAGAGGGGAGAATTCCCATTGCTGTCTATGAGATGGTTCACATCTCATAGACGCCGTACGCCTGCCGCACCCTTTTTTTCAGGCGGCATTGGCGTTCGGCCATACAAAGCAATGGGAAGGCTTTGTTGAAAAAAAAAAGTTACACACTTGCGGCAAAATACGCCGCGTACGCGGCGTATCTTGTCGTGGAGGTGTGAATGCAGCCTAAATGCCTGTCAGTGTGGTTGCACGAGCGCCGCCGCCTGCGAGCTCACGACCCTGCAGCCATCCCCACGGGTCCCGCGGACTTGATCGCCGCAGGGATCCCCGGAAGCGTCTCCCCGCTCTGACTAGTGACAATGACACTGATCTCGGCTCCGTGTACTCAGAGCGGAGATCAGTGTCATGTGACACAGAGCCCATCCCCCCTACAGTAAGAAACACTATGCAGGGAACACTTAACCCCTACAGCGCCACCTAGTGGTTAACCTCTTCACTGCCAGTGTCATTTTCACAGTAAACAATGCACAAAGCACTTTTTGCTGTGAAAATTACAATGGTCCCAAAAATGTGTCAAAAGTGTCGGATGTGTCCGTCATAATGTCGCAGTCATGGAAAAAAATCGCTGATCGTCGCCATTACTAGTAAAAAAAAAAATTATAAAAATGCCATAAAACTTTCCCCTATTTTGTAAATGCTATAACTTTTGCGCAAACCAATCACTAAACGCTTATTGCTATTTTTTTTACCAAAAATATGTAGAAAAATACGTATCGGCCTAAACTGAGGGAAAAAAAATGTTATAGATTTTTTGGGGGATATTTATTATAGCAAAAAGTAAAAAATATAGAATTTTTTTCAGAATTGTCGCTTTTTGTTTATAGTGCAAAAAATAAAAACCGCAGAGGTGATCAAATACCACCAAAAGAAAGCTTAGTGGGAAAAAAAGGACGCCAATTTTGTTTGGGAGCCACGTCACATGACCGCGCAATTGTCAGTTAAAGCGATGCAGTGCAAAAAGTGGCCTGGTCCTTTAGCTGCAAAATGGTCCGGGGCCTAAAGCGGACGTTCACCCTAAAAAACATCTATGTACCATCCCATCCAGCATACTAGCGTCAGCTACAGTATGCCTTTTTTTTTTTTGCGCTGTACTTACCGTTTAATCCTTCAGTTTCGTTTCAGACGCTCCTATGAAGAGGGGAACATGATTGACGTCCGGCTATGGCGCGTCACGCGTTCCGAAAATAGCCGGAGTAGGACTCGGCTGTTCACGGCGCTATACGGCGCCTGCGCACAGACTAGGAGCTGACTGCGCAGGCGCCGTATATATCCGAGTCCTATTTCGGCTATTTTCGGAACGCGTGATGCGCCATAGCCGGACGTCAATCATGTTCCCCTCTTCATAAGAACGCCTATTTCCCCGCCGGAGTCTGAAACAAAACTGGATGATTTAACGGTAAGTACAGCGCAAAAAAAATAAAAAAAAGGCATACTATAGCTGACGCTAGTATGCTGGATGGGATGGTACATAAAGAATTTTTTTTTTTAGGGTGAACCCCCGCTTTAAGTGGTTAACATTTTATTTTTCTGAGGGTATACACCAGCTTTAAATAATTTAAAACTTTAAAAAAGTAATTTATAGGGGAAAATGCAGATTTTAACACGCGCTCAGTTTAGGTGTACGAGAGATTTCCCAGGGAGAACGATGCAAGGAAATATGGCTTTTTCAGCAATAGCAACTAAAATTGGCTTCCTTCACCCACTTATAAATATAAAAGAGATAACGTTGGTATTTCACAAGAAACAGGAGATAACAAATCTTTCACTTTTATATACAGTGCAACCTCTCCATCTGGAATCCATCCCTCCAGGAGACAGGAACATTGCCAACCAAGCTGACGTTCTTTGTTCCCTAACACGTAGTTCGAAAGAAACTTCCGCCAACCAATAACGGAAATACTCACGCCACACAGCCAATCAGCGCTTACGCTCGGCCCTGCTCAGCACTAGGGAGACACAGCACTATTGTGTTTTACAACGCTGTCGCTGATTTTCTTAGCGTCGGCCATTTTGTTGTAGACAAATATAGCTTTAGCTTATGTATTAATCCTATCAAATATGTCTCGCCTCCTATCTCTGCTTTGGAGACATAGTGCTGGAAGGATTGCTTCCGCCACACATGACGTCACGGTCCTTGCTTGTCATCCATGTCTGTCCCCCCCTCTGTACTGACACACTGGCACACTGCTGGCACTACTTCTTCAGAAAGGTATCAGAGATGTTTATTACAATTCTTACTGCATGGAGTCTGTTTGCTGCATGATGTGTGTCTGGATTTATTAAAGCTGAACTTATAGAAGATTGAGTTGCTCCAGCTTGGCTCAATGTCTGAATGTTCCATACCTGTGTGATCCCCATGGCAGTTGGAAATCCCTGTAGTAGTCACCACTTCTACAGTGATCTCTGCTGTCCTCCGGGTCCCATGGTGAGCGGCTGCCTTGCTGCATAGTGATCACAGGGGGTCGCTTGCTCAGCATGGTTGCCATTCACAGAACTTTTCCTTTGCAAGGCATTCCCTTATTGGATGAGGTGGTGATTGTGATGTCACTTCCCTGCCTCTTCACCTTGTCCAATCAGGAGACACTTTGCATTTAATAAAAATGAAAGGCGTTCTGTGAATGGTGCCCGTGTTGAGCCTGTGACCACTATGCAACAGCGCAGCTGCTTGCCATAGGGACCTGGAGGATAGTAGCAGGCACCCCAAATCCAGTGATGCATGCTAAGGATGAGCTTAGGCGCGTTTGCAAGTCCACGTGCCCGCACCCCGTGCCCCCCAGGAAGCTGACACTCTGCAGCGCTAATCACAGGTAGTTAAACATTTCCCGATCTGTGCAGCTGCAGACCAGGAAATGTCTCGCTGCTTGTGATTAGTGCTGCAGAGTGTCAGCATCCTGGCGGGCATGGGGTGCGGGCACGTGGACTTGCGAACACGCCTGAGCTTATCCTTGCCTGCTACACTGATTTTCAGCTTCCACCACAGAGATCCCGCAGGCAGGGCCGATCCGCCCTATAGGCTCACTATGCAAGCCGCTTAGGGCCCCGCAAAGCTGCGGAGGGCCCCCCAAATTACTAGAGGCCCCGCCTGGTGCTGGTGAGAAGTAATTTTCGGCCCCTCACCCCGCTTCTCAACTTGCTGGCTGCATGGGAGAAGAGGTAAGAAGTCAGCACCCCCCGCTTCTCGTTTAATGTAACACAGGGTTTGACAAATTTGCTTGGAATCTAGGAGCCAGCTAAAAAAGTTAGGAGCCAGAAAACGCACCCCGTCCCGGCGAGCTTGCGCGCAGAAGCGCATATGTAAACTGTGTTCAAACCACACATGTGAGGTATCGCCGCGATTGGTAGAGCGAGAGCAATAATTCTAGCCCTAGTCCTCCTCTGTAACTCAAAACATGCAACCTGTAGAGTTTTTTAAACGTTGCCTATGGAGATTTTAAAGGGTAAAAGTTTGACGCCATTCCACGAGCGGACGCAATTTTGAAGCGTGACATGTTGGGTATCAATTTACTTGGCGTAACATTATCTTTCATAATATTAAAAAAAATGGGGATAACTTTACTGTTGTCTTATTTTTTAATTAAAAAAAGTGTAATTTTTTCCCAAAAAAAGTGCGCTTGCAAGACCGCTGCGCAAATATGGCGTGACAGAAAGTATTGCAACAATCGCCATTTTATTCTCTAGGGTGTTGGGATAAAAAATATATATAATGTTTGGGGGTTCTAATTAGAGGGAAGAAGTGAAAATAGTGAAAAATGACATTAGAATTGCTGTTTAACTTGTAATGCTTAACTTGTAATACCAACGGCCACCACCAGATGGCGCCAGCTTACACATCTGGTGGTAATAACTTGTAATACCAACGGCTCACCACCAGATGGCGCCAGCTCACAAAAAAAAAAGAAAACATTTTTCTTTTTTTTGCCCCCCCCTTCCAAGCCAAGTCGCCAGGACCTGGCGCCCGGGATTTGTCGAGCCCTGGTATAGAGACATAAAAGTTAACTGATTCCTTTTAAAAATAGATTAAATTCAATCATATAATGTACCTCTAGTTTCACTTTCGTTTTTAAACTGGTTTCATGTTTCTGTGAAGTAAAGAGAGACACAGAACAAAAACAAACAAATCCAGGGCAGTGTTTCGTTTTTAAAATGAATCTGATTGGTTCTGAGGAGTTTTAGACACACAGCTTGGACCACAGTGAGAAGCTCCCATGAGATTTTTCATAAGGAGCCAGACAAGCAGGAAGTGTGGAGATCACAGCAGAATTACAGCAACTTCAAAGCAAAAACGAACAATGAGGACATGAAACCAGTACTGCAGTAAGGTAAAGGAAGCTATTTAGCTAAAAAAAAAAAATCCTTTAGTGATCCTTTAAGCTATTCATCCAGTTAGCTTTAGCAATTCCAGCATCCCCACGCATTTTCTGCAGGAAATGCATTTTCTAGTATTATATGTTTTTTGTAAATCTGCAGAAAATCTAATGGGGTGTGTGGGGCCTTCCCGTCACTCACAGTCTGTGCGATTCTATAAAAGGGATACATTGAAGATCTCCCATGTGAAAGCATTTATTTATTTATTTATTTATGTACTTATTGTTTTTTGTTGTTATTGCAGCACCTTCTCATGAACCCCACTTGTCCTCTCCCATGAGATTCCACCCTCTACAATGAATAAACTAGGTGAGACTTTTTTTTTATTTTTTATAAACATGTACATTTTTTTTTAACAAGGGCTCTGAACTTTCTAAATAAAGAGCCAGTTTACTTTCCTTCAAACGTTGGGAGGATTGGACTGTGGTCTGTGTGAGCAGAAGATGCCTTGGGCTGGGTGGTCAGTTTGCGTGAAGAAAATTACATAGGAGGGGGATTGTGCCCCATTGTCAGTGTCGGTGGGAGGAATCGGCCCCATCATTGGTGTCAGTGGAAGGAATAGTGCCCCATCATTGGTGTCAGTGGAAGGAATAGGGCCCCATTGTTGGTGTCAGTGGAAGGAATAGGGCCCCATTGCTGGTGTCAATGGGGGAAATAGTGTCCCATCACTGGTATCAGTGGAAGGAATTGTGCCTCATTGTTGGTGTCAGTGGAAGGAATAGTACCCCATTGTTGGTGTCAGAAGGAGAAATCAGGCCCCATCATTGGTGTCAGTGGGAGGAACAGTGTCCCTTCATTGTCAGTGGATGGAATAGTGCCCCATCATTGGTGTTAGAGGAAGGAATAGTGCCTCATGGTTGGTGTCAGTGGAATGAATAGTGCTCCATCATTGGTGTCAGTGGAATAATTATTGCCCCATTATTGGTGTCAGTGGCAGGAATAGTGCCCCATGGTTGGTGTCAGTGGAATGAATAGTGCTCCATTATTGGTGTCAGTGGGAGGAATAGTGCCCCATCATTGGTGTCAGTGAAAGGAATAGTGCCCCATGGTTGGTGTCAGTGGAATGAATAGTGCTCCATCATTGGTGTCAGTGGAAGGAATAGTGCCCCATTATTGGTGTCAGTGGGAGGAATAGTGCCCCATTATTGGTGTCAGTGGGAGGAATAGTGCCCCATCATTGGTGTCAGTGAAAGGAATATTGCCCCATCATTGGTGTCAGTGAAAGGAATATTGCCCCATTATTGGTGTCAGTGGGAGGAATAGTGCCCCATCTTCTTTTTTACATAGTTAGTCAGGTTGAAAAAAGACACAAGTCCATCCAGTTCAACCACAAAAAAAATAAATAAACAATATATATATTTTTTTGTGAGTGGAAGGAATAGTGCCCCATTGTTGGTGTTAGTGGGAAGCATAGTGCCCCATCATTGTTATGAGTGGAGGGGATAGTACCCCATTCTTGGTGTCATAAGGAAGAATAGTAGCCCGTCATTGGTGTAAAACGATTGCAAATAGTCGTCATTACACATCAGTGTTTGGTTCAAGCTTGAACACCAACCTTCCCTTTAGTCTTGCACAGTTGTACACGCTCCAGTCCTTTACTGAATTTGCCTATTCTGATTTCACTGCACACTGTGAGCTTCTCACACTGTGCATTAGAATCTGCAGCACTGATCTCCCCTTCCAGCATGTAAAATGTCACTTTCCGTCTCTGGCGTCATTTTTCTCTGGCCGGTCTGGCTAGAGAAGGAGATAATGGAGCGCGATCCCTGATGACCCCCTGAGGTCTCATTAAAGAGGACCTGTCACCAAAAATGATGAAAAATAAAGTTTAAGTAAAAAAAAAGTGTTAAAGTTACACCCAAGAACCCCCAAAAAACAAATGTTGCGTCCCCCCCCCCCCCCCCCCCGCTACATGAACATCTGAATGTAACACAAGCATTTAGGGCTCCTATGCATGAAAGCTTTGGTTGCACAACACGATGCCACATGAGACCAATAATACTGAATGAATGAAAACGTATATAGCGCAACACATGCGAACTTAATCGCCTCTACTAATCCCATTAGGGGCTATTAATTAACCACTTGCCTACTGCCATATAGTAAAATGACGGCAGGCAGCCACCCACCCTCCCTCCCTCCGGGTGGGCGTCATGTGACGTCTTTGTTTTCCCGGCATTCTGGCGATCGCGCCCCCGGAGGCGTGCGTTCGCCGCATCACTGTGTACTCGATGCGCGTGCCCGGCGGCTGCGATTGCTCATCACAGAGCAGGGACGTGGATCTGTGTAGGTAAAATGTTCCTTGTATATAGGAACACCGATCGGTTTCCTCCTCTCATCAGTCCCCTCCCCCTACAGTTAGAATCACTCCCTAGGACACACAATTAACCCTTTTTAATTAGAGCAATTTTTTTTTTTCAATCAATATACGCTTATTGCATTTTTTTTTTTTTTTTTTACCAAAAATATGTAGAAGAATACATATCGGCATAAACTGAGGGAAAACAATTATAAAAAAAGGGATATTTATTATAGCAAAAAGTAAAAAATATTGTGTTTTTTTTTTTTTTTTTTTTAAATTGTCGCTCTTTTTTTGTTTTATAGCGCAAAAAAAACCGCAGTGGTGATCAAATACCACCAAAAGAAAGCTCTATTTGTGGGGAATTTTTTCTTTTTTTTTTTTTACCAAAAATATGTAGAACAATACATATCGGCCAATTTTTTTAATTGGATATTTATTAAAGCAAAAAGTAAAAAATATTGTGTTTTTTTTTTCAAAGTTGTCGATCTTTTTTTGTTTTATAGCGCAAAAAAAAACGCAGAGGTGATCAAATACCACCAAAAGAAAGCTCTATTTGTGGGGAATTTTTATTTTTATTTTATTATTTAAGAAAGCTCCATTTGTGGGAAATTTTTTCTTTATTTTTTTACCAAAAATATGTAGAAGAATACATATCGGCCTAAACTGAGGAATTTTTTTTTAATTGGATATTTATTATAGCAAAAAGTAAAAAATATTGTGTTTTTTTTTTCAAAATTGTCGCTCTTTTTTTTGTTTTATAGCGCAAAAAAAACGCAGAGGTGATCAAATACCACCAAAAGAAAGCTCTATTTGTGGGGAATTTTTATTTTTATTTTATTATTTATTATTTAAGAAAGCTCTATTTGTGGGGAATTTTTTCTTAATTTTTTTTTAATTGTATATTTATTGTAGCAAAAAGTAAAAAATATTGTGTTTTTTTTTTTTTTTTTTTTTTAATTGTCGCTCTTTTTATAGCACAAAAAATAAAAACCACAGAGGTGATCAAATACCACCCAAAAGAAAGCTCTATTTGTGGGAATTTTTTATTTTTTTATTTGAGTACAACATCGCACGACTGCACAATTGTCATTCAAAGTGTGAAAGCTGACAATTGGCCTGGGCAGAAAGGGGGTGAAAGTGCCCGGAATTGAAGTGGTTAATAATAAAAGAAGAAATTCTGGGCCCATTCATACTTCTGTGTGGGGTAACGCACAGACTTACCGCACAGACTCACCGCACAGACTTACCGCACAGACTCTCCTGCATTGAGGTGCTTTGCTAAAGGAAAGACTTGACATTCCCTCATAACGGGTTTCTGTTAATAGGACACTATATGGAAGTTGTGTTCATTATGTTACCTTTTCTGATGTGTTTGTTGCTTTTTAAACTTCTCTTTTTTCCCCATTAACAGATCTCTCAGCTGGAGATCCACTGGATCTCCCGTTTTCCATTCTGGAAGTTGGCATAGCAGGGCGACTGGAACTGATCACAAAACCTCTGCCATCGAATGTTCCATCTTTCCCGTTATCTACAGTAGGTCCAGTTCTGTACGAGATTTTTATTCCCTAATGACATAATTCTGATCCTTTCCTGCCTTCTCTTCCAGATTCCGAATGGTTTACCTCCATACGACGTGGATTTGTCTTCTGAAGTGATCCAGAAATATCTTAGTGACCCAGAATGGCTTTCTATCCATGATTTTGACCGGAGCCACAGGTAAAGACTTGGGTTATCCTGAAACCACTTTTTTAACCACTTCCATACCGGGCTTTTATACACACCTCATTACCGGGCCTATTCTGGCACTTCTCTCCTACATGTAAAAATCATCATTCTTTTGCTAGAAAATTACGCAGAACCCCCAAACATTATATATGTTTTTTTAGCAGACACCCTAGGGAATAAAACGACGGTCATTGCAACGTTTTATCTTGCACGGTATTCGCGCAATAACTTTTCAAACGCCCTTTTTTTGGAAAAAAATTGTTTAATGAATTAAAAAAATAACAAAACAGTAAAGTTAGCCCAATTTTTTGTATAATGTGAAAGATTATGTTACACCGAGTAAATAGATACCCAACATGTCACGCTTTAAAATTGCGCATACTCATGGAATGGCGCCAAACTTCGGTACTTAAAAATCTCCATAGGCAACGCTTTTTTTTTTTTTTTTTACAGGTTACCAGTTTAGATTTACAGAGGAGGTCTAGTGCTAGAATTGTTGCTGGCACTCTAACGCACGCGGCGATACCTCACATATGTGGTTTAAACGGCGTTCACATATGTCGGCGGGACTTACGTGTGCGTTCGCTACTGCACGAGAGCTACCGAGGACAGGGGCGTTTTAATTTTATTTTTTATTGTTTTATTTATTTTTTTACTTCTTTTTTTACACTTCTTTTCTAATTTTTATTTTATTTTTTACTTTTATTCATATTACAAGGAATGTAAACATCCCTTGTAATAGGAAATGTGTGTGACAGGTCCTCTTTATGGAGAGATGCAGGGTCAATAAGACCCCACATCTCTCCTCCAGGCTGGAAACCATGAGATCGGTGAAAAAAAATTCACCGATCTCATGAATACTGTTGCTTACTAGCCGCAATCGCGGCTTTGTTTACTTACGGGTACCCGGGCGTGACGTCATCACATCGCGCCCGGGTCCTCCGACGGTCATAGAGATGACTGGTGACCATCTGGCAGAACAAAAGGATACCTGGATGATGCCTCTAGCTGCAGGCATCATTCAGATATCCACCCGCAAAGCCCAGGACGTCATTTGACGTCCACCCAGGATGGGAGATCCCATCTGTGGACGTCAAATGACAATGGGCGGGTATTGAAGTGGTTAAGACTGAGTACAAGCACCAATACTTTTTTTCAAGTACTCACCGATACCGATTACCAATACTTTTTTTAAATGTCACGTGACATTGTTTTTTATTTTTATATTTTTATTTTTTTACAATGCTTTCTTTTTTTTCTTTTTTGGGTGGGGTGGACGGTGTCTATGTGATTTTTATTTTTATTATTTTTTACAATATTTTGTTATTATTATTTATTGCAATATTTTTTTATTTTTTTTTATCAGCCCTGTTGGGGGGCTTTGTTGAGAGATCCAGGGTATTAACAGACCCCTGATATCTCCCCCTTGAGACAGAGAAAGAGACCGAGGATAGAGATCCCCCAGTCCCTTTCTCTGCAGCCTCAGCTGCACTGAAAATGAATGGAGAGAAGACAGAGGCTCCTCTCCATTCATAAACTGAGACATCGTAATCATAGGAGGTTACAATGTTTCAGTTATGTGAATGGACAGAGTCAGTGATCACTGACTGTTCATACAGAAAAGGAAGGAGGAGGACATGGAGAGGGACAGCAGAACGGAGGTGGACACGGAGGAAAACTGATGGGGGACAGCAGCAGAATGGAGGGAGACACGGAGGAACAAAGAAGGGGGACGGCAGAAC
Organism: Rana temporaria; assembly: GCF_905171775.1. Classification (NCBI taxonomy): domain Eukaryota; kingdom Metazoa; phylum Chordata; class Amphibia; order Anura; family Ranidae; genus Rana; species Rana temporaria. Next base: position 31,620,382 of record NC_053497.1, on the reverse strand, counting down.
GGAGGGAGACACGGAGGAACAAAGAAGGGGGACGGTAGAACGGAGGGAGACAAGGAGGAACAAAGAAGGGGGACGGCAGAACGGAGGGAGACACGGAGGAACAAAGAAGGGGGATGGCAGAACGAAGGGGGACACGGAGAAGGACTGGAGGAGGATGCAGGGATGGTCGACGGTGATCGTGTGTGGGGGGAGTTACAAGCACCGATCACTGCTGTGTAGATTTCACTAAATCGGCTGAAAGCCACGGGGGGAAAGCTTGTAACTCCTCCACTCACCGATCACCACTGACTGTCCAGGTATCGGGTAAAGCATCGGGAGCATTTGCCTGAGTACAAGTAGTCAGTATCGGTGTCGGTAAAGACCATACTGTGTGTGATGATGGACATCCCTGATGGCCGGTGAAAATAGCTTTTCCTTCCTGTGGAGTTAAAAATGAATAGCCCAATCTGTTGTTCACCCCGAGTCTCACCCCTGTGTCCTCAGATGATGGACAAATACAGGTTTTTAGCGCATAGCCGGACTTCTGTGTGTGGGGGTGGGTTTTTTTTTTCCTTTTAATTATTACGGGAGAGACACCAACATTCCTGACACGGAGGTCTATTATTACACACAACTACTTGAGACCCGGACCATTATGCAGATAAAGGACCTGGGCAGTTTTTGCGATTCGGCACTGCGTCGCTTTAACTGACAATTGCGCGGTCGTGCGACGTGGCTCCCAAACAAAATTGGCGTCCCTTTTTTCCCCCCACAAAATAGAGCTTTCTTTTGGTGGTATTTGATCACCTCTGCGGTTTTTATTTTTTGTGCTATAAACAAAAATAGAGCGACAATTTTGAAAAAGAAACAATATTATTTTACTTTTTGCTATAATAAATATACCCAAAAAATATATAAGTTTTTTTTATTTTCCTCAGTTTAGGCCGATACGTATTCTTCTACATATTTTTGGTAAAAAAAATCGCAATAAGCGTTTATTGATTGGTTTGCGCAAAAGTTATAGCATTTACAAAATAGGGGATAGTTTTATGGCATTTTTATTAACCACTTCCATACCGGGCATTTTCACCCCCTTCCTGCCCAGACCAATTTTTAGTTTTCAGCGCTGTCGCACTTTGAATGACAATTGCGTGGTTGTGCGACGTGGCTCCCAAACAAAATTGACATCCTTTTTTCCCCACAAGTAGAGCTTTCTTTTGGTGGTATTTGATCACCTCTGCGCTTTTTATTTTTTGCGCTATAAACAAAAGAAGAGCGACAATTTTGAAAAAAAACACAATATCTTTTACTTTTTGATCTAATAAATATCATAATTTTTTTTTTAAAAAGTTTTTTTTCCCTCAGTTTAGACCGATACATATTATTCTTCTACATATTTTTGGTAAAAAAAAAACGCAATAAGCGTATTTGATCGGTTTGCGCAAAAGTTCTAGCATCTACAAAATAGGAAATAGAATTCTGGCTTTTTTTTTTTTACTAGTAATGGCGGCGATCTGCATTTTTTTTTTTTTTTTTATTGTGACCGTGACATTGCGGCAGACAAATCGGACACTTTTAACACATTTTTGGGGCCATTCACATTTACACAGCGATTAGTGCTATAAAATGCACTGATTATTGTGTAAATGTGACTGGCAGAGAAGGGGTTAACACTAGAGGGCGCAGAAGGGGTTAAAAATGTTCCCTAAAGTGTGTTCTAACTGTAGGGGAAGGGGACTCACAAGGGGAGGAGATCAATGTGAGTTCCTCTGTACTGGGAACACACATCAGTCTCCTCACCGCTGACAGGACATGGATCTGTGTGTTTACACACACAGATCCATGGTCCTGCCGCGATTGCGGGTAATCGCGGGGGCCCGGCGGGCACGGGCACCGGGTCCCGAGCAATATGACATCCAGTCTGAAGGACGAGAGGTCCCCACCGATGTCATTTTACTATGGCTCGGTGGGGAAGTGGTTAATAATTCTTTTTTTTACGTGATTTTTTTTTCGCAAATGCGACATTAGGGCGGACACATTGGACACTTTTGACACATTTTTGGGACCATTCATTTTCACCGCGAAAAGTGCTATAAAAATGCACTGTTTACTGTGAAAATGCCAATGGCAGTGAAGTGGTTAACCACTAGGTGGCGCTAAGGGGTTATGTGTGCCCTAAGGGAGTGATTCTTACTGTAGGGGGGTGTGGCTGTAGGCGTGACGTCACTGATCGTCATTCCCTATATCAGGGAACAGACGATCAGTGTCACTGCCACAGTGAAGAACAGGGAAGTGTGCTTCCTCGTCCTCCTCGCGGTGTCTTCTGGGGAATGGGGCACGCTGCCTTCTGGGAACTGTGTGTATCCCAGAAAGCAGCCGCCCATTCACAAAAGCGCTGCGAGACTTGCGCAGTAGGAAACGGGCAGTGAAGCCGCAAGACTTCACTACCTGTTTCCCTCAGTAAGGATGGTGGCGCCAGGAGCTGCCAGGATCGATGGATCGGCCTCGGGGGGGGGGGGGGGGGGGGGGGGCGACATCGCGGGCGCCTAGGACAGGTGTGTGTCCTTATTAAAAGTCAGCGGCTACAGTGTTTGTAGCTGCTGACTTAAAAAAAAAAATCTAAAATTGCGGGTGGAACCCCTTTTCAAACATTTGTTGTCGGAATGTCTGATGGAGCATACACACAGTCGGATTTTCACGCTCACATCGAACATTTGCTGTCGGAAATTCCGACCGTGTGTACGCGGCATAAGAATATATGATAAATAAAACCCCAGGGATCTAGGGATGCAGGGGATCACAGTTGATCCGTGATCCGAACGGGTCACCCCCTTCGGATCGGAACACACTGTGATTCGCGGATTGCCACGGCTCCGGAGCTAGGCCGAAGCCGCGGCGTTTCCTAATGTTACGGCGGCGGCTCCGGAGCTAGGCCGAAAGCCGCAGCCTTTCCTAATGTTATGGCCGCGGCTTCAGGCCTACCTCCGGAGCCGCGACCATAACGCTAGGAAAGGCCGCGGCTTCGGCCTAGCTCCGGAGCCGCCGCCGTAACATTAGGAAAGGTCGCGGCTTCGGACTAGCTCCGGAGCCGCGGCCATCTTGGTACACCCGGCGGCGGCCCTCCTCTGTTTACACCCACAGAGGAGGAACCCGCACTCGTGGGACACACCGCTCGTCTGTCGGTACTAGCTGGGGGGGGGGGGGGTCACTGTACTGAGAGAAGGAGGGTCACTGTACTGAGAGAAGGGGGGTCACTGTACTGAGAGAAGGGGGGTCACTGTACTGAGAAGGGGGGTCACTGTACTGAGAAGGGGGGGGGGGTCACTGTACTGAGAGAAGGAGGGTCACTGTACTGAGAGAAGGGGGGTCACTGTACTGAGAGAAGGGGGGTCACTGTACTGAGAGAAGGGGGGTCACTGTACTGAGAGAAGGGGGGTCACTGTACTGAGAGAAGGGGGGTCACTGTACTGAGAAGGGGGGTGTCACTGTACTGAGAAGGGGGGTGTCACTGTACTGAGAAGGGGGGGGGTCACTGTACTGAGAGAAGGGGGGTCACTGTACTGAGAGAAGGGGGGTCACTGTACTGAGAGAAGGGGGGTCACTGTACTGAGAGAAGGGGGGTCACTGTACTGAGAGACGTGGGGTCACTGTACTGAGAGACGTGGGGTCACTGTACTGAGAGACGTGGGGTCACTGTACTGAGAGACGTGGGGTCACTGTACTGAGAGACGTGGGGTCACTATACTGAAAGGAGGGGGGGTCACTGTACTGAGGGGAGGGGGGGGTCACTGTACTGAGAAGGGGGGTCACTGTACTGAGAGACGTGGGGTCACTGTACTGAGAGACGTGGGGTCACTGTACTGAGAGACGTGGGGTCACTGTACTGAGAGACGTGGGGTCACTGTACTGAGAGACGTGGGGTCACTGTACTGAGGGGAGGGGGGGGTCACTGTACTGAGGGGAGGGGGGGGTCACTGTACTGAGAGACGTGGGGTCACTGTACTGAGAGACGTGGGGTCACTGTACTGAGAGACGTGGGGTCACTGTACTGAGAGACGTGGGGTCACTATACTGAAAGGAGGGGGGGTCACTGTACTGAGGGGAGGGGGGGTCACTGTACTGAGAAGGGGGGTCACTGTACTGAGAGAAGGGGGGTCACTGTACTGAGAGAAGGGGGGTCACTGTACTGAGAGAAGGGGGGTCACTGTACTGAGGGGAGGAGGGGGGGTCACTGTACTGAGAGGAGGGGGGTCACTGTACTGAGAGGAGGGGGGGGTTCTGTACTAAGGGGAGGGGGAGGGGTGTCTGCACCGAGGGGGTACTATAGTTGGGGGGGGGGGGAGAAGTGAATATTACAGTGGGGGAGATTTTTTTTTTTTTTTGCCGATCCGAAAAATGATCCGATCCGTGACTCCTGATCCGGGGAACGATCCGAACCGTGAGTTTTTTGATCCGTTGCACCCCTACAGGGATCCATTGCTCTATATGTGCTTAAATACAGCTCTGTAAGACTCTGATTGGCTGACCCAAGTGCCCACCTCTGTCCAGGATCTGAAGCTGTAGAAAGCCGTCCTGGAAAGCACATGATTGACAGCTGGCCTGTAAAAGGCGCGTGAAAATCACATGATCAGTGTCATGCCTCTGCCACCTGGCAGGTGTCCACGTTCTCGCCAGTGAGGCTGAAACACAAGCGCAGGCTGATTTCTCAACTCGGCGCCATGACATGACTTGTGCAATATATTTACCCACCAGCAACACACAAAATAGATATTATTGTAAGATACTTTTTAGCAGCAATAAACTTTATTTGTGCTTTAAGCCAGTAAAATCCCGGCCTTCATGTCCGTTCTTGCTCCGTCAGGTCCTGGCCTCGTACCAAGGATGTCAGCTCCCTGTTCCACATGGACCTCAGTGCTCCGCAGACTGATATCAGCATGGAGCGTAACTCTGCTACCGGAGAACTGCGCAGAGTCAGCGAGGTGAGATACAGACAGAGGGACGCATCATATAGAAAAAGGTTTCTGGATATTTTTATACCGGGGGCCTTCAAACTTTCTTAACTAAGGAGCTGAACTCCGGGATACGGAAATATTGTCTAAACGCAACAGGCATGTGTATTCTTGTCATTTGTGGATTCCTTGCTTGGCTCTGTGTAAAAAAAGACCGCTCCCTGCTGCTCTCTTTCCTTGTGCAGGGCGACTGGTCTGGTCTCCGCCCCCTCCTGTAGTGTTCTGCAGGCAGTGGGTGGAGCTGCTGGGCCTCTCCCACAGCTCTGCTGCCTATATAAACCACAGTGATGATGTCACCACTACTTTTGCAAGGTAATAGCTTGGTCTGTAAAGGCATTTGGTGCACGCAAAGTGACTTTATTGTTTGCTATATGTGTCTGATTCAGTTTGGAAGCCAGTCTGCCACATCCGTAGGCAGGGCCGCCATCAGGAATTATGGAGCTTCAGGCATGGGCCCTCCTGGAGCAGAGAACCCGGGGGGGTTGGGGGGGGTGTGCTGACGCCTGAAATTGAGAAGCGGGTGGGGGGGGCTGCCGCGATTTGAGCAGCGGGGGGGGGGGGGGGGCCCTTTACAAAAAAAAGAAGGAATGAAGAAAAATATATATAAAAAAAGGGGGGTAGCCATCCGGGGCTCTGGGGACCTCTGTGCCCTTTAATAAAAAGAAATAAAAAATATATATATATCAATCTGGGGCCCTTTAATAAAAAAAAAGAAACCTCTGGGCCCTTTAAAAATATATATATATATATATAATATATATATATATATATATATATATATATATATATATATATATATATATATATATATATATATATATATATATATATATAAAAAAAGAAACATTTATAAAAAAATATATATTTAAAAAATAAAGGAAATAAAATATATAAAAAAAAGATTGTTTTTTTGAAAAAAAAAGGGGGTTGTCATCCGGGGCCCTGGAAATCTCCGGACCCCTAAAAAAAAAAAAAAAAAAATGTCCCTTTAATAAAAAATAAAATAAAAATATATTAAAAAAATATATATTTTTTTTAATAAAAAATAAATGAAAAAAAGGGGGGGTTGCCATCCGGGGCCCTGGGGACCTCCGGACCTCTAAAAAATAAAAAATAAAATTGTCCCTTTGAATAAAATAGAAATATATTAAAAAAATATATATATTTTTATAAAAAATAAATAAAAAAATGGGGGGATGCCATCTGGGGCCCTGTGGGCCCCTGGGAACCTCCGGACCGCTAAAAAAAAAAAAAAAAAATCCTCCGGGCCCCTTACAGGTGTACTGCCTGTGCCCCTCTGATGGCGGCCCTGTCCGTAGGATCAACTTCCCGGCCATTTGGAGTAAAAATTATCTAGAAATATGACCCCTTGTTGGGGGCTCTCAATGGAGAGACTTGTGGCACTCTGTTGGTGTCATTGGGAGGAATATTGCCCCATCCTTGGTGCCAGGGGGAGGAATTTCCATTGTTGGTGTCAGTGAAAGAAATAGTGCCCAGTCGTTGTTGACATTGGAAGGAATAATGCCCCATTGTGTGTCATGTTTGGTGTCCATGGAAGGAATAGTGCTTATTCTTGGTATCATTGGGAGTAATAATGCCCCATTATTTGTGTCATTGGGGGGAGAATGCTCAATTTTTTTGTGATAGTGGGAGGAATAGTTGGTATTAATAGAAGGAATAGTGCCCCATCATTGGTATAGGTGGGAGGAATTGTGCCACCCCATCCTCTGTGCCATTATTTGGTGTGAGTGGCAGGGATTGTGTCCCATCAGTGGAAGAAATAGTGCCCCAATTTTGGTGTGAGTGGGGGTAATTGTTCCCCATTTCTGGTGTCATTGGGGAGAAGTAATTCCCCTATTGTTGGTATCAGTGGAAGGAAAAGTGTGATATTGTTGGTAGCAATGAAAGGAATAGTGCCCTATCATTGGTGTCAGTAGAAGGATAATGCCTCATCGTTGGTGTCAGTGGGAGGAATTGTGCCTGATTGTTAGTATACAGTGCATGTAAGGATTAGTGCCTCATCATTGGCATTAGAGGAAAGAATAGTGCCCCTTTGGTGGTGTCAGTGGGAGGAATTGTGCACCATCGTTGGTTTCAGTGGGAGAAATAGTGCCCCTTTGTTGTTGTCAGTGGAAGGAATAGTGCCATATCATTGGTGTCAGTGGTAAGAATAGTGCCCCGTCATTGGTGTCAGTGGGAGGAATAGCGCCCTGTCATTGGTGTCAGTGGGAGGAATAGCGCCCGTCATTGGTGTCAGTGGGACGAATAGCGCCCCGACATTGGTGTCAGTGGGAGGAATAGCGCCCCGTCATTGGTGTCAGTGGGAGGAATAGCGCCCCGTCATTGGTGTCAGTGGGAGGAATAGCGCCCCGTCATTGGTGTCAGTGGGAGGAATAGCGCCCCGTCATTGGTGTCAGTGGGAGGAATAGCGCCCGTCATTGGTGTCAGTGGGAGGAATAGCGCCCTGTCATTGGTGTCAGTGGGAGGAATGGTGCCCCTTGATTGGGGTCAGTGGGAGGAATGGTGCCCCTTGATTAGTGTCAGTCGGAGGAATAACACCCCATCATTGGTGTTAGTGGGAGGAATGGTGACCCATTTTTGGTTAACAGCGTCTGGAATAGTGTCCCAAGAGCCTGTTAAATGCTGACAAAGCACTGCAGTTTGGGGACCACTGTATACAGGCATACCCCGCTTTAAGTACACTCACTTTACATACACTCGCGAGTAAGGACATACCCCCGAGTGTATGTAAAGTGCCGTACAAGTACTGTACAGACATTTTGCAGCTGCAGTAGAAGGAGCTGAAGCTTCGAGAGCATAGCCCGCCCTGTTCCAGTGTGCCCCTGACACCCCCACTACAGCCCCTAAGACCTCAACTACAGCTCCTGACACCCCAAATACAGCCCCTGACCCCCTACTACACCCTAGAAGTAAAAAAAGGTATTGTTTCACTTTAAGTACGTTTTCGTTTTACATACATGCTCTGGTCCCATTGTGTACTTAAAAGTGGGGTATGCCTGTACCGTAGAAATCAGCACCACGAGGTGCATGCAAGAACCCACAGTTCCTTATTTGTGAAGCCCCATACACCGTCTGACCCTTTTTCTTTTTTCCTGTTAGGCCTCGGCAAACCACATTGGTCTCTCAGCGCAGAATTCTCTGTCCCTACGACGACCTCCTGGTCCTCCTTCTCAGTCCGTCAAGGGCAGCACTTCCAACTTCCCTTTCTGGCCAGGTAAGTTGGCAAAGCCACGGGTATTATGTCTTTTTCATTTAGAACAACCAATCATTATCTTCCATAAATGTTTTTACTTCAGATCAGGATTTAAAATGGGAATCAATCTGACTGTGATTGGAAAACAGATGCCTTTGTTTTAGATGCTTATTATACATTACAGGGGATGTTTAGGGTAAAAAACAAAGGCCCAGATTCACTTACGCCGACGTATAACAAGTTACGCCGACGTAAGTGCAAATGTGCGCCGTCGTATCTGTGCACCAGACCCACAAACAGATATGCGCCTTAAAACAGGCTACACCCTGCCGACGTAACTTGCTTAAGCCGGCGTAGGGTGGGCGCACATTTAGGCTGGACGCATAGTGCCGCTCCCATTGATTAGCCATTCAAACATGCAAATGAGGGAAATACGGCGATTCACGAACCTGCATGCGCCCGACGCAGGCTACGAGAGGTGCACGTAAGTTGTACGTCTGGCGTAAAGTTAGGCCCCATAAAGAAGGTGCAACCCAGCAGCAGACATGCAAAGGTCTGCACCAGGGAACACAAGCCGGCGTATTTTACGTTGGACGTGTGTCTGGCTGGGCGTAGGTTACGTTCACGCCGTACACAGTGATCCGGCGTAGTTTAGGCAGTGGTTCCGACGTGGTTGTGCGCAGGCGCAGGGGGGTGTGTCCACGTAACGGCGCATGCGCAGTTCGTGATACGTATCTGTCTCGCGCTCAGCCCATCCTTTGCATGGGGTCACGCCTCATTTGCATGGGTCACGCCTACTTCCACCTACGCCGGCCTGCGCCTTCGAAACCTACGCCACGCCGACGCAGCGTTGGGAGCAAAAGCTTGCTGAATGCAGTGCTTGCCTCTCCATGCTGCGTCAGCGTGGCGTACGGCGTTTGCATTACGGCGGCGTAATGTGCGCCCACCTCTCTGTGAATCTGGGCCAAAATGCTGCTCATAGTGACCAATCATATTTTATTTTTTTTCTCTGTGAATATGAAGGAAGGTATTGTATTGGTCACTATGTGCAACATTTTTGTCCACATTTTTTTTATATAAATAGTCCACTAAGTTGTTTTCTAATGTATGACTGTGCCCTATGGAAACCACTTTTTAATCTATGCTATTCATTTCTTCATAGGTGGCATGGATGAACCCACTCTTGAACAAATGAAGGCCATCAGTGAAGAGGATGAAGCCCTGGACTTTGAGAAAGGTACTTTTATAAAAAAAACATTTACCACGTAGCCTACACGGGAAAATGGCAGCCATCATGTAGGCTGATTTAGTATTCATGGGAAGGCTGATTAGCAAGCAGTAAGTGCGGTGACCAATATCCTGCCCATTGTTGTACCCTCCGTACCACTACGTGAACATATTACACAGGATTATACCCTCCACTCCTTCCACATAATGCCTACTGTCAAAACTGCTGCACTCATTCCTTCAGATTTTAGCCCACTGTGAGATCCTCTCAGTGCCTTTTCTACACATACTGCCCACTGTCATACCCTCTGCTTTCCTCTCCCAAATATACTGCCCACTATCGTACCCTCTGCATTCCTCTCTTGCACATACTGCCCACTATCATACCCTCTGCATTCATTTTCTACACATACTGCCCACTGTCATACCCTCTGCTTTCCTCTCCCAAATATACTGTCCACTATCATACCCTCTGCATTCCTCTCCTGCACATACTGCCCATTTTCGTACCCTCTGCTTTCCTCCTCTGAACATACTGCTCACTACATACCCTCTGCATTCCTCTCCTGCACATACCGCCCACTTTCATACCCTCTGCTTTCCTCCTCTGAACATACTGCTCACTGCATACCCTCTGCATTCCACTCCTGCACATACTGCCCACTGTGATACCTCTGCATTCCTCTCCTGCACATACTGCCCACTGTGATACCTCTGCATTTCTCTCCTGCACATACTGCCCACTGTCCTACCCTCTGCATTCCTCTCCTGCACATACTGCCCACTTTCATACCCTCTGCTTTCCTCCTCTGAACATACTGCTCACTGCATACCCTCTGCATTCCACTCCTGCACATACTGCCCACTGTGATACCTCTGCATTCCTCTCCTGCCCATACCGCCCACTTTCATACCCTCTGCTTTCCTCCTCTGAACATACTGCTCACTGCATACCCTCTGCATTCCACTCCTGCACATACTGCCCACTGTGATACCTCTGCATTCCTCTCCTGCACATACTGCCCACTGTCCTACCCTCTGCATTCCTCTCCTGCACATACTGCCCACTGTCCTACCCTCTGCATTCCTCTCCTGCACATACTGCCCACTGTCATACCCTCTGCATTCCTCTCCTGCACATACTTCCCACTGTCCTACCTTCCTCTCTTGCACATACTGCCCACTGTCCTACCCTCTGCATTCCTCTCTTGCACATACTGCCCACTGTCATACCCTCTGCATTCCTCTCCTGCACATACGTCCCACTGTCCTACCCTCCTCTCTTGCACATACTGCCCACTGTCATACCCTCTGCATTCTTCTTCTGCACACGCTACCTGCTGTCACATGATTTGATTTTTTTCTTCTGCACATACTGCCCAACGTAATAGTCTCTGAACGATCACAGTTGAAAAGGGGCATTTCTCTATTGATCGTCCATGTAAAAGCATGTTACAATTTTTACTATTCTTTTCTGTTAATTATTTGTCATTGTTGTATTTAAAATGTTTACTCAAAGTAATACTGTTTTATAGAAGAGTGGATTTAAAAAAAGTCGAGTGCCGCATTCCTTTTATTGTTATATTTACAATTTCTTTCTCGTACATCACGGGACACAGAGCAGCATATTCATTACTATGTGGGTTATATGGAGTACCTTCAGGTGATGGACACTGGCAATCTCAAACAGGAAGTGCCCCTCCCTATATAACCCCCTCCCATAGGAGGAGTACCTCAGTTTTTTCGCCAGTGTCTTAGGTGTTGGTCATGGAATAGCTTGTCTCCTACATCCTTGGGATCAAGGCAGGCTAACCGGATCTGTCCAAGGTGCCTCAGAGCCAAAGTGGACAGTACCCGGGCCCCAAACCGTGGGGTTTTGCCCATAATGCTTCTCTTTTTAGAGAGCTGGACCCTGGGCCCAGGACTTAGAACCTCTGCGGTACCTAAGGTAACCTGTTTGCCAGGGTGCTATATGGGCCCAGGACAGTGGGTTCCTTTTAGGACCCCAGGGCCTGAAGGTCTAGTACGCCACCCACGGAGATGGGGGAAGATTGGACCGCTTGCTATGCAAAGTCCTGCGGCATGGAGCAGGTAAGAAAGGGGGGGCCTGCGGGACTTGGTTCGTCGGCAGGCTCTCTAGGGAGATCTTTGGGGGATGTGCCTGAGTATGCTCTTGCATTGGCAGTTTTTGGGCCACTATGTCTATCAAAGAGACAGGATGGTCTATGTATGGGCTCCCATGTGTGATCTTCCTAAAGATAGGTGTTGCATTGTAAATTGTCTGCTGGGCGCTGGGTTGGGAAAGGAGCTGTGTGTTAGCTATGCTTTCCCAGGACTGGGGGGTCAGTGACTCACCTGAGGCCTTACCTGTCTGGGTGCCGTGCGGTGTCCTCCTCCAGCATGTCAGACGCTTCCGGCGTGGCCCCGTCCTCCGCAACACGGGCGCGAGCGCGGGCGCGCGCCCTGTAATATAGGCGCAGGGTGATGATTCGCGCCGTTGTGGAGAAAGAGGGGCGGGACATCTAGTCTCATAAAAGGAAGGGGCGGCCCTTCCTCTATGCTGTGTAGCTCAGTTGCTTGCTGAGCTTGAAGGAGGAGGACGCAGAGCGGCTGCAGTGCGGCTGAGGGCACCCAGTGGCGCAAGGAAGTATTGCAGTTCTGGTGAACAGAACTAGCTGTGTGGTTACTAGCCTAAAAAATTCCTTATACAGCAGATGGATACTTGCAATTTTTTGAGGGAAGACAGCATGTTTTCATTAAAAAAAAAAAAAAAAAAAGGTTTTTGAAAAAAAAAAAAAAAAGAAAAAAAAAAATATAGGAAACATACTGGTCTTCCCGTTTTGGTTTTTGGACGTTAATTATTAATACCGTTCCCTAAAACCGTACTATTTCTTTCTCCTAGCTACAACCATCAAGGGTTGTAAGCAGGGGTACCTCGGTATTGTACCATGGCTTCCAAAGGTTCAGGATCAGGGGGTACAAAAGAAAGGGGCCCCCCCTCAGATTCTGACGGTTCAGATCGGCCTATGCCGGTACTTTCCCCACAGGTTATTACACCATTGGGCACCTTGGTTAAGCCATTAGGGAGATCTGGTGCTGAGGCTACATCAGATCCACCCAACCCTGTGTTTATCACAGAGAGTATGCTAGCCGCCTCCTTGGAGGGGCTAGAGAAAAGATTGGCGGCTATGATAGCCAAATCTACACCGGGTAAAAAGCGGACTAGGTCTCCGTCGCCTGAGTGTGGACCCTCAGATGCTGAGGTTCTCTCCCCGGGGGGATTTGAGTTGCAGGAGGATCATTTGGACCGGGACCAAATTGGTTCAGAGGTTGAGGGTTCGGCTAATGAAGAGCCTTGCTCGGCCTCCCAAGCGGAAAGCTTCTGGGTTCATTCTCTGACAGACATGGTCCACTTGGCGTTTAATTTGCCTTTGCCGGAACCTCAGGGTCCGGCCGTATCATCTTTAGGCTCTTTGAAAACGCCTCGCAGTAGCGCTGTTTTTCCAGTCCATCCTCTTTTAGAGGAAGTAATCTTCCAGGATTGGGCACGACCAGACAGAATCTTTTTACCACCTAAAAAATTTTCCGTCGTCTATCCTATGGAAGAAAAATTTGCCAAAAAGTGGACTCTCCCAGTGGTGGATGCCGCCATCTCCTGTGTAAATAAGTCCTTGACTTGCCCGGTAGAAAACATACAGGTGTTTAAAGAACCGGTTGATAAGCGTTTGGAGACGCTTTTAAAAGCATCCTTTACTACGGCGGGTGCAGTAATACAGCCAGCGGTGGCTGCTATTGGAGTTTGTCAGGCACTAACAGACCAGACAAGACAAATGCTTAAGGTTATTCCGGCCCAACAGGCGGAAGAATTATCTGATATTCCTAGAGCCATGTGCTTCGCGGTGGATGCTATAAGGGATTCCATCCAGCAAGCGTCTCGTCTGTCACTATTTTTAGTACATATGAGAAGGCTCTTATGGTTAAAGAACTGGGAGGCTGAGCCCCCATGCAAAAAGCTCCTGGCAGGGTTTCCCTTCCATGGAGAACGACTCTTCGGAGAAGATCTGGATAAATACATTCAGACTATTTCAAGTGGTAAAAGTACACTTCTACCAGTAAAAAAGAAGGTCCGGGGACCTGCGTTCAAACGGCAGCTTCCCCCTGCTCAGGGGCCCGCCAATTCCAGGCAGTATCGACGGCCTCCTGCGAGATCATACTTTAACAATAAGCCACCAGGACAAGCCTTTGGAGGCAAGAAGCAGTGGTATCGTAAACCAGCAAAGACAGCCCCTAAGTCTGCCTCATGAAGGGACGCCCCCACCCACGAAGGTGGGGGGAAGGCTGCGTCTTTTTTCAGAAATTTGGGAGACCGACATTCCCGACAAGTGGGTCCGGTCTTCCGTGGCCACAGGCTACAAATTAGAATTTCTAAGAATCCCTCCACCTCATTATCAGGAGTCGAGAGTGCCAGTCGAGCCGACAAAGAAGGCCGCCTTAATGGCGGCATTAAATCGTTTGCTTTACCAAGGCGTGATAGTAGAGGTACCAGCCCAGGAACAGGGGCTAGGGTTCTACTCCAATCTGTTCATCATCCCAAAGCCCAACGGCGATGTCAGGCCAATCTTGGACTTAAAGGGATTAAATGCGTACTTAAAAGTACGCTCGTTCCGGATGGAATCCGTGCGATCGGCAGCCGCCGCACTTCAGAAAGACGACTTTCTGGCCTCCATAGACATAAAGGATGCTTACCTTCATGTGCCAATTTTTCAGCCACATCAAAGGTTTCTACGCTTCACAGTGGCTCGGCGTCATTTTCAATTTGTGGCACTCCCTTTCGGGTTGGCTACGGCTCCTCGAGTATTCACCAAGGTCCTAGCTCCAATTCTAGCCAACCTAAGAATCCAGGGGATCATTGTCCTAGCATACCTGGACGACCTTCTAATCATAGATCATTCATCTCCTGGCCTGGAGCGAGCAGTGGCTCTCACGGTTCGATACCTAGAGAGGTTCGGTTGGGTCCTAAACCGAGAAAAATCAGCTTTCCAACCCACAAAGAGGTTGGAATATCTCGGCATGTCATTAGACACGGAACAACAAAGGGTGTTCCTGCCTCGAATAAAGGTCGAGGCTATCAAAGAATTGATACATCTGGTTCTAAGCAAGAGAGAACCAACGATTCGCCTATGCATGCGATTACTAGGCAAGCTAGTGGCCACCTTCGAAGCGGTGCCATACGCTCAAAGTCACACTCGTGTCCTGCAGGCAGCCATTCTGTCAGCATGGAGCAAGAGGCCACAGGCCTTGGAATTTCCGTTGCCACTCTCATCAAGAGTCCGGCAGAGTCTGTGTTGGTGGTTAGACCCTCAGAATCTACTGAAGGGAAAATCTTTCAGCCCCGTGACATGGAAGATAGTGACCACAGATGCCAGCCTGAAGGGCTGGGGAGCGATCTTGGATGGGTGCACTCACCAAGGTACGTGGGCACAGGAGGAGAGTCAATTGCCCATCAATATCTTGGAGCTCAGAGCTGCTCGGCTAGCCCTCAGGGCTTGGACCTCCAAATTACAGGGGTGCCCGGTGAGGATACAGTCAGACAATGCCACGGCTGTGGCATATATAAATCACCAAGGGGGAACCAAGAGTCAAGCAGCTCAGAGAGAAGTGAGCTTAATTTTCCTATGGGCAGAGAATCATGTGCCCTGCATATCGGCAATATTCATTCCCGGGGTGGACAACCTGCAGGCGGACTTCTTGAGTCGTCAGACTCTGTCGCCAGGGGAATGGTCTCTGCATCCGCAAATATTTCAGATAATTTGCCAGAAGTGGGGAATGCCGGACGTGGATATCATGGCATCAAGGCTCAACAAGAAACTCGACAGGTTCATGTCCCGGACTCGGGACCCTATGGCCTGCGGGACCGATGCATTAGTTTACCCTTGGCATCAGTTCAATCTTCTATATGCCTTCCCTCCGCTCCAGTTACTACCCCGCCTGTTGCGCAGGATCAGGGTGGAGCACAAGCCAGTCATTCTGATAGCTCCAGCATGGCCCAGAAGGGCATGGTACTCACTAATCCTAAAGATGTCAGTGGGAGACCCTTGGACGCTTCCTCTACGACCAGACCTACTCTCACAAGGCCCGATCCTCCACCCTGCATTACGGCGTCTAAATTTGACGGCCTGGCGGCTGAATCCCTGATTCTTAGGGGTAGAGGTCTATCTAGACAAGTAATCTCTACCCTGATTAAGGCTAGAAAGCCAGTCTCCAGAGTAATTTATTACAGGGTTTGGAGGGCCTATGTAGGCTGGTGCGAGTCCAAGAAATGGCTTTCCCGCAAATATACCATTGATAGAGTATTAAGTTTTCTCCAGCTAGGAGTGGATAAAGGATTGGCATTAAGCACAATCAAGGGACAGATTTCAGCTTTGTCAGTGTGGTTTCAGAGGCCGCTGGCCACCCACTCGCTGGTTAAGACCTTCATTCAGGGGGTCTTGCGTATTAATCCTCCGGTTAAGTCACCACTTTGTCCGTGGGACTTGAATCTTGTTCTGTCAACTCTACAGAAACAACCCTTTGAGCCGTTGGCTGAAGTTCCTTTGGTTTTACTAACAAGGAAGTTGGTATTTCTGGTCGCCATAGTTTCCGCTAGAAGAGTGTCAGAGTTGGCAGCCTTATCTTGTAAGGAGCCATATCTTATTCTGCATAAGGACAAGGTGGTTCTCCGTCCTCATCCTTCCTTTTTACCAAAGGTTATATCCAGTTTTCACCTGAACCAGGATTTGGTATTACCATCCTTTTTTCCAAAGCCCACTTCCAGAAAGGAAGGGTTGCTGCATACCTTGGATATTGTCAGGGCCATGAAGGCCTATCTTAAAGCTACAGAGAAGATTCGGAAAACAGATGTGTTATTCATTTTGCCAGATGGGCCCAAGAAGGGACAGGCAGCTGCAAAATCCACCATTTCGAGATGGATTAAACAGTTAATTATTCAGGCCTACGGCTTGAAGAGGTTGCCTCCTCCGTTGTCAGTAAAGGCCCATTCTACCAGGGCCATGGGCGCCTCCTGGGCAGCACACCATCAGATCTCTATGGCTCAAGTATGCAAGGCGGCAACCTGGTCTTCAGTCCACACGTTTACAAAATTTTACCAGTTGGACGTAAGAAGGAATACAGATACAGCCTTTGGGCAGGCAGTGCTGCGGGCTGCGATTTAAGACCCTCAGAATCGGGGACACCCTTGAGTTAAAATTTAAGTTTAAATTTAATTTTCTCAACTAAGTTGGATTTATTATTATTTGAGAGTATCTCTGAATTAAATCCTTGTGTCTTGGGAAGATTTCTCCCTCCCCTCAGTAAAGCATTGCTTTAGGACATCCCACATAGTAATGAATATGCTGCTCTGTGTCCCGTGATGTACGAGAAAGAAAAAGGGATTTTTAATACAGCTTACCTGTAAAATCCTTTTCTTGGAGTACATCACGGGACACAGAGCTCCCACCCCTCTTGTGGGGACCATTTTGGGAGGCATACTGCTTGCTACAAAACTGAGGTACTCCTCCTATGGGAGGGGGTTATATAGGGAGGGGCACTTCCTGTTTGAGATTGCCAGTGTCCATCACCTGAAGGTACTCCATATAACCCACATAGTAATGAATATGCTGCTCTGTGTCCCGTGATGTACTCCAAGAAAAGGATTTTACAGGTAAGCTGTATTAAAAATCCCTTTTTTCTGATCATGCTATTATACTATAAGCTGGAGATGTAATAACTTTTAGCAGAGCTTCTCTGATTATTTTAGGGATTCCTCCATCTAAAAAAAAAATAATTAAGGCTACTTTCACACTGAAGGCAGTTTTCAGGCATTTTAGCACTATAAGGCTTCATTTCCATGGACGTTTTTACAGCCACTTTTTTAGCCTTTTTTACAGCTTAAAAACGCCTGTCCATGTTTTTTTTTTGTTTTTTTGAGCTGGAGCTCAAAAACGCAGCGGCAGCGTTTTTTTTAGCGTTTTTGAGCATTTTTTCTCGTCTGCCATTTTTACAGCTCTAAGGCTGGAGCTTCAGAACGCACTGGTCCTGTTTTTTTTTTTTTGCAGCTTAAGGCTCCATTCACACCTGAACGCGGCGTATTTTACCGCGATTTGCCGCGACAAATTGCGGCGTTTTGTCCCGTAATTTGCCGTGACAAAACGCGGTAAAATACGCCGCGGTAACATACACAGGTGGGGTGATCAACATTGTCGGCTATGGCCGAACGATGAAAGCCGCCTGAAAAAAAGGTGTGGGACTTGTTTTGAGCTTCAGGCGTTTCGGCGTTCGGCGTGGAGATGTGAACCATCTCCATAGCCGACAATGTAAAATCACCCCTCCAGCGTATTGCAGGCTGCAATAGCGTCGCGCTACAGGCGACAATACGCCTAGGTGTGAATGCAGCCTAAAAACGGCTCAGCCATCTACAGCTCAAAAACGTCATGGTGGGCATGAGGCCATAGACTAACATGGAGAGCCGTTTTTAAGCTGCAAAAAAAGCTCAGAAAAGTGGCTGTAAAAATGTCCAAAAACGTCCATGGAAATGAAGCCTAAATGGCGCCTGTAAACTGCCTCCCATGCCTCCCCGGTGCCAAAGCCCGAGTGCTTTCACACTGGGGCGGTGCGCTTGCAGAATATTAATGAAGGTCCTGCAAGCCGCCATTTTTTGGGCGGTGTACACTGCCCCTGCCCATTCGAAAGCGCCGCAACACAGGTGGGTTTAACCCCTTCTTCGGCTGCTAGCGGGGGTTAAACTACGCTAAAACGAGCAGCGCGTTAGCGCGGCTACAGTATGTAAGTAACCTAAAAGAATGCTTCTCTAGTTGTTTTCCAGTATGGTGTGTCTGAACTATTAAACTATTATTTAAAGATTGTGGGGGGGGATTTCCTAAAACTGGAGCATTCGGAATCTGGTGCAGCTGTGCATAGTAGCCAATCGGCTTCTAACTTCAACTTGTTCAGTGAAGGTTTGCCAATAAAACCTGGAAGCTGATTGGTTACAGTGCAGAGTTGCACCAGATTTTCCACGCTCTAATTTAGTAATTTAGTAAATCAATTTTTCTGTGTGCTGTACAAAACAGAACAATGTCTGTTTTTGGCACACCTAGAATATTATTGGATTTTATGAAATCTTTCAGTATTTAGCCAACACTAAGCAATTGAGATAAATGGAGTTCAAGTTTTATCATAACAAATCCCGATGTTCTATATTTCTACATTCTTTCACGTGTAGGCGTATATCAGAGAAAATAAACAAAACTTATCTCTCTTTTCTTAAAACAGATCTCTTATCTGCTCCCCCTGGATGGAAAAATGGAATGAATTTCAAGCAATTGGGTAATCGGGGGGTTATGAATAATATGTTTGTTTATAGAGGTTTCATAAAGCAGTACGGTTAAAGGCTCTAGAATACACAAATGATATACATATATGAGAGCTGTTTACCTGCCAATAGGTTTGTATTTCTGTCCTGAGATGTACATAGCTCTGCCACGCAGCACAGCCAGGAGGATGGCACTCCTTACTCTGTTAACGTTGAATCAAAAATAAAAGTTTTTGCCATTTCAGGTGGACGTCATATAGACATCCACCTGGATCGCAGTCACAGGGCCTCACTGCGATCTGTCACTGGCTGTGTTCTTTACTGATCAGTGTACAGGCCTGCTGCTGGAAAACCATGTGTTTGCTGTGACCAATCACAGCAGATTGCATGACAAGTGTAAACAGTGGATGGCTTACTTTCATTTGCATCCATTGGCCCAGATTCACGTAGGAGATACGACGGTGTATCTCCAGATACGCCGTCGTGTCTCTGAGTCTGAGGCGTCGTAACTTGGCGCCTGATTCAAAGAATCAGATACGCCAGAATTTGTATAAGATAGGACCAGCGTAAGTCTCCTACGCCGTCGTATCTTAACTGCATATTTACACTGGCCGCTAGGGGCGTGTATGCTGATTTACGCCTAGAAATATGTAAATCAGCTAGATACGCCTATTCACGAACGTACGCCCGGCCGTCGCAGTACAGATACGCCGTTTACGTAAGGCTTTTTCCGGCGTAAAGTTACCCCTGCTCTATGAGGTGTAGATAAGGCGTACCAATGTTAGGTATGGACGTCGGAACAGCGTCAAATTTTTCATGTTTTACGACGTTTGCGAATAGGGCTGGGCGTCATTTACGTTCACGTCGAAAGCAGTGGCTTTTTGCGGGTTAATTTGGAGCATGCGCACTGGGATACTTTCACGGACGGTGTATGCGCCGTTCGTAAACAGCGTCATTTACGTGGGGTCACAATAAATTTACATAACACACGCCTACATCTTCCACATTTGAATTAGGCGGGCTTACGCCGGCCTATTTACGCTACGCAGCCGCAACTTTGCTTTGTGAATACTGCACTTGCCTGTCAAAGTTGCGGAGGCGTAACGTAAATAGGATACGTTACGCCCGCACAAAGATGCGCTCTCCTTTGTGAATCTGGCCCATTGTGTACAATTGTGTTACTAGCTGTGATTTGTCACAGTGATCACATGGTACAGACAGGGCCAATCACACCCCATCTGGACCATGTGATTAGCGTATATCAGAGAAAATAAACAAAACTTATCTCTCTTTTCTGTATTTAAATGAAATTATTATTATATTGGTTTCTCATAATTATGTATTTATACATTTATCTATGCCAATTAAATTATTTTACAAACTATACCTCCACTAGTCAGTGTCCTATCGCAGCTAATCATAATAAAACACCAAGTAAAATTCAGTAAAAAATGGTTGATTATACCAGTGAAATTCATAATGTGTAAAAAAACAAAACAAAAAAAAAAACCCTGATCACCTCCCCAGAGTAGTAAATAGTTACTATGGTAACATTATATTGCTCTGGTCACACTGTGTAAAAAAAGAAAAACATTAAATTATTATTATTTTTTTTATTTTTTTTTATACATACTGTCACCAGTCAGTGTCCCTGATCACGCCCACAACCGTTATATGATAAAACTGTACTGCACTGGTGACAATGAAAAAAAAAATTGTGAATATATATATACGCCGCCGTAAGTTCTTCGTGGATCTGGGCCTATATATATATATATATATATATATATATATATATATATATATATATATATATATATATATATATATATATATATATATATATATATATATATATATATATATATATATATATATATATATATATGCCCAGATCCACGAAGAACTTACGGTGGCGTATCTATTTATACGCCGCGTAAGTTCTACGATGCGCCGGCGTATCTTTGTTTTGTATTCACAAAACAAGATACGCCTGAATGTGGGCTAGATCCGACTGACGTACGTCTTAGTACGCCGTCGGATCATAGGTGCATATTTACGCTGGCCGCTAGGTGGCGCTTCCGTTGATTTCCGCGTAGAGTATGCAAATGATCTAGATACGCCGATTCTCAGAACGTACGTCCGCCCGGCGCATTTTTTTGCGTTGCTTGCGTAAGGCTTTTTCCGGCGTATAGTTACCACTGCTCTATGAGGCGTACGCAATGTTAAGTATGGACGTCGGGCCAGCGTCAAATTTTCTGTCGTTTGCGTAAAACGTTTGCGAATAGGGCTTTGTGTAAATTACGTTCACGTCGTCTAGACATTGAGCAGGCGTAATTTAATTTGAAAATTCGACGTGATACTGAGCATGCGCGCGCATGCGCGGTTCGAAAAAAGCGTCATTTACGTGGGGTAATGCTTAGTTTACATAAAACACGCCCCTCTGTTCCTCATTTGATTTAGGCGCGCTTAGGCCGGAACATTTACGCTACGCCGCCGTAACTTTAGACGCAATTGCTTTGTGAATACAGCACTTGCCTCTCAAAGTTGCGGCGGCGTAGCGTAACTACGATACGCTACTCCCATTTAAAGTTACGCCTATCTACGTGGATCTGGCCCATAATTTTTTATTTAATTTTTTTCCAATTTTCTTCATTTTCCAAATAATTGTGACAAAATAATACACCTTCAAAAAAACTTGCCATGCCTCTTACTAAATACCTCTGACTTTCTACTTTCCAAGAAGGGGTCATTTGAGGGATATATGTACTGTCCTGGTGTTTTCAGGCCTCAAAAAATGAGACCCTCAGGGTTGAGTGTTTTTTTTTTTTAGACATAAACTGCTTGTGCACTTTATAATTTATCTACAGACTAACTAATATACGTTGATTTTGGTTACTTTCACCAAAAAAGTAGCAGACTACATTTTGGCCTGAATATATGAAGAAAGATCATTTATTTGTAAAATTTTATAACAAAAACAAAGATATTTTTTTTATTAATTTTTTTTTCATTTATTTAGCAAAAAATAAAAAAACGCAGTGTTGACTAAATACCACCAAAAAAAAAGCTCTATTTGTGAAAAAAAACTACAGTGGAACCTCGGATTGCGAGTAACGTGGTTAACGAGAGCTTCGCAATACGAGCACTGTATTTAAACTCGGTTTGCGAGTGATGTCTCGCAAAACAAGCAGGATTTAGCCCAAAGCGGTGTGCAGTACCGCGTTTGGCCTGAGGTGGGGGGGGGGGGGTGCCGAACAGCGCTGATCGGTGCCATTTGGAAATGCACGGAAAGGCCCGAGGACAGCTTGGCTGACCTTGGCAAACCTTGGGTACAGAGTCTTTCCGAGGTTTCCTCGGGCCTTTCCTGCCCGTTTCCGAGGCTCTCTGACACCCCCTCCCCACCGCTGGGCGCATGCGGTATTGCATGCCATTGAAGACCATGTGGAACAAATTATTTTAGTTTCCATTGACTTCAATGGGGAAACTCACTTTGATATGTGAGTACTTTGGATTACAAGCATTCTCCTGGAACGGATCATGCTTGTAATTTATTAATGGAGCAGCTTTAGGACCTGAATTTGTCCTGGTATTGGCCCCTTGTGATCCCTGTACAGCAGAGAACAGACTGCCAATGGGAGGAGCAGCACAAGGAACCAATCAGTTGTCTAGTTGAGCGCATGTGCTGTGATTCTCCGCTGTGTGTTAGAAGATAGGATCTGATTATTTAGTGGGTGGTACACTACAGGAAACACGCTTTGTTAGGAATACCAGTGAGGGATGTACTAACTTTTACCCACCTTCCCTTTCCCCTGACAGATGGATCGAAGCCCCCGGGGGTTCTTTCTCTGGCCAACTTGCTGGGGACTCTGGAAGATTTCTCTCTGGCAGACTCCAGTGAGGATGAAGATGAAGCCAAAATTAAACAGAAGCCCAAGGCAGAGAAGACGGAGGGACTTCACAGGGCGGATAGCCTGGAGGAGCTGGGTGTAGAGGTCAGATGGGAGGAATGGGCAACTTATGGGGTTAACACACCTTCACGATTATTTATATGCTGCCCAAAAGACAGGGAGGATGGCACCCAGTGCAGTATCCTAAAGCAACCAATCACATTCTTCTATCTTGCTGACTACTGGTTACTTAACCACTTACCCCCCGGACCATATTGCTGCCCAAAGACCAGAGCACTTTTTGCGATTCGGGACTGCGTCGCTTTAACAGACAATTGCGCGGTCGTGCGACGTGGCTCCCAAACAAAATTGGCGTCCTTTCCCCCCCCACAAATAGAGCTTTCTTTTGGTGGTATTTGATCACCTCTGCGGTTTTCATTTTTTGCGCTATAAACAAAAATAGAGCGACAATTTTGAAAAAAATGAATATTTTTTACTTTTTGCCATAATAAATATCCCCCAAAAATATATCAAAAAACTTTTTTTTTTCCCTCAGTTTAGGCCGATACGTATTCTCCTACATATTTTTCGTAAATCGTAATAAGCGTTTATTGATTGGTTTGCGCAAAAGTTATAGCGTTTACAAAATAGGGGGTATTTTTATGGCATCTGATTGACAGGCATCCGACCGACGCATACATCGCGTCACGAGATGCCGAAAGAAGCCGAACGTGCTCGGCTTCTTTCGGCATCTCGTGACGTGCTGTATGCGTCGGTCGGATGCCTGTCAGTCAATTAGGAACGCCCAGCCCCGACCATCATATCCGGAAGCGGCGGTGAGAACACATATAGGAAACGGTATGTACGGACGTATTTTTAAAAAAAAAACAGCCGATTCTAATTGTCATTAATCTCATAAATGCAATGTTAAAAGTTTATTTTTAGGTGAACCTCCACTTTAAGGCTTCATTTCCATGGACGTTTTTACAGCCACTTTTTTTATCCTTTTTTTACAGCTTAAAAACACCTGTCCATGTGTTTTTTTTTTTTTTTGAGCTGGAGCTCAAAAACGCTGCGGTAGCGTTTTTGCGAGTTTTTGAGCGTTTTTTAACGTCTGGCATTTTTACAGCTCTAACTCTGGAGCTTCAGAACGCACTGGTCCTGTTTTTTTTTTTGCAGCTTAAAAACGGCTCAGCCATCTACAGCTCAAAAACGTCATGGTGGGCATGAGGCCATAGACTAACATGGAGAGCCGTTTTTAAGCTGCAAAAAAGCTCAGAAAAGTGGCTGTAAAACGTCCATGGAAATGAAGCCTAATCGGTTTAAGCTGAAATATGGTTGCAAGGTCCAAAATTGTGGCAGTGATTGATATGCATGATTTGGTGATTATATAGGCAATAATTGATTTTCTTTCCCTGTCTCTCAGATGAAGTCCTCTGCTGCCGCACCCCCACCCCCAGCCTCGCCCCTGCCAGAATCCACTCAGGAACAATGGGCCGTTCCACTCAGCAGCCTCACCCCCGTGGATGATTTCTACAAACGTATTCCAGATCTAGCCTTTAAGGTGAGAGAGAAATCATCTATATGGATCATTATGAAGACAAAGGCCCATATTCACAGAGAGCAAGGTGCCCATTATGCCGCCGTAGAGCAAACACTGTACGCTACGCCAACGCAGCGCGGAGAGGCAAGCATTGCATTCAGCAAGCCAGTGCTCTCAACGCTGCGCCAGCGTGGCGTGGGTTTCGAAGGCGCACGCCGGCGTAGGTGGAAGTGGGCGTGAACCCATGCAAATGAGGCGTGACCCCATGCAAGAGATGGGCCGCGCGACAGGCAGGTACGTATCACGAACTGCGCATGTGCCGTGACGTGGATGCAAGCACAGCACCCCCATGCGCCTGCTCACAACCACGCCAGCACAACTGCCTAAGCTACGCCGGATCACTGCGTACGCCGTGAACATAACGTATGCCCAGACACACGTTCAACGCACAATACTGCTGGCTTGTGTTCCCTGGTGCAGACCTGTGCATGTCTGTTGCCGGGTTGCACCTCATTTATGGGGAATAACTTTACGCCGGACGTATTTACGTGCATCTCGCGTAGCATGCGCACGTTCGTGAATCGGTGTATTTCCCTCATTTGCATGTTTCAACGGGAGCAGCACCATGCGCCCAGCCCATATGTGCGCCCACCCTACGCCGGCGTGTGCAAGCTACGTCGGCGGGGTGTAGCCTGTTTTTAGGCGCATGTTGGTTTGTGGGTCTGGCGCACACATACGCCGGCGCACATTTGCACGTACGTCGGTGTAAGTGCTTTGTGAATCTGGGCCAATAACTCTGGGCAGGTTTGTGCCTAACCACATATGGAAAGATTTTAGTTGACAAAACTATGGATGGATTAAAGGGCACCTGTCCGTGTTCTAGCACCTAAACTGGCCTTTAAAACTCACCAAAAATTCCCAAAGGACTTTGCAAGGCTCAACTACATATATAAAATGTACAAAAATGTATTGAATGAATGACTGACTGAATGAATGAAATTTTTTTTATTGATTAGACATATAACAAATACTACATACATTTAAAATTATTTGTGTTGCATACAATTGCAGATATATATACATGAATAGCCAACGTTATAATAATTATAATATGACTGAAAATCCAAATTTACTGATTTTCTACGTGTTTCGCTCGACAGCACTCGCTTCCTCAGGAGAGGTACATATAGATATCTGAAATCAGAAACAAGGTTGTTTAGGAGAGAAAAAAAAGGGGGGGACTTACAATTTGGTAGAAGAGTCTTATAAATCTCCAAACGTGATCATTAATGATGTGGATTTAGTAAATTTCCTGGGTCTCCCAAGTATGGATAAGTAGGACAGCCGCATAGGAGCACCCATAGGTCCACATGGTTCTCCCCAGGGTTTGGGAAGGGGTCCAGCCAGCACACAGCAATGTCATGAGACACGTAGGAGTGTGAACAGGCACTGAAAACTAAGAAACAACAATGAACTTCCAAGAAGAGCCAGCTTTCACTCAATGCTTTATGAACACCACTCACTGGCAGATGCAATATGGTGCTTTACAGCACTTCCTGCATCATACCCAAGTCTCATGGGATTTTCGTTTTCTCTTTTCACAATTGTTACTTATTTAGTTCACTATATTATATTTGGCACCGCTTTTTTTCCATGCACTTCCTTTTGATTTTCACCACGTGCACTTGAATTGTAGGAGCCGGGGGTTCAGTACCTTTGGTAGCTGGCCCTCTTCTTGTAAGTTCATTGTTGTTTTTTATTTTTCTGTGCCTGTTCACACCCCTACGTCGCGATTCTTGCTACTATCTCAGGATATTGCTGTGTAGTGGCTGGTCCCCTTCCCCTACACAACCCCCGGGCAGAACTTTGTGGGCCTATGATTGCTCTCATTCGACTGTCCTATTTATCCATAATTGGGAGACCCAGGAAATGTACTAAATCCACATCATTACTGATCATGTTTGGAGAGTTATAGGACTCTTCTACCAAATTGTAAGTTGGAGTGTTTTTTTCCCCTTTTTTATTTTTTCTCTCCCGAACAATCTTGGGCCAGATTCAGATAGGTTAGCGGATCTTTAGATCCACGTAACCTATCTGATTTACGATCCGCCGCCGCAAGTTTTGGAGGCTAGTGCTGTATTCAGAAAGCACTTACCTCAAAACTTGCGGCAGCGTATCGTAACTCCCCCGGCGGAATTCAAATTCCGCGGCTAGGGGGAGTGTACTATTTAAATCAGGCGCGTCCCCCGCACAGATCCAATAGCGCATGCGCCGTCTGGAAATTTATCCAGCGTGCATTGCTCCAAATGACGTCGCAAGGACGTCATTGGTTTCGACGTTTGCGTAAATTACGTCCGGCCGTATTCGCGAACGACTTACACAAACAACGTAAAAAATTAAAAACTCGGCGCGGGAACGACAGCCATACTTAACATTGGCTGCGCCTCATAGACCCAGGGGTAACTATACGCCGGAAAAAGCCGAACGCAAACGACGTAAAAAAAAAGCGCCGGGCGGTCGTTCGTTTCTGAATCTGCGTAACTCCTCATTTGCATATTCCTCACGTATACAAACGGAAGCGCCACCTAGCGGACAGCGTGAGATTGCAGCCTAAGATCCGACGGTGTAAGTCACTTACACCTGTCGGATCTTAGGGAGATCTATGCGGAACCTGATTCTATGAATCGGGCGCATAGACCCGACCGACGGAACTCAGAGATACGACGGCGTATCAGGAGATACACCGTCGTATCTATTTGTGAATCTGGCCGCTTGTCTCTAATTTCAGATATCTATTGCCTCGTTTCCACTGAGCAAAACGGTTCGGGTCGGTACAGTTTGGAAGGGTTAGAATGGTTCGGCCTTATCAGGTGAGCGTTTCCACTGCAAGTCGGACCGTCAGGGGCCATACAGGGTTTAAAAAAATGCCTAGCGTGTCCGCCAATCAGTGGAATGTATTGTGGCTCCGCCCTAACCAAACCATACCATTTTCTATGGCCACAATTCTTAAGCAGGACCCAGAATGGTGCGGTATGGTTCGGTTGTATGAGCTGCTTTCATAATGGAAACACTCAAAATAGCGTACCGTACCAAACCAACCCGAACCGATCCGCTCAGTGGAAACGAGGCATTAATGTTCGTCTCCTGAGGAAGCGAGTGCTGTCTTGCGAAACACGTAGAGAAATAGTACATAAGTATTTACTCTGTGGATTTTGAGTCATATTATGACTTGTGTAACGATGGCTATTCATGTGTATACATATTTCTGCAACTGTATGTGATGCAAATATTTTTAAATGTATGTAGTATTTGTTTTATGTCTAAATACATTTTTGTAAATTGTTTTTTTCTATATATATATATATATATATATATATATATATATATATATATATATATATATATATATATATAATATATATAAATTTGTTCCTTGTGTTTACAAGGACCAGATGATACTTATGTGATTTAACGCTGCTGCATCTGTAACATGTTACACCCTGAATATGGGTTTATCATGTAACATGTTATGAAGTTTTCTTTCTTTTACGAGGTTCTGCATGGCTGTGTATATTGGATATGTCACACCAGTTTTTTGTATCTGCAGCATCCATTTGAACTGGACCCCTTCCAGAAGAAAGCCATTCAGTGTCTGGAAGATGGTTCTTCTGTCTTCATTGCAGCGCACACGTCTGCTGGGAAGACTGTGGTGGCAGAATATGCCATAGCATTGTCCCTAAAACACATGACCAGGTGAGTGTATCCATTCATTTATACGAAAAGTGTATGTATGGGCGTAAAAGAAAACCTTGAAATCTCTCCAGCAGCACATTTCCACATGTTTTATCCCTTTAAAATGCTGTAAGAACAGAAAAATACCCGTTCATCCTGTTAGAAATACAGTGTGCTCCTAATTTCCTTTGCTATCTGCTTCTGTTGCCCTGAAATTGCAAATGTGATCGGCCCTGCCCATTTCTCTCTGTACACTACAGCAGGGGTTGTCAACCAACGGGCCGCGGCCCACTACCGGGCCGTGGCCTTACTACAGACGGGCCGCGGGTGCGGGCGGCCGGTATGAGACGGCCGGGATATTAGCGCTGGCTGGAAGAGATAAGTGAATGACCGGGCAAGCCGAGATGACATCATATATCTCCGCCCCCCGTATCGCTGCTCTTCCGCCCTTTCAGCATCAATGTCGGAGGTGCGTGGGGAACAGAGAGATGACATCATCTCTCAGCCACCCCGCATCGCTGCTCTTCCACCCTTTCAGTCTTAATATCAGAGGTGCGCAGGGAGATGACATCATCTCTCAGCGCAACCCCCCCCCCCCCACATCACCGCTCTTCTGCCTTCACTTGGCACCCACCACATGGACTAGTGCTGCCACCAATGCAGTGACAATTCGCATCTGGTGGCAGGTGATGTGGCAAGTGACATTCCGCAGCTTGTGGCAGGTGACGTGGCAGGTGACAATTCACATCTGGTGACAGGCAGCGTGGCAGGTGATGTGGCAAGGGGAATTTGGCATCTGGTGGCAGGCGACTTGGCAAGTGACATGCTCAGGGCTCCCACGGATTCTGCATTACGGTGAGTTGAACTATTTTGTTTATTACTACAATGTAATAATAGAAATAATGCGCTGACAAATTGCCCGTGAAAAATTGCTTACCCCCCCTGCGTGCCAACCCCAACCCCCGCCCTGGGCCTTGGCACAATTTTTGTCCACGCAGCCGGTCCCCAGTGCCAAAAAGGTTGGGGACCACTGCACTACAGGACAGCTCCCCCTTAGGGAGGTGAGGAGAGGGGGAGGTATTTAGGACAGGACATGTGTTAGGACCACCAGAGTGACACTGTACTGTATCTATAGATACAGTACAGTGAGCGTTGTCATTCTAGGACAGGAAGTGTGTTACTGGAAGGTAAAATGTCTAGAATGTCTTTTAAATGTAACCATTTTCAGTGAGCACAGTGACTACCTGGAATACAGAGGGCTAGATTCAGCAACAACATACGGCGGCGTATCTCCAGATACGCCGCCGTAATTTCAAATCTGCGCCGTTGTATCTTTACGCCGATTCTCAAAGGCAGATACGTTGAAAAAATAGGCTTCCTCCGCCGATGTAACTTGAATACGCCGGTGTATAATTGTGTGCAATTTTACGCTGGCCGCTAGGGGCGCTTCCGTCGATTTACACGAGGAATATGCTAATTGGGTAGATACGCCGATTCACAAACGTACGTACGCCCGGCGCTATTTTGTTACATCGTTTACGTTAGGCTTTTTTGGCGTAAGGTTGCTCCTGCTATTACGCAATGTTAAGTATGGACGTCGTTCCCGCGTCGAATTTTGTAATTTTTACGTCTTAGGGCTGGACGTAATTTACGTTCTCGTCGAAACCAATACGTCCTTGCGGCGTACTTTGGAGCAATGCACACTGGGATATGTACACGGACGGCACATGCGCCGTTCGTAAAAAACGTCAATCACGTCGGGTCACCACCCATTTACATAAAACACGCCCCCCTCATCCTCATTTGAATTAGGCACGCTTACGCCGGCCACATTTACGCTACGCCACCGTAACTTAGGAGGCAAGTGCTTTGTGAATACAGCACTTGCCTCACTTTCTTACGGCGGCGTAGCGTAAATACGATACGCTATGCCGCCGTAACAATGTGCGATTCTACCTGAATCTAGCCCAGAGTGTTTTGTTTGTGTGTGTTTCAGGGATTTGATCCAAGTTTTTGTTGATGTGTGTTAGTAATGGTTTGGCTCCAGACTTCCTTATCCTTTTTTATCCCTTTCATCTCTTCGTATAACCAGTAGTAAAAGAGCTGTTTATTATAAATGTGCATTGTCCATTTATTTCTTCTTCTAGAACCATATACACCTCCCCCATAAAGGCCTTGTCCAATCAGAAGTTTCGAGATTTCAAGATCACTTTTGGAGACGTTGGCCTGATCACAGGAGATGTCCAACTCTATACAGCAGCGCCGTGTCTGATTATGACCACAGAGATCTTACGGTACGTGCTTGTCTTCTGTAGAGGTTTTAAAGTTGATGTACACCTAACCATTAAAACCTTATCCAAGTTTTACCATGTTATTTCAAAATTGGAGCGGAGACTGTGAGCCAGGACTTCTCGTCCAACATCCGTGCCTGTCCTCACAAATGCATTTCTGGAAGAATGGTCAAACATTCCCATAGACACACTCCTAAACCTTTTGGACAGCCTTCCCAGAAGAGTTGAAGCTGTTATAGCTGCAAAGGGTGGTGCAACTCAATATTGAACCCTACGGACTAATAGCCAGATTCACAAAGAGTTACACAGGCGTATCAGTAGATACGCCGACGTAACTCGGAATCTGCGCCGTCGTAAGTTTAAGTGTATGCTCAAACTGAGATACTCTTAAACCTAGCTAAGATACGACGGCCTGCGCCGTCTTAGGGTGCAATTTTTGGCCGCTAGGTGGCGCTTCCGTTGAGTTCGGCGTAGAATATGTAAATGACTAGATACGCTGATTCACGAACGTACGTGCGCCCGTCGCAGTAAAGATACGCCGTTTACGTAAGACGTTTTCCGGCGTAAAGTTATCCCAACCAATAGCTGGCCTAGCCAATGTTAAGTATGGCCGTTGTTCCCGCGTCGAAATTTGAAAATTTTACGTCATTTGCGTAAGTCGTCCGTGAATGGGGCTGGACGTAATTTACGTTCACGTCAAAACCAATACGTCCTTGCGGCGTACTTTGGAGCAATGCACACTGGGATATGTACACGGACGGCGCATGCGCCGTTCGTAAAAAACGTCAATCACGTCGGGTCACCAATCATTTCCATAAAACACGCCCCCCCATCCTCATTTTAATTAGGCGCGCTTACGCCGGACCCATTTACGATACGCCGCCGTAAGTTAGTTAGGAGGCAAGTACTTTGTAAATACAGTACTTGCCTCTCTGACTTAAAGCAGTGTTTCACCCTAAAAAACAACTTTCTAGCATGTCATTCAGCATAGTAGCGCGAGCTACAGTATGCCTTTATATATTTTTTTGGCGCCGTACTCACTGTTTAATCGCGTAATAAAGCTTCAGACTCCCCGTCGTGATTGACGGCCGGCTATGGCGCGTCACGCTTCACGAAAATAGCCGGAGTAGGTCTCGGCTCTTCACGGCGCTATACGGCGCCTGCGCACAGACATCGGAGCTGACTGCGCAGGCGCCGTGAAGAGCAAACACCTATTTCGGCTATTTCCGTGAAGCGTGACGCGCCATAGCCGGCCGTCAATCACGAGCCCTCTGCATAGGAACGCCCATTCCCCTGAAACTTTACTACGCAATTAAACAGTGAGTACGGCGCCAAAAAAAATATAAAGGCATACTGTAGCTCACGCTACTATGCTGAATGACATGCTAGAAATTTTTTTTTTTTTTAGGGAGAACCCCCGCTTTAAGGCGGCGTAGCGTAAATACGATACGCTGCCTTAAGGATGCGGTGCCCTACCTGCATCTGGCAATAAGACTGGGATGCCATAATGTTCATGTAAAGGCAACCGTCCCAATACTTTTGGTAATATAGTGTATTTTGTGTTGGCAATTGCTCTTTGTTTATTCAATTAATTACAATCATATTACACATTTACTTTCTTGTCATTTCTCTCTCTTTGGCCACATGACTTATTTCAGTTTCTTCCCACAGATCTATGCTGTACAACGGTTCTGATGTCGTCCGAGACTTAGAATGGGTCATCTTTGATGAGGTCCATTATATCAATGATGCAGAGGTGAGTGCCGCCACAATACTCCATCTTTCTGTGCGTTGCCTAGGCCTCTATTCACCACATTTCTTACTCGTCCACAGCGAGGCGTCGTATGGGAGGAGGTTCTCATCATGTTGCCAGACCACGTCAATATTATCCTGCTGAGCGCCACAGTCCCCAACACCGTGGAGTTTGCAGACTGGATCGGGTGAGTTACAAATCTTTACATTTCATATTTACAATATACTTTGTAGGTATTCTAGAGGGATATCGTTTAAACCCAAAGTACAGTGGAACCTTGGATTAAGAGCATAATCCGTTTATAGGAGAATGCTCGTAATCCAAAGCACTCGCATATCAAAGCGAGTTTCCCCATAGAAGTCAATGGAAATAAAAATGATTCGTTCCGCAGTGACCTCAATAGCATGCAATACCGAATGTGGCAAGAGGTGGTGGTGGGGCGCCGAAGAGCCTCGGAAACACTGAGAAAGGCCTGGGGACAGCTTTGATGAACTTGGAAAGGCTCGGGAACTGAGTATTTCTGAGTATTTACAAACGCCTTTAACCACTTAAGGACCGGACCAATATGCTGCTAAATGAACCAAGGGGTTTTTACAATTCGGCACTGCGTCGCTTTAACAGACAATTGTGCGACGTGGCTCCCAAACAAAATTGGCGTCCTTTTTTCCCCACAAATAGAGCTTTCTTTTTGTGGTATTTGATCACCTCTGCGGTTTTTATTTTTTGCGCTATAAACAAAAATAGACGAAAATTTTGAAAAAAATTCAATATTTTTTACTTTTTGCTGTAATAAATATCCCCCAAAAACATATATATATATATATATATATATATATATATATATATATATATATATATATATATATATATATATATATATAAAAAAAAAATGTCCTCAGTTTAGGCCGATACGTATTCTTCTACCTATTTTTGGTAAAAAAAATCGCAATAAGCGTTTATCCATTGGTTTGCGCAAAATTTATAGCGTTTACAAAATAGGGGATAGTTTTATTATTTATTTATTTTTTACTACTAATGGCGGCGATCAGCGATTTTTTTCGTGACTGCGACATTATGGCGGACACTTCGGACAATTTTGACACATTTTTGGGACCATTGTCATTTTCACAGCAAAAAATGCATTTAAATTGCATTGTTTATTGTGAAAATGACAGTTGCAGTTTGGGAGTTAACCACAGGGGGCGCTGTAGGAGTTAGGGTTCACCTAGTGTGTGTTTACAACTGTAGGGGGGTGTGGCTGTAGGACTGACGTCATCGATCGAGTCTCCCTATAAAAGGGATCACTCGATCGATGCAGCCGCCACAGTGAAGCACGGGGAAGCCGTGTTTACATACGGCTCTCCCCGTGCTTCAGCTCCGGGGAGCGATCGCGACGGAGAGGCTATAAACGAATAGCCGCGCTGTCGTCCCCGGTCGCTACCCGTGGGAATCCGACCGCCGCATGTAGCGGGGGGGGCCCGATCGGACCCCCGACCCACGTCTAGGCAGGGTACAGGTACGCCCATGTGCCTGTACGTGCCATTCTGCCGACGTATATCTACATGCGGCGGTCGGGAAGTGGTTAATTGTCTTGGCTCCTACGCCCCCCCCCCCCACCTCAGGCCAAATGTGGTACTGCACACCGCTGTGGATTGAATCCTGCTCGTTTTGCAAGACAACACTCGCAAACCGAGTCAGGATTTTTTTTAAAACAGTGCTCGTATTGCGAAACGCTCGTTACTCACAATCCAAGGTTTCACTGTATTCATTTTTTTTTTTTTCAAAGAGAATGTAAACCCAACATTTCATGTAGCACTGCCCCCATAGGGGAATGCTGTGTGTAGGCCTCCCTCTGCCTCCCTCTGATTATCTTGCTGCCAGTTACTAGGTGCTTTTGCTCGTTCAACCGTACTCTCATCTACTCGGTATCCAGTAATCAATCCAGGGGTGTTTTTTTTGGGGGGGGGGGGGTATTTTTTGTTGGAACTTGGATAGGAGAAGGGAATAGTGGGATACTGCAACTGGAACCAATTACAGATGAGGACAACTCTTACTTGGCCTCACCTGGCTCAATGTGGTAGAAGACTCTCGGCACTCGTATGGAAGAAATAAGTCCTTTGCTTGCTCTGGCAGCAGACTTGATGTAACTGTTTTATCTTCAGGACACTCACTAGCATCCCCTTTGACTGACACCCGTCCACAGGGGCGGTTCTACCACTAGGCAGCCGCCTAGGGCGCCCTGCTCTCTAGGGCGCCCAGCCACTGGTGTTTATACTCTCTTCTCTCTACAGCAAGCAACCAATTCTCAGAAGGTAGTTGGAGGACTATCAGTGTCCCGACTCCCAAATGAATGGAAGCAAGAAAACATTCATTGGATGGGCGCCAACGAGGCTGCATTCGATGGGGCGCCGACGAGGCTGCATTTGATTTGGTGCTTCATTAAAAATGTGGGGTATACATGGGCAGGGAAAAGGGGGTGGAGCCAAGGGGAGCGAAAAAATTTGGTTTCGCCTAGGGCAGGCATGTCCAAAGTCCGGCCCGCGGGCCAATCGCGGCCCGCGCTCCGGTTTCGGACGGCCCGCCTGGTCATTTTGACATGTATGTCTTTTGTGGCCCCCAACGGATCCCCAAGCGCCAGGGGCCACAAAAGAAATGAATGCTGGCTGCCTTGGAGGAGGTGGGACGAGCGCCGTGCATACAGGAGTATTTCCTGTTTACACGGCAACAGGAAGTACCGTCTCCTGCGCTGCCATTGGACGACTTTTCTGTCCATCACAGGAGGCAGGACTTTCGATTAAAGAGGCAGCCGATAAAACAGGAAATTCTCCTGTATGTTTGTCGGCGCTCGTCCCGCCTCCTCCCTGTCTCCTCCAAGGCTGCAATGGTGAGTCTGTATTCATGGCAAGGGGGGGAATGTATTCATGCAAGGGGGGGAATGTATTCATGGCAAGGGGGGGTGATATATTCATGGCAAGGGGGGGTGATATATTCATGGCAAGGGGGGGTGATGTATTCATGGCAAGGGGGGGTGATGTATTCATAGCAAGGGGGTGTTGTATTCATGGCAAGGGGGGGTGATGTATTCATGGCAAAGGGGGTGATGTATTCATGGCAAAGGGGGTGATGTAATCATGGCAAGGGGGGGTGATGTATTCATGGCAAAGGGGGTGATATATTCATGGCAAGGGGGGGTGATGTATTCATGGCAAGGGGGGGTGATGTATTCATAGCAAGGGGGTGTTGTATTCATGGCAAGGGGGGGTGATGTATTCATGGCAAAGGGGGGTGATATATTCATGGCAAGGGGGGTGATGTATTCATGGCAAGGGGGGGTGATGTATTCATAGCAAGGGGGTGTTGTATTCATGGCAAGGGGGGGGTGATGTATTCATGGCAAAGGGGGTGATGTATTCATGGCAAGGGGGGGTGATGTATCCATGGCAAAGGGGGGTGATATATTCATGGCAAGGGGGGGTGATGTATTCATGGCAAGGGGGGGTGATGTATTCATAGCAAGGGGGTGTTGTATTCATGGCAAGGGGGGGTGATGTATTCATGGCAAAGGGGGTGATGTATTCATGGCAAGGGGGGGTGATGTATTCATGGCAAAGGGGGGTGATGTATTCATGGCAAGGGGGTGATGTATTCATGGCAAGAGGGGGTGATGTAATCATGGCAAGGGGGGGTGATGTATTCATGGCAAAGGGGGGTGATGTATTCATGGCAAGGGGGGGTGATGTATTCATGGCAAGGGGGTGATGTATTCATGGCAAGAGGGGGTGATGTAATAATGGCAAGGGGGGGTGATGTATTCATGGCAAGGGGGGTGATGTATTCAGAGCAATGGGGGTGCTGCATTCAGGGCAATGGGGGTGCTGCATTCAGGGCAATGGGGGTGCTGCATTCAGGGCAATGGGGGTGCTGCATTTATGGCACTTGTGAGGCTGTATTGATGGCACTTGTGAGGCTGTATTGATTCACAGTTACTTTATTTAAAATATAAGATTTTTTTTTTAAAGTGAAGGTGCGTAATTATTATACACCGATAAATACGGTATATCCAAATAACACGCCTGAGCTCATCTCTTTACCACACACAGCCACAAAGGCAAGACAATTCTTGTTGGGCAGTGTATTAGTTGCTCGGATGAACACACTTAGACCGAATTTTAATGGTTCACAGAATGTCGGGCAAAATGGTCGGCCCTCACGCATGTTCACTTCATCAACTCTGGCCCTCTTTGAAAAAAGTTTGGACACCCCTGGCCTAGGGTGTCAAAAATCCTTGCACCAGCCCTGCCCGTCCACTGTCTACTAGACACGTGCACACTGAAATATTTTGTTTCGGAATTTCGTTTTCGTCCGAAAAATACATTTATTTAGTTACTCCCGAAATTCGTTTTTATTTATTTAGTTTCTTTAAAAAATGCATTAGTCTGAAAATCTGAATTAATTAAGGTTGAATCTGTCATTGAAGGTTTATGGTGTCTGTCGAATGTTCTAAGAAGATTCGAAGGAGCAGATAAACTGTACGACGCCGCAATCAGGGCTGGCCTTTGGGGTGTGCGAGCTGTGCGGCCGCACAGGGCGCCATGGGCAACAGGGGGCGCCGTGCGGCCATCACAGCTCACAGAATGTGAGTCGCAGTAGGGCCGGGCAGCGATGGCACTAGGCGGATTAGGAAGGCAGCCACCTAGGGCGCACTGCCACCTTGCCTCACCTCTTCCTCCTCACTGTCGCTCCCCAGGCTCCCGGCAGAGGATAGAGGGGCCCCGGACAGCTTCTTTGTGTATGTTTAGGTGACCAGGGGGCGAGGGGTGAAGATGGGGGGGGGGGGGGATGCGCCACAGGATTAGCTCGCACAGGGTGCCTGAACACCTAAGGCCGGCCCTGGCCGCAATCGTACATTTCCGGTCGAATTCTCCGCCCATAGGCTATAGAAGAATTCTAATGTTGTATGACACTAGTAATAATTATATTTATTATTATTATTACTAGTCAACCAACGTTAAAATTCTTCTATAGCCTATGGGCGGAGCATTTGACCATAAATGTCGATCGTATGTAGCTGCTTCGTCGAATCTTCATGTCTCTATAATGTTGAATCTTTTCTCTCTGTCAAATAACGACTTCCCTACCACTGTACGTCATATGACGTCCTGGACTTTCATAGCTGGATTCAGATAGCTTTACGCCGGCGTATCAGTAGATAGTAGTTAAGTACCGAAGTTTGGCGCCATTCCATGAGTGTGCGCAATTATAAAGCGTGACAAGTTGGGTATCTATTTACTCGGCGTAACATCATCTTTCACATTATACAAAAAAATTTGGCTGACTTTACTGTTTTTTGTTATTTTTTATTCATGAAACCGTTTTTTTTTTAAAAGGCGTTGAAAAATTATTGCACAAATACCGTGTGAGATAAAAAGTTGCAATGACCGCCACTTTATTCCATAGGGTGTCTGCTAAAAAACATATATATATAATGTTTGCGAGATCTTAGTAATTTTCTAGCAAAAAAATGATGATTTTTACATGAAGGAGAGAAGTGCCAGAATTGGCCCGGTATGGAAGTGGATAATCTTGGACTAATAGGGCCAGATTCACAGACAACTTACGCCGACGTATCTGTTGATACGCGGCGTAAGTTCAAGGATGCGCCGTCGTATCTATGCGCTGTATTCAGGAAACAAGATACTCCTGAATTTTGCCAAGATACGACCGACGTAAGTCTCCTACGCCGTCGTATCTTGGGTGCATATTTACGCTGGCCGCTAGGGGCACTTCCGTTGATTTACGCGTCAAATATGTAAATGAGCTAGATACGCCGATTCAGGAACATACTTGCGCCCGTCGCAGTAAGCTACGCCGTTTACGTAAGGCGTACGTCCGGCGTAAAGTTACCCCTGCTATATGAGGCGCAGGTAATGCAAAGGTATGGACGTCGGAACAGCCGTCAAATTTTACGTAGTTTACGTAAGTCGTACGTGAAGGCGGCTAGGCGTAGGTTACGTTCACGTCGCAGGCATTGAGCCAGCGTATGTTAGGGAGTAAATTCGACTTGGTTCTGAGCATGCATGCGCCGTTCGGTCGGCGCTTCATTTACATGGGGTCACGATTCATTTTAATACAACACGCCCACTACCTGCCTACTTTAAATTAGGCAGGCTTACGCCGGCCCATTTACGTTACGCCGGCGTACATATGGGAGCAAGTGCTTTGTGAATACTGTACTTGCCTCTCAATGTTACGACGGTATAGCGCATATGAGATGCGCTACACCTATCTAAAGATGCGCCGATCTCTCTGAATCTGGCCCATAGAGTTTGGTTGGGCACATTCAACTGCAGGTTCGAAAGACACAGATCGCTATCGTCACCGTCATGTCAAATCTTCTATCTGTATATCGAACTGTTGTCTCAATGAAACGAAAATAAAGCATTTTTTATGTCGGATCTTTCGGATTTCGGATTCTGCGCGTTTGTTATCGTTTGTTAAAACAAACAAGAAAATCCCTGAAATTCGGACGAAAATGCATTCGGACTAAAATGAATGCACATGTCTACTAGCTGAAGGTGTGGCCCTCACAGGACAGGCCCAAAGACACAGATCCATACTCGCAGTAAGCAGAAACGGATCCTTCCTGGCGTGTCTGCCTTTCCAGTCAGCTTTGCAGGACATCTGGGTTGCAGCTTTACTTAGATTCAGGCCCTTAGGTAGACCACCTGAGGCCGTATGGCAGCCTGTGCAGAGGATGGGCAGTAGCCCCCTCCCTCCCAGACCCCACTCTCCAGCTAAAGACCCCGAGCACATGTGCCCCTGGCATATACAGACCCGGATTTACTCCCTTTGCCTCCCCAAGGCCGGGTCCTTCAATGCCGCCCCCCCACACACACACACACCATCACATAGGGGGCCTTCATCCAGACCGGCCCAGGGCACAACACATCAGGGTACAGTGCACATTAGGGCACGGTACAGAGCTCAGCATATCAGGGTACAGGGCACAACACATCAGGGTACAGAGCCCAGCACATCGGGGCATAGGGCACATCAGGGTACAGGGCACAGCACATCAGGGCCCATCACAGCACATCAGGGCATAGCACATCAGGACATGGGACACAGGGCACATCAGGGAACGTAGCACATCGGGGCACGGGGCACATAAGATCACATGGCACATTATGGGTCGCATCGTTTACCAGCCAGCATGCAGAGTAGCGCAGGAAGCGTGTGTAATAAGTTCTCTCTCATGTCACTCTGCTCCCCGGTGGCCTCTCCTCTTCCATCCCAGATGATGTCACAAGCAAATGGGGATGGACGAGAAGAGAGGAGGGGCCGCCAGGGAGCAGAGTGACATGAGAGAGAACTTATTACCCACGCTTCCTGTGCTACTCTGCATGCTGGCTAAATCTCGATTTACCCGTCAGGCACCAGCTGTCGGCGATTGACGGGTAGATCGCCGCAGACCTACAATGCAGATTAGCTGCCCATTGTAACCGGCCCACCAGGAAACTCCCGGTAGTCCCGATGGCCAGTCCATCCCTGCCCCCTGTTGCCGCGGTGCCGGCGCAACCCCTGCAAACTCTGCCCCAAGGCCTGGCCTCGGTGGCCTTGTCTGGAATCCAGCCCTGGGCATATATAGGGTCACCCTATATATGCCCCCTGGCATATTCGAGTCACTTTCCTCTGCCAATAGGGCTTTAACTATGCCTGTGCTCTCACTTGTCAGGTTCCCTCCCAGTAGCCAATAGGCCCCGTCCTATTGGACAAGTGTGAAACATGCAGTAAACATGAGCAGCATCTGAGCACCATAAGCAGACCCTATCGATGGATCCCGGCTCCCTGCATCTACATATACCTGGCAGCCTTCCCGGTAAGCAGAAAGACCCAAAAACGCTATTCTTTTCTAGCACCTACCTAGGAGGGTGCTACATTGATATTCCTGATATGTGGCTGCTGTACCATGTACTTGTATGAAAATGTATCTTATTCTCTTTGTATTGATTCCTTTGTATGACATCCCCAGTGTTCCTGCCAGTCCCTCTGCTTACCTAATAAAAAATGAAACATTTCCTTTATGTTTGTATTTAAACTCTCATAGGAGGATAAAGAAGAAGAAGATCTATGTGATCAGTACCACCAAGAGGCCGGTGCCGCTGGAACATTATCTGTACACGGGGAACAGTCAGAAGACGCAGAATGAGTTTTTCCTGTTGCAGGACGCTTCTGGAACCTTCCAGACCAAAGGGTGAGAAGAGCCTTGATAGAATCCCTAAATGAAAGTAAAACTAAACTAAAAAATTCTACTGAAGTACTGTGTGGGCAGAAATCGCGTGAAGCCTATTAGTAGACTAATTACATTATATCTTGATTTCACAATATTATATTGATTATTGCGCTGATTATATATTTTTTCACTATTTTTGCTGTTCTCCTTTATACAGTATGCTAATACAGTGTTTCCTTTTATCTCTAGCTACTATGCTGCTGTTGATGCCAAAAAGGAGCGAACCTCTAAATATTCGCAAACGTTTGGAGCAAAACACCCGCATGGCGGTGGAGCCGGGCATGTGAGTAACGTGTGGGGATGGGTGCATGCAAAGAATGATGGCAGGATTGGATTAACGCGGAGTTACACCCAAAAGTGGAACTTCCGCTTTAAGCACTCCTCGCCCCCTTACATGCCACATTTGGTATAATTCTTAACCACTTCCCGACCTCCTCATGTACATTTACGTCGGCAGAATGGCACGGACAGGCACAATCACGTACCTGTACGTCCTCTGCTAGACGTGGGTGGGGGGTCCGATCGGGACCCCCCCCCCGGTACATGTGGAGGTCGGGTCCGCTCGGGGAGCGATCCGGGACGACGGCGCGGCTATTTGTTTATAGCCGCTCCGTCGCGATCGCTCCCCGGAGCTGAAGAACGGGGAGAGCCGTATGTAAACACGGCTTCCCCGTGCTTCACTGTGTCGGCGCATCGATCGTGTCATCCCCTTTATAGGGGAGACACGATCAATGACGTCATTCCTACAGCCACACACCCCTACACTAGTAAACATATACACAGTGATCCCTAACTCCTACAGCGCCCCCTGTGTTTAACTCCCAAACTGCAACTGTCATTTTCACAATAAACAATGCAATTTAAATGCATTTTTTGCTGTGAAAATTACAATTGTCCCAAAAATGTGTCAAAATTGTCCGAAGTGTCCGCCATAATGTCGCAGTCACGAAAAAAATCGCTGATCGCCGCCATTAGTAGTAAAAAAAAAAATAATAAATAAAAATGCAAAAAAAATATTCCCTATTTTGTAAACGCTATAAATTTTGCGCAAACCAACTGATAAACGATTATTGCGATATTTTTTTTACCAAAAATAGGTAGAAGAATACGTATCGGCCTAAACTGAGGAAAAAAAAAATTTAGATATGTTTTTTGGGGATATTTATTATAGCAAAAAGTAAAAAATATTGCATTTTTTCAAAATTGTCGCTCTATTTTTGTTTATAGCGCAAAAAATAAAAACCGCAGAGGTGATCAAATACCACCAAAAGAAAGCTCTATTTGTGGGGAAAAAAAGACGCCAATTTTGTTTGGGAGCCACGTCGCACGACCGCGCAATTGTCTGTTAAAGCGACGCAGTCCCGAACTGTAAAAACCCCTTGGGTCTTTAGGCAGCATTTTGGTTTCCGGGGCTTAAGTGGTTAATGTGGAATGTTTGTTCTTTGCTAAAGAACATTATTATTTATCAAGTTGCTATGAGTAAAGTTCCGCTTTAATGAACACATAACTTCAGTAACATTTAGTTTTTTTTCATATCTGGCTGCAGTTCAGCTTTTATCACATTATCTCTGTAGCTCTTGTGATTGATGTGATGTCAACTTTGTTTTCCCAGGATAAAGGCACATGGCTGTCTCTGATCCAGTCTCTCCGGAAGCGAGATGCCCTCCCAGTGGTGATCTTCACCTTCTCCCGAACCCGGTGTGAGCAGAACGCCTCCGCACTGACCACGGTAGATCTGTGCTCAGCCGCAGAGCGGAGCGAGGTGCAGACGTACTACACCAAGTGCCTGAGCCGCCTGCGCGGGACTGACCGCCAGCTCCCGCAGGTCTGTGCCACAAGCTCTTTGAGTTGTGTTATTTCTACTGATATTTATGATGATGTTTTTTTCAGAGAGGAACTATCTTATGGGGGTACACAAAGGCTGAACTATTATCCTAAAATGTATTTTACCCTTCAGATACTACAGTAGGCAACTCTATGTACTTGGCTGGTCACCTGTGCCCATCTGATGTTGGTTACTCTTGCTTATACACTGACACCTGGTTATTGCACATACTCATGTGGGCACCTGTCCAAATTAAGTTCAGGTGTTTCCAGTGAAGGGTTCTGTTAATTCTGCAACAACACACAAAGACATAGTGACAACAGCCTGGGGAAGTCCCTTTTCTGTTCCAGAATACTGAACAATACTGCTATTGTATGCAGTACCGCATGTGACCAGTGGTGGAGGGGGGGCGCCAGAGACGCTCGTAAATGTTCGAAATTCATCTCTAGCTGAATTTTAGGTTTTGCACAATTCATGGCACTTATTGCACTTTAATTAGTACATGTTTTATAAAAAATATTGAATATTTCCTTTTTATGCAATATTTTGCTATTGATTTCCTATATTGGCTAAAAGACCACGCTAACACACAAATAAAAAAAAGCAGCAGCTTGAAGTGAGATACTCAACAATTGGATAAAAAATATGAGAAGCCCCGCTAGGAATAGTCCCAATTATTATAAGAGGAACCTTGATTTGAATATCATCACAATGTATATCGATGCTTGGATTGGTAAGATACATGCCTTTCTCAATGGCACCACTGTGATTCACAGGGGGCATTATTCGACGGGGGGCATTATTTGACAGGACACCGGCAAAGGTTCCAGGATCTCTATGTAGAAAAAACATGCAAAAGTCCAACCGCAAGGTCAATAGATGGATGTTGTGCATAATATGGCGAGGACTTGTTAAACGATTTTGGGCCGGATTCAGGTAGGAGATACGACGGCGTATCTCCAGATACGCCGTCGTATCTCTGAGTTGCGGCGTCCTATCTATGCGCCTGATTCATAGAATCAGTTACGCATAGATTTCCCTAAGATCCGACTGGCGTAAGTGTCTTACACCGTCGTATCTTAGGCTGCATATTTACGCTGGCCGCTAGGTGGCACTTCCGTCGATTTACGTGAGTAATATGCTAATTAGGTAGATACGCCAATTCACAAATGTACGTACGCCCGGCGCTATT
The DNA here is from genome assembly GCF_905171775.1 of Rana temporaria. NCBI lineage: Eukaryota > Metazoa > Chordata > Amphibia > Anura > Ranidae > Rana > Rana temporaria. The sequence goes on along the minus strand of NC_053497.1, from coordinate 31,577,085 downwards.
TTTTTACGTCGTTTACGTTAGGCTTTTTCGGCGTAAGGTTGCTCCTGCTATTATGAGGCGTACGCAATGTTAAGTATGGACGTCGTTCCCGCGTTAAATTTAGAAATTTTTACATCGTTTGCGTAAGTCGTTCGCGAATAGGGCTCACGTAAGTTACGTTCACGTCTAAAGCATTGACGATTTGCGGCGGAATTTCGAGCATGCGCAATGGGATTCTTTTACGAACGGCGTATGCGCTGTTCGTAAAAAACGTCAAATACGTGGGGTCACACTAAATTTAAGTAAAACACGCCCACATCATCCAAATTTGAATTAGACGGGCTTACGCCGGAGCACATACGTTACGCCGCCGTAACTTAGGGCGCAAGTTCTTTCTGAATACGGAACTTGCACCCTAATTTACGGCGGCGTAACGTATCGGAGATACGTTACGCCCGCACATCATTACGCTGGGCTACCTGAATCCGGCCCTTTATGTTTTGTGTTTATATGTTAACATCATTTAAAGGGAGTCAACAGAACAAATATTTGATCAGGTATTACATGTATTTTATACTTCGTTGTTATCATCATATTGACTCATAATCTTAGGCGTAAACTTTATGTATTTTATGGTGCAATTTACATCCATATAAGATTATTTATTAGCTTGAAAAAAAAAAGAAACAAATAAATGAACAAAGGGGTGTTATGGATATTAGTTCTTGGGGTGTGGAGTACCATCTGCATGTGAAAGAATGGATTGGAATCGCACCAATCGTTTCTGTAAGCTGCACATTAACACTACTTGTACCCCCTACACTAATTACCCTCTTGTAACCCTAACATGTATTCTCTCGGTAATCCTAACACTAACTCCCCCTGTAAACTTGACACAAACCCTCCCTATAACCCTCACACTTCGCCTCCTTGTAATGCTAAAACCTGCTACACATGATCGGATTTTCTGCGGACAAAGCGTAGGACTTTTGTCCGAAGGGCGTTGGCCATGAACTTGTCTTGCATACAAACGGCAAAGAATTGTCGGCCAACAAACACAAAACGACTTGGTTTTTCAGCTCTTAAGCGCCACCCTTTGGGCAACTTCTGCTTATGTTGCGTTATGGTGAGCATTGCTTCTGAGCATGCGTGTTTGTGCTTTAGAGTTTTGGACAGCAGCCTGCCATCACACAATTCTCGTCGGATAATCTGATTGTGTGTACGAGGCTTAAGACTAACCTTCCTTGTAACCCTAACACTAAACCATGTTGTAATCCTAACGTTAATATTTTGATGCTTGGAATAAACTACCAGCAGAGGTCGTGTGACAGTCAACAGTAATTGGTTTCAAATATAGATCAATAGTCAGACCATAACGTTAACAAAAAAAAAATAAGGTCAGACTCAATGGACTACTTTTTCTGCCATTCCGTTTCTATTCTATGTAACATTTCCTGTAACCCCAACATTAATCCTTCTTAAAACCCCAACACTAACCTTCCCCGTGACCCTAATGCTGACCTTCCCCCCGTTAACCCTAACACTGACCTTCCCCCCCGCTAACCCTAACGCTGACCTTCCCCCCGCTAACCCTAACGCTGACCTTCCCCCCCCCGCTTACCCCAACGCTGACCTTCCCCCCCCCCCCCCCCCGCTAACCCTAACGCTGACCTTCCCCCCCCGCTAACCCTGACGCTGACCTTCCCCCCCCCCCGCTAACCCTAACGCTAACTCCCCCCCGCTAACCCTAACGCTGACCTTCCCCCCCGCTAACCCTAACGCTGACCTTCCCCCCCCGCTAACCCTAACGCTGACCTCCCCCCCCGCTAACCCCAACACTGACCTTCCCCCCCCCGCTAACCATAACGCTAACTCCCCCTCCCCCGCTAACCCTAACGCTGACCTTCCCCCCCCCGCTAACCCTAACGCTGACCTCCCCCCCTGCTAACCCTAACGCTGACCTTCCCCCCCACTAACGCTGACCTTCCCCCCCGCTAACCCTAACGCTGACCTTCCCCCCGCTAACCCTAACGCTGACCTTCCCCCCCGCTAACCCTAGCGCTGACCTCCCCCCCCGCTAACCCTAACGCTGACCTTTCCCCCCCCCCCCCGCTTACCCCAACGCTGACCTTCCCCCCCCCCCCGCTAACCCTAACGCTGACCTTCCCCCCCCCCCGCTAACCCTGACGCTGACCTTCCCCCCCCCCGCTAACCCTAATGCTAACTCCCCCCCGCTAACCCTAACGCTGACCTTCCCCCCCCGCTAACCCTAACGCTGACCTCCCCCCCCCCGCTAACCCTAACGCTGACCTTCCCCCCCCCGCTAACCCTAACGCTGACCTTCCCCCCCCGCTAACCCCAACGCTGACCTTCCCCCCCCGCTAACCCCAACGCTGACCTTCCCCCCCCCGCTAACCCCAACGCTGACCTTCCCCCCCCCGCTTACCCCAACGCTGACCTTCCCCCCCCGCTAACCCTGACCTTCCCCCCCCGCTAACCCTAACGCTAACTCCCCCCCCGCTAACCCTAACGCTGACCCCCCCCCCCCCGCTAACCCTAACGCTGACCTTCCCCCCCCCCCCCCGCTAACCCTAACGCTGACCTTCCCCCCCCCCGCTAACCCTAACGCTGACCTTCCCCCCCCCCCCCCCCGCTAACGCTGACCTTCCCCCCCCCCCCGCTAACGCTGACCTTCCCCCCCGCTAACGCTGACCTTCCCCCCCGCTAACGCTGACCTTCCCCCCCGCTAACGCTGACCTTCCCCCCCGCTAACGCTGACCTTCGCCCCCGCTAACGCTGACCTTCCCCCCGCTAACCCTAACGCTGACCTTCCCCCCCCGCTGACCTCCCCCCCGCTAACCCTAACGCTGACCTTTCCCCCCCCCCGCTAACCCTATTGCTGACCTTCCCCCCCGCTAACCCTAACGCTGACCTTCCCCCCCCCCTGCTAACCCTAACGCTGACCTTCCACCCCCGCTAACGCTGACCTTCCCCCCCCGCTAACGCTGACCTTCCCCCCCCGCTAACGCTGACCTTCCCCCCCCGCTAACGCTGACCTTCCCCCCCCGCTAACGCTGACCTTCCCCCCCCGCTAACGCTGACCTTCCCCCCCCCGCTAACGCTGACCTTCCCCCCCCGCTAACGCTGACCTTCCCCCCCCGCTAACGCTGACCTTCCCCCCCCGCTAACGCTGACCTTCCCCCCCGCTAACGCTGACCTTCCCCCCCCGCTAACGCTGACCTTCCCCCCCCGCTAACGCTGACCTTCCCCCCGCTAACCCTAACGCTGACCTTCCCCCCCCGCTGACCTTCCCCCCGCTAACCCTAACGCTGACCTCCCCCCCCCCCCCTGCTAACCCTAACGCTGACCTTCCCCCGCTAACCCTAACGCTGACCATCTCTGACTCTAAGGCCCCTTTCACACGGTCGGACCGTTCAGGTCCGCCTGTCAGTTTTGTCGGTGGACCTGAATGTAATCCTATGAAGCGTGACATCTGACCCGATCCGCCAAAATTAGACAGATGGCGATACGTCCCCATCTGTCCATGGCGGATCGGATCGGGTGAGAGCTGATGAAAGGGTGAGCAGAGAGGGACTTGTCATCCACCGGCTCAGTGGAGAGATGGCGGGAGCTGGTGGACTCCGTAGCGACGGAGTCTGCCTCGTGTGAAAGAAGCCTAACCCTCTCTAATGCCGCGTACACACAATTCCGACAAGAAAACCGTGGATTTTTTTCTGACGGAATGTTGGCTCAAACTTGTGTTGCATACACACGGTCATACAAATCTTGTCTGAAATTCCGACCGTCAAGAACGTGGTGATGTACAAGACGTATGACGAGCCTGAATCAATAAAGTTCAATAGGCAGTTTGGCTCTTCTGCTTGATTCTGAGCATGCGTGTTTTTTTGCGTGTCGGAATTGCGTACAGATGAGCAGAATTTCCGTCGAAAAAATAGAGAACCTGCTCTTAATCTTTTGTTGGCGGAATTTCCAACAGCAAAAGTCCAAAGGAGCATACACACGGTCGGATTTTCCGACCAAAAGCTCACATCGGTCTTCTCTTGTCGGTAATTTCCAATCGTGTGTACGCGGCATAACTCTAACGATCCCTGTAACCCTAGTACTAACCCATCTTGTACCCTAATGCTAAGGCTGCTTTCACACCGGGGCGGTGCTGGCGTTTTGGGTGTTATAGCTTTTCAGGTGTTAGCGGGGTTAAAAGCGCCCGTGAAAAATAGCGCTGGGGAAAGTGGTGCCCATTCATTCCAATGCGCATAGGCTATTTGGTACTGGTTCTGCAAGCGCACCGCCCCAGTGTGAAAGCACTCGGGCTTTCACACTGGGGGGGCTTGAGAGGCAGTTTTTAGGCGCTATTTTTAGCTCTAAAACGCCTGAAACTGCCTGAAAAAATCCATCCTGTAACCGTGACATTAACCCCCCCCCCCGTAATATTAAGGCTTCATTAACACCTGCTCACGGGCGGAATAGCCGCGATTCGCCCTGCACTTTCAAATTGCTACAAAACGTGGGATGTGTTTGCGATGCCATTACTTCTTAATGGCACCGCGATTGTTGTGCGATAAAACACGCTGCAATCGGAAAAACGTGTGACGTTTGTCGCTCGAGAAGGAACATGAGCTTCTTTTGGGCGACAGCGTTGCCATTTGCAGCGTGACAAACACGAAAAAATTGCGGTGCCATTAGAAGTAAGGGCATCACAAATGCATCCTGTGCTTTGCAGCATTTTGAAATCGCGGGCGGAATCGCGGCCCAGGATCAGGTGTGAATGGAGCCTTCTTGCAACCTTAGGCTGCGTTCACATCTCAGGATATTAAATCTCGGGCAAATTTGATGCGATTCTGCTCACTGCAAATTTGATGCGATTTCTGCTCACGGCAAATTGACGCGATTCTGCTCACGGCAAATTTGATGCGATTCTGCTCACGGCGAATTTGACGCGATTCTGCTCACGGTTCCAAAGCGCCAAGGTGTGAATGACAAATTGCAGAAAGCACATTTTAAGATTCCATTGCTCCACTGAAGCTAATGAAGTGCATATTCCGCCCCATTCGCTTCTTGCCCCCGCCACAGCTGCTGGCGCAGGTGACAGCAGAAACTGGAAGTGACCAAATATGCTTCCAGGTTCTGACTAGCCAATGGGGGATCAGTGAACGGGTGTTCGCTGGTCTCCCTCATCTCTGCCTGGGGACACCTGCCATGCGAAGTAGGAAACATGGCAGGAATGAGGGGGGGAGGGGCTAATGGCAAATGTTGGCCCATGGCTGCTCTTAGCTGGAGGGATCAGAGTTCTCAGCACAGACATAATGGTGTACACATGATAATTCCAGGTACTGCACATGCTGGACTTGTTGAAGAGAGGGATTGGTATCCATCACAGCGGAATCCTGCCCATCCTGAAGGAGGTGGTGGAGATGCTCTTCAGCCGCGGACTGGTTAAGGTCAGTGTTCGCTCTCACTTGCTTTTCCTTACAGATTTTTTTGCTTTTCCTTACATAAACAGGTTCCTGCTTCCTACTTAGGCAGGCCATACACAGAGCAAATTTCTTTCCTGCAACCACAGGACACACAGGGCAGGGCTTGAGAGCGAGCATGCACGAGTGCCCTCATAGCAAAAGTCTTGCTATGGGGGCACTCGGCATGGGGGAGGAGCCGGGAATGCTGGCAGGGACCTGAGAAGAGGGGGATCGTTGCTGCTCTGTGCAAAACCATTATACAGAGCAGATAAGTATAACATGTTTGCTATTTTAATGAAAAAACAATCAAGCTTTACAATCACTTTTTAAAATCCCTTACAGGTCATAAATTTAGAGTTAACCCGGGAATGATGGCCCTAGAATTCTTGCTCTCTCTCCAGTGTGCGCAGCAAAATGTAACAAGTAGCACAATCAACATTTTCATGCGTAGGCATCCCCATATGTGTGCATGTACATGGGAACGGGGTGTTTACAGTATGTGATAGCATGTTCCCTTGGCAATGACTCTTCTGTCTTAAGGTGGTTGTAAAGTCAGAAGGTTCTTTATCTTAATGCCTTCTATAAAAAGCAATCTGGGCCAGATTCTCGTTGGCGTAGTGTAAGCCATTTACACTACGCCACCGCAACTTACAGGAGCAAGTGCCGTATTCCCCAAACACTTGCTCTGTAATTTGCGGCGGCGTAGTGTAAATGGGCCAGCGTATGGCCGCGTAATTCGAAGGGGGCGGCCTGCATTCAAATTAAGCGCGCCGATTGAACTGCGCATGCGCCGGGCTGAAAAATAGCCCAGTGCGCATGCTCCAGCTCACGACGGAAAACGTCAATGACGCCGACGTGTGCGTCATTGACGTAAAGTCGTATTCAAGAACGACTTAGGAAAACAACGTAACTGACGGAAAAAGACGACGCGGACCCGACGCCATACTTAACATGGTATACGGCGGACTGGCATAAGGATACCCCTCATATAGCAGGGGTAACCTTACGCTTACGGAAACGATGTAAGCGACGAGTACGCGACGCAAATTTGTTCGGGAATCGGCGTATCAGGCTCATTTGCATAGTCAAATGAGACCTGAATGTAAACGCCACCTAGCGGCCAGCGTTGCATTACATCTAAGATCCGATGGTGTAAGTGACTTACACCTGTCGGATCTTGGACGTATCTATGCGAAAATTATTCTAGGAATCACTCGCATAGATACCCGGGCTCACAAACAGAGATACGACGGTGTTTCCTGAGATACACCGTCGTAACTCTTCTGAGAATCTGGCCCTCTGTGTGCAGCAGCTCCCCTAATGTGTGATGCATACTAGTAGGGCTGGGGAGAAAAACTATTTGAATCTTGAATCGAGTTGGGAGGTCAAATCGATTCAGATTTTTCCATAGGACCAGCGCTCTACGGACAAGGCCGAAGTCGCGGCCTCGCCAAAAAAATCCTGCCCGCAGCTTGCCGCCATTCTGGGAAAAGGCCACAGACTAGGCCGAAGCCGCAGCCTTTTTCCAGGATCGCGGCGAGCTTCAGGCAGGATTTTTTAGGCCGCGGCTTCGGCCTAGTCCGCGGCCTTTTCCCAAGATCGCAGCGGACTAGGCCGAAGTCGCAGCCTCCCCTAAAAACTCCTGCCCACAGCTCCTTAGGACTGGCGCGGTGTCCATAAAAAAAAAACCCCGATTTGAATTGTTAATCGAGGTTTTTTTTTGGGGCCAAAATCGCCCAGCTCTACATACTAGCATATTTTAACTACTTTAAAGGAAAAAAAAGCCTGGCGGTTTACTGCCGCTTTACAACTTGGGGAGCACATTGTTTTAAGTTAAAAAAAAAAAGTAAAAAAAAACTGCCCCCCCATCTGTCTACTAATTGCACATTGCAAGCAATTGTGAACATTCAAAAACAGCCAGATGGGGCAACTATCAGATCTATGGGCATATGTAGCTTGTTTTCAGATAATTCTCATTTTGTAATTAACCACTTAAGACTCGGACCATTATGCAGGTTAAGGACCTTGCCCCTTTTTGCAATTCGGCACTGCGTCGCTTTAACTAACAATTGCGCGGTCATGCGACATGGCTCCAAAACAAAATTGGCGTCCTTTTTTTTTCCACAAATAGAGCTTTCTTTTTGAAAAAAAATCATAATTTTTTGCTATAATAAATATCCCCAAAAATATATAAAAAAACATATTTTTTTCTCAGTTTAGGCCGATACGTATTCTTCTACATATTTTTGGTAAAAAAAATCTATCTATATGTATAAGCCTGCTCCAAATTAAAGTGGTGGTACACACAAAAATGGAACCCCCGCTTTTCGGAACCCTCCCCCCTCCGGTGTCACATTTGGCACCTTTCAGGGGGGAAGGGGGGTGCAGATACCTGTATAATACAGGTATTTGCACCATCTTGGTCGTGGGGAAAAAAAAACCTAATCAATCCAGGAAGCTGGCAGCCGCTAAGGACAAAGGCATTGTATCCCAAACAGGGAAACAAAGCCGCATAATCCCCAAATCAAGGGACAGGGGAAAAAGTGGCAAAAAAGATCCCCATAAAAAAGAGGCCATCTGGGTCACTATTCATTTTTGCCATTCTCCAAGCCGGAGATAATATGGCAGCCATTTTACTTATGGGCTGTACCGTGTCATAAGCCCGGTGGCTCCTCAAAGAGGAGGGGCCCTACCCGGCTATAGCACATTTCAAATTGCCAATTCGCAAAAGGGTTTTTTTATGAATCAAAACACGACTCAAGGGATTATAAAATAAAAAAGGGGGAAAAATTATGTTATATCAGATGGCCTCTGTGACAGACCTAGCTGCGACAGAGGCTTTTGGAGAGGACTGAATGCGAGCCTCTTGCCTTCCGATTATGGGCCAGGGCCTCAAAACAGGAAGGCGGGTGGGTTATCCCGGCAGACAGACGTAGAACCTTAAGACTACTTTTCCAACATCCTCGAGTTGACCCGTTCGGGGTCCCACTGTGGCTGTTGGACTGTTTCTCAGGGGGGAGTATTGGAATGCTGAAGTGTTTGAATCTGTTACACAGTGGTGGGTCTTCTGCCCTGTCTTAAAGCGGAGCTCCACCCTAAAGTGGAACTCACGCTGATCGGAACCCTCCCCCCCTCCGGTGTCACATTTGACACCTTTCAGGGGGGAGGGGGGGTGCAGATACCTGTCTAAAGACAGGTATTTGCACCCACTTTCGGCCACACAGTTTCGAGAAAACTGCGGGCATGACGTCACCTCCCATCCTCCCCCCGTTGTGCTCTGGGAACACTCGGCTCACAGAGCACAGCGGGAGCCAATCAACAACGCAGCGCAACTCGCGCATGCGCCGTAGGGAACCGGGTAGTGAAGCCGGAGCGCTTCACGTCCTGGTTCCCTCACCGAGGATGGCGGGGGGAGCAGCAGAGTGACGAGCGATCGCTCGTCCTCTGCTGCGGACGGCGCTGGACTCCAGGACAGGTAAGTGTCCTAATTAAAAGTCAGCAGCTGCAGTATTTGTAGCTGCTGGCTTTTAAGATTTTTTTTTCATAGCACATCCCCTTTAAGGCTAACCCCCCCCCCCCCCCCTCCAGACGGCTCCATGGTCTGGAGGAAAAGCATTGTTCTGTGTTTGGCTGTTTTGTGTTTTTTTGATTGCTCCCTGGGGCTTTTGTCTCATTACACAAATTCAAGCTATCGGACCAATCCCTGCTGACCCTGTTTCAAGTCCTCAGTTGCATGGCTAAGAGGACCTAATTGAGAACTACAATGTACTTTACAATTGACCAATAGGAAAGCGGTTGTTGGGGGCGGGGTGTTCAAACTGCTGTATAAAAGTGTGTTGTGTGCATCCAATAAAAGAGTTTTCCTGTTTGAACTTGCATACAGCCTGCCTGGTGTTTTGTTCTGATGGATTTCGAACGTCACATAGCTGTAGTTCGAATCCCGGAGCCTTGGATGACCGAACCATCAGACGTTGTGATCTGCAATCTGATCCAATAGAAGCAGAGGAGTGTCAGGAGAGTGGAACCGAGTGAGCAAGGGTCTCGTTACAGCCTCTATTCCCTCCAAAGAATCCCAAAAGGGGGAGGGAGAACTCTACTGACATAATTTGGAGGGACGTATGTAAAGGGAATAAACTTCCCTTTAACCCCTTCCCGACTGCCGCATGTACATATACGTCGGCAGAATGGCACGTACAGGCACATTGGCGTACCTGTACGTCCCTGCCTTCTAGCGGGTGGGGGGTCCGATCAGGACCCCCGCTACACGCGGCGGTCGGGTTCCCTCGGGGAGCGATCCGGGACGACGGCGCGGCTATTTGTTTATAGCCGCTCCGTCGCGATCGCTCCCCGGAGCTGAAGAACGGGGAGAGCCGTATGTAAACACGGCTTCCCCGTGCTTCACTATGGCGCTGGATCGATCGAGTGATCCCCTTTATAGGGGAGACTCGATTGATGACGACATTCCTACAGCCACACCCCCCTACAGTTGTAAACACACACTAAGTGTACACTAAATCCTACAGCGCCCCCTGTGGTTAACTCCCAAACTGCAACTGTCATTTTCACAATAAACAAGGCAATTTAAATGCATTTTTTGCTGTGAAAATGACAATGGTCCCAAAAATTTGTCAAAATTGTCCGAAGTGTCCGCCATAATGTCGCAGTCACGAAAAAAAATCGCTGATCGCCGCCATTAGTAGTAAAAAAAAAAAATTAATAAAAATGCAATAAAACTATCCCCTATTTTGTAAACGCTATAAATTTTGCGCAAACCAATCGATAAACGCTTATTGCGATTTTTTTTTTTACCAAAAATAGGTAGACGAATACGTATCGGCCTAAACTGAGGAAAAAATAAATTTTTATATATGTTTTTGGGGGATATTTATTATAGCAAAAAGTAAAAAATATTGCATTTTTTTCAAAATTGTCGCTCTATTTTTGTTTATAGCGCAAAAAATAAAAACCGCAGAGGTGATCAAATACCACCAAAAGAAAGCTCTATTTGTGGGAAAAAAGAGGACGCCAATTTTGTTTGGGAGCCACGTCGCACGACCGCGCAATTGTCTGTTAAAGCGACGCAGTCCCGAACTGTAAAAACACCTTGGGTCTTTAGGCAGCATATTGGTCCGGTCCTTAAGTGGTTAAAGGTGTTCTAATGCTCAGTGCTGAATGGAAAGTCTGAGCAATATAACGTAAGGATCAAAAAGCCACCACTGCCGGGGGTAACCCTAATGGATGTAAATATACATCCCAATGGGCTTAGAAAGACAGGATATACCCGTGGTCCTCCCCCCGGCAGTGGATGGGAAACCCCAAGAGCCTGCCAGGCATCGAGATGAAGGGAGCGGAGAGTTGCACAATCCAGAGACATCCACCACACACTCCTAAATAGGTACCAATATATTCAAAAAGAAGCAAATATATACATGTTTTGACAATAATTTGTCTAAAAAACATAAAAAAATATCAAATGACAAAAAAAAGGGGGTTACAAAAGAAAAATCCCATTCACATATCTGTTTACTGTGATTCCTGGGAATTCTGTCTTGTGCAGTACGGCTTAATATATCAATATTTTGTTCGATTTTTTTTTTTCCCGTCAAGAGATAAATGAATTGCTGACTGCTGTCTTCTTATCTGCCCATGTTTGTGTAAGTATTTCCCAGCATTTCCCGGTATTTGCCTCCATGCTGACATCCAAACAACCATCTGTTTGCCTGCCAGCCTGTGCTGACCTCTGCATTTGTTCCGACACGTCTGCAACGATGTAAGATCTGAGCACAGAGGTTTTGTGTTCAACACTGAGGTCCTCAGAGCAAACCATGGCAAGGACACTATCTGCATGGAGTTTGCATCTTCTCCCTGCACGACCAAAATATGTAGCAGAATACACATTTTTTTACAGTTGATTTTTTATTGGAAATGTTTTATAGCCGCAGAGGTAACCAAATACCACCCAAAAATTGAACTTTCGCTTTTTGTAACCCTCCACCCCCTCCGGTGTCACATTTGGCACCTTTCAGAGGGGGGGGTGCAGATTAGGGTTGCCACCTGTCCAGGATTCACCCGGACAGTTCAGGTTTTAAATTATGTGTCTGGGTTTAAGTCCGTCTGAAACCCGGACACATTATTCAGACAGGGCTGTGTCTCCCCAAGTAACTGAGATAGTTGCACACAAATCTGTTGCCGTCATGAGAGCTGCGGGTGGCAGCTTTGGCATCGCTGGGAGGCTGGGCGTTGATGTCTGCAAGAGCCTTTTGGCCACACCCACTGTTTGCCACCGATATGTGTGCCACATTACTACTTTTGTTGGGTCACCCAATGGTGTCCCAGGTCTTTTATAATCCTATAATGTATAGTACGAAAAAAAAGTGCCCTGCGCTGCTAAAGTGTTCGGGTTTGGTTCGAAGAAAAGGTGGCAACCATAGTGCAGATACCTGTCTAAGACAGGTATTTGCACCCACTTCCGGGAACAAAACTTGTGCGGGAGTCATGTCCCTTCCCCTCCCCCCGCTGTCATCTGGGAAACACACTGTTCCCAATTTTTACTAGTAATGGCGGCGATCAGCGATTTTTATTGTGACTGTGACTTTATGGCGGACACATCGGACACTTTTGACATATTTTTGGGACCATTGTCATTTTTTCAGTGATCAGTACTATAAAAATGCACTGATTACTGTGAAAATGACACTGGCAGTGAAGGGGTTAACCACTAGGTGGCGCTGAAGGGGTTAAGTGTGTCCTAGGGAGTGATTCTTACTGTTAGGGGGCGTGGCTACACGTGACACATCACTGATGACCGTTCCTGATCACGGGGAACAGCCATCAGTGACAGTGTCACTAGGCAGAATAGGGGAATGCCTTGTTCACAAAGGCATCCCCCCTGTTCTGCCTTTGCCGACCACAATCGCGCACGCCCGCTGGGCGACAAATTTAAAGGGACGTACAGGTACACCAATGTGCCTGCCCGTGCTTTTGTGTCGACGTACATCTGCGCGCGGCGGTCAGCAAGTGGTTAAAATAACAACACTTAAAAGAAAAAAGTCTAAGTCAGACACGGTTTGAATCTTGGCTGGTTCAGCAGGAACTGGCCGAGATTTGAACCCTCAATGGGCAAGCTGAATGTAACAAGTTCATTGACTTTGGTGCAACCAGCCTGCCGGATTCTCTTTCCCATTTTTCACTCATGGTTAGTGTTGGGCTGAAGCCATTTATTATCAATCAACTGTGTTTACTCTTTTTTTATATCATAATGACAACAGAAACTATCCAAATGACCCTGATCAAAAGTTTACATACCCCAGTTCTTAATACCGTGTATTGCCCACTTTAACAGCAATGACAGCTTGAAGTCTTTTGTGGTATTTGTGGGTGAGGCTCTTTCTCTTCTCAGATGGTAAAGCTGCCCATTCCTCTTGGCAAAAAGCCTCCAGTTCCTGTAAATTCTTGGGCCGTCTTGCATGAACGGCACGTTTGAGATCTCCACAGATTGGCTCAATGATATTGAAGTCAGGAGACTGAGATGGTCACTCTAGAACCTTCACTTTATTCTGCTGTAGCCAATGACAGGTCAACTTGGCCTTGTGTTTTGGATCATTGTCATGTTGGAATATCCAAGTACGTCCCATGCGCAGCTTCCTGGCTGATGAATGCAAATGTTCCTCCAGTATTTTTTGATAACATACTTCATTCATCTTGCCATCAATTTTGACCAAATTTCCTGTGTCTTTGTATCACACATCCCCAAAACCTCAGTGATCCACCTCCGTGTTTCACAGTAGGGATGGTGTACCATTCATCATAGACCTTGTTGACTCCTCTCCATATGAAGTGTTTATGGCTGTGGCCAAAAAGCTCAATTTTGGTCTCATCACTCCAAATGACTTTGTGCCAGAAGGTTTTAGGCTTGTCTCTCTGCTGTTTGGTGTATTGTAAGTGGAATACTTTGTGGCATTTGTGTAGTAATGGTTTTCTTCTGGAGACTCGACCATGCAGCCCATCTTTCTTCAAGTGCCTCCTTATTGTGCATCTTGAAACTGCCACACCACATGTTTTCAGAGAGACCTGTATTTCACCTGAAGATATTTGTGGGGTTTTCTTTGCATCCCGAACAATTTTCCTGGCAGTTGTGGCTGAGATTTTAGTTGGTCTACCTGACCATGGTTTGGTTTCAACAGAATCCCTAATTTTCGACTTCTTGATTAGAGTTTTAACACTGCTGATTGGCATTCTCAATTCCTTGGATATCTTTTTATATCCCTTTACTGTTTTATACAGTTCAACTACCTTTTCACGCAGATCCTATGACAATTCTTTTGCTTTCCCCATGACTTAGAATCCAGAAATGTCAGTGCAGCACTGGATGAAAGATGCAAGGGTCTGTCCGGAGTCCAGAAACTCACTGACCTTTTATAAACACACACTAAATACAAGCAAACAGATGAGGATGGTTACCTTTTAATAGCCATCCAAACTCCTTTGTGTCAACTTGTGTGCATGTTATCAGGCCAAAACTTTTGATCAGGGTCATTTGGGTAGTTTCTGTTGCCATTATGACTTAAAAAGAGTAAACACAGTTGATTGATAATAAATGGCTTCAGCCAAACACTAACCATGAGTGAAAGAAACGTTTTTGTGTTATTCATATTCTCTGAAAAATGGCGAAGAAATCGTAAATTCTGCCAGGGTATGTAAACTTATGAGCACATCTGTATTTGGACCCCAGTAGGTATAAGGTAGTTGACATAGACTTGCATATGGAAAGTTACATCCAAAATACCTCTGTTTTACTTGTTATAAAAGTAAACAAAGATAAGTCAAAGTACTAGATGACTCTTTTTTCTACAGAATTTCGAAAGAAATTGAATCCTTGCCAATTGTGATATCAGAAAGTAAATATATAATGAAAGCAGTTGATGACACAATTCCAATACTCGTCATACCTGAAAAATGGCAGAACGAAAGTCTCTTCCTGACGGCCGTACGACTTTATACGGCCGAAGTATGGATCTAAATTTCCGGGAGGCCGTCTATATACGCACTCCGGCCACTGGGGGGCGCGCGCGTGCCCGCCGCATCACTGAGATGCCGATGCGCGTGCCTGGCGGCCGCAATGTCTGCCAGGCACCCGCGATCGGCGGTTACAGAGACATAGACGTGGATCTGTGGGTGTACATAGGGACACAGATCGGTCACCTCCCCCAGTCAGTCCCCTTCCCCCACAGTTAGAAACACTATGCAGGGCACACTTTTAACCCCTTCCTCAACCCCTAGTGTTAACCCCTTCCTCAACCCCTAGTGTTAACCCCTTCCTCAACCCCTAGTGTTAACCCCTTCAATGCCAGTCACATTTATACAGTATTCAGTGCATATTTATAGCACTGATCGCAGTATAAATGTGAATGGTGCCAAAAATGTGTCCGCCATAATGTCGCAGTGCTGATAAAAATCGCAGATCGCCGCCATTACTAGTAAAAAAAAAAATAATAAAAAATAATAATTCTGTCCCCTATTTTGTAGGCGCTATAAGTTTTGCTCAAACCATTCGCTTTTGCGATTTATTTTTTTTTTTTTACCAAAAATATGTAGAAAAATACATATCGGCCTAGACTGAGAATTTTTTTTTTTTTTTTAAAAGAATTGGGCTATTTATTATAGCAACAAGTAAAAAATATTGGGCTAGATTCAGGTAGGGGCGTGCAATCTAACAGCGGCGCAGCGTATCGTATTTACGCTACGCAGCCGCAACTTACAGGAGCAAGTGCAGTATTCACAAAGCACTTGCTCCATAAGTTGCGGCGGCGTAGCGTAAATGGGGCCGGCGTAAGCGCACATCATTTAAATGTGTAAAGGGGGGGCGTGTTTTATGTGAATGTGTGTTGACCTGACGTGATTGACGTTTTGTACGAACGGCGCATGCGCCGTCCGTGTACATATCCCAGTGTACATATCCCAGTGTGCATTGCTCCAAATGACGTCGCAAGGACGTCATTGGTTTCGACTTGAACGTAAATTACGTCCAGCCCTATTCGCGAACGACTTACGCAAATGACGTAAAAAATTCAAATATCGAAGCGGGAACGACGTCCATACTTAACATTGAGTGCGCCTCATAGAAGCAGGCACAACGTTACGCCGAAAAAGCCTTACGCAAACGATGTCAAAAACGAACGCCGGGCGCACGTACGTTTGGGAATCGGCATATCTAGGTAATTTGCATACTCTCCGCCGAAAATGACGGGAGCGCCACCTAGCGGCCAGCGTGAGAATGCACCCTAAGATACGACGGCGTAAGAGACTTATGCCAGTCGGATCTTAGGCTAATGTCGGCGTATCTAGCTTTCTGAATACAGAAAGAAGATATACGCCGGCACAGCTTTGAATTTACGCGGCGTATCTATGGATACGCCGGCGTAATTCTTTGCTGAATCTAGCCCATTGTTTTTTTTTTTTTTAAATGACACTTTTTTTTTTGTTTATAGCGCAAAAAATAAAAACCGCAGAGGTGATCAAATACCACCAAAAGAAAGCTCTACTTGTGGGGAAAAAAGGACGTCAATTTTGTTTGGAAGCCATGTCGCACGACTGCGCAATTGTCAGTTAAATCGGCGCAGTGCCGGAAGCTGAAATTTCACCTGGGCAGGAAGGGGTTATATGTGCCCAGTAAGCAAGTGGTAAATTATTGTATGCAATATCCGTGATATCTCTGGGGCCCAAAAAAGCATGTTTTCAGTCTGCTTGTCTAATCCAGGCGCTCCCTCTAGTGGCTGCCCCCGGTAGCAGATTCTGGAGGCTCTGGGTTACTAGATAAGTACAGTAAAACCTTGGTTTGAGAGTAACTTGATTTGAGAGCGTTTTGCAAGACACGCAAAATGTTTTAATACATTTTGCCTTGATATACAAGCAATGTTTTGATATAAGAGTAGCGTCATGTCACAACTGAGTATAAAAGAGAAGAGAGGAGCCTCTAAGTGTAGCAATATGGTTAATTTTAATGAAGATACAACATTTAGCAACTTATTGCTACACTTAGAGGCGCCTCTCTTCTATTTTATACCCTGTAAAAAAAAAATGCTTTGATATACAAGTGCTTTGGATTACAAGCATGTTTCTGGAACGAATTATGCTCGCAAACCAAGGTTTTACTGTATAATTTACCATATTTTTTTTTTTATACCAGTGTGCAAGTGTGTTGGCCTTTTGTTTTTAGTACCTTGATGTATTTTGATGTAAAACAGGCCTGTTTGTTTCTGAAAATGTCAACTGTACTAAAGTTTATGATTCTTCTAAGCTGTGCTTTGTTCTCTCAGATCCTGTTTGCCACAGAGACGTTCGCCATGGGCGTTAACATGCCGGCTCGCACAGTGGTGTTCGATTCAATCCGAAAACATGATGGCACCAATTTCCGAGACCTGACTCCAGGTATGATTGTCCCTGTAGGGAAGTCATCCTCTTCACTGTTCTCGCACACACTGATAAGACTTGCTACAAGGATGCTGGAACCACCAAAATCTGACTTATCCACTTAACCACTTAAGCCCCGGACCAAAATGCTGCCTAAAGACCCAAGGTGTTTTTACAGTTCGGCACTGCGTCGCTTTAACAGACAATTGCGCGGTCATGCGACGTGGCCCCCAAACAAAATTGGCGTCCTTTTTTTCCCCACAAATAGAGATTTCTTTTGGTGGTATTTGATCACCTCTGCAGTTTTTATTTTTTGCGTTATAAACAAAAATAAAGCGACAATTTTGAAAAAAATGCAATATTTTTTACTTTTTGTTATAATAAATATCCCCCAAAAACATATATAAAAAAAAAAATTTCCCTCAGTTTAGGCCGATACGTATTCTTCGACCTATTTTTAGTAAAAAAAATCGCAATAAGCGTTTATCGATTGGTTTGCGCAAAATTTATAGCGTTTACAAAATAGGGGATAGTTTTATTGCATTTTTATTAATTATTATTTTTTTACTACTAATGGCGGCGATCAGCGATTTTTTTCGTGACTGCGACATTATGGCGGACACTTCGGACAATTTTGACACATTTTTGGGACCATTGTCATTTTCACAGCAAAAAATGCATTTAAATTGCATTCTTTATTGTGAAAATGACAGTTGCAGTTTGGGAGTTAACCACAGGGGGCGCTGTAGGAGTTATGTTTCACCTAGTGTGTGTTTACAACTGTAGGGGGGTGTGGCTGTAGGACTGACGTCATCGATTGTGTCTCCCTATAAAGGGGATGACACGATCGATGCGGCGCCACAGTGAAGCACGGGGAAGCCGTGTTTACATACGGCTCTCCCCATTCTTCAGCTTCGGGGAGCGATCGCGACGGAGCGGCTATAAACGAATAGCCGCGCCGTCGTCCCGGATTGCTCCCCGAGCGAACCCGACCGCCGCCCGATCGGACCCCCCACCCGCTAGAAGGCAAGGACGTACATGAACGCCCATGTGCCTGTACGTGCCATACTGTGGACTTACATTTACATGCGGCGGTCGGGAAGTGGTTAAGAACTGAGCCTCTTTCTGAGATTTGGTGTTTACAAGTTAAAAACTGTTTTTTTTTTTGCTAAAAAATTGCTTGGAACCCCCAAACATTATACATTTTATTTTTCTAACACCCTAGAGAATAAAATGGCGATCGTTGCAATACTTTATGTCACACCGTATTTGCACAGCGGTCTTACAAGCGCATAAAAAAAAACTTTTTTGATTTTAAAAAATAAGTCAATGGTAAAGTTAGCCCAATTTTTTTTTTATATTGTGAAAGATAATGTTTTGCCAAGTAAATGGACGAATATGAATTTATCCGAAGTTACGAATTATCCTAAATAACGAATAGAACATAACGACTTAATAATAAAAAAAACATTTTATAATTATTGATTTGTTCCGTTGCATTCGTTTAGATGCGGCATCCGTAATTTCGGATAATTCGTAACTTTGGATAAATTCGTACTTGTTATATTCACTAACAGCCAAGTTTGAAAGAAGATTCCAATACCTATAATTTAAAGGGGAGGTTCACCCTTACAGAAAACTCTAAGGTGAACTTACTCGGTATATTCGCATCAGGAGCCGGGGCTTAGGAATCCTCTCTCCATCTTTGCGTCTTCTGCATAGCTGATAGGACGGGCTGTGCGGCTGCTGATTGGTTGGAGCTGCCCATGTGACGGTGCTGACCTGTTCGAATGCTCCAAAACGTCCCCCTGACAACGGACGTTTTGGACATTCAGCTTAGCCCCAGACACCTGGCTTCCCGACTTTTTTATTTAGAAATTTACATTTTTTTTGCAAATTTACAAATTGCGATCATAACGAATGACCCGTAAAACGAAAAAATGAATACATTTCGGTAGTGCACATGTCTAGTTGTCACCCTGGAACTACAATAACCTCCTCGTATTCTGTTCTTCATGTCATAGAGGGGAGGGGTTCCGCTGTCCTCACAGATAGAAATGGTGTTACTGATGGGCAGTGAGCACAGGAAGTTATATGCGGACAAGATTTCTGGCAGGATCAACAAGTTTTTCTTTGCATTTATTAAAGATATTAACCACTTTCCGCCCACCATATAGCAAAATGACGGCGGCAAAGTGGTTTCGATATCCTGACTGGACGTCATATGACATCAGCAGGATATCAAGCCGCTGCACGCCCCCGGTCTGACACACCGCAACTCCGATCTAGGTTAAAAGTCTCTGATGGAGACTCTTTACCACGTGATCAGCCGTGTCCAATCACGGCTGATAACGATGTAACCAGGAAGAGCCGTTGATCAGCTTTTCCTTACTCACGTCTGACAGACGCAAGTAGAGGAGAGACGATCGGCTGCTCTCCTGACTGTGCTGATAGTTTATCAGCACAGCCCCCCCTCGGATCCCACCCAGGACCACCAGGGAACCCACCTAGGACCACCAGGGAATGACAATCTGTGCCCAGGCAGCTGCCAATCAGTGCCCACCCACAATGCCTACCACTGCCAGTGCCACCAGGGATGCCTACCAGTGCTGCATATCAGTGCCTATGAGTGCTGCCTATCAGTGCCACCCATAAGTACCCATCAGTGCAGATTTAAGTGCCCATCAGTGCTGCATATTAGTGCCGCCTATCAGTGTTACCCATAAGTACCTATAAGTGCAGATTTCAGTGCCCATCAGTGCCGCCTATCAATGCCCATCAGTGCTGCATATCAGTGCCACCCATAAGTACCCATCAGTGCAGATTTAAGTGCCTACCGGTGCCACCCATCAGTGCCGCCTATCAGTGCCCATCGTCAGTGCCACCTAATTGGTGCCACCTCATCCGTGCCGCCTTATCAGTGCCCATCAGTGAAGGAGAAAACATACTTATTTACAAAATTTTATAACCGAAAGAAACAAAAAACTTTTTTTGTTATTTTTTTTCAAAATTTTCGGTCTTTTTCTTTATTTGTTTAGCAAGAAATAAAAACTGATGATCAAATACCACCAAAAGAAAGCTCTATTTGTGGGAACAAAATTATAACATTTTAGTTTGGGTACAGTGTGGCATGACCGCACAATTGTCATTTAAACAGCGACAGCGCAGAAAGCTGAAAATTGGCCCGGGCAGGAAGGTGTTTAAGTGCCCGGTATGGAAGTGGTTAAACAAAACCCTTCGGGGCAGATCCACGTACATCGGCGCATTAATGCGCCGGGCGTAGCGTATCTAAGATACACTACGCCGCTGTAACTTACTTTTTTTTGGTTTGAATCCTCAACGAATTTGCGCCGTAAGTTACGGCGGCGTAGTGTATCTATTGCAGCGTAAGGGCGCGGAATTCAAATGGAAGTGATGGGGGCGTGTTTTATGAAAATACGTCGTGACCCGACGTAAACAAATGCGCCGTCCGTGGGGGTATCCCAGTGCGCATGCTCGAAATTAACCCGGAACCAGCCAGTGCTTACGACGGTGACGTCATTCTACGCAAATCCCTATTCGCGAACGACTTACGCAAACGACGTAAAAAATTCTAAATTGTACGCGGGAACGACGGCCATACTTAACATTGAGTATGCCTCATAATAGCAGCTTTAACTATACGCCGGAAAAAGCCGAACGTAAACGACGTAAAAAAATGCGCCGGGCCGACGTACGTTCGTGGATCGCCGTAACTAGCTAATTTGCATACTCAACGCGGATTTCGACGGGAACGCCACCTAGCGGCCGCCGAAAAATTGCAGCTTAGATCCGACGGCGTACTAAGACGTACGCCTGTCGGATCGATCCCAGATGCCGTCGTATCTTGTTTTGTGGATACAAAACAAAGATACGACGCGGGAAATTTAAAATTACGCCGGCGTATCAGTAGATACGCCGGCGTAATCCTTTTGTGGATCTGCCCTTTCCAGCGGAATATTTAACAGGCCAAAAGGGACCAGATAAGAGAAGTTCATTGTTCTGGTTACTGATGGGCATTGAGCACAGGAAGTGCTGACAATATTTCAGTGGCACTTGATTGAAAATGAAGTCTTCGTATAATTGGCTGTTTCTGTTTATAGGAGAATACATACAGATGGCCGGCCGCGCTGGGCGGCGAGGTTTGGACAGTACTGGTATGGTGATAATATTGTGTAAATCGGCCGTACCGGACATGGGCGATTTGCACAGGATGATGCTGGTGAGTAGCAGACAGACAAAGTGTAGATCACAATGTAACATACAATATGTATGGAATGATGCGCAAAGAGCATTAATCAGATAACCAATCAGATTTCATCTTTCACAGATCTACAGTAAACAAAAATCTGATTGGATGTTAGAAGTTACTGCAGTTTGTACTTCCTGATTGCTCCTTGGTGTATAAATATGTCTTGTGTAACTTCTCTTGCACAGGGGAAGCCCACTCAGTTACAATCTCAGTTCCGACTCACGTACTCCATGATCCTAAACCTACTCCGAGTCGAAGCGCTGAGAGTGGAGGACATGATGAAGAGGAGTTTTGCAGAAGCCAGAACACAAAAAGACACCAAGGTGAGTATAACCTTTAAAGGAAAAGTATGGGATATAAAAACAAAAAAAAAACATATACTGTATACTTACCTTTGTAGCTGTAGCAACAGCCCAGTGCTGCAGCTCTTCCCCACTGGCCCCAAGACTAAGAACTGATCGATCACATGACCGCTGATCACTCAGTTCTTGGTCTTCACTGAGCAGAGAGTGGTGATGCTCAGTCACCGCTCTCTGCTCTGTCCCCTCCAGTGCTCACTGGAGCCCTGGGCTCGAGGGGGGGCAGGAGAGGGAGAGAGGCTGAGCCAGCTATTGGAAAGGCATCTGGGTGGATCCTGTCATTATTGTCAGGATTCCTGCAGAGCTTGGATCAACTCTTTGATGTCAGGCAACAGCAGACTTCAGCCCGATGTCAGCTAAATCTGGCTCACAGGAGTGCAGAAATATGTGTTCTCCTGTGATCCAGAAGAGAAGTATGGCCAAAGCCTTGGAGAAATAAAGGGTTGACTTAGTTTAAAATTATAAAACTTTCAGTGATTGCCTATACATATTAAAGAGGAAGCTTTGAATCTGCTATGACTTTGTTCTCCTCCTGCAGGGTGACACAGACAGAAGGGATCTAGGAGTCTGTCCTCCTCCTGCAGGGTGACACAGACAGAAGGGATCTAGGAGTCTGTCCTCCTCCTGCAGGGTGATACAGACAGAAGAGAGCTATGCGTCTGTCTTCCTCCTGCAGGGTGGCACAGACAGAAGGGATCTAGGAGTCTGTCCTCCTCCTGCAGGGTGATACAGACAGAAGAGAGCTATGCGTCTGTCCTCCTCCTGCGGGGTGACACAGACAGAAGGGAGCTATGAGTCTGTCCTCCTCCTGCAGGGTGGCACAGACAGAAGGGATCTAGGAGTCTGTCCTCCTCCTGCAGGGTGATACAGACAGAAGAGAGCTATGCGTCTGTCCTCCTCCTGCGGGGTGACACAGACAGAAGGGAGCTATGAGTCTGTCCTCCTCCTGCAGGGTGATGCAGACAGAAGGGGGCTATGAGTCTGTCCTCCTCCTGCAGGGTGACACAGATAGAAGGGGGCTATGAGTCTGTCTTCCTCATGCAGGGTGACACAGACAGAAGAGAGCTATGAGTCTGTCCTCCTCCTGCAGGGTGACACAGACAGAAGAGAGCTATGAGTCTGTCCTCCTGCAGGGTGATACAGACAGAAGAGAGCTATGAGTCTGTCCTCCTCCTGCAGGGTGACACAGACAGAAGAGAGCTATGAGTCTGTCCTCCTGCAGGGTGATACAGACAGAAGGGAGCTATGAGTCTGTCTTCTTCCTGCAGGGTGATACAGACAGAAGGGAGCTATGAGTCTGTCTTCTTCCTGCAGGGTGATACAGACAGAAGGGAGCTATGAGTCTGTCTTCCTCCTGCAGGGTGACACAGACAGAAGAGAGCTATGAGTCTGTCCTCCTCCTGCAGGGTGGCACATACAGAAGGGAGCTATGAGTCTGTCCTTCTCCTGCAGGGTGACACAGACAGAAGGGAGCTATGAGTCTGTCCTTCTCCTGCAGGGTGATACAGACAGAAGGGAGCTATGAGTCTGTCCTCCTCCTGCAGGGTGGCACATACAGAAGGGAGCTATGAGTCTGTCCTCCTCCTGCAGGGTGGCACATACAGAAGGGAGCTATGAGTCTGTCCTTCTCCTGCAGGGTGGCACATACAGAAGGGAGCTATGAGTCTGTCCTTCTCCTGCAGGGTGGCACATACAGAAGGGAGCTATGAGTCTGTCCTTCTCCTGCAGGGTGGCACATACAGTGCATCCAGAAAGTATTCAAAGCGCTTTATGTTTTCCACATTTTGTTATGTTACAGCCTTATTCCAAAATGGAATAAAATCATTATTTTCCTCAAAATACCCCATAATGACAACGTGAAAGAAGTTTGTTTGAAATCTTCTCAAATTTATTAAAAATAAACGAAAAAAATGCCCACAGTTAATGAAGTCCAATGAATTTTCTGTAGACCTTAGAGGCACAGATCTGGGGAAGAATACAGAAAAATGTCTACAGCATTGAAGGTCCCAATGATCACAGTGGCCTCCATCATCCGTGGATGGAAGCAGTTTGGAACCACCGGGACACCTCCTAGAACGGGCCATCCTGCCAAACAGAGCAATTGGGAAGAAGGGCCTTAGTCAGGGAGGTGACCAAGAACCCGATGGTCTGACAGAGCTCCAGTGTTTCTCTGTGGAGAGAGGAGAACTTTTTAGAAGAACAACCATCTCTGCAGCACTCCACCAATCAGACCTGTATGGTAGAGTGGCCAGACGGAAGCAAATCCTCAGTAAGAGCCACATGACAGCCCATCTGGAGTTTGCCAAAAGGCACCTGAAGGACTCTCAGACCATGAGAAACAAAATGTTCTGGTCTAATGAAACTTTGGCCTGAATGGCAAGTGTCATGTCTGGAGGAAACCAGGCTCTGCTCATCACCTGGCCAATACCATCCCTATAGTGAAGCATGGTGGTGGAAGCATCATGCTGTGGGGGTGTTTTTCAGCAGCAGGAACTGTGAGACTAGTCAGGATCAATGGAAAGATAATTACAGCAATGTACAGAGACATCCTTGATGAAAACCTGCTCCGGAGTGCTCTGGACCTCAGACTTCCAAGAGGATAACGACCCTAAGCACACAGACAAGATAACAGAGGAGTGGCTACGGGACAACTATGTGAATGTCCTTGAGTGGCCCAGACTTGAACCTCACTGAACATCTCTGGAGAAATCTGAAAATGGCTGTTCACCGACGCTCCCCATCCAACCTGATGGAGCTTGAGAGGTCCTGCAAAGAAGAATGGGAGAAACTTTCCAAAAATAGGTGTGCCAAGCTTGTAGCATCATATTTAGAAAGACTTGAGGCTGTAATTTGTACCAAAGGAGCTTCAATACTGTACTTATGTACAGTACATGGGATTTTTTAGTTTTTTACTTTTAATAAATTTGCAGATTTAAGAAAAAAAAAACTTCTTTCCCATTTTCATTAAGAGCCCTTTCACATTGGTGCGTTTTTGCAGTAAAAATAACGCTATTAAAACGCTCCATTAAAATTAATTGAAAACGCGGTAAAATCGTGGTAAAATCGCTGTAAATTTGTGGTGTTTTACCGCTATTTTAACGCTCCGCTATAGGCGTTTCCAGTGTGAAAGGGCTCTAAGGGGTATTGTTTGTAGAATTTTGAGGAAAATAATAAATGAATGAATGTGGACAAGTTTTCTGATTAACCCAACTATAGTTTATAGCACCAAATCCCCAGAATGGTTAAATAGACAAGAGTGGTGTTGGGATTTTTAGAGGTGCAAAGAAAATATATCAGATATATTTTAAAAATATTTTACTTTTTGCTATACAATTTTTATCTATTTTTTTATTTTGCTCCTCAAAATAAAAAGTCAAATATTTTTAAAATATATTTGATATATTTTCTTTGCACCTCTAAAAAATCCCAACACCAATCTTGTGTATTTAATGAATGAATGAATGAATCCATTTTGGAATAAGGCTGTAACATAACAAAATGTGGAAAAAGTGAAGCGCTGTGCAAAAAATCGATTTGATTTAAAAATCGAGTTGGAAGGTCAAATCGATTCAGATATATTTTCCCCAGGGCTGGCTCTGACACTGCGCCGGTCCTGAGGAACTGCGGGCAGGAGTTTTTAGGCGAGGCCGCGGCTTCGGCCTAGTCTGCAAGGCCAGACGCTGCGGAATAGGCCAAAGCCGCGGCCTCACCTAAAAACTCCTGCCCGCAGCTCCTCAGGACTGGCACTGACACTGCGCCGGTCCTGGGGAGCTGCGGGCAGGAGTTTTTAGGCGAGGCCGTGGCTTCGGCCGGACGCCGCGGACTAGGCCAAAGCTGCGGCCTCACCTAAAAACTCCTGCCCGCAGCTCCCCAGGACCATTGCGGTGTCCATAAAAAAAAAACTTGATCCGAATCGTGAATCGAGTTTTGTATAAAAAAAATCTTAGATTTTTTGGGGGGGGGGGGGGGGGGAATTGCCCAGCTCGAGCTGTGAATACTTTCCAAATGCACTGTATAAAAGGGAGTTGTGAGTCTGTCCTCCTCCTGAAGGGTGATACAGAGGGGATAAACCAATGTGTTTTGTCCTGCCGGGGTGACCTGGAAACCCCAATAACCTACCATAGGGATGTTTTGTTATATAGGTGGAGGTCACATTATTCAATATATTCTACATTTATTCAACAGGCTCATGAACAGCGGATAAAGGTCCTCACCAAGACACTGGGGGACATGGGGGAAGTGGAATGCTCAGGGGACCTGGCCGACCTGCAGGACTACTTTTTGACAGTACAGGAACTTATTTGTACCAGAGAAACCTTGCAGGTAAAGCACAATGCAAATACTGGACTGCTGCATATGGGATCCAGAGGGGTATTTCCAGATATTTATTAACGCACACTCAACCTCATGTGTGGTTTGTATTTGTTTCCTTATCTAGAGAAAGGTGGTAGAGTCCATGAATGGAATGAAATGCCTGAGTGTGGGCCGCATCATCATCATCAGCACCGAATACCACCCATGGGTGCCTGGAGTCATCCTGCAGGTAGCAATGGCGGGCTAGTGGTGGGTCAGTGAATTATTATTATTTAATTTTTGGGAAGGCATATGTCAAAAATGATATTGACATATGCCTTCCCAAAAAATGGTATAACTTAAAGGGGTTGTAAAGGTACAATTTTTTTTCCCCCCTAAATAGCTTCCTTTACCTTAGTGCAGTCCTCCTTCACTTACCTCATCCTTCCATTTTGCTTTTAAATGTCCTTATTTCTTCTGAGAAATCCTCACTTCCTGTTCTTCTGTCTGTAACTCCACACGGTAATGCAAGGCTTTCTCCCTGGTGTGGAGTGTCGTGCTCGCCCCCTTCCTTGGACTACAGGAGAGTCAAGACGCTCTCTACATTGCAGATAGAGAAAGGAGCCATGTGTTAGTGGGCTGACTCTCTTGTAGTCCAAGGGAGGGGACGAGCTTGACACTCCACACCAGGGAGAAAGCCTTGCATTACTGTGTGGAGTTACAGACAGAAGAACAGGAAGTGAGGATTTCTCAGAAGAAATAAGGACATTTAAAAGCAAAATGGAAGGATGAGGTAAGTGAAGGAGGACTGCACTAAGGTAAAGGAAGCTCTTTAGGAAAACAAATGGTACCTTTACAACCCCTTTAACACACCAAACATAAATTATATTTAAAAAGAAGAGAATTGTTTGGTAATTGTTGTGTTTAGACTGTTGCAACTTTCAGGCTCGAACCTGAAAAAAGCTATGAGAAAATAGTTTTGGACACTGATCTTGCAACAGCTGTGGAGCCGCCTACACAAACACAGAGAGAGTCAGCACAGCTACGGATGCGAGCATGGCAGACCCTTGCCGATTCCAGGGGGGTCACCCGTCCCCCCTAACCCTATGAGCGGACGCCCATGTACAGGTATTTTCACCCACTTCCGGGCATAGACCCCGGCAGAGTCTGCGGGGGTCTACGTCACTCCCCCCCCCGCTGTCTTCTGGGAAACACACAGGTCCCAGAAGACAGCGGGGAACAGTGAGGACACGCAGCACGTCTCACGCATGCGCAGTAGGGAACCAGGAAGTGAAGCTGCTTCACTTCCTGATTCCCTCACCGAGGATGGGGGAAGCCGAGAGCCCAGCGATTGATCGGCTTCGGCTGCTGACATTGCGAGCACCCTGGACAGGTAAGTGTCCATTTATTAAAAGTCAGCAGCTGCAGTATTTGTAGCTGCTGGCTTTTAATATTTTTTTTTCTGGATGGCCTCTGCTTTAAAGCGGAGGTTCACCCTAAAAACATGGAAATACCATTACATTCAGCTTACTTCCGACATGTACAGTATGCTGTTTTTTTTTTTTTTTTTTTGCTGTACATACCGTATTATTGTTCTTTTCCTCCCGGCTTCCGGGTTCTCACACCTGCGGGTGTAGGCGTTCCTATGCAGCGGCGCAATGTCATCTGGGACATAGCCCAGATGATTGACCTGCTTGATAAAAACGTCCCCCCGGTGGATAAGGCACGTCACGAGTTCCAAAAATAGCCGAACTCGGAGTCGGCTCTATACGGCGCCTGCGCAGTCAGCTCTACACGGCTCCTAGTCTGTGCGCAGGCGCCGTATAGAGCCGACTCCCAGTTCGGCTATTTTCGGAACTCGTGACGCGCCTTATGCGCCGAGGGTAAGTTTTTATCAAGCACGTCAATCATCTGGGCGAAGTCCCACATGACACTGCGCCGCTGCATAGGAACGCCTACTCCCGCGGGAGTGTGTACCCGGAAGCCGGGTGGAAAAGAACAATAATACGGTATGTACAGCGAAAAAAAGAAAAAAAAAACAGCATACTGTACATGTCGGAAGTATGCTGAATGTAATGGTATATACCGTATTTATCGCGGTATAACGCGCTCCCGCGTATACCGCGCACCCCCAAAGTGGCCCGAATTCCTGTGGAAAAAAAGTTTTTTCTTTATCGTACATCACGGGACACAGAGCGGCATATTCATTACTATATGGGTTATATGGAGTACCTTCAGGTGTAGACACTGGCAATCTCAAACAGGAAATGCCCCTCCCTATATAACCCCCTCCCATAGGAGGAGTACCTCAGTTTTTACGCCAGTGTCTTAGGTGTTAGTCATGGTTTAGCTTGCCTCCGCATCCTTGGGATTAGGTGAGCTACCGGTTCTGTCCAAAAAAGCCTCAGCGCTAAAGTGGTCAGTAACCGGACCCCAAACCCTTGGGGTATAGCCCATAATGCTTTTCTTTTTAGAGAGCTGGACCCTGGGCCCAGAACTTAGAAACCTTTGGGTACCTAAAGTTTTCTGTTGCCAGGGTGCTATATGGGCCCAGGACAGTGGATCCTTCATAGGAACCCAGGGCCTGAAGGTCTAGACATCCCCACGGAGATGGGGGAAGATTGGGCCTCTTGCTTGGCAAAGTCCTGCGGCATGGAGCAGGTAAGTGAGGGGAAAACTTGCGGAACTTGGTTCTTAGCAGGTTTTTTCTGGGGGGTCACAGGGGACATGCCTAAAGTTATGCACTGCATCTGGCAAACTAGTCACATATCATAAAGATAGGATGGCTCTCTATGTATTATTCCCCATAAGATGTGACCTCCCTTGTAGTGTTGGAAAAGCATTGAGTGGGGCCTGTGTTATATAAAAATATATGTGTGTGTCAGAGAGCTTTGCTTACCTGCAGGCCTCCAGGCGATGCTCCATTCAGTCTTCCTCCTCAGAGCCTGCAAGCAGGCAAAACGCTGACCTCCTCATGGTTCCAGGCTGCAGGCTGCAGTTTGCTGGAACAGAGAGGTCCCTTCCTCCCAAAATCCCCCCCCCTCCCCCTGTCGGGAGGGGCATTTCCTGTTTGAGGTTGCTGGGGGGGAAGGGCGGGTCAGTGGCTTAAAGGAAGGGGCGGCCCTTCCTTGTTTGTTCCATCAATACTTTGGAACTGAGGAGAAAGACCAGAGCGGCAGCACGGGGCGCCGAGGACACACAGTGGCCAGAAAGGATATTGCAGTCTTCAGAGGACTGTTTTGTCAAGCCTAGAAATAGGCTGTTTCTTTTCCATCTCATAGTTTTTCTTTGCAATACTACTCAGGGGGACAGAATGTTTTTTCTTTCCTGGATTTGAAACAAAAACGAAAAAAAAAAAAAAAAAAAGTCATCTAGGGGAGAGGAAGCATTTTTTTATCCCCCAAACAGGTGTTTGGACAATTAACTTTTATAGTTCCAAATACCAATAGGTAGCAGGTGTACCTCGGTATTGTACCATGGTATGCCGCTGTTTTCCCTACAGGGAGCCTTGGGGCCATCGGGATCTGGGGCTGGAGCTGACGCGGGTCAGTCCAACCCTAAGATGGTCACGGAGGAGGTATTACTCACCTCTTTAAAAGAGATGAGAAAAGCATGGGAAAAATGATATCCGCAGCTATGCGGGGCAGTAAGCGGAATAGATCTCCGTCGCCCGAGCGCGGACCCTCAGAAGAGGAGGTCCTTTCCTCAGGGGAATTGGACGACCTCTTGGACACGGACCAAGTAGGTTCAGGGATCGAAGACCCGGATACAGAGGAGTCTGGGGCAGTCTCCCTGAGGGAGAGCTGGTGGATTCAAGGATTGTCGGACTTGGTCCATAGGACATTCAACTTGCCAGTACCAGATCTCCAGGTATCGACGGTTTCAGCTTTGGGCTCACTGAGGGCGCCTCAAAGCAATGCTGTGTTTCCGATCCATCCTCTATTAGAGGGAATTTTGTTCCAAGATTGGAACAAGCCAGATAAGATCTTCTTACCACCTAAAAGGTTCTCTGTCCTATATCCTATGGAAGAAAAATTTTCCAAAAGATGGGCTACTCCTGCAGTGGACGCAGCCATCTCATGTGTTAACAGATCGTTAACATGCCCTGTAGAAAACATACAGGTGTTCAAGGATCCAGTTGATAAGCGCTTGGAAGCACTACTTAAGAACTCCTTCACTACTGCAGGGGCAGTAGTACAGCCAGCTGTGGCTGCGATTGGGGTCGCTCAAGCATTATCGGATCAATTTAAGCAGATGCTTAAACTTATTCCGGCCCAGCAGGCAGAAAAATTTTCGGATGTCCCTAAGGCCATATGTTTTACGGTAGACGCAATCAAGGATTCTATCCAGCAAGCGTCACGTTTATCGTTATCCCTTATCCATATGAGAAGACTCTTATGGTTAAAAAGCTGGGAGGCTGAGCCCCCATGCAAGAAGCTCCTGGTAGGGTTCCCCTTCCATGGAGGACGACTCTTCGGAGAAGACCTAGATAAATACATTCAGACCATTTCAAACGGCAAGAGTACTCTCTTGCCAACTAAGAAGAAGGTTCAGGGACCTGCGTTTAAACGACAGTATTCCCCTGGGCAGGGGCCCTCTAATGCCAAGCAGTATCGACGGCCTCCTGCAAAAGCAAACTTCGGCTTCAACAGCAGATCACAAGGACAGGCTGTTAGAGGCAAAAGGCAGTGGTTTCGCAAACCAGCAAAACCAGCCCCCAAGCCAACCTTATGAAGGGGCGCCCCCACCCACGAAGGTGGGGGGAAGGCTGCGACTCTTTTCAGAGATTTGGGAAGCCAGCATTCCCGACGAGTGGGTACGGTCTTCCGTGGCCACAGGCTACAAATTAGATTTCCTAAGGTTTCCTCCTCCTCATTTCCAGAAGTCGAGGATTCCAAACGATCCGGAAAAGGGAGCCGCATTAAGATCGGCATTAGATCATCTACTTTCCCAGGAAGTAATAGTAGAGGTACCAGTCCTGGAACAGGGGCTGGGTTTCTACTCCAACCTATTCATCATCCCAAGATCCAATGGAGATGTCAGGCCAATTTTGGACCTAAAGATGGTAAATGCATATCTAAAGATCCGCTCATTTCGGATGGAATCCGTGCGGTCAGCAGCTGCCACACTCCAGAAGGACGACTTCATGGCGTCCATAGACATAAAGGATGCCTACCTTCATGTTCCAATTTATCAGCCACATCAAAGATATCTACGCTTCATGGTGGCTTCGCGTCACTTCCAATTCGTGGCGCTTCCCTTCGGGTTGGCTACGGCCCCCCGGGTGTTCACGAAGGTCCTAGCTCCAATCCTAGCCAAACTAAGGATCCAAGGGGTCACGATCCTAGCATACCTGGACGACCTCCTAGTCATAGATCACTCGTCTCCCGGCTTGGAGCGAGCAGTGGCCCTCACGGTCCAATACCTCGAGAGGTTCGGCTGGGTCCTAAATCGAGAAAAGTCAGCTTTCCAGCCCACAAAGCAGTTGGAATATCTCGGCATGAGATTAGACACAGAACAACAAGGATTGTTCCTACCTCTGAGGAAGGTAAAAGCCATCAAGGAATTAATCCTACTGGTTCTAAGCAAGAAAGAACCGACTATTCGCCTATGTATGAGGTTACTAGGCAAGATGGTGGCCACATTCGAGGCGGTACCATACGCCCAGAGCCACACTCGCATCCTACAGGCAGCCATCCTGTCAGCATGGAGCAGAAGGCCACAGGCCTTGGATATCCCGTTGCCGCTCTCATCAAGAGTCCGACAAAGTCTGTGTTGGTGGTTAGACCCTCAGAATCTACTGAAGGGGAGGTCTTTCAGCCCAGTGGCTTGGAAGATAGTGACCACAGACGCCAGCCTGACGGGCTGGGGAGCAATTTTGGATGGTTGCACTCGCCAAGGTACTTGGGCAAAGCCAGAGAAGCAGTTGCCCATCAACATCTTGGAGCTCAGAGCTGCTCGACTAGCCCTCAGGGCTTGGACGTCAAAATTGCAGGGGTTCCCGGTGAGAATTCAATCAGACAATGCCACGGCCGTGGCACACATAAATCACCAAGGGGGAACCAGGAGTCAAGCCGCTCAGAGAGAGGTGAGCTTGATTCTTCTATGGGCAGAGGCTCATGTGCCCTGCATATCGGCAATATTCATTCCAGGAGTGGACAACTTTCAGGCGGACTTCTTAAGCCGCCAGACTCTATGGCCGGGGGAATGGTCTCTGCATCCACTAGTCTTTCAAGCACTCTGCCAAAGATGGGGAGTGCCGGACGTGGATATCATGGCATCGAGACTCAACAAGAAACTAGACAGGTTCATGTCCCGCTCAAGGGATCCGATGGCCTGCGGAACCGATGCGTTGGTTTGCCCTTGGCATCAGTTCAAACTTCTTTATGCGTTTCCCCCGCTCCAGTTACTACCCCGCCTGCTGCGCAGGATCCGGGTGGAGCACATACCAGTCATCCTGGTAGCTCCAGCATGGCCCAGAAGGGCATGGTACTCACTAATCTTAAGGATGGTAGTGGGAGACCCTTGGACTCTTCCTCTACGGCCAGACCTGCTATCGCAAGGTCCGATCCTCCACCCTGCCTTACGGCATCTAAAATTGACGGCCTGGAAGCTGAATCCCTGATTCTCAGGGGTAGAGGTCTGTCTCAGAAAGTAATCTCTACCCTAATCAGAGCCAGGAAACCGGTCTCTAGGGTGATTTATTACAGGGTCTGGAAGGCCTATGTAGGCTGGTGTGAGTCCAAGCGATGGCTTTCTCGCAAAATTACCATCGATAGAGTATTAAGTTTTCTCCAGCTAGGAGTGGATAAAGGATTGGCATTAAGCACAATCAAAGGACAGATTTCTGCTCTGTCAGTGTGGTTTCAGCGGCCGCTGGCCACCCACTCGCTGGTTAAGACCTTCCTTCAAGGGGTCTTACGTATTAGACCTCCAGTTAAATCCCCGCTTTGTCCGTGGGATTTAAATCTTGTTCTGTCAAGTTTACAGAAACAACCGTTTGAGCCGTTGGCTGATATTCCTTTGGTTCTACTGACAAGGAAGTTAGTATTTTTGGTTGCCATAGTTTCCGCAAGAAGAGTTTCGGAGCTGGCAGCCTTATCCTGTAAGGAACCATATCTTGTTTTTCATAAGGACAGGGTCGTTCTCCGCCCTCATCCTTCCTTCCTTCCGAAGGTCATATCCAGTTTTCATTTGAACCAGGATTTGGTATTACCATCCTTCTTCCCTAAACCTACTTCCAGAAAGGAAGGGTTGCTGCATACCTTGGATATTGTCAGGGCCATGAAGGCCTATCTTAAAGCTACAAAGAAGATCCGGAAGACAGATGTGCTGTTCATTCTACCGGATGGGCCCAAGAAGGGGCAGGCAGCTGCAAAGTCCACCATTTCTAGGTGGATTAAGCAATTAATCACTCAGGCCTACGGCTTGAAAGGGTTGCCTCCTCCAGTATCATTAAAGGCTCATTCTACTAGAGCCATGGGCGCCTCCTGGGCAGCACACCACCAGATCTCTATGGCTCAAGTTTGCAAGGCGGCAACCTGGTCTTCTGTCCACACGTTTACAAAATTCTACAAGTTGGACGTAAGAAGGAATACTGATACTGCCTTCGGGCAGGCAGTGCTGCAGGCTGCAGTTTGAGACCCTCGGATTCCGGGGGCTCCTCTTGTTCGAGTTAAATTTAAAAATTTTATTTTTCTCAACTAAGTTGGATTTATTATGATTTGAGTATATCTCTAAATTAAATCCTTTTGTCTTGGAGATGTTCTCCCTCCCCTCATTGTAAGCATTGCTTTGGGACATCCCATATAGTAATGAATATGCCGCTCTGTGTCCCGTGATGTACGATAAAGAAAAAGAGATTTTTAATACAGCTTACCTGTAAAATCTTTTTCTTGGAGTACATCACGGGACACAGAGCTCCCACCCCTCTTTTTTGAGGACCATTTTGGGAGGCATACTGCTTGCTACAAAACTGAGGTACTCCTCCTATGGGAGGGGGTTATATAGGGAGGGGCATTTCCTGTTTGAGATTGCCAGTGTCTACACCTGAAGGTACTCCATATAACCCATATAGTAATGAATATGCCGCTCTGTGTCCCGTGATGTACTCCAAGAAAAAGATTTTACAGGTAAGCTGTATTAAAAATCTCTTTTTTTTTGCTTACAGTTTTGGTGTCTTGCGCGGCGTTCATCGGGGGCCTCGTCAGGTCCAGGGTCCATCTGCGGCTTCGGGTGTCCTCTTCGGCGGGTCGGGCGTCCGTCTTCGGCGGGTCGGGCGTCCGTCTTCGGCGGGTCGGGCGTCCTCTTCGGCGGGTCGGGTGTCCTCTTCGGCGGGTCCGGCGTCCTCGCGTCTTCCCCGCTCGTTTCCCGCCACGAGTTTTGAATACTGCGCCGGCATATACCGAGCGCAGTACACTCGTGTAACGTCGGGCAGGCTCGGCAACTGTCGCGCTGAGGACGTCAGTGCGAGAGGCGCCGAGACTGCCCGAACGAGTGTACTGCGCTCGGTATATGCCGGCGCAGTATTCAAAACTCGTGGCGGGAAAGCGGGTATCGGCGTATATCGCGCACCCACGATTTTGCCCTGATTTTCAGGGCAAAATAGTGCGCGGTATACGCCGATAAATACGGTACATGTTTTTAGGGTGAACCTCCGCTTTAATAAGTTCTGTGTAAGTATCTTAGGGCCAGATTCACAAAAGAGATACGACGACGTATCTCCTGATACGCCGTCGTATCTCTGTGATCCGCCCGTCCTAACTATGCGACTGATTCATAGAATCAGTTACGCATAGATAGCCATAAGATCCGACAGGTGTAATTGACTTACACTGTCAGATCTTAGGATGCAATTTTATGCCGGCCACTAGGTGGCAATTCCATTGCGGTCGGCATAGAATATGCAAATGACTGGGAATACGAAACGCCGTAACGCACGTCGCATTTAAAAAAAAACGTCGGGCCGCCGTAATTTCGCGCAAAGCACGTCGGGAAATTTAAACACGGAGCATGCGCAGAACGTTCGGCGCGGGAACTCGCCTAATTTAAATGGTGCCCGCCCCATTTTAATTAGGCGGGCTTGCGCCGAGCGCATTTACGTTACACCGCCGCAAGTTTACAGGTAAGAGCTTTGTGAATCAGGCACTTACGCTGTAAACCTGCGGCGGTGTAACGTAAATGGGATATGTTACGCCGCTGCGGAGTAACGTAATTGTCTCTGAATCTGGCCCAAAATGTCCATTCCATTTTCCCTAATCCTCCACCTTGATGTTGTGGGTGTGTTGGAGTTTTTTTTTTTTTTTGTGGAAATTCTAGATGAATAAATCAGAAGTATATAGATATTTATGTAAAATGCATATATCAATATAGGTAAAAGATCTGTATTGTGATTAACGATTGTTTTGATGTTATATGATGAAATGTTTCTAAAATAAAAATGTTTTATTATAAAAAAGTAAAATGAAAAGGGCAGCCATGCACAACATTGGACAATAACAATAGGAAAACGAAGCTCCTCTTATGTAGGCACTGCGAATGGTTGTGTTTTAGCCATTTAATTTCAGCCAGTGTTTGATTTTGCTTTTGCTATGTCTGCCCTGTATTTTTAATATCAGGTGTCCTCAGATGCCAGCAATAGGATTTACACCACCTTGGTGCTGTGTGAGAAGAACCGGAATGGTGGAGCGCCCTCTACAGAGAGAGGAGAGAAGGATGCCAAGCGGGCACCATGTCCTGATGACCTCTTGATGGGCAAAGTGTTTCGACCTGAAGGTAAGCAGAGACCAGAGTTGGGACTTATTGAAGTGCCTAAAGGAGGGACTGTCTGATTTTCATAGCGACCAGTTTTTGCGATTTTTTCCCACAAATAGAGCTTTCTTTTGGTGGTATTTGATCACCTCTGCGGTTTTTATTTTTTGCGCTATAAACAAAAATAGAGCGACAATTTTGAAAAAAAAATCAATATTTTTTCCTTTTTGCTATAATAAATATCCCCCAAAAATATATAAAAAAACGTTTTTTTTTCCTCAGTTTAGGCCGATACGTATTCTTGGTAACATATTTTTGGTAAAAAAAATCACAATAAACGTTTATCGATTGGTTTGCGCAAAATTTATAGTGTTTACAAAATAGGGGATAGTTTTATTGCATTTTTATTAATAATTTTTTTTTTTTTTCCTAATGGCGGCGATCAGCGATTTTTTTTCGTGACCGCGACATTATGGTGGACACATCGGACAATTTTGACACATTTTTAGGACAATTGTCATTTTCACAGCAAAAAAATGCTATACAAATGCACTGTTTACTGTGAAAATTGCAGTTTGGGAGTTAACCACTAGGGGGCGCTGAAGGGGTTAAGTGTGACCTCATATGTGTTTCTAACTGTAGGGGGCGGGGCTGGACATGTGACTTCATTGACCGTGCTTCCCTATATCAGGGAACACACGATCAATGACAGCGCCACAGTGAAGAACAGGGAAGCTGTGTTTACACACAGCTCTCCCCATTCTTCAGCTCCGGGGACCGATCGCGGGACTCCAGCGGCGATCGGGGCCGCGGTGCTTCGGACTGGGTCACGGACACGTGCCCGCGACCCGTGGCTGGGCACTTAAAGAGGACGTACATGTACGTGCTTGTGCCCAGCCGTGCCATTCTGCCAATGTATATGTGCAGGAGGCGGTCCTTAAGTGGTTAATTTAACTTTAGTTTTAATATGAAATAAATGACTTTAGCCACAGCTGACTGTTCAGTTACCTGCTCTTCCCCTCCAGGTCCGTGCGACTACAAGCTTCTGAAGCTCCATGCCTCTGACATTCTTATGATAACCGGGAAAACTCTGAGAGTCCATGGTGATAAAGTGCTGGATGATGTTGCCAGGAGCCTAACCCCACGATTCAGGTAATTGACGGGTAGCATACATATGTTTTACCCCATGGCCAAGAGTTTGTGACCATTCTACCTATAAAAGCTTATTAACCACTTAAGACCCGGACTTTTAGGCAGGTAAAGGACCCGGACAGTTTTTGCGATTCGGCACTGCGTCGCTTTAACTGACAATTGCGCGGTCGTACGACGTGGGTCATAAAAACAAAATTGGCGTCCTTTTTTCCCCACAAATAGAGCTTACTTTTGGTGGTATTTGATCACCTCTGCGGTTTTTATTTTTTGCGCTATAAACAAAAATAGAGCAATAATTTTGAAAAAAGTGTAATATTTTTTACTTTTTTCTATAATAAATATCCCCCAAAAATATCTAAAACATTTTTTTTCCTCAGTTTAGGCCGATACGTATTCTTCTACCTATTTTTGGTAAAAAAAAAATTGCAATAAGCGTTTACCGATTGGTTTGCGAAAAATTTATAGCGTTTACAAAATAGGGGATAGTTTTATTGCATTTTTATTTATTTGTTTTTTTTACTACTAATGGCGGCGATCAGCGATTTTTTTCCGTGACTGCGGCATTATGGCGGACACTTCGGACAATTTTGACACGTTTTTGGGACCATTGTCATTTTCACAGCAAAAAATGCATTTTTTACTGTGAAAATGACAATTGCAGTTTGGGAGTTAACCACTAGGGGGCGCTGAAAAAGTTAAGTGTAACCTCATCTGTGTTTCTAACTGTAGGGGGGCGGGGCTGGACGTGTGATGTTATTGATCGTGTTTCCCTATAACAGGGAACACACGATCAATGACAGCGCCACAGTGAAGAACGGGGAAGCTGTGTTTTACACACAGCTCTCCCCATTCTTCAGCTCCGGGGACCGATCGTGGGACTCCAGCGGCGATTGGGCCCCGCGGTCACGGAGCTTCGGACCGGGCCGCGGGTGTATGTGTATCTCTTTAAGTGCCCGGCCCGCGACTCACGGCTGGGCATTTAAAGAGGACGTACCTGTACGTGCTTGTGCCCAGCCATGCCATTCTGCCGACGTATATCTGCAGGAGGCGGTCCTTAAGTGGTTAAATACCCCATTCCAAAACCATGGTCATTTATATACAGTTAGGTCCATATATATTTGGACACAGGCACAATTGTCATACTTTTGGCTCTGTATGCCACCAGAATAAAATTATAATCAATCTAAATACATTTGAAGTGCCGACTTTCAGCTTTAATTCAAGGGGTTGAACTTTAATATCAAGTACAAGTTTTAAGAACTGCAACCATTTTTATACACAGTCCCCCCATTTTTCAGGGGCTCAAATGTAATTGGACAAATGAATATAATCATAAATAAAATTTTAATTTTTAATATTTTGTTGAGAATCCTTTACTGGCAATGACTGCCTGAAGTCTGGAACCCATGGACATCACCAAAGACTGGGTTTCCTCCTTTCTGATGCTTTGCCAGGCTCTAGCTGCAGCTGTCTTCAGTTGTTCTTTGTGGGTCTTTCTGCCTTTAGTTTTGCCCTCAGTAAGTGAAATGCATGCTCAATTGGGTTGAGGTCAGGTGATTGACTCGGCCATTGCAGAATATTCCACTTCTTTTTCCTTTAAAAGCTCCTGGGTTGCTTTTGCAGTGTGTTTTGGATCATTGTCCATCTGTACTGTGAAGTGCTTTCCAATCAACTTTGCTGCATTTGGCTGAATCTGGGCTGAGAATATATCTCTAAACACTGCAGAATTCAGCCGACTGCTTCTGTCTTCTGTTACATCATCAATAAACACCAATGACCCAGTGCCAGTGGAAGCCATGCATGCCCATGCCATCACACTGCAAGCACCACCATGTGACCATAGATGATGTTGTGTGCTTCGGATCATGAGCTGTTCCAAGACTTTTTTCTGGTACAGAATAATCGTAGTTTCATCCATCCAAAGAATGGTCTGGAATATTTGGATGTTTTTTGGCAAAGTCTAATCTAGCTTTTCTATTCTTCAGGCTTATGAATGGTCTGTACCTTGTGGTGAACCCTCTGTATTTGCTCTCGTGAAGTCTTCTCTTGATTGTAGACTTTGACGCACATACACCTACCTCCTGGAGAGTGTCCTTCACTTGTCTGGATGATGTGAATGGGTTTTCTTTACCATAGAGAGGATCCTGCGATCATCCAACACTGTTGTCTTCTGTGGACGTCCAGGCCTTTTTATGTTGCTGAGCTCACCAGTGCGTTCTTTTCTCAGAATGTACCAAACTATTGATGTGACCAGTCCTAATGTTGCTGCCATCTCTCTGATGGATTTGTTTTGTTTTTAAGCCTTACAATGGCCCGTTTCACTTCCATGGACAGCTCTTTTAAACACATGATGTAGGTTCACAGCAATAGATTCCAAATGCAAATACCACACTCAGAATCAACTCCAGACGTTTGACCTGCTTAACCACTTGCTTACTGGGCACATAAACCCCCTTCGTGCCCAGGCGAAATTTCAGCTTCCGGCACTGCGTCGCTTTAACTGACATTTGCGCGGTCGTGCGACGTGGCTCGAAAATTGACGTTCTTTTTTCCCCACAAATATAGCTTTATTTTGGTGGTATTTGATCACCTCTGCGGTTTTTATTTTTTGCACTAAACAAAAAAAGAGCGACAATTTAAAAAATATATATATATGTTTTACTTGTTGCTATAATAAATATCCCCAATTTTTTTTTAAAAAAACTATTTTTTATCTCAGTTAGGCCGATACGTATTTTTCGACGTATTTTTGTAAAAAAAAAAAAAAAATTCGCAATAAATGACTGGTTTGCGCAAAAGTTATAGCGCCTACAAAATAGGGGACAGAATTATGATTTTTTTTAATTTTTTTTTTTTACTAGTAATGGCGACGATCTGCGATTTTTATTGGGACTGCGATATTGCGACGGACGTATTGGACACTTTTGACACAAATTTGGGACCATTCACATTTATACAGCGATCAGTGCTATAAAAATGCACCAATTACTGTATAAATGTGACTGGCAGTGAAGGGGTTAACACTAGGGGGTGAGGAAGGTGTTAAATGTGTATCCTGGGTGTGTTCTAACTGTGTGGGGGAGGGTGACTGGGGGAGGTGACCGATGCTGTGTCCCTATGTACAAGGGACACAGATCGGTCTCCTCTCCTCTGACAGCACGTGGAGCTCTGTGTTTACAAACAGAGCTCCACGTCCCTGCTGTGTTACCGACGATCGCGTGTACCCGGCGGACATCGCGGCCACCAGGTACACGCATCGGCTTCCCAGCGATGCGCCGGGACAGTGTTTACCCGCTGCGCGCCCCCCAGGGGCGCGCGCGGGTAATGCACTTGAAATGACGTCCAAAGACGTCCAGTTGGCACCTGAGAGCCGCGCTGTTGACGTCTTTTGTCAATAGCGCGGGTCTCAAGTGGTTAATTGATGAAGAAATATCGAAGAAGTACCCACACCTGGCCATGATACAGCTATCGATTTAATTGTCCAATTACTTTTGGTCCCTTGAAAAAGGGGGGTTGGCTATTCTTAAGAGCTGTAATTCCTAAACACTTCCTCTGATTTGGATGTACATACCCTCTAATTAAACCTGACAGGGTGCACTTTCAGCTCAAAAAATTGAGAACCAGCTCTCAAACATTTGTTGTCGGAAATTCGGACAGCAAATGTCCGATGGAGCCTACACACGGTCGAAATATCCGACCAAAAGCTCACATCGAACATTTGTTGTCAGAAATATCGATCATGTGAACGCGGCATAAGAGTCTTTGTTGCAAATGGCAAAATTCTTTGCTTATCATGAAGTCATTAGGAGTGTCAGCTTGTGGATTGAAGCTGGTTTTTGACATAAAGGTCCCTGACATCCAATCAGCCTCTGAATAACCTTCTTTACGATAACTGTCAGAACAGTGTTACAGGAATCTGGAAAAATGATTGTGTAAAATGAACCTGACCTGGTCTATTATGTTTCTAAGATAACTACATTGCAACAGCTGTGTTAATCTTCCATGTGGAGCCCCCTTGGATCGTCAACATAGGCTGTACATGAGAACCTGACCTCTGCTCTAGCCTAGATTAAGCAACGGCCTCTCACCGCACAAAGTTCTGTATCCATTAGTAAACCTTCCCATGTTCTCTGAAGTTCTGGCATTTTACAGTTGAATGAAAGGAGGGGGGGCAGAGCTTGATGTTTGGAGAGATAGGACTTAAAGCAGAAATAGACCCAATATGGGAAGCTCTGCTTGTTTCCCCCCTCCCCCTCCACTGCCATTTGACATCTTTTGGGGGAGGGGGGAAACGGGTACCTGGTTATGACAGGTACTCACTCACATCTCTGACTGATCTCACCACGGCAAAGTCAGCTGGAAGTTAGGCCCCCCTCCTCCTTCCCTCGCCTCCGGGCCATTCACAAAGCGCAGTGTGCTTCACGCATGCGCAGTAAGGAACCGGCTGTGAAGCCGGAGGTGACAGCACCCGACATCTGATTGAAAAATTGGCTGGGGCAAAGACACCACTGGATTTATGGACAGGTCAGTGTTCTAATAATAACCACTTAAGACCCGGACCTTTAGGCAGCTAAAGGACCCGGCCAGGTTTTGCTATTCAGCACTGTGTCGCTTTAACAGACAATTGCGCGGTCGTGCGACGTGGCTCCCAAACAAAATTGGCGTCCTTTTTTCCCCACAAATAGAGCTTTCTTTTGGTGGTATTTGATCACCTCTGCGGTTTTTATTTTTTGCGCTATAAACAAAAATAGAGCGACAATTTTGAAAAAAATGCAATATTTTTTACTTTTTGCTATAATAAATATCCCCCAAAAATATATAAAAAAACATTTTTTTTCCTCAGTTTAGGCCGATACGTATTCTTCTACATATTTTTGGTAAAAA
Organism: Rana temporaria; assembly: GCF_905171775.1. Classification (NCBI taxonomy): domain Eukaryota; kingdom Metazoa; phylum Chordata; class Amphibia; order Anura; family Ranidae; genus Rana; species Rana temporaria. The sequence continues at coordinate 31,535,515 of NC_053497.1, read as the reverse complement.
AATCGCAATAATCAGTTATCGGTTGGTTTGCGCAAAATCTATACCGTTTACAAAATAGTTTTATTGCATTTTTATAAATTTTTTCTTTTTTTTTTTACTACTAATGGCGGCGATCATCGATTTTTTTTCGTGACTGCGACATTCTGGCGGACACATCAGACAATTTTGACACATTTTTGGGACCATTGTCATTTTCACAGCAAAAAATGCATTTAAAATGCATTGTTTACTGTGAAAATGACAATTGCAGTTTGGGAGTTAACCACTAGGGGGCGCTGATGGGGTTATGTGTGACCTCATGTATGTTTACAACTGTAGGGGGGTGTGGTTGTAGGTGTGACGTCATCGATTGTGGTTCCCTATAAAAGGGATCACACGATCGATTACGCCGCCACAGTGAAGAACGGGGAAGCTGTGTTTACACGCAGCTCTCCCCGTTCTTCAGCTCCGGGGACCGATCGCGGGACTCCAGCGGCGATCGGGTCCCGCGGTCCCAGAGCTTCGGACCGGGTCGCGGGTGCCCGCCCGCGACCCACGGCTGGGTACTAGCACAGGACGTACCTGTACGTGCATGTGCCCAGGCGTGCCATTCTGCCGACGTAAATGTGCAGGAGGCGGTCCTTAAGTGGTTAAAAGTCAGCAGCTACAGTATTTTTTCTGAAGAAGCCTGGAGCTCCGCTTTAAAGTTCCACTACAGGCAAAATTTGAATATTGGATTCCGCACTATGGTATCGAGGAATACAGGAACATCTAGGAGGAGGAAGGAAAGGTTTGTGGTTTGATTAATTAATGTTAATGTTAATGTCTGGACATGTTATTATTCTTCTCTTGGGTAGTGTGTATAACATAGTCCTAGGATCCAAGGGGGCTTCATCAGGACACAGCCATAGATTTGTTGTTACCATAAAAACATTTAAAGGCAAGGTCTGGTTTATTTTAGCAATTTAGAAGAAATTTAATTTTCATTTTTCTATTTACCTCCTTAGGAATGACCCTCCGGGCCCTGCAGTATCTGGGGTGACTCAGGAGCTATCTCGCCTTGCAGACTTGCCTTCGGGGTCAATTACCTCCTTGTGCCCCATCAATGATCTCCAGCTGAAGGAGCTGGAGGTGGTGGATGGAGTCAGCCGGGCAAAGAGACTTGAAGCAGCACTACGAGAATTCACCTCCCCCAACAGCCCCCGATTTACATACCAGGTGAGATCATCTTCTGCCATTCTACAAAAAGCACAATACTGCAGATGTACATCACATAGACCAGGGATATGCAATTAGCGGACCTCCAGCTGTTGCAAAACTACAAGTCCCATCATGCCTCTGCCTATGGGTGTCATGTTTGTGGCTGTCAGAGTCTTGCTATGCCTCATGGGACTTGTAGTTTTGCAACAGCTGGAGGTCCGCTAATTGCATATCATTGACATAGACCATGCTGTTATTGTACTTATTGGGTGTCAACTGATATTGTTTTTCGGCTGCCTTTCAGGCCGATGGCTAATATTCTGGAGATTTAAAGTTTTTATTTTTACACTCTCCTTTTTAATGCAATTTTTTTTATCACTGTTATTGCTGTCACAAGGAATGTAAACATCCCTTGTCACAGTAATAAGCAGTGACAGGTACTCTTTGTGGAGGGATCTGGGGTCTAGAAGACCCCAAACCCTTCTTCTGCACTATTCAAAACTGCAAGATTGGCGTTTTTGAATAAGGATGAGATTAGGCGTGTCCGCAACACGCATGTGCAGAGCCCGCCAGGAAGTCGGCACTGCGCTTGGCTGTCACAGGCAGTGAGGCATTTCTCTATCTCTGCAGCCGTGGATCAGGAAAATGGCTCACAGCCTGCGATTAGCGCAGCGCAGTGCCAACTTCCTGGCGGGCTTTGCACGTGTGGTTTGCGAACACACCTGAGCTCATCCTTATTTTTAAATACTCTCTTTTTTTTAAAGCTGGTACCTTTAGACCCCTTTCACACTGGAGCGTATTGCAGGCGCTATAGCGTTAAAAATGGCGCCTGCAATCCGTCCCTTAAACAGCTGTCACATTCACACTGAAGCATTGCGCTAGCGGGACGGTAAAAAAAAGTTCTGCCAGCAGCATCTTTGGAGCGGTGAAGGAGCGGTGGGTTTACTGCTCCTTCACCGCTGCAGCCCATTGAAATCAATAGGACAGCCGGCTATACCGCTGGCAATGTGCTGCTGCAGCAGCGCATTGCAGTCGGTTTTAACCCTTTCTCGGCCATTAGTGGGGGTAAAAATAGCGGTGTTTTACCGCCGACGCTATGGGCAGCTCAGTGTGAAACGGGTCTTGGGATGGCAGTAATCCGGAAATGATGTCATGACATTGCTTCCGGGTTACTAGATCCGAGACCCGAACAAAGCCGGATCGGCTTTGTTCGCGTCTCCAGCCAGCCGGCGAATGTGACGGCTGGCCGCTCGGGTCTCCCGGTGGAATGCGAGACCTAGGCGGTGCGGTGGGAGGGGGGGATGTCCTCTCTTGCCGCTGCTTGTAATAACAGCCAAGTTGCTGCTTAGCTGCATTGGTTGTTATTACAAGAAAGCTGACCGTCCGCTCGAAAAAGATCGGTACCGGGGTGATGGCTGCAGGTGCAAGTATCACTCCGGTACAACCCCTTGAAGCAATATCGGTAAGTTTGTGACTGATACCAATTCTTCAAAAAAAGTGAATATCGGCGGCACTGATAATCGGTCGATCTTTAGTACTTATCTGTGTTCAATTCTGCCATTTTCCCTTGTAGTATCTACGCATGGAGCAGAGATCGCAGGTACTGAGTGAGCTGGATCGTCTTCGCTTCCTTACCTCTGACCAGTCACTGTGCCTCCTGCCAGAATACCAGCAGAGAATCAATGTGAGTTACAGGGGTCTGGGGGGGATTCATGGTGAATGCAATGGGTAGAAAAATGAATAGAAACCTCTAATAAAATGTCCAAGTCTTAGGAATTGTTAGCATCATAATTTCTAGTAGGGTTGTCCCGATACCACTTTTTTAGGACCGAGTACAAGTACCGATACTTTTTTTCAAGTAGTCGCCGATACCGAATACCGATACTTTTTTTAAATGTGTCCCCATATGCAGCCATGTCCCCCCCATATGCAGCCATGTCCCCCCCATATGCAGCCATGTCCCTCACATATGCAGCCATGTCCCTCTAGCCATGTCCCTCACATATGCAGCCATGTCCCTCTAGCCATGTCCCTCACATATGCAGCAATGTCCCTCTAGCCATGTCCCTCACATATGCAGCAATGTCCCTCTAGCCATGTCCCTCACATATGCAGCAATGTCCCTCTAGCCATGTCCCTTACATATGCAGCAATGTCCCTCTAGCCATGTCCCTCGATGCGGCAGGGGGGGGAAAGTATTCTATTTAGGTATCGGGGGTATTTGCGCGAGTACGAGTACTCCCGCAAGTACTCGGTATCGGTCCCGATACCGATACTGGTATCGGTATCTGGACAACCCTAATTTCTAGGCCATGTTATGCAGTTTTTGTAGCAAATGGGTCCAAGAAGTGGTCATTTGATGCTGTACTTTTATGCCATCTATAGCTACCCTGCTAAACTTCCATCTCACTCTGCTGTTGATATTCATTGTACAATCATCATTTACCTTGTACCTATTTGGCTCCCCTTGTCACATAAAATACATTTGTGAGTTTTTGGACCGGGCATGTCTGTTATTTGGGCGTAATTGACTATCTGGTTGCTTTGGATCTCTTTTAATGGCTCCATGTTGCTTTGAAAACTTGTGTGTTAAATAGATCCCTGTCAAACATGCAGCCTCTTGACACTTTTTGTGTGGCCCTTAGGACCCCTGCAGACACTTATGTGTTTCTCTATTGCCCTATTCTAGCAGTGATTTTTAGCAGCCCCATCTAATATGTCTCCAGTCAATTCAAATTCAAATAAGCTTTATTGGCAGGACCAAATACATGTTAGCATTGCCAAAGCAGTTGAGTTTGTATAAGAAAAAGGGAAGGGGGGGGGGGGTAATATAACTGGGAATTAACATAAGTCTGTGAAAGGATTTTACATGCTGTCTACTGAAGCATGTCCCCAGCCTCCAACATCTCCTATAGCATGCTCAGTCTGACAGTTTCCCCGTAGTCTGCAATCTTTGACCATCTCCTATATTATGTCTGCAGTTTCTGACCGTCTCTTGTATCATTGTCTAGAATCTCTGACTATCGCCTGTATTTTTTCCACAATCTCCAATCATCTCTTGTGTCATGCCCATAGTCTCTGACCAAGGCTGGCCCAAGACATTGTGCTGCCTGGGTCCAAGAATAAACCCTCCCCCCCCCCAAAAAAAAATCACACCCACCAAAAGGCCCTCACATCTATTATTTTATATCATGATAATTAAAACTAAAATTAAATTCATCAGGAAGTGAGATTTGCATGCAACAGCATTTTGTCTATATGCAAAATTCTATGACATACCATTATGTTCAATTCCAAGGGGTGGGCTAGGGCAGTATAGGGGCGGCCTAGGGCAGTATAGGGGCGGCCTAGGGCAGTATAGGGGCGGCCTAGGGCAGTATAGGGGCGGGCTAGGGCAGTATAGGGGCGGCCTGGGGCAGTATAGGGGCGGTCTAGGGCAGTGTAGGGGTGGGCTAGGGCAGTATAGGGGTGTGCTAGTTTGGTATATGGACAGGCTAGGTTGGTATGTGGGAAAGGCTAGGGTAGTATGTGGGTCAGGCTAGGGTAGTATGTGGGTCAGGCTAGGGTAGTATGTGGGTCAGGCTAGGGTAGTATGTGGGACAGGCTAGGGTAGTATGTGGGACAGGCTAGGGTAGTATGTGGGACAGGCTAGGGTAGTATGTGGGTCAGGCTAGGGTAGTATGTGGGTCAGGCTAGGGTAGTATGTGGGTCAGGCTAGGGTAGTATGTGGGTCAGGCTAGGGTAGTATGTGGGACAGGCTAGGGTAGTATGTGGGACAGGCTAGGGTAGTATGTGGGACAGGCTAGGGTAGTATGTGGGACAGGCTAGGGTAGTATGTGGGACAGGCTAGGGTAGTATGTGGGACAGGATTGTAGTATGTGGACAGGATTGTAGTATGTGGACAGGATAGGGTAGTATAAGGGGAATATTTACAGAATTATTTTGCGCGGCTCTTAGTTGATATTTGGAGTCGCATTTGAAGCCCCCTTATCAAAAAAGTTGACCACGACCATTATAGATTCTGGTAACTGGCAACCAGTCTATTGTAACTCCACTTTTGCAGCTGTGATTAGAACTGTGATTTATTCTAATCACGTGGAAAATAATTTTCAGCCAATGTCTTGTGTTCATATTGGTGGTTGGCATTTGTTTTCAGACCTAGAAGGTTACAGTGCTTGTTTGTCTATATCAAATTGTGTAGGCAATTAAAGGAGAATTAAAGTCTAGTCAAATTTAGGTAAATTTTATAGAAAGTTAAAGGCTAGTAAATCCTGTGGCCATCATGGCTTCTCTGTTTCATATTCTTGGCTGGATCTCCAGTTTAATGCGTTTCCCCTTCCTCCCCCCTGCAGGTCTTGCGCACTCTACAGTACATAGACGATGGCGGTGCTGTACAGCTAAAGGGCCGGGTGGCCTGTGAGGTCAGCTGTCATGAACTGTTGGTGACTGAACTAGTCCTGGATGGGACCCTGTCTCCTCTTAACCCTGATGAGATTGCAGCACTACTCTCATGCCTGGTCTTTCAGCACAAGACGCAATGTGAGCCGAAGCTAACGGAAACTTTGAAGCAGGTAAGGCTGAACGGTTTCAAAAAGCAGGACATGGCAGCATTTCACAGCATGTCAATTTGCTGGAGATATCTAACCGTTCCTTTTTTACTCCTTTGATTAGCCCATCTAAAAGTAATATTGTAGTTATAGGGATGCCTAGTGAGTCCAATCAGCCCCTGGCTTCTTGGAGTAAAGCCATTGGATACTCCCAAAAGTGAGATCTTCCCTCCATGATTCCCAACATTGTTCAATAGGGACTGTTGGAATTATGGAAGGGATATCTCACTGTTGAAAGTTTCCATGTGATATACAGTAAGAAGCCAGGGACCGACATGCATAACAAAATGAAAAGTAAATGAACAGAAGAGAAATCGATTTGATGTGACTGCCCTTTGGCTTTAAATCGGCATTGATTCTTCTAGGTACACATGCATATAGTTTTTTTTTTTTAAGGAACTCGGCAGGTAGGTTGCAGGCACTGGCTAGTATCAGAGCCAGATACACACAGGTTACATACGCCGCCATCTTTAGAGTGAGAACAATGGCCCAGATTCAGGTAGAATTTGCCCCTTTTTTACGGAGGCACAAGGCAACGTTTTTGCCCTGCGCCCCCGCAAATTTACTGCGCTACCCGCGATTCACGGAGCAGTAGCTCCGTAAATTGCGGGGGCGCTGTGTAAACTTGCCCTGCGTAAGGGCGCCTAATGTAAATGATCCCGTAGGGGGCGGGAATCATTTAAATTAGGCGCGCTCCCGTGCCGAGCGTAGAGTGCATGCTCCGTCGGGAAACTTTCCCGACGTGCATTGCGGCAAATGACGTCGCAAGGACGTCATTTGCTTCAGAGTGAACGTGAATGGCGTCCAGCGCCATTCACAAATCACTTACGCAAACGACTTTCCCGCGACGCGGGAACGACGGGTATCCTATAGCATTGGCTGCGCATGCTATTAGGATGTGCAACCTTACGCGAAACCCGACGTACGCAAACTACGTAAATTGCGCACGCAGGGCTCGCGCAACGTTGTGAATTGGTGTTAGTATGCAATTTGCATACTATACACTGAGCACAATGGGAGCGCCCCCTAGCGGTCATCGCTAGAATGCAGCCTAAGATCTGCGTGGCATAAGAGCCTTATGCCACGCAGATTTTAGGCTGCAGTCGGCGTTACGATGTTCCTGAATCAGGAGCATTCGTAACGCCAGGGCAAGTAAGCAATTGCGCTGTGTAACCTATGGTTACACAGGCGCAATTGCTTCTTGAATCAGGGCCAATAATTCTAGCACTAGACCACCTCTGTAACTCTAAATAGGTGATCTGTAAAAAATGTTAGTTGCCTTTGGAGATTTCTAAGTACCGAAGTTTGGTGCCATTACACAAGCGTGCGCAATTTTCTTTTTTTTGACAGTAAAGCGTGCGCAATTTTAATGTGTGATATATTAGGTATCTATTTACTCGGCGTAACATCGTCTTTCACATTATAAAAAGAATTCAGGCTAACGTTAGTTTTCTTTTATTATTATTATTATTTTTTTTATTCATGAAACAGTTTTTTCCCAAAAGAACACGTTTGAAAAATTGCCAAGCAAATACCGTGTGACATAAAATGTTGCAACAACCGCCGTTTTATTCCCTAGGGTGTCTGCGTATATAATATATACGCAGACACCCTAGGGAATCAAATGGCGGCAGTTGCAATTTATATATATATATATATATATATATATATATATATATATATATATATATAAAAAAAATCTTTGGGGGTCATTTTCTAGCAATAAAAATATGATTTTTACATGTAGGAGATCAGTGTCAGAATTGGCCTGGGTGGCAAGGGGTTAATTACCATGAGTAAGTAACATACAAATAATTATATATTGTTTTTAAGGTAATTTACTATATTTTCAAAAACTGTACTCAAGCAGGTGGCTTAACGGACAAATTACTGAAGTTTGAAGTTATAACTTCCAACCCGTAATTTCACAGTAAATAGATAAATAATAAATGATTATGTTATAACATATAGTAGTATAATATATGATTTAGCCTGATTAAAACATTACGTTTTCAGCAGCAGCAGAAGATTCTCATTATCCCTCTTAAAGGGTCACTAAAGGAAAAAAATGTTTTTGCTGAAATGACTGTTTACAGGGTATAGGGACATAAAAGTTAACTGATTCCTTTTAAAAATGATTAAAAATTGAATTGAATCTATCATATAATGTGCCTCTAGTTTCACGTTCGGTTTTAAAGGTACATACATGAAGTTCTGGGTGAGAGGTGAGTCGGGAAGACTCACAGAACAAAAACAACAAATCCAGGGCAGTGTTTTGTTTTTAAAATGAATCTGATTCATTCTGGGGAGTTTTAGACACACAGTAATGACAGCCTAGACCACCGTGAAAATCTCCCAGTACTGTGGTTATAAGGAAACAGGCAACCAGGAAGTGTGGAGATCACAGCAGAATTACAGCTACTTCAAAGCAAAAACGAACAATGAGGACATGAAACCAGGACTGCAGTAAGGTAAAGGAAGCTATTTAGCTAAAAAAAAAATTCCTTTAGTGACCCTTTAACTGTGTGAGAAAAAACATGGGATTGTGGGTAAATATTATACACACAAACCAATGTTTTTTGCTTCTAGTTAAGAGTGCTGAACTGGAGGGGAGTATTTGTCTTTTATACACATGCCCGCTTTTATGACACTGCAGTAAGAGGCGTGCCTCCACTGCAGCATTTTTATTGGATAGCTTGTTCCAAGGGTGCTTTACCATTGGTCCAAGGCTCCAAGCTGTCCATTGAGCTCATTGCTTCTGACAAGTGAGGAGAGGCACTGTGAGCTCATCCCCTTAGTCTGCTGCAAACAGTGTGCAGTGTTTAACCACTTGCCGACCGCTGCACGCCGATATACGTCGGCAAAATTGCAGTGGTGGGCAAATGGACGTACCTGTAGCCGTGACCTTGTCCGCAGGCCCCGCAAACTCGATGTTCGCCCTTGACCCGCGATTGTGTCACGGAGAGGCAGAACAGGGAGATGCCTATGTAAGGCATTTCCCTGTTCAGCCTAGTGACCCCTAGTGTTTAACCCCCTTCCCTGCCAGTTTCATTTACACAGTAATTGATGCATTTTTATAGCACTGATCGCTGTATAAATGACAATGACAATGGTCCCATTATTAATAAAAAAAAATCAATAAACAATTTGCCATAAATCCATCCCCTATTTTCTAGACGCTATAACTTTTGCTCAAACCAATCAATATATGCTTTATTGGATTTTTTTTTTTTTTACCAAAAATACGTAGAAGTATACATATCGGCCTAAAATGAGGGGAAAAAATATATATATATTTTGGGGATATTTATTATAGCAAAAACTAAAAAAATATTGCTTTTTTCAAAATTTACACTTTTTTTTTGTTTATAGCGCAAAAAAAACAAAACGCAAAGATGATCAAATACCACCAAAAGGAAGCTCTATTTGTGGGAAAAAAAGGACGTCAATTTTGTTTGGGTACAACGTCGCAATTGTCAGTTAAAGCGACGCAGTGCCGAATTGCAAAAAATGGCCTGCTCATTCAGCAGCCAATTCTTTCCTGGCTGAAGTGGTTAAACTACCCGCTCTGTATGTAGCTTCTGACAGGCTGTACAAGGAGCCCCGTATCTCCGGAACCATAGATGATAGGAGCCCTACATTTTGACCAGTGGTGGGGTAGGACTTCAGCTACCTGTAACCTTGACCTTCAAGGGTCGCCAAACTACGACCCTGACTTTACGTCCCTGGTAGGTTGTTCCAAACATCTTGGAGAACTTCTTGCAGATCTTTTGTGGAGGTAGATCTCAGATCTTTCTGTCTCTTCATGTAATCCCAGACATACTTCATGATGTTGAGATCAGGGCTCTGTGGGGGCCAAACCATCATTCCAGGACTTCTTGTTCTTTTTTACACAGAAGATGGTTCTTAATAGAAATTGGCTATATATATTATAGATATTGTGTTTTCTTGCAGGGAGTGAAGAAGGTGAGAGAGCTGGCTGAACGAATTGCGCTGATTCAGCGGGAATGTGGCCTTAGGGAGCCAGTGGAGGACTTTGTGTCGCAGTACAAGTTTGGCCTGACGGAGGTTGTGTATGAATGGGCACGTGGAATGGTAAGGACAGTTTACTGGTGGAAAGTAGTGATGGATTTAATATGATGAAAAGGCTGAGGCCCCAAAAATGTATCTTTAGTATTTGTAAGTCATGACCGACTCTCACTATACCGCAAGATTGTAATATTTTGAATGGGTTGAAATTTAACTTGTATTCACATCCATTTATGTAATTCCAGCCATTTGCAGAAATCATGACCCTGACTGACATCCAGGAAGGCCTTATTGTGCGCTGCGTACAGCGACTGGACGAAGCGTGTCGGGATGTACGTTCTGCCGCACGGTTGGTGGGAGATGCTACTCTGTGTGCCAAGATGGAGGCCGCCTCACAGCTCATCAAAAGGGATATAGTGTTTGCTGCCAGCCTGTACACTCAATGATCTCTCGCCAAGCGGTAATTGCCAACATTCTTGACTCGTTTCCTGGCTTCTTTGATAGTATTTTATAGTGCACGCTTCAGGGACCTTTAACAGTCAATGTGTTCCTGTTTTTACAGGAGACCAGCAGGTCCATATTTACCATAATAGTACTTTAACCACCTCCCATCCGTGCTATAGCCGAAAGACTGCTACAGCGTGGACCTAATTTCCCGGGAGAGTGTCCATGGACGTCAGCCAATGACAGCTGATCATATGATGTAAACCGAGCCGGTAATCGGCTATTTTTTCTCCTCATGCTTTTAGCTGGTTGTGCGGGGTTCACTCCTGAGTTGGCTCTGTGTGTCCATAGACACACAGGCCCGGATTCAGATACATTTGTGTATCTTTTGGCGGGCGTAACGTATCTCAGATACGGTACGCCGCCGTAACTTAGGGCGCAAGTTCCGTATGCAGAAAGAACTTACGCCCTAAGTTACGGCGGCGTAACGTCTGTGATCCGGCGTAAGCCCGCCTAATTCAAATGGGGATGATGTGGGCGTGTTTTATTTAAATGAATGGTGACCCTGCGTATGTGACGTATTTTACGAACGGCACATGCGCCGCTCGTGAAAAAATCCCAGTGCGCATGCTCGAAATTACGCCGCAAATCGTCATTGCTTTAGACGTGAACGTAACTTACGTACAGCCCTATTCGCGAACGACTTACGCAAACGACGTAAACGACGTACGTTTTTTACCTTAATGCAGACAATGCAGTAAGGTAAAAAAAAAAATTGCCTTTACAATCGCTTTTTGTTAAAAGAACAAACATCTCTGTAATTACCTGAAATTGCACAGAGCAGCCCCAAACCTCCTCTTCTTGGGTCCCTCCTCTCTGGCCAGTGCCCACCATGGAAAGTTGCTTCCCGTAGAGGCGCTCGTGCATGCTCTCTCCCGAGCCCTGCTGCGTCCATTGACACAGACAGCGAGATTCGACCTCACTCGTCACTGGAGTTGATTGACAGGAGCAGGAGCCAATGTCCAATGAGGAGGGAGGCCGTGGCGAGAGCCCTGCTCTTGTGCAAGTTGCTGGATCAGATCGGGCTTGGGTAAGAATAAAGGGGGGGGGGGGTCCTGCAGCAGAGAAGGATTTTTACCTTAATGCGTTAAGGTAAAAAACACTTTAGGCTTTAGAACCGCTTTAACTTTAAACTGATATGTTTTAAAGGCCTTTACCTCCTTCCTGCCCACCTCAGCAGCCCTGTAACTGGGCAATTACACCCAAGAAGCAGGAAGGTCTGCCTAATCATGTGATTGTTACAGTGGTCACATGATCGGGAGTTGTTCCCCCTCGGTTCCTGATTATTAGTACAGACCGAGCGCCGTCATCGACAGTTCAGTCTCTATGTGCGCTCTCAGCACAGAAGTTTATGCCACAAATAGATGCACATGTGTGACATGCGGGCGTTGAAGCCCACACTCTGCCTCCACACTAATGCGTTGCTTGAGCAGCAAGAGGTTAAAACATCAGTGGACAATTTTAGGTTTAATATTTTTAATGGCCACATACACTTTTAAGAGTTGACATTTTCGTTTTTTCACGGTATTTATTCGTCACAACCTCATCTTTTATATTTTCCAAAAAAATAGGAATTGGGGGCCAGATTCACGTAGAATCGCGGCGGCGTAACGTATCGTAAAAACGTTACACCGCCGCAAGTTTTCATCGCAAGTGCCTGATTCACAAAGCACTTGCGATGAAAACTACGCCGGCGCAAGGCGGGCCAATTCAAATGGGCGTGTGCCATTTAAATTAGGCGCCGGACCTACTGCGCATGCTCCGTTTTCGCAATTCCCGTCGTACTTTGCGCGCCGTGACGTCATTTTTTCGAACGGCGACGCGCGTAGCGTACTTCCGTATTCCCGGACGTGTTACGCAAACGACGTTAAATTTTAAATTTCGACGCGGGAACAACGGCCATACTTTAGACAGCAATACGATTGCTGACTAAAGTTAGGGCACCCAAAACGACGACTAAATTTGCGACGGGAAACTAGACTAGCGGCGACGTAGCGAACGCGAAAATCCGTCGTGGATCGCCGTAACTCCTAATTTGCATACCCGACGCTGGTTTACGACGCAAACTCCCCCCAGCGGCGGCCGCGGTACTGCATCCTAAGATCTGACAGTGTAAAACAATTACACCTGTCGGATCTTATGGATATCTATGCGTAACTGATTCTATGAATCAGTCGCATAGATAGAAACAGAGATACGACGGCGTATCCCCTTTGTGAATCTGGCCCTATAGTGTGTTTTTTTAACACAAAATTATAATTTTTTTTTTACAAAAATATGTATTTGTTAAACAGTAGCACAATTATCATGTGGAATAAAGAAAATACAACTACCACCATTTTATTCTACAGGGTCTCTGCTTTAAGGAAATAAATTAGGCTTTGTGGGTTTTAACTAATCTTCAGTCCTAAAATGTTTCTTTTTTTTTAAACATGTACATAAAAAAGGTGCCGGAAGTGAAAGGGTTAATGTACAATGACCGTTCTTTTTTAAATGAATGTTTTTATCTTCCTTGCTTCTCCTCTTAGTACAGCGGTAACTAATATCATGAAGTATAACTTATTATATTTCCCCAATTTTTCAGCATGATAAAATCTAGCCTCGCCTGGTAAACCATCCACCTATCAGCACGCAGTCCTGGAAAATGGCTTCCGAGTGGCAAAAATGGCCGCAGCGTTGAGTGCCGAGTCGTAACCTCTATGAGGTCTGCCTCTTGAGAGCGAGATTCGGAATCCTTGTCTCAAGAAGAAAACATGAGATTAGCTGTTATTTCAGAGGCCGGGATGAACTGCACAGGGCCTTTGTTGCTGTAAATTACAGCACTGCTTATAGAAATAAAGTAGTTGTGGACTCTTCTCGTGGTGTGTTTATTCCTTATGGTCTTAGGTGAACTGTCTGTGTTCCACCCTACAGCCAAACATAGACTTAGTTTATTAAAGTAGAATACATTTTTCACCTTTTGTTGCTTTCTAGGCTGACCATACATTACAATCTCACTTGGATCTACCAAACGTATGTAGTAGAAGTGCCTGCCTTATTGTATGATCAGTTTATATAGTGTATGTATGGCCAGCTTTAGAGCTGCTGATCTACTGCAGCTTCTTCCTGCCTACATGCACCCCAGCAACTTCTACATGGGTTTCCGGATGTGACAAGAGCCCAGCATGCCTGTGTAATGTGACCACTTGTAGCCATCATTGGGAGAGCAAACAAATCTTCCCCCTACTGAAGATACTGTATGTGGTTTTAGAAGATGAATGAAACTGTGCTAGTGGAAGATTTAAATGCTTTCTTATATGAAAAACACAACAAATTCCAGTCCACATGGTACACCTGAATGTGATTTACTACCTCACGGGTATACTGGAACGCGCATACTTCTTGGGAATACACTTCAGGATGGAACTGATTCGGAGTCGGCGGGAGCTGAGCAGGACCCAGACCAACCCCCCTCCCGCTCTCTCTTTCTTTCCTTCTCTCTGTTCTCTCCCTCCCTCCCCTCTCCCCCAGCTCTCTCATCTCTACTCTTTCCTTCCCTCTCTCCCCCCACACTCCCTCTCTCTCCCACAGAGGACAGGGGGAGAAGACAGCACGGAGCATGGGAGGAGAAGACAGCACGAAGCACGGGGGGAGAAGACAGCACGGGGGGAGAAGACAGCACGAAGCACGGGGGGAGAAGACAGCACGGGGGGAGAAGACAGCACGAAGCACGGGGGGAGAAGACAGCAAGGAGCACAGGGTGGAGAAGACAGCAAGGAGCACAGGGTGGAGAAGACAGCAAGGAGCACAGGGTGGAGAAGACAGCAAGGAGCACAGGGTGGAGAAGACAGCAAGGAGCACAGGGGGGAGAAGACAGCAAGGAGCACAGGGGGGAGAAGACAGCAAGGAGCAGGGGGGGAGAAGACAGCAAGGAGCACAGGGGGGAGAAGACAGCAAGGAGCACAGGGGGGAGAAGACAGCAAGGAGCACGGGGGGAGAAGGGAGCACGGGGGGAGAAGACAGCACGTGGGGAGAAGACAGCAAGGAGCACGTGGGGAGAAGACAGCAAGGAGCACGGGGGGAGAAGACAGCAAGGAGCACGGGGGAGAAGACAGCAAGGAGCACGGGGGGAGAAGACAGCAAGGAGCACGGGGGGAGAAGACAGCAAGGAGCACGGGGGGAGAAGACAGCAAGGAGCACGGGGGGAGAAGACAGCATGGAGCACGGGGGGAGAAGACAGCATGGAGCACGGGGGGGAGAAGATGGCACGGGGGGAGAAGGGGGCACAGGGGGGAGAAGACAGCAAGGAGCACGGGGGGAGAAGACGGCAAGGAGCACGGGGGGAGAAGACAGCAAGGAGCACGGGGGAGAAGACGGCAAGGAGCACGGGGGAGAAGACGGCAAGGAGCACGGGGGGAGAAAACAGCACAAAGCACGGGGGAGAAGAGAGCACGGGGGAGAAGAGAGCACGGGGGGAGAAGACAGCACGGAGCACGGGGGGAGAAGACAGCACGGAGCACGGGGGGAGAAGACAGCACGGGGGGAGAAGACAGCAAGGAGCACAGGGGTGAGAAGACAGCAAGGAGCACGGGGGGAGAAGACAGCAAGGAGCACAGGGGGGAGAAGACAGCAAGGAGCACAGGGGGGAGAAGACAGCAAGGAGCATGGGGGAGAAGACAGCAAGGAGCATGGGGGAGAAGACAGCAAGGAGCACGGGGGGAGAAGACAGCAAGGAGCACAGGGGGGAGAAGACAGCAAGGAGCACGGGGGGAGAAGACAGCAAGGAGCACGGGGGGAGAAGACAGCACGGAGCATGGGGGAGAAGACAGTAAGGAGCACAGGGGGAGAAGACAGCAAGGAGCACAGGGGGGAGAAGACAGCAAGGAGCACGGGGGGAGAAGACAGCAAGGAGCACGGGGGGAGAAGACAGCACGGAGAAGACTTGCAACTCCCCTGCCGCACCGATCACCCTGACTGCCCAGGTATTGGGTGAGTCATCGGAGCATTTCCCCCGAGTACAAGTACTAGGGGAAATGCTCGGTATTGGTACTGATACTAGTATCTGTATCGGGACATCCCTATATTTTATAATGTGCTAGTATGCGATGCATACTAGCACATTATGGCATTGTCTTAGAGGTGTGTGTTTTTTTTTTCTACAGTGGTTTACTACTGCTTGAAAAATAAAAAAGAGGCATGAGGAAGGCAGTAGTGAACACCTACCGGTAGCTGCTATTCTGCCCTCTGAAAAACGATTCCATGTGGATTACTTTTCTGGGGTGGTGTTAAACATTACCGCAAGTATGAAAGAGCTTTTAGGGGGCAGTAAAGACATGTATTTGAGCTGCATTTTATAGCTTTCCCTTAGCCCAGGTTCACACTGAGCTGCGGGAATGAAGCCATGTGAGTTCAGCTAAACTCGCACGATTTCACTCCCGCTTGTCAGTCCCGATTTCGGCCGCGATTACAGAGACATCTGTGCAGTTTCCGAAATCGCAAAAAGTAGTACAGAAACTACTTTTTGAAAACGATGCAGCGCCGCAGATGCGGCCGGTGCCATTGCCGGCAAATGCCGCCATTCACCTGAACAGGGCTGTACTGCAGCTGTGTGTGATGCATGAAGTTGCGGCACCGCGGCGTGTGTTTTTTGGGAGGAAAAACTTGCGGTGAGGGGACTTTTTTTTTTTTTTAGAGGGGTGTGGGCTGGGGGTTGCCTCTTCACCACCTGTCAAACGCCCTCTTGAAGTGGTTGCAAACCTTTTACAACCACTTTAACCTACAGGTAAGCCTAGATTAAAGCTTACCTGTAGGTGCGACAAATATCTCCAAAACCTACACGTTTAGGAGATATTCGCAATGTCCCCGAATGATGCCTTCTAATGCGCATGCGCTGTCTTGAAAGGGCACGCTGTGCTGTTTCAAGCTGGGGTTATGCCGTGACTGGCGGCTCCCGCACGCATGCGCAGGAGTGACGTCACGCGACTCCGGACAGTCACAGAGCTGGAGTTCTTGGCCCAGGAAGGAATAGGGGTGAAGAATGGATGCTCATTGCCAGCGAGGAAGACGGGGACATCACAAGCTTCTCCTGCAGGTAAGTGTCACATAATGGCCCATTATGCTTTACCTTTTCAGGAAAACAAAGAGGAAGTAAAACCAATCAGGGTTTACTTCCTCTTAAAAAGCGGTCCACCATCAATGACTCTCCAAGGGGGCAACTCAAATGTGAGTGAGCCCTTCGCCTATCCCCTGAGACCCAGATATCCCCCTCCATGGTGCTCCACCATCATTCCTCTAGTTCTAGGAGTGTAACCTTGTCCCTTTAATCCAGGACACATATGAATTACACAGGTTCTGTGGCTAATATAATGCAGATAAGTGACTTAAATTAGCACCGTGTAGGTTTTGGAGATATCAGCCACAGAACCTGTGTAATTAATATGAAGCCCACCACAACCCAAACGCCTATCCCTCCTAGCAGAGGATATGTAATACACTTCACACGTTTTTAATGGCAGCCCTTTATTTGTGATCTCTGTACTTTACTACTACTACATCATCATAAATCCCACCACAGGGATCAGAAGGCGCTTCTGTGGGCGCTCTAAATGATGTCACCGCAACCGCGGCTTCTAATTGGACGGAGCGCTCGATGTGTGGCGGAAGTATAGCTAGAGGCGGGACTAGTCCGACACGTGGGGCGGAAGGATACGCTCGAATGACCTCCGTGATTGGCGGGCGTGATGTGGCTCCTTTCTGTTGGTTGGTAAATAGAGACCTCGTTTTTTGCGTGACGTATAAGGAGCGCGACCGGCATTCCAAACAGGTAAACAGAGCTATAAGTTGTCCTGTGCATGGATTATCAGTAAGGGGACAGAGGGGTCACTTATAGATGGGTTCATTGACTCTGTGTGCATGGTGACATGAGGTGGTATGCAGACAGGTGGTGGGTCATGCATTGCTGTTGTTGCCAGGGGTAACCATAGCAGAATATCACTGTTTCAGGACCACATATACTATACATAGAACATGTTTTTCTTACATTGTTGCAGGCTGGACCAATATAACAATGCAAAAAAAAAAGAACATACCTGGAATTCCTATTTACCCTGTTGTTGCCCATGTAACACATCTGTGTGGTGGCATTTAACAGCCATGTGCCGCACATGTGTGTTGCTGGGCTCCCTACATGCTCCCATCACAGAGACTGAGCTATCAAAGACACCTCGCTGTCCAAACTAACGATCGGTAGCTGGCAGGATTGTCTCCTGATCTGGTGGTCACTGTCACAGCCATTCCCAGTGGTCACATGATCATCAATTCTTCCCATCCTAGGGGCATTAAGAACTTTTTAAAGGGACACTGGGGCAGGTGGGAAGAGGTTAAATATATATGTTTACGTATTAGATTATATGATTCCATATACCTAATACATTTTAGAATGGAGCGTTATAACCTTTGTCAATTTTTTATATTTTTTTGCTGTCTTTTTCCCATTGGTGAGTAAGGATGAGCTTCGGCGTGTTCGCATAGAACACGTGCAGAGCCCGCCAGGAAGTCGGCACCCGCGCTGCGCTAATCACAGCCAGGCAGACATTTCCCGATCTCTGCAGCAGAGCATCGGATAATGTCTGCCTGGCTGTGATTAGCGCAGCGCGGGTGCCGACTTCCTGGCGGGCTCTGCACGTGTTCTATGCGAACACGCCGGAGCTCATCCTTATTGGGGAGATAAATTGTTAATCTAATGCACTCACTGCACCCCCTGTATAATGTAAGCTCCCATCTTGCGTGTGGGCATCTGAAGCTCACTCTAGTCTCTTCCTGGATATTGTGCAACTGGCTACCCAGCATGCACCTTCCGATCTCACGCCTGCGCAGTGACAACAAATCACAGCGTACTCGGCGTATTGCAGGTTGCCTTGGCAGTGGCGTTGTCTGAGGAAGATCCCGCCCCGTCCTAATTGGTGTGATGCTGCACCGATTTCAAAAAGTAGTTTCTGTACTACTTTTTGAGATTTTGGGCCACGATTTACATTGACATCTGTGCAGAAACCTGCACAGATGTCTCTGAAATCGGGACTGACAAGCGGGAGTGAAATCGTGTGAGTTCAGCTGACTTCTCACTAGGGTTATCCCGATACCAAGACCGAGACCGAGTACAAGTACTGATACTTTTTTTCCAAGTACTCGCCGATACCGATACTTTTTTTTTTAATGTCATGTGACAGTGGCAGTATTTTTTAAAAAAATATTTTATTACAGTGATTTTTTTTGTTTTTTTAGGGGGGGGGGGGGTGGATTGTCAGTGTGTGTGTTTTTTTTTTTTTTTTAAATATTTATTGCAATTTTTTTATTTATTTTTTAATCAGCCCTGTTGGGGGTCTTAGGAGAGATATCAGGGGTCTTAACAGACCTCTGACATCTCCCCTTTAAGACAGAGAAAGGGACTAAGGACACAGATTCCCCAGTCCCTTTCTCTGCAGCCTCAGCTGAAATGAATGGAGAGAAGCTCCTCTCCATTCATAAACTGAAGCATCGTAAACACAGGTTACGATGCTCAGTTATATGAATGGACAGAGTCAGTGATCACTGACTCTGTTCATTCTGAAAAGGTAGGAGCTGGGTTTAGCGGCTCCTACCTCCGCTCTCAATCCTGACAGATTGAGGGGGGAGAGAAGACGGGCACGGAGCGGGGGGAGAGAAGACGGGCACGGAGCGGGGGGAGAGAAGACGAGCATTGGGGAAAGATGGGCACGGGGGAAAGATGGGCACGGAGCACGGGGGAAAGACGAGCAGGGGGAAAGACACAGGGGGAGAAGACTTGCAACTCCCCTGCCTGCCCAGGTATCGGGTGAGGTATCGGAGCATTTCCCCCCGAATACAAGTACTCGGGGAAATGCTCGGTACCGATACTAGTATCGTTATCGGGACATCCCTACTTCTCACGGCTTCATTCCCGCAGCCCAGTGTGAACCTGGGTTTATATCCCAGGAGCCAACGGACGGGAAGATATAATGTACCTCACCAGTGGTGGTCTTCATTAACCCTACAAGTACTAAACCTTAAAAAAAAAAAAATTCTAATGGCATAGCGATCAGCAACAACTCTGCTTTATTCGGAGGTCACAAAACATATTGACCCTCACATCTGGAGTAGTAAAGAATCAAAGCATAAATTGAACATTCAGATTATATTAAACAAGCTTCTCCAGTCTATAACATGTACTAAAATATAACTTGCTAGAGGTCTAGTTAGGTGGTCACAGAGGAAAGATGGAACGAGAAATCATTATTTTGCCACTTTGTCCACCCAAGAACAGTCAACTCCCACAATGCTCAGAGGGACCAACAAAATAGCAGCATAGCCGACCACAACCACCATCAGAAGAAAGAGCTGACAGCTTTATTAATAACACCATTAGATGACTAACGAGGTCTTTGCCCACCTTCTTCCTTTCTCCCAGGTATCCCTCAGCTCTCAGTATCATGGTTTTACTGCCACCCAGCTTGACGGAGGAGGAGGAGTCTCTGCAGCGGAAGTATGCCAAGCTGAAAAAGAAGGTTCGTTAAATCCGATGTGAAAAAAAAGTCTGAGGGATATTGTGACAGCATAATGTAATATTTTCCAAAGGGTTCAGTTAGTGATAAAAGATCGATCCACTAAAAACTGGGATGTTTTTAGTGTTAATATCCAAATACTTACGGACTGTAACAAATTTCTTGCTTGATGAACGCAATTATGAAGTGATTGTAACAGGGCTGTGGAGTCGGAGTCGGAGTCGAGGAGTCGGGGGAAATTTTGGGTACCTGGAGTCGGAGTCGGCAAACAATGCACCGACTCCGACTCCGACTCCTACTAAATTTAGATTGGAATTAAAAAAAAAAAAAAAGCAAGTTTAAATGTCCCAATTCACAAAAAGTTATAATTAATGACTTCTCTACTGTAAGAATAAAGACCAATGCATGCAGTGCCTCACGTAACCGCAAAACGAACACGTTAAGTGACCGTGAAGAAGCATGCTTTTCATGTGCTTCACTATATGGCACGCAACGCACAATTAGGAGCTGCAATACTTATACTTTCCATAGTGTTGTGTTCTGCTTTTACAGGGAACGCATGTTAGAGAACCAGTAAGTGTCCAAATAAAAAAATTCCAACAGGAGTTTTATAAAGCACTAAAAGAAGTTTAAAAGTATGATCGCTCATCAAAACTTACTGTTGAAGAAGCCATCCTTGTTTATCCAGAGATCGTTAGTGATGTGGCCAGAATAGTTACTGCAATGCCACCCACCCAAGTCAGTGTCGAAAGATTATTTTCAGCCCTAAAAATAATAAAGTCTGACTTAAGAGCCTCTATGAAAGAGGATCTGGCAGAGGCAATTCTCTTCCTTAGAACTCTACATTGAATTGATTAGCATTTGCTAAGCCTAGAACTACATTTCAAGATTAATATAAACCATTTCTAGGTTTTACAGATTTTGTTTTTGGTTCATTATAGATAAGCTTTGTTTTTGTTCTAAAACAACCAAATAATGTGGTTTGTATTTTTGAACTGGTAAAGATCCTGTTCCTGATGTTTATGCCTGCTGCTACTATCCAGTCACTTGATTGTTTTCATTGTGTTTGTCTTTTGCTTAAACTGTGCAATACAGTAGACTGTTGGCTTCCCAGCCAGTAGTCCTGTGGTAGGTTGCGTTTCTTTCACTCAAGGAATGTATAAAATACATTCGCATATTAATACAGAGGAGTCGGGGAGTCGGAGTCGGAAGTACATAAAACTGAGGAGTCGGAGTCGGAACATTTATCTACCGACTCCACAGCCCTGGATTGTAAAGGCATAATTGTTTTTATCTTAATGCATTCTATGCATTAAAGTGGATGTAAACCCTCACATATACCCAGTGAAGTGAACAGCTTCAGATGATACACAGTTCCGCTTTAAAGTACCATTCAGCTCCAACACAGATCCTAATGAGAGTGTTGATAACCACTTGTCTACCACGGCGGGACGAAGACCCTCTCATTCTTAGGCGGATGCCATATAATGTTGCGCCTTCCCGAGCCACTAGGGGGCGCGCTGCGTCACTGAGAATCCGATGCGCGTACCCGGCGGCCGCGATGTCCACCGAGCACCCGCGATTGCCCAGTAACTGAGCAGGACCGTGGATCTGTGTGTGTAAACACACAGATCCACGTCTTGTCAGGGAGAGGAGACCGATGGTGTGTCCCTTGTACATAGGGACACCGATCGGTCACCTCTCCCAGTCAGTCCCCTCCCCCCACAGTAAAATCACTCCCTAGGAAACACAATAACCCCTTGATCGCCCCATAGTGTTAACCCCTTCTCTGCCAGTCATATTTATACAGCAATCAATATATTTTTATAGGGCCAAATTCAGAAAACACTTACGCTGGCGTATCTATGCGCCCTATTCACAATACTAGATACGCCTGAAATATGGCTTCTTCCGACCGACGTAAGTCTTAGTACGCCATCGTATCTTGGGTGCATATTTACGCTGGCCGCAAGGGGCGCTTCCGTCGATTTACCCGTCGAATATGCAAATGACCTAGATATGCCGATTCACGAATGTACTTGCGCCCGTCGTATTAAGCTACGCCGTTTACATAAGGCTTACGTCCGGCGTAAGTTTACCCCTCATAAAGCAGGGGTAAGTCATGTTCAGGTATGGACATGGACGTCGATTTTTACGTTGTTTACGTAAGTCGTACGTGAATGGGGCTGGGTGTAGGTTACGTCCACGTCACAGGCATTGAGCCGGCGTATGTTAGGGAGGAAATTTAACGTGATACTAAGCATGCGCACGCATGCGCCGTTCGTTCGGCGCTTCATTTACATGGGGTCACTATTCATTTAAATACATCACGCCCACCTTCCACCTACTTTGAATTAGGCAGGTTTACGCCAGCCTATTTACATTACGCCGGCGCAACGTTGTCGGCAAATGCTTTGTGAGTACTGATCTTCCCTCTCTATGTTACGTCGGCGTAGCGCATATCAGATGCGCTACGCCGCACTAAAGATACGCCGATGTATCTGAATCTGGCCCATAGGATCGCTGTATAAATGTGAATGGTCCCAAAAATGTGTCAAAGGTGTCTGATGTGTCCGCCGCAATATCGCAGTCACGATAAAAATCGCAGATTGCCTCCATTACTAGTAAAAAAATAAATAATAAAAATGCTATAAATCTATCTCCTATTTTGTAGCCGCTATAACTTTTGTGCACACCAATCAATATACGCTTATTGCAATTTTCTTTTGCCAAACATATGTAGAAGAATACGTATGGACCTAAACTGAGGGGGAAAAAATGGATATTTATTATAGCAAAAAGTAAAAAATATTGTGTTTTTTTTTTTTTTTTTCAAACTTGTCCCTCTTCTTTTGTTTATAGCGCAATAAATTAAAAACGCAGAAGTGATCAAATACCACAAAAGAAAGCTCTATTTGTGGGGAAAAAATTATAAACATTTCATTTGGGTACATCGTTGCATGACTGCGCAATTGTCATTCAAAGCGCATCAGCTCTGAAAAATGGCTTGGGCAGGAAAGGGGGTGAAAGTGCCCTGTAGGCAAGTGGTTAAACAAGCTACTAGCAGGCAGGGCCTCCATCAGGGGAGTACAGGCATTGCACCTGTAGGGGCCCGAATGTTCCCAAGGGCCTTGCCGCCGCGGTGATGTACAACACTATGACAAGCTGAGAAAAATGAAGTTCAATGATTCCGAGAATGCGTCAAATTGATTCCAAGCATGCATGGTTTTTTTTTTGCGCATCGGAATTGCATACAGACGATCAGAACTTTTCCCATCGGAAAATTTGAGAACCAGCTCTCAAATTTTTGCTGTCAGAAATTCAGACAAAAAAAAGTCAGATGGGGCCTACACACGGTCGGAATTTCCGTCCAAAAGCTCCCATCAAACTTTTCTTGTCGGAAATTCCGATCGTGTGTACGCGGCATAATAGTGTGATTGAAGGTGGAATTACATTTGCGTTTTTGGAATCATTAATGGCAAGTCTAATTCCGCGCATTGGTTAGAATCTGTCCATTTGTACTCATGTGTCATTTATATTGCAGAAAAAAGCACTGCTTGCCTTGAAGAAACAGACATCCACTAATCAGACAGCCCAGGCCGGGATCAAAAGATGTGAGTTGTTTCATATTGTCTCCATGCTTTGTTTTTTTATCCTAAGGCTCCATTCACACCTAAGCGTAGGGCGTACAGGCGTTTTTACAGGCGATTTTTACCGACGTTTTTGTCGTGCGTATATGCGCGTTTGCGCACAGTGGCGTTCGACGTTTTTGTACTTTGTCTTTTTCCATATTAGCCAATAAGAAAAATGATCATCCCTGACATCACTTGTTGCTCTCCTAGGAATGTTTTATTCCTCTTCCTGGGTGAATAAAGTCATAATGTCATAAAGGACAGGGTGCTGCTTTACCATGCTGATGAATTTTTCAGCATCCACGCCAGAAAGGATTTCATCCAATTCAGCCTCCATGCTGCTATGCTGCTGGACTCCAATGTATTTTTACAAATAAAAATGGTGATTTGTGGACTTCCTGTATGATATTATGTACTTTTTTTTTTCCATTTCCTGTATTGGATTTCAGCAACACAGGCGTCAAAACGCTTGTACAAGCGCGTGTTTACGCGCAATACGCGCGTATCAGGCGTTTTACATTGACTTCAATGTAAAAAAAAAAAACGCTCAAATACGCGCATATCGCGCGCTAGGAGCGACAAAAAAGGGTCCGGAACTTTTTTGAGCTACAGGCTACAGGCGTTTAGGCGTTCAGATGTGAACCATCCCCATTGCCTTTCATTACTTTTCGTCCCTCTGGCGTTTGTGCGCGTCGCGCTACAGGCGTAAAAACGCCTAGGTGTGAATGGAGCCTTAGGCCTCATGCACACAGGGCAATAAACATGCGGCTGACAGAGGCATTTAATGCCTTTTTTTTCTGCCTGTAAACTCCCCTCTATATTAGCCGGTGTCCTTGCACACATACACTTACTGGCCACTTTATTAGGTACACCTGTACATTTGCTTAGGAACACAAATTGCTAGTCAGCCAATCATGTGGCAGCAACTCAATGCATTTAGGCATCTAGATGTGGTGAAGATGACTTGCTGAAGTTCAAACCAAGAATCATAATAGGGAAGAAAGGGGATATTAGTGACTTTGAATGTGGCATGGTTGTTGGTGCCAGACAGGCTGGTCTAAGTATTTCAAAAACTGCTGATCTCCTGGGATTTTTCCACACAATCATCTCTAGGGTTTACAGAAAATTGTTCGGAAAAGAGAAAATATCCAGTGAGCGGCAGAAAATACCTTGTTGATGTCAGAGGAGAATGGGCAGACTGGTTTGAGATGATAGAAAGGAAACAGTAACTCAAATAACCACTCGTTACAGCCAAGATTTGAATCGTGGATGTGCAGCCGACAAATCTGCAGCAACGGTGTGATGCTACCTCTGAGGAACTTTCCAACACCTTGCTGACTCTATGCCATGATGAATTAAGGCAGTTCTGAAGGTAAAAGAGGTCCAACCCGGCAATAGCAAGGTGTACCTAATAGATGTTTTACAAGTAATTAGAGGCAGAAAAAAACATCACTTGTGCGTTCAGAAGAGGAGCATTGTGGCAAAAATATGTTAGACACGCATAAGCGCTTGATCGTTCATTGATTCCAATGGCCATAATTAATGATTATTCTGGCCAATGGAATGAATGAACAAATAAACACTTGGTGTACCTAAGACCCCTTTCACGCTGAGGGCGTTTTTTGCAGGTGCTATAGCGTTAAAAATAGCGCCTGCAAAGCACCCTAAAACGGCTGTTCCTCACACTCCAGTGGAGCGGTGCGCTGGCAGGGCATCAACAAAAGTCCTGCCAGCAGAGGAGCGGTGAACTCACAGCTCCTAATGCGCTCCTGCCCATAGAGATTAATGGGCAGCGCCGCCGCCAAAATGCTGCTGCAGCGAGCGGGTTTTAACCCTTCGGGCGCTAGCGGGGGGGTTAAAAGTGCCCCGATAATGGCCGAATATGACGGTAAAGCGCCGCTAAAAATAGCAGCGTTTTACCACCGACGCTAGAGGCGAAAGGGCTCTAAACACATTTTCAAAACACAACTTTTTCCTTACCTGAAGCTAAGGTGTCCAGGGGAGGAAAAAAAAACATCCTGTGTGCATGAGGCCTGAATCTTTGCATTTCTTAATTTCCTTCCTCTCTTCCTTAGCGATGTCTGACCAGCCAGCAGTGGATACGGCCACAGCTACAGAACAGGCTAAGATGCTGGTGAAGACTGGAGCCATTAGTGCTATCAAATCTGGTACCAAAAACAGTGGATTCAAGCGTTCCCGGACTCTGGAGGGCAAACTTAAGGTCAAAACTAGCAGCACATTAATATCTAACAGATACACTACCTGTGTGTTTTCTCTTGGTGCAACCTCCAGTAGATGCTGAATACAGTGTGCATTGCGATAACTTCCAATGTTGGGCTGGGAGGAGGGGGGTACTTTAACATGCATTTACAAAAAAGCTGCCCCCTCCCTTTAACGTTATGTTTTCCAAAGCTAATGGGCACTACACATTTGCTACCTCTGGGGAGGGGCAGGTAGATTCCTTGGCGCTATTATATGTGCGCCTTCCCTCTGTTATCTTACCATTGCTGTCTGTATCCTCATTAAATGATATTGGATCCCAGTGCTGTGCCTCTGTTTGGATTTGGGTTGTCCAGAAGATATACATTTTATTCTCTCCTTCTTGTTTCTAGGACCCTGACAAAGGCCCAGCTCCAACTTTCCAGCCCTTCCAAAGAAGTGTCTCTTCTGAGGAGGACCAGACCGAGGTAATGCACCAATCAGATACCTGTCTTTCTTGTGCATACTTATCTAAAAGGTGGAAGCTGGGGTGTGGTTGCTGCAGGAAACCATTTGCTATCTCAGTTATCTTTTTTTTTTTTTAACAATAAGTTATTCGTTTATATAACTTATTTTTCCCTGTCCAGGCCTCACGACGTACCCAGAGAAAGTCACTTTATGAGAGGTGAGGCTGGTTTTGATTTGTCTTCTATTGCTACCAATATCTGTATCCTGTTAAAGGGGGATTCCACCCTTGATTTTTTTCTTTTTTTTTTTTTTTTAAAGTCAGCAGCTACAAACACTGTAGCTGCTGACTTTTAATAAGGACACTTACCTGTCCTACGATCCTAGCAGCTCCCAGCGCCACCATCCTCAGCAAGGGAAACAGGCAGTGAAGCCGTGCGGCTTCATTGCCTGTTTCCTACTGCTCATGCGCGAGCCGCGCGGCTCTTTGTGAATGGGCTGGCTGCTCTCTGGGATACACACAGTTCCCAGAAGGCAGCGCGCCCCATTCACCAGAAGACACCGTGACTAGGACGGAGGAAGTAGACCCACCGCGGACGATGAAGAGGCGGATTACGGACTTACCAGAAATAGTGGTTTCTTTGCGGAAGTATAATAAAAATTTGTTTCCAATATTATTTATTTTTTTAAAGATTTTTGGTAAAAAAAAAAATTTCAGGGTGGAACTCCACTTTAAGTGTAACGCCCCGTACACACACAAGCTTTTTTCCCCGTCGGAAAAAACATCCGTTCCGCTCAAGCTTGCCTTGCATACACACGGTCACACAAGTTCGGTGAACTTTTGACTGTGCCAAGAACGCAGTGATGTAAAAGACTACGACAAGCCGAGAAAATGAAGTTCTATGCTTCTGAGCATGCGTCGGAATTTTGCACGTTGGAATTTGTACACACGGTAGGAAATTCAGATCAGATTTTTTCCTGACGGGAAAAGGGAGAACCTGCTCTCTATCTTTTTCCAGCAGTTTTTCCGTTGGAAAAAGTCTGATGGTGCATACACACGGTTGGGATTCCCGACCAAAAGCTCTCATTGGACCTTTTCCAATGGGAAAAACGATCGCGTGTACGGGGCATAACTTGTGCTACCACTGTGTGGAAATGGTGCAGACAATGTAAGAAAGCTGCTGCCACTATATAGCGTATCCATGGCTTCTAAATAAATGATGAACAGTGGGTAGTGTTGTGCTGTCAATGAAGTTCAAATAATACTGTATCGAAATCCTATAAGTGATTCCTATATATCTCAAAGGTAGAAACAAACATACTGTACATATCAATGGTTGACCATGAACAAAAAACAATATATCTGTAAAACTAACGATGCAGAGAAAAAATGAATAAACAATTATGATGATGTCTGTGCCATATTGTGATTATGTCTCAAGGACGGACATACATAGATCTGCTCACACCCTACGTGTTACGTCACGCCCACGTGACTTCTTTAGAGGCTCCGTGGGTGTGACATAATGCGTAGGGCGTGAGTGGAGGCATACGGATAGGAACGAGTTCAGTTCAATTATGATGATGTCTGTGCCATATTGTGCTTATGTCTTAAAGGGGTTGTAAAGGTACAATTTTTTTTTTTGTTTCCTAAATAGCTTCCTTTACCTTAGTGCAGTCCTCCTTCACTTACCTCATCATTCCATATTGCTTTTAAAAGTCTTTATTTCTTCTGAGAAATCCTCACTTCCCTGTTCTTCTGTCTGTAACTCCTCACAGTAATGCAAGGCTTTCTCACAGCTCCTTTCTCTATCTGCAACGTAGAGAGCGTCCTGACTTTCCTGTAGTCCAAGGGAGGGGGCGAGCACGACACTCCACACCAGGGAGAAAGCCTCGCATTACTGTGTGGAGTTATAGACAGAAGAACAGGAAGTGAGGATTTCTCAGAAGAAATAAGGACATTTAAAGGGGTTGTAAAGATATAAAAAAAATGTTTCCTAAATAGCTTCCTTTACCTTAGTGCAGTCCTCCTTCACCTTACCTCATCCTTTGATTTTTGCTTTTAAATGTCCTTATTTCTTCTGAGAAATCCTCACTTCCTGTTCTTCTGTCTGTAACTCCACACAGTAATGCAAGGTTTTCTCCCTGGTGTGGAGTGTCGTGCTCAACCCCTCCCCTGAAATACAGGAGAGTCAGGACGCCCACTAACACACAGCTCCTTTATCTGCAACATAGAGAGCGTCCTGACTCTCCTGTATTCTAGGGGAGGGGTCAACCACGACACTCCACACCAGGGAGAAAGCCTCACATTACTGTGTGTAGTTACAGACTGAAGAACAGGAAGTGAGGATTTCTCAGAAGAAACAAGGACATTTTAAAAGCAAAATGGAAAGATGAGGTAAGTGAAGAAGTTATTTATATAATTGTGCTTCATGTATCCCTTCACTATTGATTGTGAATGTTCAATATTCAAGGTGACTTAATCCACTCCTTCCCCTGTCACCTCTGTGTTCTCTAGCCTCTCACCTCAGATATTCTTGGTAGCAGCATAAAATTAAATCCCTCCCAGGTGCTGTAATGCATTAAGGTCGCCTCTGAGGGGGGTCCTCTATATAGATTCCTCCAATGTTCTGCTTCCTGTCAGGATGGTATAGGGTGTATGGTGCTCCTAGGCGATCCTCTCCTATATCCTCTCAATGAGGTTGTGAAAATGGCATAACATCCACGAGTACCGAACTCGTTCCTGTCGTAAAACATCACTTCTGGTATGCCTCCACTCATGTCCTACGTGAGTGGAGAACGCCCACGTAGCCCCTGAAGAAGTCACGTGGGCGTTTGAAAAGGCATCTGCCATATACCTATGCTGAGAAGTTCTTTAATACATTAATTTCGGTGTATGGTTGTGTGTACACTGGGGCAGCATTATTTGCCAGTTACATATGCAGGCTCTGCTTCCTGCTATCAATTTGCCTCTCTTAGCTTTGTAAGCTCCAGTGAGCGATTGCGAGACCCTGAAAGAGAGCTGGAGGATCGAGAGAGTGACAAAGACACTCGACGTGGAGAGAGAGAGTCATTTGACAGAGAACGAGACCGCGGCAGAGATCGGGAGCGCGAAAGAGACAGGGATCGGGAAAGAGACCGCAGTGATAAAGATCGCGAGAAAGAGCGGGATCGCGAAAGAGAATTCCATAGAAGTGAGTAAAATATGTAAAGACGCTGGCTGCTTGTAATTGCCTAAAAGTTAGGCTTACTGGTATCACACTTTTTTATCTGTAGTTTTCCTGTATGTCTTCAACTTCATTTATTTTTTCTCAAATATATTCGGTTCACTTTGTTTTTCATCCTCCTTGTGTTCGCCTTCTCATAAATTCTGTTTTAACCTGTTGCAACTCTAATGTGCAACTTCAGAAGTGTGGGCTTAACAGCCACTCACTGTGCAAATGTGTCGCTGCATGGTCAATGTTTCTCTGCTGAGAATGCCCTCACTTCATGCTTCCAGCAGCTCTCGGTCTAGACCAGGGGTCTCCAAACTGTGGCCCGAGGGCCAGATGTGGCCCTTTGCATGCCTTTATCCGGCTCTTGGGTTTTTATTCCTCCCACTGATATGAGGCACTATTCTTCCCACTGACGCCAACAAGGGGGCACAATTTCCTTCACTGTTACCAATGATGGGATACAATTACTCCTGCTAATAGGGGCACTACTCCTTATCCTACTGACTGCAAACTCTGAGGACATATTTACTCTCACCAATGCTGGGCCCGGGAATTTTTTTACCCCTGCTGGCCACAATCTGGCCCTTCTAAAGTCTAAAGGACAATAAACTGGCCCTTATTTTGAAAATTTCGGAGACCCCTGGTCTAGACTAACTATCATTAGCCAGTGGGACTGGCTCCCATGTTTTCCACATGCTTGCCAATCCTTCCCACCCCTCGAGGGTTCAGAATTTGTAAAAAGGAATGCTGGGGCAGGTGAGAAGGGCTTAAAGAGAACCTCAACCTGTATAAGCAAATAGAGGCAGGTGGAGGATAAAGGACTACTCACCAGTGTTGCCTGTGGTCTCCCCGCAGATGATCTTTTCTTCATTACTGAGTGACCATGCCTTGTTCTGCACTGTGTGGAGGTGGCCATCTTGGTATTGGCAGGACTTTACTTGGTGAAGTCAGAGCATCCCCTTTGATGACTGATGGGGTAATGGTCAAGAAATGACAGGAGAGGTGGAAGAAGCACAAAACCACAGCGTGAATAACGCAGAAGCAGGGAGATCCTTGCACTGGGTGTCTTTAGGTACAGCTTTCTCTTCAGCAAGGAGAAAAGTGAGCCGTACAGACTCTTTTTAGTCGGAGGCAGCACTGCCTTCTGTAAACGCCTACTAGAGGTAACAACCAGTTTTGAGGCTCAGGGGACAGGGTACTGCAAAATCTAGATGTTTCCTGGAAAGAAGATCGCAAAGCTTGACCAAACAATGCAATGCAATACAACTTGACTGGTTGGCTGTGCAGTGCATTGTGGGAAGTTAAACCCTAGCTCCACATTTGATATCCTTTTAAAAAGGTTGCTTGGGCCAAACTGGCCCAAATGAACTATTTACTGCACTAATAGGTGCGTTGCTGGGAGTGCTGCATATAAACTTTAGTTAGCCTAGGCTTCATACAGTATACTTTGCTGTGTTCGGAATGGTACAGGGACTTTCTTTCCCACGCCCGGAACAAAATAGAGTCTGGCTGAGCGCTGCTTAGCCATTCACAGGATAGCTTTGTGTTCTATGAATGAATACAAGCTTCCTTCTGATTGGCTGAGGCATGGGTTGGTGACTTAATCTGCCTGCCTCTCAGCTTCAAACGAGATTTTGTATTCATTCATAGAATACAAAGCTTGCTGTGAATGGCTGAGCAGCAATCAGCCTGACTCTACTATGTGTCGGGAGTGGAACGGGAAGTCAGAACACATTGCCGTATACTGTATGTGGCTGAGGCTACATACAGTTAATATAGTGTGCCCAGCAAGGGCACCTGTTAGTGCAGTAAATTGTTTGTTTTAGGCCAGCTTTGCCCAAACTAACTATTTAAAGGCACATTAAACATGAAGTTATGCTTTAAGATAAAAATAGATTTTATGTAGTTATATCAGTAGTATTTTAATATCTGTGTTATGATTTTTATTTTATTTTTATTATTACACAGTAAAACCTTGGTTTGAGAGTAACTTGGTTTGAGATTGTTTTGCAAGAAAAGTTATATATTTTTTTTATAAATTTTGACTTGATATACAAGCGATGTCTTGATATAAGAGTAGCGTCATGTCACAACTGAGTTGGTACAACATTTAGAAAATCACATGGTTGATTAAAAGAGGCACATCTAAGTATGCAGGGATCCGGGGTAAAGCTGTCCACATACACCATCCTCCTCACCTCCATTGATGTCGTCCCATGAGCGGTTCAAGCCTCGCTTTCAGATCACTCTACTGCAGGGTAGTCTTCCCAGTCACGATTGAAGACTGATAGCGGTGAGTAAGATGGTCTATGTGGACAGCTTTACCCCGGGTCCCTGCATACTTAGATGTGCAACTTTTAATCAACCATGTGAATTGCTAAATGTTGTACCTTCATTAAATGTAACCATATTGCTACACTTAGAGGCGCCTCTCTTCTCTTTTATACTCTGTGGCTCCTGCTGGATTTTGCTTCTACTCCCCTTGTAGAGGCTTCCATTTGTGAATGGACATTTTTTGGTTACACAACCTATCACGTTGCTATAATTTTTTTTACATGGACTATAAACTCATTTAAATTTCCATTATTTCTTATGGGAAAATTCGCTTTGATATACAAGTGCTTTGGATTACAAGCCTGTTTCTGGAACTAATTATGCTCGAAATCCAAGGTTTTACTGTATAAGTAGCCTGAAGGGTGTTTTTTTTTATAGAAATACAGGTATTTAAATAGCTGACTTTTCCTGAAAAATGCTAGCTGCTAGGTTTAAAAATTCATGCAGATTAGAAAATTAAAAATGTTTGACCTTTGTCTTTGCCTCCAGAAACTAAAAAAAATAAAAAATTGGATCGGCATGCCAGGTAGTGTTTTTAGGAAAAGTCAGGAATAGCATCCTACAATCCTCTTGGTACAGGTTTAGAAATATGAAGGCAAAGCTATAGGCCAGGGTTTGAACGTCTTAGGCCCCTTTCACATGTACGGATCCCGTGAGGATCCGTACATGTGTATCCGCTTGCTCAGCGGGGATCGCTCTGTTGATCCCTGCTGAGCCAGCAGATGACAGGGCAGTCCCTGCACACTGTACAGGGACCGCCCTGTCAGAACTCCGCTCTCCTCTGTGGGGGGATCGGATTAACACGGACCGTCTGTAGGGATTAATGTATGCCCCCTTTTCATCCGTAAAACGGATGGATGGAAAAGCGGACATACAGGTGTGAAGGGGGCCTTTAAGATCCCATCTGTGGCACAGTGGCGGTGCGTCCAAAGAGGGCGCAGGAGCACCGCCCCTCTCGCTCCTGCACCGCCACTGAAAAACAATACATAGATTCATACATTGCATGAATCTATGTATTGTCGCTGCTTCCCACTATTCAAATGGCCGGCCCCCTGGTGAGCTGAATAACGGCAGCTGGTTGGCTGTGGAAGTGTCTATCAGAGCCAACGGCTTCCGAATAGTTAACCAGGGGACGCTGCGTTAACCGGGGTGTGCGTGCACTGGTTAACACTGACACGCATTTCAGCCAATCGGGTTCACCGGATCTGGTTACCAGTAACCTGATTGGCTGAAGCGACATTGAGGGCGGGACTACTTCGAGGGAACGTGGAGGAGGATCTGAGGATGGCTGACCGAGAAAGGTAAGTGCCGGGGGGGGGGGGGGGGGGGCAATCTGGCGGCATTTTAGGGGCAAACTGGCGGCAATTGATGGGCACAGTGGCGACAATGGCATTGCACAGTGGCTGCGTTTGGCATGGCACAGTGGCGACAATTGATGGCACAGTGGCGACAATTGATGACACAGTGGCTGCGTTTGGCATGGCACAGTGTCGACAATTGATGGCATGGCACAGTGGCGACAATTGATGGGCACAGTGGCTGCGTTTGATGGCATGGCACAGTGGCTGCGTTTGGCATGGCACAGTGGTGACAATTTTATGGCACAGTGGCAGCAATTGATGGGCACAGTAAGGCTGCAATTGATGTTTTTTTTTTCGTTTGTTTGCTCCCCCCCAAAAGTTTTGAGCACCAGCCGCCACTGGTTGCAGACATATCAGTTGCAGCATGCTGAAACTTGTAGTTCCTGCACAGATGACTTCTGCCCACATTACTCATATCTATATATCCTTCAATATTTTGTAGGGTCAGATACTTTCTCGGACCGCCGGGGTCCCAGAAAAGGGAACACCGTATATGTTCATGGTGTCGGCATGAAGAAGCAGATGCTCACAGACGCCTTCTCCAAATTTGGGAAAATTATCGACCTTGCCATGGACGATCAACGAAAGTAAGAAAACACAAGGGAAATATTTGGGAGGGGTGTAGCTATAACTTATACAAATAAATGTAACGGTTGTATCTTGTACACAGGTGTGCCTTTGTTACATTTGACAAGATGGAATCTGCAGATCAGGCCATACAAGAGGTAAGAGCTGGACAGGGTTTTGATTGTTTGTCATTTGATGCCCCGTTAGTCCAATATATGTGATTTAGAGGATCTTCAGCTTCAGAATGGGTATTGTTTAATGTTAAAGGGGTTGTAAAGGTACGATTTTTTTTTTTTACTTAAATGGCTTTTTTTTTACCTTAGTGCAGTCCTCCTTCACTTACCTCATCCTTCCATTTTGCTTTTAAATGTCCTTATTTCTTCTGAGAAATCCTCACTTCCTGTTCTTCTGTCTGTAACTCCACACCGTAATGCGAGGCTTTCTCCCTGGTGTGGAGTGTTGTGCTCGTCCCCTCCATTGAACAGCAGGAGAGTCAGAACGCCTACTAACACACAGCTCCTTTTCCTATCTGCAACGTAGAGAGCGTCCTGACTCTTCTGTAGTCCAAGGAAGGGAGCGAGCACGAGACTCCACACCAGGGAGAAAGCCTCACATTACTGTGTGGAGTTACAGACAGAAGAACAGGAAGTGAGGATTTCTCAGAAGAAATAAGGACATTTAAAAGCAAAATGGAAGGATGAGGTAAGTGAAGGAGGACTGCACTAAGGTAAAGGAAACTATTTAGGGAAAACAAATTGTACCTTTACAACCCCTTTAACCACTTCAGCCCCGGACCATTTTGCGATTCGGCACTGCGTCGCTTTAACTGACAATTGCGCGGTCGTGCGACGTGGCTCCCAAACAAAATTGGTGTCCTTTTTTCCCCACAAATAGAGCTTTCTTTTGGTGGTATTTGATCACCTCTGCGGTTTTTATTTTTGCAGTGGGCATTGAACATTTTAGCTTGAAAGCGCACCGCTCGCCATAGCCTATCCTAGTATAGATGTATACATGTGAAAGCCTCAGTCAATTCCGCTCCTCGGGCCATGCCCTCGACATGTTTCGCCCAACCCACCAGGGCTTAATCTTAAGAGTCCCCACACTTGTGTTCCATTGAGAAGCAAAGTGGCAGATGAGATTTGTAGTTCTTATATTCCCATGTCCTGTGAATAGATGATGAAGCTGTGCAGCCATGCCAAATGAATAACTATACAGAATGCAGTGGGAACATGCACCCCCTGATCTAAGTAAGCAGAGATGTGGTTTGAGGGTGGGGTTACTAAACAATGGCACCATGTTTCACCTGAAATTAGATTGTGACACAAAACTTGGTCAGAAAGGAGTAATTGGTGCCATCCCATGTGCTCCAGAATTGACATTAATTTTAATGGGCTGCCAAACGTACCGGAAAAAAGGATAGCACCGCACCATAAAAAATCTTGTACTTTTAGAACCACGTTAAGCGATATTTATGTTTTGTGATTTGAACTTTCTTTGTTTTTCTCATGAGATAAAATAGCACCTATATCTTACAACTGAGCTTAAAGTGGTTGTTTAGCCACTTAGTGTTGCTGCTACAATCCCCTCTGTTATAGTAAATGCTGTGCCCCAGTGTACAGTATGTGTAAAAAAAATATGCCACTAAATACCTTATGTTATAGTGTCCCTCGGCACTCATGTGACCGGCCACCTTTCTCCTCTCTTGACCTGACAGCAATGCGGGCAGGGCCGAGAAACCCCCACTGATGTCAGCCAGGAGGAGGAAAGAGGCGAATGCTCACGTGAGCGCCAAGGGGCGCTATAAAATAAGGCATTTAGCAGCATGTTTTTTACAAAGCACACTGGGGCACAGCATTTAATATAACAGAGGGGATTGTAGCAACAAACTTAAGTTATGATACCAGCAGGAAGGGAGGGGCGGGCGCTGGTACAAGCAGACAGGCAAGGAGGGGGGGGGGGACAGATGAGACCTGCAGAAGACGAAGGCTTGTAAACTGACCACGGTGTCAGGGCTCAGCAGCCATGATAAACCGTGTTCAGTTTACATGGAGGAGGGCAGAATCAGCCAGGTTTTTCAGATGATGAAAGAGACAAATTACACAGCACAAGCACTATGCTGTATACAATGCTTTAAGGGAACAGGATCAAATTTTTTTTTAACAGACAGTAACGGATGCTTTAATGTGTTGTGTTAATATCACTATATTTATGTGTTTGCCCTTCCATGTGCTTCTTGCTGAGAAGGCCAGTTATAGGTGGGGGCAGGGGCCATTTGTTTGTTACTGGTGTAAATATGGTCTGGGGACACACTGGGCACCTTTGCTGCCACTGTGCTGGGTGTCCAGTGTGCTCCTGTTTCTTTAAGGGGGATCGGGCTGCCTCCAGGCCCACCTGCCCCTCATCTATCCATTGAATGCATGTGTTCCCACTGTGGAGACGCTCATAAATTCAGCAGTGGCAAGCATACACAGGGTGACGTGAAGAGGCCTTGCAGCTTACGCATGCGTTTGCAAATGCGTGCTAACTGAACCCCTGTTTTTAACGCAGACTGTTGGGCATGTTTATTTGGTTGGTCAGCAGACTGGTTAGTGAGTCGAGCTATGGAATGTTCTGTTTTTGTCTTTTATAAATAATATCACGGGGCAACAGTATAGTGAATTGTCATCACATCTTAATGATGGAAATGGTTGCTGAAAGCCTGTAGCCTGGCCTATGAAATCCTGGGGCCCAGTTGAGACATAGGTGGTTCCTTTAAGTCAGGGGTCTCCAAACGTTCTTAACAAAGGGCCGGTTTATTGTCCTTCAGACTCTTCGAGGGCCGGACTTTGGCCAGCGGGAATGAAAATTTTCCTGGCATCATTGTTAGTAAACATCTGGTATTAGGGGGAGGAATAGTGCCGCATTGCTGGTATCATAGGGAGGAATAGTGCTCTATTAGTTGTGTCAGCGGGAGAAGTGGTGCTTCATTGTTGGTGTCAGATGGCAGAATAGTGTCTCGTATCAGTGGGAGGGATAGTGCCCCAAGGGCCAGATAAAGGCAAGCAAAGGGCCGCATCCGGCCCTCGGGCCGCAGTTTGGAGACCACTGCTTTAAGTAATGGGGTCCAGGAGCTTAACTGACCTTTTGTGAGCTGCACAGGAGGTCGATCAGCCCGGTTTTCAGTGTAGTGAAAGAGACTCTGGGCAGCAGTGCTCAGCAGGAAGCAAAGCTGGCATTGATAGAACTTGGGGAGAGACTCCAATGTATTACCTCTCACTGAGTCTTCCTCATTCTTTCTTGTTCTTCTGAGTTTCACTGAATTATTCCTGCTTTTGTCTCCTTCACCAGCTTGATAACACCACGATCGAAGATGTCACGATCAGTGTCAGCATCGCTCGGAAGCAGCCGATGTTGGATGCCGCCATTGAGAAATCCGTCTGGGGCCAGTTGGGTGAGTATTGAGACTCTGTGTGTGCCGAGTGCCCGGTGTAATATAGTTGTGTGGTTATGGGAGGTAAAAAAAAAGACAAACACCTATCAAGATAATTCAACCCGAGCTGTAAACAAACATAAAGGAAAAAATGTAAAAGCATTTATTATGCCCCGTACACACGATCGGAAATTCCGACAGCAAAAGTCTGATGTGAGCTTTTGAACGGAAATTCCGACTGTGTGTATCCTCCATCGGAATTCTGCTGTCGGAATTTCCGCCAACAAAAGATTGACAACTGGTTCTCAAATTATCCGTTGGAAAATACGATTGAAAATTCCGATGCATGCTCGGAAACAATTCAACGCATACTCGGAAGCATTGAACTTAATTTTCTCGGCTCGTCGTAGTGTTGTACGTCACCACATTCTTGACGGACGAAAGTTCAGAGACCTTTTGTGTGACCGTGTGTATGCAAGCCAAGCTTGAGCGGAATTCCGTCGGAAAAAACATCCAAGGTTTTTCGGACAGAAAATCCGATCGTGTGTACGCAGCATAAGCCATAAAAAAAAGTGGCTGATTTCTTCATCATTCTCGTAACACGCTTTACTAATAATCAGCAAATGCCAGGAAAGATAAAGATCAGTTTATTTACAGTTGTTTTTTCTTAAAGCCGGACTTCAACCTTTCTTTCAGTCTTGCGCAGTTGTACCGGCTCCTCTCCTGTACTGAAATTGCTCATTCTGATTTCACTGTGAGCATTTCACAATGCGATTTAGAATCTGCGCATAAACGGATTGTAAAGCTACGGTTTTTATTTTTTTTAAATAACCCCAACCCCAAATGGCACCAATCCTCTAATTCTGGGGTCCCTCGTCAGCTCTCGCGGCTCCTCCCTACATCGTATAACCCCCTAGGAGAAGCGCTCTCCGGGGGGTTACCTTGCGGGTGTGCTCCTGAGTCCAGCATTCGGCCTCCTTAGACTGTATTGTAGGACTCGGCCCAGCCCCCGCGTCATTGGATTTGATTGACAGCAGCAGGAGCCAATGGCTGCGATGCTATCAATCTATCCAATCAAGAGCCGAGAACCCCGGGCATAAGCAGAGCGCGTCTCTGCCGTGGGAATTTGTAGGGTTCAAGTGAGTAAAACTGGGGGCCCGGTCACTAGAAGACGTTTTTTTCCCTTAAAGCATAAGATGCATTAAGGTAAAAAACCACGAGGGTTTACAACCACTTTAACCACCTCAATACTGGGCACTTTCACCCCCTTCCTCCCCAAGCTGTTTTTTTTAGCTTGCAGCGCTGTCACCCTATTGAATGACAATTGC
Source organism: Rana temporaria (assembly GCF_905171775.1). Lineage (NCBI taxonomy): Eukaryota > Metazoa > Chordata > Amphibia > Anura > Ranidae > Rana > Rana temporaria. The sequence continues at coordinate 31,497,153 of NC_053497.1, read as the reverse complement.
GCGGTCATGCAACGCTGTACCCAAATGAAATTTTCATAATTTTTCTCCCACAAATAGAGTTTTGTTTTGGTGGTATTTGATCACCTCTGCGGTTTTTATTTCTTGCGTTATAAACAAAAGAGGAGCGACAAGTTTGAAAAAAACACAATATTTTATACTTTTTGCTATAATAAATATCCAATTTTTTTTTTTTTTTATTATTTTTTTTTAAATCCTCAGTTTAGACCGATACGTATTCTTCTACATATTTTTGGTTAAAAAAAAACACGCAATAAGCGTTTATTTGGTTTGCGCAAAAGTTATAGCGTCTACAAAATGGGGGTAGTTTTATGGCATTTCTTGGGAGTGATTCTAACTGTTAGGGGGCGTGGCTACGAGTGACACGTCACCAGTGTTGTAAGTAACGGCGTTAAAATAAACGCCGTTACCTAACGCAGCCCCTTTTGAGGGTAACGAGTAATCTACCTGATTACTCTTCCCCTCACGGTAACGCCGTTCCCATTACTTGGGCGGCATTACCGCAATTACACCTACCTGTGTCAGCAGCCGTTGGCCATCCATTATTAAAAAAGCGCGCCTCCTCCTCTGACTGTTCCGTGAAAGGCAGAACACTAATTTTCCCAGCAGAGCCTCTGTTTAGTGTTCAGCCTATCACGGATGCCTTCTCATCCTCGGACGAGAGGACATCTGTGATAGGCGAACACTGAACAGAGGCTCTGCTGGGAAAATGACTGTTGCGCCTATCACGGAACAGCCTGAGGAGGAGGCGCGGCTTTTGAATAATGGATGGCCGCCGGCTTCCTCTCCCCTCCTCCTCCCTACCTCACAGTCCGGAGCCGCCAGGAGGAGGCCGCCTGCTTAAGGACTGCCGCACGATCATTTACATCGACAAAATGGCACGGCTGGTGCCTGGGTGGTTGATGGTCTGGGGAGGCATATCCATGGAGGGACGCACAGACCTCTACAGGCTACACAATGGCACCCTGACTGCCATTAGGTATCGGGATGAAATCCCTGGACTCAGTGTCAGACCCTACACTGGTGCAGTGGGTCCTGGGTTCCTCCTGGTGCATGACAATGCCTGGCCTCATGTGGCGAGAGCATGCAGCCAGTTCCTGGAGGATGAAAGAACTGTTTTTCAATTGAATGGCCTCCACGCTCACCTGACCTAAATCCAATAGAACACCTCTGGGACATTATGTTTCGGTCCATCCGGTGCCGCCAGGTTGCACCTCAGTCTGTTCAGGAGCTCAGTGATGCTCTGGTCCAGATCTGGGAGGAAATACCCCAGGACACCATCCGTCGTCTCATTAGGAGCATGCTCTGATGTTGTCAGGCATGCATACAAGCACTTGGGGGCCATACAAACTACTGAGGACCATTTTGAGTTGTTGCAATGACATTTCAGCAAAATGGACGAGCTTGCTGCATAATTTTTTCACTTGGATTTTCTGGGTGTCTTTGAATTCAGCCCTCTGTAGGTGGATAATTTTCATTTCCATCAAGCGATGTGCCATGCTTTCATTCCTAATGCCGGGTACACACCATCACTTTATGTGATGAAAAAAAATGACGTTTTTAAAAACGTCACTTTAATTGACTGTGTGTGGGGGAAAACGTTGTTTTATGTCTTGTAAAAAACGACCAAAAAAAATTGAAGCATGCTTCAATTTTATGTGTCGTTTTTCAAAAGTGCACTTTTTACTTCACAGAAATTGACCGTGTGTAGCAAAAAACGTAGTTTTCTAAGACGTTTTTTCATCCACGCATGCCCAGAAGCTACTTATGAAGCAAGCTTCAATGGTAAAACGTGGTGGAACGTAACCTCACTTTGCAAGAACATTGTGAGAAAAACGATGGTGTGTAGGCAACTTCGTCTTTGAAAATTGAAGTTTCAAAAACGTAATTTTTTACTTCACAGAAAGTGTCGTTTTTTTCATCACATAAAGTGATGGTGTGTATGCGGCATGACACATTACCCAGTCCATATCAGTATAGATATCCAGCATGAGATTTTTTCCCATTGAGATCTGGTATGTTTCTTAAAAAATTTTTGAGCAGTGTATTGTGGATGTGGCGACCCGATTGAACGGGCTAAGCGGCCTCTGTGTGGGATTTTTGTTTTTATACCACACCAAGGTGTTGAATTAAATTCTCTGATAAATCATTAATTGTTCTTTTAACCCTTTTTTATTTGATATTTAATATGTAAAAAAAAAATCACTAAAGTGATTAAACATAAAGGCATAGATGTAATGTTCAGGCAGGAGGAGGACAGGTGATAGGGGAGGTTCACTGTCTCACATGGAACCCTCTCGATTGTGCTTCCTCCATGAGGCCTTTTCAAATTTGTGTCGCATTCTAACCCGGGATGTCTCCTCTCTGCAGCCGTCCAGAACAGTGCGAAGGGTTCCCACAAAGACAAGAGGGCACAGGTCAGCTATTCAGAAGATTACTTCAGTGCAACTCCAGCAGCGCCCAGCAACAATCCCGCCTGACCAGACGTCATCACCTGGGCGTAGTGTGGAGAACTTGTCCATAAAAATAGGTCCTTGTGTTGTAGCTGGGCTATACTGACAAGAGAGCTGTGTCTAAAATATGTTTGATGTTGTATAATAAACTGTTGTTTGGTGTCATGGCGTGCGTTTGGAGTCATGTCATTTACCTTTGCTGTGTTCCCTACGCTTGAGCAGACTTACTCCTTAGTACTCCAGCCAATCGGCTAAACATACAAGTGACACCTACACTGTGTGGTCAAATGTATTTGGTCATCCCAACAAATGACCGATAAAATGGAACTGAGCTCAAAAAGCGAAGGTTTGCTATGTTATAGGGAGCACCTAGAAATGTGCCAAAGAATTACCCTGAAAAATAGAAGTGCACTTCCTGGTACGTGCGTGTGCCTACAGCCATATAGCTCTTTATCTAAAGTGTGAGATCTAAGGCAGGGTTTGACAAATTTGGTTGGAATCTAGGAGCCAGCTAAAAAAGTTAGGAGCCAGATACGCGCCCCGTCCCGCCGAGTTTGCGCGCAGAAGCGAACGCATACCTGAGTAGCGCCGGAATATGAAAGCGGTGTTCAAACCACACATGCAAGGTATCGCCGCGATTGGTAGAGCGAGAGCAATAATGCTAGCCCTACACCTCCTCTGTAACTCAAAACATGCAACCTGTAGAATTTTTTTTAAATGTCGCCTATGGAGATTTTAAAGGGTAAAAGTTTGTCGCCATTCCACGAGCGGACGCAATTTTGAAGCGTGACATGTTGGGTATCAATTTACTTGGCATAACATTATCTTTCACAATATAAAAAAAAAATTGGGCTAACTTTACTGTTGTCTTATTTTTTTATTTTAAAAAGTGTATTTTTTTTTTTTTACCCAAAAAGTGCGCTTGTAAGACCACTGCGCAAATACGGTGTGACAGAAAGTATTGCAACGACCGCCATTTTATTCTCTAGGGTGTTAGAATAAAAAATATATACCGTATTTATCGGCGTATACCACACACTTTTTTCCCCTTAAAATCAGGGGAAAATCGTGGGTGTGCGATATACGCTGATCCCCGCTGTCTAGAGCCGAGCACTCGGCTCCGTCCGCCGCAGCCTAGAGCCGAGCGTACTGCATGCTCGGCTCCGCCCACAGCCACGCGAGAGAAGCCGAACACACAGGAAATCCGGCTCCTCTCGCCAAATCCAAAAACAAACAACCCCGGGCAACGTGCGGATGGACTCGCAGATGGACACGCTGCACGGAGACTGACACCTGGATGGAGGCCGCAGACGGACACCTTCAAAGCCGCAGACGGACACCCACAAGGCTGGACGGACCCTGTGCAAGGCCGCAGACGGATGCCGGACAAGGCTGCCGATGGACGCAGGGCAAAAATGTAAGTTTTCTTTTTTTTCCTTTAAACTACCTTTCTAAGGTTGGGGTGCGTGTTATACGCCAGCGCGCGGTATACCCCGATAAATACGGTATATATAATGTTTGGGGGTTTTAATTAGAGGGAAGGAGATGGCAGTGAAAAAACAGGGGAAGCTCCATTAATCTTGTCATGCCAATGGCCACCACAAGATGGCGTCAGATCACAGAAGGAAGCCTAGGCCTGCAGAAGGCCGCAAAGCCGCAGCCTCAATTACCGTCTGGTGCGGCCCGATGCGATTGAGGGGGAGGTGGGGGCGCACGGAGACACAGGATGGGGTCTCTGTGCGCCCCCGCCGCGTGTTCACGTCGGGCCGCCCAGGCCGGTAATTGAGGCCGTGGCCTTCTACAGGCCGGTAATTGAGGCCGCGGCCTTCTACAGGCCTATGCTTCCTTCCCCAGGCGCCAGGTTGCTAAGTTTAGTCGCAATTGCGACCTGGCGCCCGGATTTCGTCGAGCCCTGATCTTAAGGCACTGTTGCCCCTGACTTCTAGTTTTGGAGTGCGATTTGGTGATGTCACTACTGTGCTGCTCACTGTTCTTCTTTCTGGAGACTCTAACATGAGGAAGCCAAGCCCTGCTTCTACCAAGATGACTACCTCCATAGAGCTGTGTTTTATCACAGAGGATGTTGTCAAGGGCAAGGACCCCTGGCCTCTGACGGCATCCTCTACGACAAATCTATTGGGCTAAGCCTAAGCTACTGATGTCATCAAGCTGCCGGCGCGTTACATAGTTAGTCTTGTTGAAAAAGACAAAAGTCCATCTAGTTCAACCAACAGCGGATCTTGAGCTTGTTTAATTTTTTTTTGTCTTGTGAATACCCTCTTTACTGAATAAATGCACTGGTTTTTACAGTGATTCAATATCCAGTCTGCTTTGTTTCCCTGCTTACTTCATTGCTGAACTGATTGTGGTCTTGGGTGTGATCCGTGCCAAGCTGGCCATCTCCATTCGGACGGTTATCTGACCACTCGCCATGCCAGGACCGACCCACTTGCCTTTCCTTGTCATATTACACCCTATGACCAGCTCCAGGAGGTGAAAGGGAAGCCCTCATCAGGTGTGCCCCCACAACCTCAATAATAGCACCTATGTTTTGTTTATTTGGGGGGGGGGGGGGGGGGGCACTATTTCTTATGTTTTTTATTTTTCCAGTGTCTCTTCCCCCTCACTGCCATTATAGCCCTGCCATTATAGCATACCTCTAGAGAAAATATTGAACAGCCCTTTCTATATACAGTATCTCACAAAAGTGAGTACACCCCTCACATTTTTGTAAATATTTTATCTTTTCATGTGACAACACTGAAGAAATGACACTTTGCTACAATGTAAAGTAGTGAGTGCACAGCTTGTATAACAGTGTAAAATTTCTGTCCCCTCAAAATAACTCAACACACAGCCATTAATGTCTAAACCGCTGGCAACAAAAGTAAGTACACCCCTAAGTGAAAATGTCCAAAATGGGCCCAAAGTGTCTATTTTGTGTGGCCACCATTATTTTCCAACACTGCCTTAACCCTCTTGGGCATGGAGTTCACCAGAGCTTCACAGGTTGCCACTGGAGTCCTCTTCCACTCCTCCAAGACGACATCACGGAGCTGGTGGACGTTAGAGACATTGCACTCCTCCAACTTCCGTTTGAGGATGCCCCACAGATGCTCAATAGGGTTTAGGTCTGGAGACATGCTTGGCCAGTCCATCACCTTTACCCTCAGCTTCTTTAACAAGGCATTGGTCATCTTGGAGGTGTGTTTGGGGTCGTTATCATGTTGGAATACTGCCCTGCGGCCCAGTCTCCGAAGGGAGCAAAGTGTAATTTCTTCAGTGTTGTCACGTGAAAAGATAGAATAAAATATTTACAAAAAATGTGAGGGGTGTACTGACTTTTGTGAGATAATGTACCTTCCATACATATTTGAATTGTCATACATGTGCTGATCAACTGCATTTGTGATCCGAAAAATGAATTCCTTCATCAAAACATGACATCCTCAGGAGCATGATCTTCAGGTGCTCCTGAGGACGTCAAGTTTTGATGATGAAACACGTCAAGTGGAACTTCTGGTGTGTCATTTCCGGTGGAACGCAACGCTGAGGGTGAGGCAGCTACAAACATACCAGACCGATGCTTTTTTATTCATATGGAGATTTTTGTAAAGATTTTACTTGCTAACTTTTAATAAATATGTGTTTGTTTTTTTACTATGAGAGGACTGCTCTTCATTTTTTCCAACTACTTCCGCCAAAGAATAAAGCGAATATGTTTTTTTTTTTAGATAAAGAAGAAGCATAACAGGTAAGGGAGGAAGCTGGATCTAGGTTCCTCTTCTAAGTCAACTTATAAGCATTTTTTTTTTTTAAGGATATGATAAAAAGCTTTACAAAACATTGATTATAGTGCATGTCTGTCCATTCAATGTAAAATGCTGGATATATGTGGATCAGTGGTTAACACAAGGTGGCGGAGTTCCAAGGACCGCGTTCTTCAGTCCAAGCTCTGATCAGGCCGGGCAGACAACCTCCCCTGAATCCGGAATTCCTGGTAAGAACTCCATATCTTCACTTAGGTGTTCCCGAAGGAATGGCAAGACCTCCATGACATTCACATAGAAATCCCGAGCATTGGGAGACGTCCTGCGCGGACCCCTTTTTTCACAGGGGTTAAAGATTCCAAAGCTCAGAACTCCCACCTGAGCGGAATAAAAAGCAAGACAATGAATGAGCTTTGGCAGGAATTCTTAAAGCAATTCTGTCAGTAGATTAAACAATTATGGCAAGAAAAAAAATAAAATTTAAAGGGGTTGTAAAAGTACAATTGTTTACCCCTAAGTAGCTTCCTTTACCTTCGGTTTGTTGAAGGTCGGTGTCCCTCACCATATACTAGGATTCCTTCTGATTGTAGTGGCCGGCTGATGGAACCACAAAGCAAAGCGGGATTCCCAGGTATCTGACACTCCCAGTGTGAAGCATGGTATTAAACCCAAAAACAATTTTAATTTGGACAGTTAGGGCCCTTTCACACTGGGGCATTTTTCAAGCGCTTTAGCGTTAAAAAAAGCGCCTGTAAAACGCCTGAAAGAAGCTGCATCTGCAATCCCAATGTGAAAGCTCGAGTGCTTTCACACTAAAGCGCCTGAAAAACACCCCAGTGTGAAAGTGGTCTTAGCGTTAAAAAAAGCGCCTGAAAGAAGCTGCATCTGCAATCCCAATGTGAAAGCCTGAGTGCTTTCACAATGAGGCGCTGAGCTGGCAGGGCGTCAAAAAAAGTCCTGCATGCAGCTTCTTTGCAGCGCTTTAGGAGCGGTTAATACACCGCTCCTAAAGCCCCCTTCCCATTGAGGAAGCTTTTTTTAACGCCAAAGCGCCTGAAAAGCGCCTCAGTGTGAAAGGGGTCTTAGCAGCGCTTTACCAGCGTTTTTCGGGCGCTGGCAGTGTGAAAGGCCTCTGAAAGCACTTGGGCTTTCACATTGGGATTGCAGATGAGGCTTCTTTCAGGCGCTTTACAGGCTTTTTTTAAACGCCAAAGCGCCTAAAAAACGCCCCAGTGTGAAAGGGGTCTTACAGCAAACTGTTTTGTTCCTTTGGGATAAAAGTTGATCATTGTAATCGGTGTCGGTGTTAAATGGTTTGTCTCAGCCCTTTAACTGCCACCTTTGGAGTTGTTAAAGGAAGTTGAAAAATAACCGACTTTAACTGGGGCCACCCGGCGACGTCATCAGGTGCCACCGTCCCTTAGCTATTTAGGAACTGTCACAAGGCAGATGGTGCAAGCAGATCTTTTATTATTTTTATACATTTTTTGGGGTCCGGCAGGCATCGTGATTGATGCTGGATCTACAGCGGGGAACAGTGTGTTTTATTTTTTAATAAAAGAATTGTCAAAATCTTGTTTTGTCTTTACTCACTTTTTAAAATTTTTTGGTGAATGGGTACTATGTACCCCATACTCATTCACATAGGGAGAGAGGGGCGGGATCTGGGGGCCCACTTGTTAAAGGGGGCTTCCAGATTCCACAAAGCCCCCAGCCTACAGACCCCCACAATCACCTGCCAGGGTTGTGGGGAAGATGCCCTTGTCATCAACAGGAAAAGGTGGTTTGGGGCGGAAAAGGAAGGCAGGGTATGGTTATGGTGGTTCGAATGTTCTGCCTACAAGCTATAGAAGAATTCTAATGTTGTATGACACCAGTAATAATTATAATTATAAATTATTATTATTACTAGTCAACCAACATTTGAATTCTTCTATAGTCTATGGGCCGAGCATTTGACCGGAAATGTATGATTGCGGCGTCGTACAGTTTAGCTGCTTGTCGAATCTTCTTGGAACTTTCGACAGACACCATAAGCCTTTAATGACAGATTCGACTTTTTGTATGTTTTTCTCTGTTTCGTCGAATCTTCGTCGTTCATGTCGAATGGTCTTCCCCAACACTGTCTCTATAATGTCGAATCTTTTCTCTCTGTGTAGAATAATCTTGGACTAATAGAGTTAGGTTAGGCACATTTGACCGCAGGTTCGATAGACACAGATTGCTATTGTCAGCGTCCTGTCGAATCTCCTATCTATATCGAACTGTTGTAGCAACAAAAAAAACGAAAATAAAGCATTTATGTCCAATTTCGGATTCTGTGCGTTCGTTTTCGTTTGTTAAAACGATAACAAAAATACCCGAAATTCGGACGAAAATTCATTTGGAAAAAGGATGCACCATTGATTATTAAAGGAAGGAGATCGGGAAGGACTCGTGGAGAGACCTATTTATAAGTTTTAACTCATTTGGAAGGTGAGCACGCATTTTTACTGTGATTTTTTTTGTTTTTAGGGGGGGGGTGGATTTTCAGTGTGTTTTTTTTTTTATTTACATTTAATTTTTATTTATTTAAAAAAATATATATATTTATTGCAATTTTTTTTTTTTTTTTAATCAGTCTTGTTGGGGGTCTTTGGAGAGACATCAGGGGTCTTAACAGATATTTGACATCTCCCCTTTAAGACAGAGAAAGGGACTAAGGACACAAATTCCCCAGTCCCTTTCTCAGCAGACTCAGCTGAAATGAATGGAGAGAAATTCCTCTCCATTCATAAACTGAAGCATCGTAAACACAGGTTACGATGCTCAGTTATGTGAATGGACAGTGATCACGGATATAGTGGCTCCTTCCTCCGCTCTCCATCCTGACAAATTGAGGGGGGAGAGGACTGCATGGTCGGAGGGAGAGCTGCATGGTCGGGGGGAGAGCTGCATGGACGGGGGGAGAGACAATGCGGGGGAAGAGACAACGCGGGGGAAGAGACAACGCGGGGGAAGAGAAAATGCGGAGCACGGGGGGAAAGACAGCGCGGAGCACGGGGGGAAAGACAGCGCGGGGGAAAGACAGCACGGAGCAGGGGGGGGGGGGAAAGACAGCACGGGGGGGGGGAAAGACAGCACGGGGGGAAAGACAGCACGGAGCACGGGGGGGAAAGACAGCACGGAGCACGGGGGGGGGGGGGAAAGACAGCGCGGGGGAAAGACAGCACGGGGGGGGGAAAGACAGCACGGGGGGGAAAGACAGCACGGAGCACGGGGGGGAAAGACAGCACGGAGCACGGGGGGGAAAGACAGCACGGAGCACGGGGGGGAAAGACAGCGCGGGGGAAAGACAGCACGGGGGGGGGGGGGGGAGACAGCACGGAGCACGGGGGGGGAAGACAGCACGGGGGGGGGAAAGACAGCACGGGGGGGAAAGACGGCACGGAGCACGGGGGGGAAAGACAGCACGGAGCACGGGGGGAAAGACAGCACGAAGCATGGGGGGGGAAAGACAGCACGGAGCATGGGGGGAAAGGGAGCACGGGGGAAAGACAGCACGGAGCACTGGGGGAAAGACAGCACGGGGGAAAGACAGCGCGGAGCACGGGGGGGGGAAGACAGCACGGAGCACTGGGGGAAAGACAGCAGAGGGGAAAGAAAGCGCGGGGGAAAGACAGCACGGAGCACGGGGGGAAAGACAGCACGGGGGAAAGACAGCGCGGAGCATGGGGGGAAAAGAAAGCGTGGGGGAAAGACAGCACGGAGCACGGGGGAAAGACAGCACGGAGCACGGGGGGAAAGACAGCACGGAGCACGGGGGGAAAGACAGCACGGAGCACGGGGGGAAAGACAGCACGGAGCACGGGGGGAAAGACAGCAGAGGGGAAAGACAGCGCGGAGCATGGGGGGAAAGAAAGCGCGGGGGGAAAAGACTAGCAACTCCCCTGCCTGCCAAGGTATCGGGTGAGGCATCGGAGCATTTCCCCCGCGTACAAGTACTCGGGGAAATGATCGGTATCAATACCGATACTAGTATCGGTATATCCCTATTTATTATTTATTATCACAACATTCTTGCACTAACATTATAGTTATTTAGTTTTATAAGGCATAATGCTACATTATTTAAAAAAACAAAATTGCCTGTCACGAGTCTCACCTGGAAGAATCTTCTCCTCTTCCTCAAATCAACGAAGAGAGATCCACCCGATTCTCCTGTAAAGGAGGCAAAAAATTGGCAGTTAGTTACAAGTGTCTTTGTGCCTTGAAAAAGTATTCATACCCCTCGAAATGTTCCACATTTTGTCATGTTACAACCAAAAACGTAAATGTATGTGAGAGACCAACACTAAGTGGCACATAATTGTGAAGTGGAAGGAAAATTATAAATGGTTTTCAATTTTTTTTTACAAATAAATATGTGAAAAGTGTGGGGGGGGGGGGGACATTTGTATAGCGCCCCCCTGAGTCAATACTTTGTAGAATCACCTTTCAGCTGCAAGTCTTTTTGGGGATGTCTCTACCAGCTTTGCACATCTAGAGAGGGACATTTTTGCCCATTCTCTTCTTTGCAAAATATCTCAAGCTCTGTCAGATTGGATGAAGAGCGTCTGTGAACAGCAATTTTCAAGTCTTGTCACAGATTTTCAACTGGATTTAGGTCTGGACTTTGGGCTATTCTAACACACGAATATGCTTTGATGTAAACCATTCCATTGTAGCTCTGGCTGTCTATGTGCATTTAACATATTTATAACCCTTCTCCACTCTTCCCAAAACTAAAAGTGTGAGAATGCATTGCATGACTCAGTGTTTCATTAGCAGTACTGCTGAAAAGTGATTCATGATAATTTGCTTTTCACAGAGCAATAAAGTAGAATTGAAATTCGGACACATTTTTTGTTATTTGGAAATTTGGATGTATCCGAATTACAATGGTAACTAAATTAAATTAATCCGAAAAACAGAATAAAAATTTTGGACGAAATTTGAGTATTTTTCTAATTTCATTTAAATTTCCGAAGAGCATAAAATAGAATAGAACATAATAATCTAATAAAGTAAAACAGAACAAACAAATAAATAAAATAATAGAAAATATTAGAATAGGAAAAGGACACTAAAGGAGGAAAATAAAGGAAAATAAAAGAATAGAGTAAAACAGAATAAATAGAATAGAAAATAAAAAGGAATATAACAAAGAATAGAATATAACCATCTTCTGAAATCCACATTTTAAATAAAATATATTTGAATAGATTTGAAAATAATAGAATAGAAAATAAAATAATAGATTAAAATAGAAAGAATATAACTGTTCCGAAATCCGAATTTTGAATAGAATAAATTTGAATAGAATATTTTCTATTCTGTTCTTTTCTATTATATTCTATCAGTAGAATATAATAGAAAAGAACAGAATAGAAAAGAAAAAAAATAGGATAGAAAAAATAAAATAGAATAGAAAAAAATGTAAACATCTTCCAAAATTTGAATTTCATATAGAATTAGATTTGAATGGAATTCAAACATTTTTAATCGATTCAAATTTGAATAAATGAAGCGAATTCCAAAAATGTATTAAACAAATTAGATTAAAATAATTTATGCAAATAATAGAACAAAACAATTTTGTTGTTCTACACATGTCTACAATAAAGCAACGCCTGACAAGTGTTTAGGAGGTGGTGTGACAATACTAAATCTCGATGAAAATGCGCGAAAAACGTTTGGCACACGGTTGCGATGTGCTACCAATCAACTTAAAGTGAATGTAAACCCAGAAATTCGTTTTTTTTTTTTTTGCTGTCACAATGTAGAGTATAGGAGTGTCACTTAGCACAGTTACCTGGAATTTCTTTGCACCATTACTTATAGTGTATTTCATCACATTAAGAGGAACCTGTGTAGTTATATGATTTGCACCATTACTGTTATTGTTCACTGATCATTTATATTTATTTTTATGCTGATGCCATTTGGGCTATATTGCTCCTCATTTCAATTACACCTACTTTCATTCCCCTCCCCCACCTGTTTATTCACTTATCCATTCACCACTGATTAGCGCAGCACTACCCTCCCCATTTTCAATGTAGAGTATAAGATTTCCTATCATCTGTGCCCAGTCTTGCCACACAGAGTTAATCCAGCGCTGAGCAATCCTCTTTTATTGTTCAGTGAGATAAAACGGACTTGCAGAGAAAAACCTTAGTCTGTTCCGCCCCCCTGCTGTGAGTGACAGGTTATTTACACAATGCTGTATCCTGGCCTAGGCCAACAAGTCCCAGGCCTAGGGCAGCACTTTGCAGGGGGGCAGCACGGAAAGAGTCCCCGCCGGCTTGCGCTACACTGTTAGTGTTACGCAAGCTGCTTCTAATTTTGACTGTCCTATCATCCTGGACCACAAACCTTCCTCACTGTGCTATATGTTTTCTGCTGCACCATTGGCGTGGTTATATCTTATTGCCCCTGTCAGTTTATTTTTTACCATCCCTGTCCCATTGCAGAGATTTCCCTTCACTTCCTGCCCCATATAGCCAAACAGGAAGTGAGAGGAAATCTATGCAAATTAAGGGGAATCCAATGCCCCCCACCCAGGCCCTAAGAATAGAATTAGTGTCCCCACTCAAAAATTTCAGAGCGGGGCTTAAACAGAAAGGGGTGTGGCCTTGACAGGAAGGGGTGGGCCATATTTAAATTAGGGGGTGCACGAGTTTAGTCAGGCCTAGGGCAGCACAAAACCTAAATACACTACTGTATTTACATATCTCATGCACTAGCCTAGAGACGGGCATTATTTTTTAATTCCCACCCCCACTCCTTTTCTGAAGTCATGTGGTTACTTTTCTGGATTTTGACTGGATGTTAGTGATTATAGCAGAATTTAGTGTAAGAGGAGTGTAGAGGAGGGCAGGGAGTCTACTGACATCATGACTCCACCCACAGAGCTCCAGACAACAGACCCACCCACAGAATCTGCAGTTTTTCAGTTCTTATAACAGACAGAGGGGAGACATTTGACAGGTAAGGATACATGCAGGAGGCATCTATATCCTTATAGATCAGCACTATGGCAGTAGTTTAGAAAGGATGAGAGTGGCTTTACATCCACTTTAATGGGCAAGCTTGACTGGCAGTGCTGCCTCTCAATATCTGCACCCCAAGTTAACAATGGCACTGTGTGAATGATGTCATATTTACACATGAAACACGTAACTTTGTCTACACCAGGGATCCTCAAACTAAGGCCCTCCAGCTGTTGTAGAACTACACATCCCATGAGGCATTGTAACACACTGTATAAAAACAGGGGGGGGAACTAATGCGCAAAACCAACCTCAACAAGGGCACAACAAAGCTAAAATAAGAAAATCAAACTAATAATGCAGCTGCCACGACTAATAGTGTTCACACACTTAAAGCAATTAATGACAGGGGGGGGGGGGGGTGAAAGAAACATCAAAAAGTGGAAGAAATATAAATAATAAAATTCCAATCTATGCATAAAAGTGAAAAACATTCTTTGCTTGATATTGCGTTCTTGACTATTGGATTGGATTGTTTTTCATCTTCACGTTATTATTGCACTGGACACGTTTCTTTATATATATATATATATATATATATATATATATATATATATATATATATATATATATATATATATATATATATATGACAATTCTTGATATATATATATATATATATATTTTTAAATTCCTTGGTGAATTATATGGGACATTTTTCACTGCAGTCATTTATGGATTGAATTTTTTTTTCACTTTTATGCATGGATTGGAATTTTATTATTTATATTTCTTCCACTTTTTGATGTTTCTTTCACTTTTATGGATATTATTCATTTATTGCACTATGCACTTTGTATTGGTTTGAGCTCATTTGCATATTTGCACTATATATGTTATATGTTTATGAAGATAGCTACAGCTTGTTAATTTTATCTGAACGATTCCAGATCACTCGCTATTAATATTGTGCAGGTCACTGGCACATTTGTCTTTTTTATCATCATTTATCCACTCTTACTACTCTCCACATTACTCAGTTAATGTTGGGTGGGTATATGATTTTATTCAGAGTGGAACACATTTTACACAGGAACCAGTGGAGCACATTTTCCTGACAACTTATTCACATTATGGAAATCGTTATTGGTATTTAGTTTTAATTAGATCCTGTTGCAAAGCGCCATTACACCCCCCCCTTGTCATTAATTGTAACACACTGACATTCACAGACATGACCAGGCATGATGGGAATTGTAGTTCCTGAACAACTGGAGGGCCGTAGTTTGAAGACCCCTGGTCGGCACACAGCCCCAGCCTTACCTTTACAGGACATTTCTCCCTCTACACAGAATTGTCGCGGTGACACCATGTCCTGGAGGTTGGTGATGTTTTTAAATTTTTCCCATTGTTTAATGGTTGATATACAGCCGTCCCTCTGCAGAGAGAGATATGACAAAACAGGATGAGGGAAGACACTTTACAAGGGAAGAAGGATTAGATTCAATGAAAAAACATCTGTCACCCAATGACAACCTCATTATATACACCCGCTCATGAAAGTCTACCAAAAACCTTCCCACCTTCTTGTAGATTTTTGTAGCTCTGATTGCTAGGTGTGTGTCCCCACTGGGGAGATTCCCCATCTGTGATCATTGTCACCAGCACTGAAACTCAAGGAAATCCAACATTGTATAAATACATACAGGGCCAGATTCACGTAGAATCGCGGCGGCGTAACGTATCGTAGATACGTTACACCGCCGCAAGTTTTCATCGCAAGTGCCTGATTCACAAAGCACTTGCATGAAAACTTACGCCGGCGTAAGCCCGCGTAATTCAAAGGGGCGTGTGCCATTTAAATTAGGCGCGCTCCCGCGCCGGACCTACTGCGCATGCTCCGTTTTGAAATCCCAGCCGTGCTTTGCGCGAAGTGACGTAATTTTTTCGAACGGCGACGTGCGTAGCGTACTTTCGTATTCCCGGACGTCTTACGCAAGAACAAAAAAATTTTAAATTTCGACGCGGGAACGACGGCCATACTTTATACAGCACATACGTGGGCTGTGTAAAGTTAGGGCAGCTAAAACGACGACTAACTTTGCGACGGGAAACTAGACTAGCAGCGACGTAACGAACGCGAAAAACCGCCGTGGATCGCCGTAACTACTAATTTGCATACCCGACGCTGGTTTACGACGCAAACTCCCCCCAGCGGCGGCCGAGGTACTGCATCCTAAGATCCGACAGTGTAAAACAATTACACCTGTCGGATCTTAGGGCTATCTATGCGTAACTGATTCTATGAATCAGTCGCATAGTTAGGAAGCCCCTAAAACAGAGATACGACGGTGTATCTCTTTTGTGAATCTAGGCCTATGTGCCTTGAAAAAGTATTCATACCCCCTTGACATTTTCCACATTTTGTCATGTTACAACCAAAAAGGTAAATGTATTTTATTGGGATTTTATGTGATAGACCAACACAAAGTGGCACATAATTGTGAAGTGGAAGGAAAATTATAAATGGTTTTCAATTTTTTTTACAAATAAATATCTGAAAAGTGTGGCGTGCGTTTGTATTCAGCCCCCTTTACTCTGATACCCCCTAACTAAAATCTAATTCCATTCTTGCCTTCAGAAGACACCTAATTGGTAGAGTCCACCTGTGTGTAATTTAATCTCAGTATAAATACAGCTGTCCTGTGAAGCCCTCAGAGGTTTGTTAGAGAACCTTGGTGAACAAACAGCATCATGAAGGCCAAGGAACACACCAGACAGGTCAGGGATAAAGTTGTGGAGAAGTTTAAAGCAGGCTTAGGCTAGAAAAAAATATCCCAAGCTTTGAACATCTGTTCAATCCATAACCTGAAAATGGAAAGAGTATGGCACAACTGCAAACCTACCAAGACATGGCCATCCACCTAAACTGACCGGGCCGGGCAAGGAGAGCATTCATCAGAGAAGCAGCCAAGAGGCCCATGGTAACTCTGGAGGAGCTGCAGAGATCCACAGCTCAGGTGGGAGAATCTGTCCACAGGACAACTATTATGCCGTGTACACACGATTGGTTTTAACGATGAAAAAAGTCTGATGGACTTTTTTCATCGGACAAAGCGATAGTGTGTGGGCCCCATCGGTCTTTTTTCCCATCAGTGTTAAAAAATAGAACATGTTTTAAATTTTAAAATGCTCAGAATCAAGTCAACGCATGCTCCGAAGCATTGAACTTCATTTTTCTCAGCACGTCGTGTTTCACGTCACCCCGCTGTGGCACGGTCGGATTTTTGACTGATGGTGTGTAGACTGATGAAAGTCAGCTTCATCGGATATCCAACTAAAAAATCCATTGGATTAGATTCCATCAGATATCCGATCGTGTGTACAGGGCTTTAGTTGTGCACTCCACAAATGTTGTCTTTATGGAAGAGGCCATTGTTGGAAGAAATCCATAAGAAGTCCCGTTTGCAGTTTGCGAGAAGCCACGTGGGGGACACAGCAAACATGTGGAAGAAGGTGCTCTGATCAGATGAGACCAAAACTGAACTTTTTGACCTAAAAGCAAAACGCTATGTGTGGCAGAAAACTAACACTGCACACCACCCTGAACACACCATCCCCACTGTGAAACATGGTGGTGGCAGCATCCTGTTGTGGGGATGCTTTTCTTCAGCAGGGAGAGGGAAGCTGGTCAGAGTTGATGGGAAGATGGATGGAGCCAAATACAGGACAATCTTAGAAGAAAACCTGTTTGAGTCTGCAAAAGACTTGAGATTGGGGTGGAGGTTCACCTTCCAGCAGGACAACAAACAGAAACATACAGCCAGAGCTACAATGGAATGGTTTAGATCAAAGCATATTCATGTTTTAGAATAGCCCAGTCAAAGTCCAGACCTAAATCCAATCTGTGGCAAGACTTGAAAATTGCTGTTCACAGACGCTCTCCATCCAATCTGACAGGGCTTGAGATATTATGCAAAGAAGAAGAATGGGCAGAAATGTCCCTCTCTAGATGTGCAAAGCTGGTAGAGACATCCCCAAAAATACTTGCAGCTGTAATTGCAGTGAAAGGAGGTTCTACAAAGTATTGACTCAGGGGGGCTGAATACAAATGTACGCCACACTTTTCACATATTTATTTGTAAAATAAAAAAAAATTTCCCTGGTGTGGAGAAAGCCTCTTGAGGGGGGAGGGGGCGAGCAGGAGAGGCAGGACACCCACTAATACACAGCTCCTTTCTCTATCTGTAAAGTAGAGAGTGTCCTGACTTGCCTGCTCGCCCCCTCAAGAGGCTGTCAGGACACGCTCTACTTTACAGATAGAGAGTGTCCTGCTCGCCCCCTCCCCCCTCAAGAGGCTTTCTCCACACCAGGGAGAAAGCCTCGCATTACTGTGTGGAGTTACAGACAGAAGAACAGAAAGTGAGGATTTCTCAGAAGAAATAAGGACGCCATAGCCTGCCGTCAATCATGTTCCCCTCTGCATAGGAACGCCTACTGAAACTTAACTACGGGATTAAACAGTGAGTACGGCGCAAAAAAGAAAATAAAGGCATACTGTAGCTCACGCTAGTATGCTGGATTTCATGGTAGAAACTTGTTTTTTAGGGTGAACCACCGCTTTAACTACTACTACGTTCTTGACTTTCGGAATTCCCGACAAGATTTGTGTGACCGTGTGTATGCAAGACAAGTTTGAGCCAAAATTCCGTTGAAAAGAAATCCACGGTTTTGTTGTCGGAATGTCCGAACCAAAAGGAAGCACCAGAGTCCCGCCTGTCTGAGTCATCCAGCCTGACCTGCAGTAAACCCATGACCCAATTAAGACTCACAAGTTAAAGGGGTTGTAAAGGAACTATTTTTAACCACTAGAGTACCGGGCCATCGTCAAATGACGGCTCCACGGTTACTCTGAAAATTCAACAGGACGTCATATGGCGTCCTGTATTCTTGCGGCCACTGGGGGGCGCGCGAGCGCGCCGGCGGCCGCGCGCGCGCGCCCGGCGCGTCCCCGAGATGCCGATGCGCGTGCCTGGCGGTCGCGATGTCCGCCAGGCACTCGGAATCGGCGGCTACAGGGACAAGACGTGGAGCTCTGTGTGTAAACACAGAGCTCCACGTCCTGTCAGGGGAGAGAGGAGACCGATCTGTGTCCCTTGTACATAGGGACACAGCATCGGTCACCTCCCCCAGTCACCCCCCTTTCCCCACAGTTAGAACACAATTTAGGGATACATATTAACCCCTCCCTCACCCCCTAGTGTTAACCCCTTGAATGCCAGTCACATTTATACAGTAATTAGTGCATATTTATCGCATTAATCGCTGTATAAATGTGAATGGCGCCAAAAACGTGTCAAAAGTGTCCGATGTCCGATGTGTTCGCCGCAATGTCACGGTGACAGTAAAAAAATCGCAAATCGCCGCCAATACTAGTAAAAAAATTAATAAAATAAAAATGCCATAAATCTATCAGCTATTTTGTAAACGCTATAACTTTTGCGCAAACCAATCAATATATGATCATTGCGATTTTTTTTTTACCAAAAATATGTAGAAGAATACATATCGGCCTAATTTTTTAAATTGTGATATTTATTAAATAAAAAAGTAAAAAATAGTGTTTTTTTTTTAAATTGTCACTCTTCTTTTGTTTATAGCGCAAAAAATAAAAACCGCAGAGGTGATCAAATACCACCAAAAGAAAGCTCTATTTGTGGGAACAAAATGATAAAAAAATTGTTTGGGTACAGTGTAGCACGACCGCGCAATTGTCATTCAAAGTGCGACAGTGCTGAAAGCTGAAAATTGGCTTGGGCAGGAAGGGGCGTAAGTGCCCAGTATGGAAGTGGTTAAAGGAAGCTATTTAGGGAAAAAAAAATATTTCCTTTACAACCCCTTTAACTTGTGAGTTTAAGCGTGCTCCGGTAACCTCTCGTGCGCCATTCTGTTTTGTCTTGTTTGGTTAGGGTGTACACATATAGCACTGATAATCAAGTTGAGTTTATCCTAAGAGGCGCACTATTCTTTGCGTATATGTATATATCCAGCGGCGGTCCGTCTATAGAGGGCGCTGGAGCGCTGCCCCCTCTGGCTCCGCACCACCACTGAAAATAACATACATTCATGCATTGCATAAATGTATGTTATTGTTGCCAGCTGCCGCTGGTCTATTCAGGTGGCCGGAAAATGAGTGCCGACCACCTGAATAACGGCAGCTGGTTGGCTGTGCGGAAGTGCCTATCAGAGCCAGCGGGGTGCGTTCCTTGGATAAGACTGACGGTTGTCTCAGCCAATCAGGTTATCGATAACCTGATTGGCTGAAGCGTCACCAAGGCGGGAGAAGACATCGAGGGACGTCGAAGGATTAAGGTAAGTGCATTTTACAGGGCACAGCGGCGACAATGGGCACAGGTTCAGTGGCAACAATTAAAGGGCACAGTGACATGCACAGTGGCAACAATGGACACAGTAGTGACAATGGGCACAGTGGCATCAATGGGCACATTGGCGACAAATGAGGGGCATAGTGGTGACAATTGGCACAGTGGCGACAATTGAGGGGCATAGTGGTGACAATTGGCACAGTGGCAACAATTGAGGGGCACAGTGGCTGCGTTTGATGGCACGGCACAGTGGTGACAATTGATGGCACAGCGGCTGCGTTTGATGGCATGGCACAGCGGCTGCATTTGATGGCATGGCACAGCTGCTGCGTTTGATGGCATGGCACAGCGACTGCATTTGATGGCATGGCACAGTGGTGCGAATTGATGGCACAGTGGCTGCGTTTGATGGCATGGCACAGTGGTGACAATTGATGGCACAGTGGCTGCATTTGATGGGCACAGTGAGGCTGCAATTTTCTTATTTTTTTTTAACGTTTGCGCCCCCCCAAAAATTCTGAGCACCAGCCGCCACTGTATATATCACTTTCGATATTCGGATGACGTATACAGTAGCTGTAGCTCGTGTTTTTCTTTTTTACACTTCAGCGCAGGAATACGTTTTGGTTTTTCAATGTGTAGTAATTGATGTGTTCGGCTCACCACTTTGTTGTGTTTTATTTTGACTCTTCCTTCTTTCAGCAAATTTGGGTTATTTGTCTTGCGGATAAATCCGGCCGGTATTAGTGTTGAGCAGAATATGCCATATTCGATTTCGCGATATATCTCGAATATATATTCGAATATTCGAGATATATTCGCTAAATTCGAATATTCGTGATATTTTATCGAAATTAGTTGAATGCGATTTTTCGCTATTGCGAATGCGAAAATAATTGCGATTTTTTAATAACTGCGGTAGGAGCGCTCTGATTGGCTTAGAATATTCGTGATATTTTATCGAAATATCGCAACATGCGAATGCGATATTTATTGCGCAATTTCGAGATATGCTGGAGGAGCGCTCTGATTGGCTCAGAATATTCGTGATATTTTATCGAAATATCGCAACTTGCGAATGCGATATTTATTGCGCAATTTCGAGATATGCTGGAGGAGCGCTCTGATTGGCTCAGAATATTCGTGATATTTTATCGAAATATCGCAACATGCGAATGCGATATTTATTGCGCAATTTCGAGATATGCTGGAGGAGCGCTCTGATTGGCTCAGAATATTCCTGATATTTTATCGAAATATCGCAACATGCGAATGCGATATTTATTGCGCAATTTCGAGATATGCTGGAGGAGCGCTCTGATTGGCTCAGAATATTCCTGATATTTTATCGAAATATCGCAACATGCGAATGCGAAATTTATTGCAGATATTTCGAAAACTGCTGTAGCAGCACTCTGAAATCGAATATGTATGATATTTTAACCAAAATACATATTGCGATTGCGATTTTTCGATCGCGCATGCGCAATTGCGCGAACAACACGCGACCATTTCCTGGAGCCTTGCCAGTTTCCCAATATTACAGCAACATGGTGGGAAGCAATTTCTCAAAGTCTGAGGAAAAGTTGCTGATTTGTGTAAGTATTTTGACCACTGTTATTTCATCATCTTCAACTGCATTTAAGTCTAGTTTAAAAGTTAGTATATATGATCAGATATTAGTATTTAACCAAAAATGTGTCTCCTGCTTTTACAAAACTACAAGTCCCAGCATGCCTGGACAGCTGCAGACACCCTGGTTGGCAAATGTGTATTTAGGCACTTTTCCTTGTTATTTAGCATAATGAATTTAAAATTTTTTTGGACATAGGACGTATGCGAACGTCCTGACTTCAGTGTCCTCAAGGCCCAAGGACGTTCGAATACATATTGCCCTTTAGATGTTGCAGAACTACAACTTCCAGCATGCCTGGGAATGCTGGCACTTCTAGTATTGTAAGTTCTGCAGGCCCCCATTTTTCAGGCCTTTATGCACGGGTCTCTAAACTGTGGCACCCTAAATGCAGCAAAAGTAAAATTCTTAGCATGCACTGACAGACCGTGGCTGATGGGAGTAGTAGTTTTGCAACAGCTGGAGGTGGACTGGTCTTGAAACCCAGAGTTAAGTAACAAACACGTAGTGTTTTGCAACCATTCTGCCTCCAGCTGTTTTTTTCCTGTTGAAAAGCCTGTGGCGTGCAAAACACAACCCAAAAACTCCACCCGGATGCAGTGAAAAATGTGCACACACCTAAAGAGTGACATCACAAAAAACTGCGACTGGTACATACGTCAGTGGTCCTCCGAAAAAGGTCCCGTCTCTGACCCCCCGGGGCGTTAGGCTCCTGACAGGGAAAAGAGTTAGCAACGCATATCTCCCCTATACGTGTATCCTGTGTTGTTAATAATATATTCATAATTATGCAAATGATAATGGCTGCTATATTTATGCAAAAAAGGTGGCGACCGAAATGGCAGGATATAAAATCTTTCATGTTACCCCTGTCATTGATTAATAAGGCGAGAATGCTTCCAATTGTTGAATAGCATACATTTACGTCATATATCCATAAGGCTGTCAACAGAAGTATTACAATATACTTTGTTCTTCATCTTGCAGAAGTTCCTGGAAACAGGATATGATGACCTGCGGCGGCAGCCACAGAAAAGGGCTGTGGTCAGCGCCCTAATCGCTGACTTTGGCGGCCAACATGACCACAAGGCCATTGTTAAGAAGTGGTCTGACCTCAAGAGGCGCCAAATGGGTAATGTCAGACGTCTTCGGGCTAAATATCATCCAGGTAAGTTATTGTTGACAGTTATGTTTTTTTTTAAAAAAGTGTATTTTGTGCGTGAACTCGAAAGAGAGAGGAGCCGGCCTGCAGGAGTTGGGAGGCCTCCCCCAGAGGCAATCTGCCACCTTTCTCCATGCCCCGGTTGGCAATGGCGGGTGTGAGGGGGTCCTCCCAACCCAACCTCGCATAGCACACCCACCAGTGGCGGGGCTGAGACCACCAAACTCAATTCACAGGTAGCCGAGAGCGGGATCCGAACCCCTAGCTGCAGAGGTGAATCAGTTGTCAGTGCAGTGGCAATCGCGTGGAGCCACCGCAGCTCCTTTGGTGACAGTTATGTAAGGTCATATGTAATTCATGTAAGGTCAGATGTTGTTAACCAAGATGCCATGTTGTGCTAACATATATCACCACCGGCCAAGGTATTCATAGTACTGTTGAAAAAAGACATGGGGCAGCAGACAGGAACACAGAAGTTATGTGGGAAGATAATTTTCCCATTGCTTTGCATGGGACTTTAAAGAAAAACCCCGACCATGGCAAGTGGGGGTGGGTAAGGTTTAAACCACCTATCCTATGTTTGTGGCTGACATATAAGTAACCTGTGTGCCAAGTTTCATATAAATATCTTTAGCCGTTTGTACGTGATGCTGGAACATACATACATACATACATACATACATACATACATTTATGCACACACACACGTTGAGTTTTATATATATAGATTACCACTAAATTCCTGTGTTAGGAGTGGGGTTGTTATAGTAATCCCGTGTGCTCCATCAGGCCCTTTTTTTAACATGAGATGGTCTGAACAAAACAAAGGAGACAAAAACAGCTCATTTTAACATGGTTGCATCCCAGCTCACGCTCAGTCCCCTGTAGTGCCCACAAGACCCTTTAATATAACATTGTCCCATTGGTTAACTGTCTATATAAATCAATTTGTATTCATATACAATACAGCACAGTACACAGAATTTGCATACGTCATTAGAAAACATTTTTATAATATATGAACATTGTGTTATTATAGGAGCTCCAATGCCAGTTGTCCGCGCCAAGCGCAGAAGGCGCCAGGCCGATGAGGAGGAGGAGGAGGATGCGGCAGAGGAGGATGCAGCAGAGGAGGACATGGATGAGGAGGAGCAGCCAGGGCCCTCCCACTCCCCAACCCCAGCTCCTGTTGAGGAGCAAGCTGAGGAGCTTCCCCCCCCCACCACCCCAACTTCTCAAGCAGAAGAGCAGGAGGAAGAGAGCGGTCCTGTGAGCCTCATTCAGGAAGGTAAATATGTGCACAATGATTAATAACATTTCAACAACAAAATGTAGATATAAAAATGGACAACATATAAAGCGCACCTGTCAGATTGTATAACCATAATATGGTATTGATGCTAGAAGTATACAGGTAGTGCATAATTATTAGGCAAGTTGTATTTTTTGAGGATTCATTTTATTATTGAACAACAACCATGTTCTCAATGAACCCCAAAAACTCATTAATATCAAAGCTGAATTTTTTTGGAAGTAGTTTTTAGTTTGTTTTTAGTGTTAGTTATTTTCGGGGGATATCTGTGTGTGCAGGTGACTACTATTACTGTGCAGAATTATTAGGCAACTTAACCAAAAAATAAATAGATAGCCATTTCAATGATTTATTTTTAACAGTGAAACCAATATAACATCTCAACATTCACAAATACACATTTCTGACATTTAAAAACAAAACAAAAACAAATCAGTGACCAATATAGCCACCTTTCTTTGCAAGGACACTCAAAAGCCTGACATCCATGGATTCTGTCAGTGTTTTGATCTGTTCACCATCAACATTGCGTGCAGCAGCAACCACAGCCTGCCAGACACTGTTCAGAGAGGTGTACTGTTTTCCCTCCTTGTAAATCCCACATTTGATGATGGACCACAGGTTCTCAATGGGGTTCAGATCAGGTGAACAAGGAGGCCATGTCATTACTTTTTTTTATTTAATACCCTTTCTTGCCAGCCACGCTGTGGAGTACTTTGACACGTGTGATGGAGCATTGTCCTGCATGAAAATCATGTTTTTCTTGAAGGATGGTGACTTTTTCCTGTACCACTGCTTGAAGAAGGTCTCTTCCATAATCTGGCAGTAGGACTGGGAGTTGAGCTTGACTCCATCCTCAATCCGAAAAGGCCCCACAAGCTCATCTTTGATGATACCAGCCCAAACCAGTACTCCACCACCACCTTGCTGGCGTCTGAGTCGGACTGGAGCTCCCTGCCCTTTACCAATCCAGCCACGGGCTCTTCCATCTGGCCCATCAAGACTCACTCTCATTTCAGCAGTCCATAAAACCTTAGAAAAATCTTTCTTGAGATATTTATTGGCACAGTCTTGACGTTGCAGCTTGTGTGTCTTGTTCAGTGGTCATCGTCTTTCAGCCTTTCTTACCTTGGCCATGTCTCTGGGTATTGCACACCTTGTGCTTTTGGGCACCCCAGTGATGTTGCAGCTCTGAAATATGGCCAATCTTGTGGCAAGTGGCATCTTGGCAGCTGCACGCTTAACTTTTCTCAGTTCATGGGCAGTTATTTTGCACCTTTGTTTTTCCACACGCTTCTTTTGTTTGATGATCACGCTTCAGAAGCTTTGCAACTTTAAGAGTGCTGCATCCCTCTGCTAGATATCTCTCTATTTTGGACTTTTCAGAGTCTGTCAAATCCTTCTTTTGGGCAATTTTGCCAAAGAAAAGGAAATTGACTAATAATTATGCACACCTGATATAGAGTGTTGATGTCATTAGACCACACACCTTCTCATTACAGAGATGTACATTACCTAATATGCCTAATCTGTAGTAGGCTTTCGAGCCTATACAGCTTGGAGTAAGACAACATGCATAAAGAGGATGATGTGGTCCAAATACTCATTTGCCTAATAATTCTGCACTCCCGGGATGTGTTAGACACATAACAAGTGTATACACATGATAATGATTGATTAATAAGCAAAAAAAAATATTTATTTATTTGGTAACGTTATTTGAAATCCAAATGTTTTTTTATTATATCCTAAAAGCATCAAGAGATCTGAAGAGGCAAAATATACTCATTGAAAAGACGCACCAGAAGATCCTTCAGAACCAGCGTAAGATGAGCTACCTCAACCAACAAAATGCTCTGCTAGAGCAGCAGCTATCGGGTCAGATTGCGGAAATGCACCGCATTCAAAAACGGATTGAGAGCTATATTTAAATTTATTTTTGTATTAAAAAAACTTATTTTTTGGAAATGTTTCATTTCTTTTTGAGATAGAGTTGTAGGTTTTTCAACACATCTAACTTCACATCAAACAAATCAACATCAACACATTTAACTTCATAATAAGCAAAAACATTTTATACTATTATTTTATTTAACATTAACCTAGGACAAACTAAAGCACACGACACAGACACGACGAACACAAAATAAACTGTTGAAAAATGAACATAACAAAAGCAACAATATATATATATATATATACAAAGAGAGAGAGAGGGAGAGCAAGAAAGAGAGAGAATGCAGATGAGCTCTTGCAGTCAGCCCAATGGTTGCAGTATAAATGCCGCAAAACAGGGTTTAACATAAGGTTCATTGTTATAGTTACACTTGCTGTTTAGATCCGGTCTGGTAGTCCGGTCTGGTAGCTTGTAGCGGAGGCTGTTGGTGGATCCGCTGTGCCAGAAAGCTCATGAAGCTTTACTCAGCATGGAGGCAGCAGCAGGAGTATTAAAATATAATATAACTAGACAATGCATTTCCTGAGGAAAATGCGAGTGGGAATGCTGAATAGCTTAATTGGTGAGCCCCTTGCCAAAGACATTCACCATAACCACTACACTATCTTTAGGACACACAGCTTCTTTCTCTATCTGCAAAGTATAGAGTATGCTGACTTCCTGGTCGCCCCTCCCCCCTCAATAGGTTTCCCCTCCCCCCCAGGTCAGTGAGGAGGAATATTGCACTGAGGTCAGGAAAGTTATTTATGGAAAGAAATAACATTACAAACGCTTTTAATTCACAGATCTAATACATGATTTAAGCCTCCAAACAAAGCTTAATAAATCCTCAAACGTACATGCAATTGATACAACGACTACACCGTTTGAAATACACGGCCCTTGTAAACGCATCGATATGAAATTTATGTAGATAAACTTAAAAATGTGGCCATTTCTGCGATTTAGAAAAGAGCGTCTTTGTGAGTTCTGCAGCAACATTTTTTAGATAATTTCACATGAGAGTCTATGAGACATAATTTCTGGCTGTTGCTCCAATAATTAAAACTAAAATACGTATCGCAGAATTGGTCACATTGCCATAAACCAGACAAGCATAGCTACGTTTTGATCTAAAAATTGTGTATGAAAAGTAGATCTTGTGGGCGTGAGACCAATTTGTTTCCCCTTTTTGTAAAGATATTTTTAATTACAAAGATCTCCAATGTTAAGGTCACCTGACAGACTCTAAATCCCCTCCATAGGATTACATTATAACCTATTGCATTTTTGTGAAAAATTCGCAAAACGTAAATTGCGTTTTCACCAAAAAATTGTAAACGATAACGATTTGAAAAGTCATAGCCGGATAGCTAAATATTTTGTGACCGCTTTAAAGTTTTTTCAGTGTCTGTAAGTGAAAGTATGAAGTAGCTGAAACTTTTGGCATGGCATGTGAATTCAAAGGGGAAAAGGATGTTCTCATTGACTTCAATGTTTAAAAAAAGGGTCTAAAAGCTTAAAATTTATAAAAGTGTAAAAAGTAGAAAAAAACTTGAAGAAGTCCCATCATTAGCTGAACGAGACGAACATTTTTACAGTTGAATGGTCTCAATAGTTGAAAGTATGCCGAAGTTACGCAGAACCAAAAAACTTAAGGAATAATAAGATTACTAAATTTACGGATATCAATACTGGAAATGTTTATTAAAGCATTCACACTAATTAAGATTAATACATTTACGGGTATCCATACTAGGAATGCTTATTAAAGCATTCCCACTAAGTATCACACAGGCATGATTTACAAGCAGTAGTGGTAATAGTAATACATAGCATAAAAACACTTGGGGAATACTTTACAGCATCAGTAGTGGTCATAGTAGTCAATAGTGTACCAAAAAATTGGGACACAGGTGTCTTGACTGAGCTGTAATAGTAGTAGTAGACATTGACAATACAGTGTCAAATCACTCGGGCAAGAGGTGCCATGATGAACAGCAGTCTTAATAAGAGTATATAGGGTGTGAAATAACTGCTGACATAGGTGTCTTGACTGGGCAGCAGAAGCAGCAGTAGTAGTATTAACAGTAGTAGTTGATACAGAGTCATATCACATGGGCAGGAGGTGCCATCATGAACAGCAGTAGGAATAGGAGTATATAGAGTGTCAAATAACTGCTGACATAGGTGTATTGACTGGGCAGCAGCAGCAGAAGCAGCAGTAGTATTAACAGTAGTAGTTGATACAGAGTCATATCACATGGGCAGGAGGTGCCATGATGAACAGCAGTAGGAATAGGAGTATATAGAGTGTCAAATAACTGCTGACATAGGTGTCTTGACTGGGCAGCAGCAGCAGAAGCAGCAGTAGTATTAACAGTAGTAGTTGATACAGAGTCATATCACATGGGCAGGAGGTGCCATCATGAACAGCAGTAGGAATAGGAGTATATAGAGTGTCAAATAACTGCTGACATAGGTGTATTGACTGGGCAGCAGCAGCAGAAGCAGCAGTAGTATTAACAGTAGTAGTTGATACAGAGTCATATCACATGGGCAGGAGGTGCCATGATGAACAGCAGTAGGAATAGGAGTATATAGAGTGTCAAATAACTGCTGACATAGGTGTCTTGACTGGGCAGCAGCAGCAGAAGCAGCAGTAGTATTAACAGTAGTAGTTGATACAGAGTCATATCACATGGGCAGGAGGTGCCATCATGAACAGCAGTAGGAATAGGAGTATATAGAGTGTCAAATAACTGCTGACATAGGTGTATTGACTGGGCAGCAGCAGCAGAAGCAGCAGTAGTATTAACAGTAGTAGTTGATACAGAGTCATATCACATGGGCAGGAGGTGCCATGATGAACAGCAGTAGGAATAGGAGTATATAGAGTGTCAAATAACTGCTGACATAGGTGTCTTGACTGGGCAGCAGCAGCAGAAGCAGCAGTAGTATTAACAGTAGTAGTTGATACAGAGTCATATCACATGGGCAGGAGGTGCCATCATGAACAGCAGTAGGAATAGGAGTATATAGAGTGTCAAATAACTGCTGACATAGGTGTATTGACTGGGCAGCAGCAGCAGAAGCAGCAGTAGTATTAACAGTAGTAGTTGATACAGAGTCATATCACATGGGCAGGAGGTGCCATGATGAACAGCAGTAGGAATAGGAGTATATAGAGTGTCAAATAACTGCTGACATAGGTGTCTTGACTGGCCAGCAGCAGCAGCAGAAGCAGCAGCAGTAGTATTAACAGTAGTAGTTGATACAGAGTCATATCACATGGGCAGGAGGTGCCATGATGAACAGCAGTAGGAATAGGAGTATATAGAGTGTCAAATAACTGCTGACATAGGTGTCTTGACTGGGCAGCAGCAGCAGAAGCAGCAGTAGTATTAACAGTAGTAGTTGATACAGAGTCATATCACATGGGCAGGAGGTGCCATCATGAACAGCAGTAGGAATAGGAGTATATAGAGTGTCAAATAACTGCTGACATAGGTGTCTTGACTGGGCAGCAGCAGCAGCAGAAGCAGCAGCAGTAGTATTAACAGTAGTAGTTTATACAGAGTCATATCACATGGGCAGGAGGTGCCATGATGAACAGCAGTAGGAATAGGAGTATATAGAGTGTCAAATAACTGCTGACATAGGTGTCTTGACTGGGCAGCAGCAGCAGAAGCAGCAGTAGTATTAACAGTAGTAGTTGATACAGAGTCATATCACATGGGCAGGAGGTGCCATCATGAACAGCAGTAGGAATAGGAGTATATAGAGTGTCAAATAACTGCTGACATAGGTGTCTTGACTGGGCAGCAGCAGCAGAAGCAGCAGTAGTATTAACAGTAGTAGTTGATACAGAGTCATATCACATGGGCAGGAGGTGCCATCATGAACAGCAGTAGGAATAGGAGTATATAGAGTGTCAAATAACTGCTGACATAGGTGTATTGACTGGGCAGCAGCAGCAGAAGCAGCAGTAGTATTAACAGTAGTAGTTGATACAGAGTCATATCACATGGGCAGGAGGTGCCATGATGTACAGCAGTAGGAATAGGAGTATATAGAGTGTCAAATAACTGCTGACATAGGTGTCTTGACTGGGCAGCAGCAGCAGAAGCAGCAGTAGTATTAACAGTAGTAGTTGATACAGAGTCATATCACATGGGCAGGAGGTGCCATGATGAACAGCAGTAGGAATAGGAGTATATAGAGTGTCAAATAACTGCTGACATAGGTGTCTTGACTGGGCAGCAGCAGCAGAAGCAGCAGTAGTATTAACAGTAGTAGTTGATACAGAGTCATATCACATGGGCAGGAGGTGCCATCATGAACAGCAGTAGGAATAGGAGTATATAGAGTGTCAAATAACTGCTGACATAGGTGTATTGACTGGGCAGCAGCAGCAGAAGCAGCAGTAGTATTAACAGTAGTAGTTGATACAGAGTCATATCACATGGGCAGGAGGTGCCATGATGAACAGCAGTAGGAATAGGAGTATATAGAGTGTCAAATAACTGCTGACATAGGTGTCTTGACTGGGCAGCAGCAGCAGAAGCAGCAGTAGTATTAACAGTAGTAGTTGATACAGAGTCATATCACATGGGCAGGAGGTGCCATCATGAACAGCAGTAGGAATAGGAGTATATAGAGTGTCAAATAACTGCTGACATAGGTGTATTGACTGGGCAGCAGCAGCAGAAGCAGCAGTAGTATTAACAGTAGTAGTTGATACAGAGTCATATCACATGGGCAGGAGGTGCCATGATGAACAGCAGTAGGAATAGGAGTATATAGAGTGTCAAATAACTGCTGACATAGGTGTCTTGACTGGCCAGCAGCAGCAGCAGAAGCAGCAGCAGTAGTATTAACAGTAGTAGTTGATACAGAGTCATATCACATGGGCAGGAGGTGCCATGATGAACAGCAGTAGGAATAGGAGTATATAGAGTGTCAAATAACTGCTGACATAGGTGTCTTGACTGGGCAGCAGCAGCAGAAGCAGCAGTAGTATTAACAGTAGTAGTTGATACAGAGTCATATCACATGGGCAGGAGGTGCCATCATGAACAGCAGTAGGAATAGGAGTATATAGAGTGTCAAATAACTGCTGACATAGGTGTCTTGACTGGGCAGCAGCAGCAGCAGAAGCAGCAGCAGTAGTATTAACAGTAGTAGTTTATACAGAGTCATATCACATGGGCAGGAGGTGCCATGATGAACAGCAGTAGGAATAGGAGTATATAGAGTGTCAAATAACTGCTGACATAGGTGTCTTGACTGGGCAGCAGCAGCAGAAGCAGCAGTAGTATTAACAGTAGTAGTTGATACAGAGTCATATCACATGGGCAGGAGGTGCCATCATGAACAGCAGTAGGAATAGGAGTATATAGAGTGTCAAATAACTGCTGACATAGGTGTCTTGACTGGGCAGCAGCAGCAGAAGCAGCAGTAGTATTAACAGTAGTAGTTGATACAGAGTCATATCACATGGGCAGGAGGTGCCATCATGAACAGCAGTAGGAATAGGAGTATATAGAGTGTCAAATAACTGCTGACATAGGTGTATTGACTGGGCAGCAGCAGCAGAAGCAGCAGTAGTATTAACAGTAGTAGTTGATACAGAGTCATATCACATGGGCAGGAGGTGCCATGATGTACAGCAGTAGGAATAGGAGTATATAGAGTGTGAAATAACTGCTGACATAGGTGTCTTGACTGGGCAGCAGCAGCAGAAGCAGCAGTAGTATTAACAGTAGTAGTTGATACAGAGTCATATCACATGGGCAGGAGGTGCCATGATGAACAGCAGTAGGAATAGGAGTATATAGAGTGTCAAATAACTGCTGACATAGGTGTCTTGACTGGGCAGCAGCAGCAGAAGCAGCAGTAGTATTAACAGTAGTAGTTGATACAGAGTCATATCACATGGGCAGGAGGTGCCATCATGAACAGCAGTAGGAATAGGAGTATATAGAGTGTCAAATAACTGCTGACATAGGTGTATTGACTGGGCAGCAGCAGCAGAAGCAGCAGTAGTATTAACAGTAGTAGTTGATACAGAGTCATATCACATGGACAGGAGGTGCCATGATGAACAGCAGTAGGAATAGGAGTATATAGAGTGTCAAATAACTGCTGACATAGGTGTCTTGACTGGGCAGCAGCAGCAGCAGAAGCAGCAGTAGTAGTATTAACAGTAGTAGTTGATACAGAGTCATATCACATGGGCAGGAGTTGCCATGATGTACAGCAGTCTTAATAAGAGTATATAGGGTGTGAAATAACTGCTGACATAATTGTCTTGACTGATCCAAAGGAGTCATGGGAGAAAATCATGTGGTCAGATGAGACTATAATATAATTTTTTGATCATAATTTCACTAACCGTGTTCGGAGGAAGAATAATGATGAGTACCATGCCAAGAACGCCATCCCTAATGTGAAGCATGGGGGTGGTAGCATCATGCTTTGGTGGTGTTTTTCTGCACATGGGACAGGGTGACTGCACTGTATTAAGGAGAGGATGACCGGGGCCATGTATTGCAAGATTTTGGGCAACAACCTCCTTCCCTGAGTTAGAGCTTTGAAGATGGGTCGAGGCTGGGTCTTCCAACATGAGAATGACCCAAAGCACACAGCCAGGATAACCAAGGATTGGCTCTGTAAGGAGCATATCAAGGTTCTGGCGTGGCCTAGCCAGTCTCCAGACCTAAACCCAATAGAGAATCTTTGGAGGGAGCTCAAACTCCGTGTTTCTCAGCGATAGCCCAGAAACATGACTGATGTAGAGAAGATCTGTGTGGAGGAGTGGGCCAAAATCCCTCCTCCAGTGTGTGCAAAGCTGGTGTAAAACTACAAGAAATGTTTGACCGCTGTAATTGCAAAGAAAGCCTACTGTACCAAATATTAACATTGATTTTCTCTGATGTTGAAATAGTTATATTCAGCACTGTAAATACATCAGGTCCGGGGCTTCATCAGGGAATGCATGGCAAGGGACCCTTCAGCGCCCTGAACCGACGACGGGTGCCAGAAAGTCACCGCCGATCCAGGACTCATTCATCTTTATGAATGTGAGTCTGTCCACGGACTCTGTGGACAGACGGGTCCTCTTGTCCGTGACCACCCCACCTGCCGCGCTGAATGTCCGCTCAGATAGTACGCTGGAGGGGGGGCAAGACAATAACTCCAGCGCATACTGAGCGAGCTCGCGGCAGGTGTCCAATCTGGCAACCCAGTACTCCATGGGGTCGTCGGTGCTCATACTGTCAGAAGCACCGACGGACGCCATGTAGTCTGCCACCATGTGGGCCAGCCGCTGGTGGTGACTGCTGCTGCTGCTGCTGGTGGTGGTACTGGGTCGCTCGGTTTGGAAGAACATCCTCATCTCTTCCATTAGGTCCCCTGCTCGGCTGCAGCTGGGTGCAGCCACCTGCTGGGTGAGATGAGGGGGGACAACTGGAGGCCGGGGAGTTGCCTGCTCCAACCGTCTGACAATGGCTGCCTGCAGTTCCTCCATCCGGTGCTGCCTCCGGCTGGCTGGGATGAACTGCTCCAGTTTCCCCTTGCACCTGGGATCCAAAAGGGTGGCCATCCAGAAATCATCCCTCGTCTTGATGGTCTTAACCCGGGGGTCCCTCCTGAGGCATCTGAGCATGTGGGCAGCCATGGGGAAGAGCACAGCCCGCTGTGACTCCTCAATGCTGGCCAGGTGAATGAGGTGCGACTCTTCTTCCCTGAGGCGCTGCTGGTCAAACTCAGACATGCCCAACCCCCGGACTATCGGTGCCCCCAACACCGGCTCTCCCTCCTGACCAGGCCCTGACTCCGGGACGACACCAGCAACCACCTCCTCCTCCTCTTCATCATCATCCTCCTCCTCCTCCTCCTCCTCCTGGTCCTGGCCCTGGTCTCGGTGGAGCATTGCTGACTCCTCCTGCTCCACCAAGGCACTCTCCCCAGCCTCGAGCAGGCGATCTAGTGTCCTCTCCAGCATGAACAGTATTGGCAGCACGCTATTGAGGCCAATTTGCTCACTGCTGACCATCTTGGTCGCCTGCTCGAAGGAGGACAACACTTGGCAGACCTGGTTTATCTGCCCCCACTGCGCACAGGCGATGAAAGGGAGTTGTGGTGAAGCCCTCTGAGTGCCTAGTTCCATCAGGTACTCCCTCACCGCCCTTTGCTGCTCCCACAACCTCTTCAGCATGTGGAGGGTGGAGTTCCACCGCGTCACACTGTCCACAATCAGCCTGTGAAGGGGCAGATTGTACTTCCGCTGCAATTTGGACAGGGACGCGGTAGCGGTTGGGGAGCGCCTGAAGTGGCTGGCAATCCTACGCGCCTTTGCCACAATGTCACTCAACCCTGGATAAGTGCGCAGGAACTTCTGCACCACCAGGTTGAGGACATGTGCCAGACAGGGCACGTGCGTCAGACTGCCAGCATGGAGGGCGGCGAGTAGGTTGCTGCCGTTATCGCAGACAACCATACCTGGCTGGAGCCTTCGGGGTGTCAGCCACTTCTGGACCTGAGCTTGAAGTGCTTTCAGCACTTCTTCTGCAGTGTGTCTCCGGTCCCCTAAACTAACAAGCTGGAGCACGGCCTGACAGCGCACGTGCCCCACACTTGAGTAGCTACGGGGGCGCTTGCTGGGAGGCTCAGCAGCTGCGGAGACAGTGGCTTGAGGGAGACCAGCAGTTCTCCCCTGGACACCCCGGGGCGGCACCACAAGATCGGTTGCCGACGATCCCTCACCGACGCCTCGGAGGGAAACCCAATGGGCCGTGAAGCTGATGTAGCGTCCCTGCCCATGCCTGCTGGTCCAGCCATCCATTGTCAGATGAACCCTGTCGCTGACAGCGTGATCCAGCGACAGGGTTACATTCTGAACAATGTGCTGGTGTAGGGCAGGGACACCAGTCCTGGCAAAGAAATGGCGGCTGGGGACACGCCATTGGGGTTGGGCCTGCTCCAACATCTGCCTGAAGGGGTTGCTGTCAACTATGTTGAAGGGCAGCAGATGTTGGGCAATAACCCTTGCCAGGAGCCCATTGAGGGAACGCACACGTCGGTCTCCAGGGGGGAAGGGAGTGGTGCGGTCAAAGGCGTCTGAAATCGACGCCTGGCGCCGGACGGCAGTGCGGGACACAGACGTGGAGGGTGCTGTGGAAGTAGAGGTCTGGCTGCCGGTACCAGTACCTCTACTAGAGGGAGCGGGGGGGCATGACCTGCTGGAAACAGATGAAGATGTGGCAGGAGCTGCTGTACCCTGCTCACTTGTGGTGGTGGCGCTGCTACCACCACCACGCTTCATCTCCTCATACAACGCCCAGTGGTTTATCCTGAGGTGCTGGTTCAGGGCTGTGGTACCCACCCGAGCCAAACACTTCCCTCTCTTCACCCTCACTTTACAAATCCGGCAGATGGCCACGGTAGGGTTGTCTGCCACCAGGGTAAAGAAATTCCAGACAGGTGACTTCAGCACCGCCCTCCTGTCAGATGGGGTGACGCTTACTTGCACCTGCTGGGATTCGGTGCGCACAGGTGGAGCTGCCTGCTGCTGCTGCTGCTGCTGCTGCTCCTCCTCCTGACACCTCCTGCTGCCATCACCAGTGGAGACCCTGACGATGGTCTCCCTGGTGGTGACCTGGCGCACCGTTTCACCAGGGTGCCTACCTTCCCCGTCGTCACTGACGTAGTGAGCCGACGCGTCAGATGGCAACCATGATGGGTCACCCTCTTCGCCCCCAGAGATGTCAGACCAAGGGCTGAGATGTGTTGGTCTGAGGGAACCACGTGACATGGAGCCTCTAGCCTGGCTCCGCTGTCCCCTCACCCACGCCTGGGTCTGACTAGGTGCTGCTGTTTCCTGCACCAAAACAGCAGCACCAGTTTGAAGGGATGTCTCTGGGATACTGCCAGCAGGTATCCCATCCTCCTCATCCATCCCTTCAAAAAGGTCCTGACCATCAGGACAGAGCTGGAGGTCTGCCTGATGCATGGCCTCCCCCAAGAGATCCCTATCACTGTCGCTGTCGAACAGTAAGATGCTGGACTCTTGGGGGCTGGGGGGGGGTAGTACAGGCAACGGTGTAATGGTGGTACTACTGTGAGTCGGGACCGACGACTCAGTGGCACTGCTGTGCCCCATGTAGTCCACCACTACTTGAGCCTGAGATGGCAATATCGGGCGGCTGCCCGATGGGAAGAACTCCCGGATCAGGCGTACTCCCCTTGCACCCGATCCTCTACCACTAGTAGGGGCACGAGAGGTACCCCGTGCTGGCAGCGATCCAGCACTGGGAGTAACTCCCCTACCCCTACTGCCACGGCCACGGATGCCGCTCATAATTGCTGATATGTGTGTGGGGGGGTTAAACTTTATTGGGGGGGAAAATGTGAACAAAATGTGTTTTTGTGTTTTTTTTACAAGACAGGCACGCAGACAAAGACGTACACAGACAGCTACTAAACTATAAGAAAAGTAGTACACCAGACAAGGACTACAAAATTAAAGAAAAAAAAAAAAAGCACTAAACAAACACTAACTTTTTTTTTTTTTTTTTTTTTTAAACACAAAACACAGACACTAAACACACACTAAGCTAAGCTAGATGAAATAAATGTACACTAACAGTGTGTACACTTACTACACAAAATTTAACTAAACTGAACACAAAACTTAGCTTTTATAAAAGCTCTTTAGGGAAAACTAAACAAAATTTGAACTGAGATGCCTATCAAATATCACTGAACAGTGAACCTGCAAGATCTGACAGTAACACAAGATGAACAAAACTTAGCTTTTAGAAAAGCTCTTTTATAAAGCTCAGATCAATATGTGTTCTGAAATCTCTTGCAAATATAACTGAACAGGGAGGATTGCAGGATCAAACAGTAACACAAATGAAAAAAACAGCACAAAACAGCACAAAACGTAGCTTTGAAAAAAGCTCTTGGGTCTATTGCTTTGAAAAAAGCAGTTGATATACTGGAAAAGATCCACTGGAATCACTAAATAGCAATGCTGGTGATGATCTAAATCAATCAAGAACAAAGACACAGGAAACCAGGAAACCAGGAACACAGAAACAGCCTCCACACTCTATAGCAAGCTTCTGAATCTGCAATGAAATGGTGCTGGGAGTGAGCTTATATAATGTCCATGCAGGCAGGTTCCTATTGGTTGCTAACCTGTGACGAGTGTGGAAGGAGAACTCTGATTGGCTCTGATGCAAAAGGGCGGAGCAAATAATCGCGCAATATTCCTATTGCCGAATATTCGCATTGCGAATATTCGGCAATATAAAATGATCGCTTCAGCTACTCGGCCCAATGGCTCTAATCATACCAGCAATGCTTTCAGACGTCTATGGAGATCACTAGGATGTGATCTGTTTTAAAAATGAAACTGTAAAAATCGCTCTGATGCGGAAGATCGGGGCGAGGAAAATAATCGCGCGATATTGCGTTTGCCGAATAATCGCATTGCGATCTTTCTGGAAAATTCAATGAACGCTTCAGCTACTCGGCCCAGGGTCTCTAATGATACCAGCAATGCTTTTAGACGTCGATGGAGATATCTAGGATGTGATCTGATTCAAAAAAAAAATTGTAAAAAATCGAATATTCGGAATTGCGAATATTCACCGCGAATTTCGAAATATAGCGCGATTTCTCGAATATGCTATATTCGAGTCGAATATTCGCAATGCGAATATTCGTGAGCAACACTAGCCGGTATGTCACTGGAAGACAACAAACGTTCCCCTGCAGGAAATCAAAGAAGAACATCAGGGGCAACTCATGAAAAGACAATCCTGGAGGATCTTTATTCCCCTAAGGCCCCTTTCACACAGAGGCGTATTTCAGGCGTTTTAGCGCTAAAAATAGCGCATAAATAACGCCTGAAATACTCCTGCCCCAGCATTCTCAATGTGAAGGCCGAGGGCTTCTTCTAATTCTAATGAGTGGCCACGTGTTTTATTAAACTCCCTTCTGCGAAAAAGTTTTCTCCCTATTGTGGGGTCACCGGTACGGCATTTGTAAATTGAAATCATCTCCCCTCTCAAGCGTCTCTTCTCCAGAGAGAATACGTTTAGTGCTCACAACCTTTCTAATGCACCGTTTAGGACAGACCTGGGCAAACTACGGCCCGCGGGCCGTATACGGCCCGGCGGACCTTTTAATCCGGCCCACCCCCGCCGCCGCAACCTACTGTTATCACCGCGGCGGGGAACATAACAGACAGCGTTCGTTTGAACAGCTGTTTTCCCCGCCGCGCATAGACACTCCCCCTTGGACGGATCTGTCCAATCGCGAGCAAGGGGGAGTCACATAGACACTCCCCCTTGCTCGCGATTGGACAGATCCGTCCAAGCCAAGGGGGAGTGTCTATGGCATAGACACTTCCCCTTGGACGGATCTGTCCAATCGCGAGCAAGGGGGAGTCACATAGACACTCCCCTTGCTCGCGATTGGACAGATCCGTCCAAGGGGGAGTGTCTATGCGCAGCGGGGAAAACAGCTGTTCAAACGAACGCTGTCTGTTATGTTCCCCGCCGCGGTGATAACAGTAGGCGGGGCCGGGAGGGGTCACTGTGCCCATCACACGCAGCACATGCAGCCACTTGTGCCAACACACGCAGCCACTTGTGCCAACACACACAGCCACTTCGCCACCATAAATTGTCGCCACTGTGCCAATCACACGCAGCCACTTGTGCCAATCACACGCAGCCACTTGTGCCAACACACGCAGCCACTTGTGCCAACACACGCAGCCACTTGTGCCAACACACGCAGCCACTTCGCCACCATAAATTGTCGCCACTGTCCCAATCACACGCAGCCACTGTGCCAATCACACTCAGCCACTGTGCCCATCACACGCAGCCACTTGTGCCAACACATGCAGCCACTTGTGCCAACACATGCAGCCACTTGTGCCAACACATGCAGCCACTTGTGCCAACACACGCAGCCACTTGTGCCAACACACGCAGCCACTTCGCAACCATAAATTGTCGCCACTGTGCCAATCACACGCAGCCACTGTGCCAATCACACGCAGCCACTGTGCCAATCACA
Source organism: Rana temporaria (assembly GCF_905171775.1). Classification (NCBI taxonomy): domain Eukaryota; kingdom Metazoa; phylum Chordata; class Amphibia; order Anura; family Ranidae; genus Rana; species Rana temporaria. The sequence goes on along the minus strand of NC_053497.1, from coordinate 31,458,366 downwards.
CGTAGCCACTGTGCCAATCACACGCAGCCACTGTGCCAATCACACACAGCCACTGTGCCAATCACACGCAGCCACTGTTCCCATCAAACGCAGCCACTGTGCCAATCACACTCAGCCACTGTGCAATCAATTGTTGCCACTGTTCCCAAAGACAGCCACTGTGCCAATCACATGCAGCCACTGTGCCAATCACATGCAGCCACTGTGCCAATCACACGCAGCCACTGTGCCAATCACACGCAGCCACTGTGCCAATCACACGCAGCCACTGTGCCAATCACATGCAGCCACTGTGCCCAAACGCAGCCACTGTGCCAATCACACGCAGCCACTGTGCCAATAACACGCAGCCACTCTGCCCATCAAACGCAGCCACTGTGCCAATCACACGCAGCCACTGTGCCCATCAAACGCAGCCACTGTGCCATCACATGCAGCCACTGTGCCAACACACGCAGTCACTGTGCCATCAATTGTTGCCACTGTGCCCATCACACGCAGCCACTGTGCCATCAATTGTCGCCACTGTGCCCATCAAACGCAACCACTGTGCCATCACACGCAGCCACTGTGCCATTACATGCAGCCACTGTTTAATCAATTGTTATTGATTAAACAGTGGCTGCCTGTCCCCAGCCTCTGTCCCCCTCCTGTGTCATGTCCCCAGCGTCTGTCCCCCTCCTGTGTCATGTCCCCAGCCTCTGTCCCCCTCCTGTGTCATGTCCCCAGCCTCTGTCCCCCTCCTGTGTCATGTCCCCAGCCTCTGTCCCCCTCCTGTGTCATGTCCCCAGCCTCTGTCCCCCTCCTGTGTCATGTCCCCAGCCTCTGTCCCCCTCCTGTGTCATGTCCCCAGCCTCTGTCCCCCTCCTGTGTCATGTCCCCAGCCTCTGTCCCCCTCCTGTGCCATGTCCCCAGCCTCTGTCCCCCTCCTGTGCCATGTCCCCAGCCTCTGTCCCCCTCCTGTGTCATGTCCCCAGCCTCTGTCCCCCTCCTGTGCCATGTCCCCAGCCTCTGTCCCCCTCCTGTGTCATGTCCCCAGCCTCTGTCCCCCTCCTGTGTCATGTCCCCAGCCTCTGTCCCCCTCCTGTGTCATGTCCCCAGCCTCTGTCCCCCTCCTGTGTCATGTCCCCAGCCTCTGTCCCCCTCCTGTGTCATGTCCCCAGCCTCTGTCCCCCTCCTGTGTCATGTCCCCAGCCTCTGTCCCCCTCCTGTGTCATGTCCCCAGCCTCTGTCCCCCTCCTGTGTCATGTCCCCAGCCTCTGTCCCCCAGTTTTCCAACAATGATATTTACTGCTTTTTATAAAGAAATACAATTGATTTTATGCAGTATTGAGTTTAGCCTTTTGGCCCGGCCCTCCAAAATATTTTTAGTTTCTCATGTGGCCCCATCGAAAAAATAATTGCCCACCCCTGCGATATTTAGTATAGTAGGAGCCGATGACGTCACGGCGCATGCGCACTGCACTCTCAATGGACAGCATGCCACCCATTGAGAGAGCCGCGCCGCAGCCTTAAAGCGGTGGTTCACCCTAAAATGCAAGTTTCTACCATGTTTTCCAGCATAGTAGCGTGAGCTACAGTATGCCTTTATTTATTTTTTTGCGCCGTACTCACAGTTTAATCCCGGAGTTACGTTTCAGACTCCCCGCGGGGAATGGGCGTTCCTATGCAGAGGGACAATGATTGACGGCCAGCAATGGCGCGTCACGCTTCCCGAGTAGGACTCGGCTCTTCACGGCGCCTGCGCACAGACTAGGAGCTGACTGCGCAGGCGCCGTGAAGAGCCAAGTCCTATTTCTGCTATTTCCGTGACGCGCCATAGCCGGCCGTCAATCATGTTTCCCTCTGCATAGGAACGCCTACTAGACTGAAACTTGACTACGGGATTAAACAGTGAGTACGGGGAAAAAAAATAAAATAAAGGCATACTGTAGCTCGCGCTAGTATGCTAGATGGCATGTTAGAAAAAAAAAAAAATTTTAGGGTGAACCCTCGCTTTAACTCCTGCGCACATGTGCTGGAGTTAAGTCATCGCGCCTCGGCCAGTCAAAGTACTGAAGCCCGGAAACCCGGAAGACTGGGTGACGATGAAAGCCCCATCAGCAGTGACGGCACGCCGCTGGAGGGCTTAATTGTAAGGTAAGTCTTTCATAATGTGCTAGTATGTGACGCAAAGCAGTACCCACCGATCATCCTGCCGAGACACAGAACGGCGGTCTGCCTATGTGAACAAGGCAGATCGCCATTCTGACAGGAGGGAAAGCATGGATCCTGTGTCTGAAAAGCAGGGACAAGGATCCATGTCTTCCCCTAGTAGAAGCATCTCCCACACTGTGGTAAAACACTGGTTAGGCATGCAGTTAACCCTTTGATCGTCCCTGTTAAACCCTTTCCAGCCAGTGTCATTAGTACAGTGACAGTGCATATTTATTTGCACTAATCACTGTATTAGTGCCACGGGTCCCCAAAAAGAGTCAGTTTGTGTCCGAATGTCTGCCGCAATATCGCAGTCCTGCTATAAGTCGCTGATCGCCACCATTACTAGTAAATAAATAAAAAAATTCCCAAAGTTTATAGTCGCTATAACTTTTGCGCAAACCAATCAATATACGCTTATTGGGATTTTTTTTTTTGTTTTACCAAAAATTTGTACCAGAATACATATTGGCCTAAATTTATGAAGATTTTTGTAAATTGGATGTGTTTTATAGCAGAAAGTAAAAATATTGGCCCAGATTCTCAAAGGACTTACGACGGCGTAGCGCCATGTACGCCGTCGTAAGTCCGAATGAGAGCCGTCGTATCTATGCGGCTGATTCTTAGAATCAGTTACGCATAAATTTGGCTAAGATACGAGCGGCGTAAGTCTCTTACACCGTCGTATCTTAGGGTGCATATTTACGCTGGCCGCTAGGTGGCGTATCCGTAGATTTCCGCATCGAATATGCTAATGAGCAAGATACGCCGATTCACGAACGTACGTGCGCCCGGCGTAGCAAGATACGTCGTTTACGTAAGACATACGCCGGCGTAAAGTTACCCCTCATAAAGCAGGGGTAAGTCATGTTAGGTATGGACGTCGGAAACGTCGGAACAGCGTCGTGTTTTACGTCGTTTGCGTAAGTCGTCCGTGAATGGGGCTGGACGTAAGTTACGTTCACGTCGACTAGGCATTGAGCGGGCGTAATTTAATTAGAAAATTCGACGTGATACTGAGCATGAGCGCGAATGCGCCGTTCGAAAAAAGTGTCATTTACGTGGGGTCATGATTAGTTTACATAAAACACGCCCCCCTGTTCCTCATTTGATTTAGGCGCGCTTACGCCGGCAAAATTACGATACGCCGCCGTAACTTTAGACGCAAGTGCTTTGTGAATACAGCACTTGCCTCTGTAAGTTGCGGCGGCGTAGCGTAACTACGATACGCTACGCCTGCCTACATTTACGCCGCTGACTGTGAATCTGGCCCATTGTTTTTTGTTTTATTTCTTTTTCAAAATTGTTTTTTTTTTTTTTTATAGTGCAAAAAAGTACAAAACTCAGAGGTGATCATTGTGTACACTGTTGCACGGCAGCGCAATTGTCAGCTAAAATAACAGTGCCGTATCACAAAAAATGGTCTAGTCTTGAAGGGGGTAAATCTTCCGGAGCTGAAGTGGTTGAAGCTTCAGCTGAAAGCTCTGCAAATGCTTTGCTAAAGCAAGCTGCTCACACTTCTCTTATACTAGCTGAAGCCTGTATGAAGCAGGCCATAGGGCGGAGAAGGGACAATACCTGTAAGTCTGGGGTAGGCAACCTGGGGCCGTCTAGCTGTTGCAGAACTACAAGTCCCATCATGCCTCTGGGAGTAATTGTAACTGCCAGCCTTGGAATGCCTCATGGGAAATATAGTTCCACAACAGCTGGAGGGCCCCAGGTTGCCTACCCCTGCTGTAAGCGGTAACTGCAGCAGAAAAAAACAGGGCTGTGCTGTGTGGCAGAACAGCGCAAGTGTCAAGTCTGGATGGACAGAAATAAAAATCATTTGGCAAGTCATTTCATCTGTGCATTTACCTTTCTGAAGTTCAGCTTTAAGCCTAGGTTCACACTGCTGCGAATTCAAAATCGTGCCAAAATCGCAGTCGCAAAATCGCGGTAAAATCGCGAATTTTACCGCGATTTTGCGGCTGCGATTTTGCCGCGATTTCAGCCGCAATTTAATGTAAATCGCGGCCCGAAATCGCAAAAAGTAGTACAGGAACTACTTTTTGAAATCGCAGATGCGGCGTCGCACTGATTAGGACAGTGCCATTGCCGACAATTGCCACCGATTTGAGATGCGATTTGACATGTCAAATCGCATCTCAAATCGTTCCAAATCGTACCCAGTGTGAACCAGGGCTCAAGGGAACCTGTTTTTAGAGAAACACCATTGCTGCTATCGCCGATCTTTTTCTAAAATTGCTAGCTGCCTGGCTGTCTGTCTCTAGGACTGTGTAATTTGGCACATAAATGCAGCAAGTGCAATGTGCACTGTGAAGACAGAACTTCTGATTTTTTTTTTTTTTTTTTTTTTACGGATCAACAATGAAACTCGTGATTGAAGCCTGTGGATTAATGTACAGTGCCTTGAAAAAGTATTCATACCCCCTTGAAATTTTCCCCATTTTGTCATGTTACAACCAAAAACATAATTGTATTTTTTATTGGGATTTTATGTGAGAGACCAACACAGAGTGACACATAATCGTGAAGTGGCAGGAAAATGATAAATGATTTTTAGAATTTTTTACAAATAAACATGTGAAAAGTGGGGGGTACATTTGTATTGCGCCCCCCGGAGTCAATACTTTGTAGAACCTCCTTTCTCTGCAATTAGAGCTGCAAGTCTTTTTGGGGATGTCTCTACCAGCTTTGCACATCTAGAGAGGGAAATTTCTGCCCATTCTTCTTCTTTGTAAAACAGCTGAAGTTCTGTCAGATTGGATGGAGAGCGTCTGTGATCAGCAATTATCAAGTCTTGTCACAGATTCTCAATGTGATTTAGGTCTGGACTTTGACTGGGCCATTCTAACACATGAATATGCTTTGATCCAAACCATTCCATTGTGGCTCTGGCTGTATGTTTAGGGTCCTTGTCCTGCTGGAAGGTGATCCTCCCCCCAGTCTCAAGTCTTTTGCAAACTCTAATAGGTTTTCTTCTAAGATTGCCCTGAATTTGGCTCCATCCATCTTCCCATCAACTCTGACCAGCTTCCCTGTCCCTGCTGAAGAAGAACATTCCCACAACATGATGCTGCCACCACCATGTTTCACAGTGGGGATGGTGTGTTCAGGGTGATGTGCAGTGTTAGTTTTCCGCAAAACATAGCATTTTGCTTTTAGGCCCAAGAATTCAAGTTTGGGCTTATCTGACCAGAGCCACCTTCTTCCACATGTTTGCTGTGTCCCCCACATGGCTTCTCACAAACTGCAAACAGGACTTCTTATGGCTTTCTTTCAACAATGGATTTCTTCTTGTCACTCTTCCATAAAGACCAGATTTTTGGAGTGCACAACTAATAGTTGTCCTGTGGAGAGCACAACTAATAGTTGTCCTGTGGACAGATTCTCCCCCCTGAGCTGTGGATCTCTGCAGCTCCTCCAGAGTTACCATGGGCCTCTTGGCTGCTTCTCTGATGAATGCTCTCCTTGCCCGGCCTGGTCAGTTTAGGTAGACGGCCATGTCTTGGTAGGTTTGCAGTTGTGCCATACTCTTTCCATTTTCAGATGATGGATTGAACAGAGCTCGGTGAGATGTTCAAAGCTTGGGATATTTTTTTTATAACCTAATCCTGCTTTAAACATCTTCACAACTTTATCCCTGACCTGTCTGGTGTGTTCCTTGGTCTTCATGATGCTGCTGGTTCTCTAACAAACCTCTGAGGGCTTCGCAGACCAGCTGTATTTATACTGAGATTAAATTACACACAGGTGGACTTTATTTACCAGTTGGTGACTTCACCAGGCAATTGTTTTAACCAGTTTTTCGATAGGGGTATCAGAGTAAAGGGGGCTGAATACAAACGCACGCCACACTTTTCACATATTTATTTGTAAAAAAAAAATCTGAAAACCATTTATAATTTTCCTTCTACTTCACAATTATGTGCCACTTTGTGTTGGTCTATCACATAAAATCCCAATAAAATACATTTACATTTTTGGTTGTAACATGACAAAATGTGGAAAATTTCAAGGGGTATGAATACTTTTTCAAGGCACTGTAACAGCCAGGAAATTAACAACTGAAAAGTAGAGTAGAGCACTGGCAGCTGACACATTTGATATCGGTTTCCTATAAAAAAAAGCCCCAGGAGTTAAAGTGACAGACAAATACAGAGCACACATTACGGTGTTCGTTGCAGTTAGCGGTGCTGGGCTGTTTCATGGCGCGGTTGGCTGGCTCCGTACACGGGATGCAGATAGGCCTGAAATGGAAGAAAGTCAATTCAGACATTAGGAACAATACAGGATGTAATATCCCGGGGGACAAAGGCAACTGACCAAATCAAAGCTGTCAAGCTCCTCTAAACACGTCTGATTAACCCCTTCCGGACGACCCTACACCCTGTGTAGGGTTGACACCTCATCCCTTTAAACCCGAACACATATTAATTACACACATTCTGTTGCTGATTAAGGTGGTAATTAAACTCACTTGGTGCCTTATCTGCATTCAATTAGCCTCAGAACCTGTGTAATTCATATGTGTTTGGGTTTAAAGGGATGAGGTGGCAACCCTAGTACTTCAGCGCCAAATCACGTACCTGTACGTGATTTTGTTTTCTGGGGCATGCGTGCCTTGCTTTGTGCACTGGTCCAAATCGTTTGGTGGAGGGGGGATTATGGTGTGGGGTTGTTTTTTCAGGGGTTGGGCTTGGCCCCTTAGTTCCAGTGAAGGGAACTCTTAAGGCATCAGCATGCCAAGACATTTTGGACAATTTCATGCTCCCAACTTTATGGGAAGAGTTTGGGGACGGCCCCTTCCTGTTCCAACATGACTGCACACCAATACACAAAGCAAGGTCCATAAAGACATGGGTGAGCAAGTTTGGGGTGGAGGAACTTGATTGGCCTGCACCTCAACTCGATAGAACGCCTTTGGGATGAAATAGAGCAGAGACTGCGAGCCGGGCCTTCTGATTTTGTGCTTCTGGAAGAATGGTCAAACATTCCCATAGACACTCGTGGACAGTCTTCCAAGAAACGTTGGAGCTGTTATAACTGCAAAGGGGGGGGGGGGGCAACTCAATATTGAACCCTACGGACTAAGACTGGGATGCCATTAAAGTTTGTGTGTAAAGGCGGGTGTCCCAATACTTTTGACAATATAGGGCCAGATTCAGGTAGGAGATACGACGGTGTATCTCCAGATACTCCGTCGTATCTCTGAGTGTGAGGCGTCGTATCTATGCGCCTGATTCAAAGAATCAGATACGCCAGAATTTCTCTAAGATACGACCAGCGTAAGTCTCCTACGCCGTCGTATCTTAACTGAATATTTACACTGGCCGCTAGGGGCGTGTACGCTGATTTACGCCTAGAATATGTAAATCAGCTAGATACGCCTATTCACGAACGTACACCCGGACGTCGCAGTACAGATACGTCGTTTACGTAAGGCTTTTTCCGGCGTAAAGTTACCCCTGCTTCGTCGGGACCGCGTAGAATTTTCCGTCGATTACGTTGTTTGCGTAAGTCGTTCGCGAATAGGGCTGTGCGTTATTTACATTCACGTCGAAAGCCTTGGCTTTTTGCGGGTTAATTTGGAGCATGCGCACTGGGATACTTTCACGGACGGCGCATGCGCCGTTCGGAAAAAGCGTAATTTACGCGGGGTCACAATAAATTAACATAAAACACGCCCACATCTTCCACATTTGAATTAGGCGGGCTTACGCCGGCCTATTTACGCTATGCCGCCGCAACTTTGCTTTGTGAATACTGCACTTGCCTGGCAAAGTTGCAGAGGCGTAGCGTAAATAGGATACGTTACGCCCGCACACAAATACGCGCTCCCTACGTGAATCTACCCCATAGTGTGTTTTAGCTGTTTGCCTGGAATTAAAGGAACACTAAGAGCCGGTTCACACTGGGGCGACTTGCGATCCGACTTCATGTCGCCTCAAGTCGTCCCAAGTCGCGCTGTAGAGAAAAACAATGGAAGTGAATGGGAGCGGTGTTAATACACACAACTCAAGGCGATCCGACTTCAGAAAAGGTTCCTGTACTACTTCAATCCGACTTGTAGGCGATTTGTACCCATTGATTTCAATGGAAATCGCCTCAGAAGTCGGATCACTGTCTTATCTGAAGCTACTTTCCAGGAAGATAACATACATTCCTCAGGCAAACCTCTCCCTCCCTCCCTCCCTCCCCCTCCCTCTCCCAGAGCTGACTGTTGTTTTATTGGCCACTGGAAAGTCTCCTGTCCTGGAGACGACTTCAAGTTGTGTTGTAAATCGCCCCAGATCGCCCTTGGTTCATGTTCAAGTCGTGTCGGAGTCGCCTCTGAAAGTCGTATCACTTACCTCGTTTTTCCTTTTTGACCTCCAAAATACAGTAATCCAGGTATGAAAATGCCATTTCCTGTCTCTCCTCTTCTTGCTTTCCACCAGCATCTGAGCCGTTTTGCATGGTGGAAAGCAGAATGTGCTCACCCCCTCCCTATGACTACAGCCCTGCATGAAGATGCTCTCTTATTCCTCACAGGCATGGAGGCTAAGCCTAATGGGAACTGTAGTTCCCATTAGTCCGTGATGTAGCAAGAATGAATGCGCACCGCAAACCAGGAAGTCAGTGAGAATAACGATTCAGGAGTGACCGAAGTGAATAAAACACCTCGATTTCAACAGGTATCAAACTAGTTATAATGCAAAACATTACTTTTTACTTTATCAGCTACTGTCAGACTTTAAGAGGAAAATATTTTTGTCTTTACAACCCCTTTAAGTTTTAAACACAAATGTCCGGAGTATCACTTATTGTACATTTTAGGGCTTGATGCCCCCAACCCTACTGTCCTAGGTGTTGTCCTACAAGTGCCATGGGGGTAATCACAGAGCCCACCCTACCTGGCAGTTTTGCTGAATTCCACTTTCTCGCTCAGCTGTACAAGAGCCACGTCATAGTCATAATCCTCCTTTATCCCTCTGTCCGACTTCCTGTTAATATTGTAACATTTATGGATCTCGATCCGTTGGCCTTCATACAATTTTGATTCTAATTTTGATCCTAAAAATATATGAAGAGTTTGTAAATAAGTAATAGAACAATGGAAGATTAAAGAGTCAATTTCCCTTAAACGTTTCTCAGTTAGGCCTCTTTCACACTAGGGCGGGAGCCGCGGTGGCGGTATAGCGCCGTTAAATATATAGGCGATATACAGGCGGGATTCGGCCGCTAGCGGTGCGGTATTAACCCCCGCTAGCGGCCGATAAATAAATATCTGCAGAGGTGCATTGGGGGCGGTATTGCAGCGGTTTCCCATTATTTTAAATGGAAAGGAGCGGTATACACGCCGCTCTTCTCACCGCTCCAAAGATGCTGCTTGCAGGAGATTTTTTTTCTCTCCAGGAGTTTTTCAGGCGGTATAGCAGCGCTATTTTTAGCGCTGTACCACCTGAAAAACTCAGTGTGAAAGGGGTCTTGCAGATTGAAAAAGTTGGAAAAGGTTGAGGGATGGTTCACACCAGGTGCAGTCCAATGCATTTTTGTTTCTGCATCGAAAAATGCATGGACAGTAGATTATATGGGTTCCAATGGCTTAGTTCACACCAGTGCGGTCAGTTCCTGCGCAGAAAACAAAAGTAGAACATGCTGCATTTTTTCTGCACAGAACTGTACTGGAATGCAGCAAAACGCATCAACAATTTACAAGAATGCATCAAAAATGCATTACAGAGGGGGCGTGGCCAGGCAGCGGATGTAGCCGGACGTGTCTGAAGTGAGCTCCGCCGAAAATCCTCCTAATCATCCTGCGGAAGAAATCTGTACTTACCCACAGCCACACCGGAGGATTCCTTATTGCTCGGGGAACACGTACATACCTTTCCTGGTGTCCTGGTCCCGCGATGTCGTCCGGCAAACGGCAGCTGGTGAACAAGCCAGCAGAGCTCATGGTCCAAAATGGCGCGTACACAGGCCGCACAGCGAGGGAGAAGCACCGCGAGGCAGCCGAAAAGTTGTTCTCTAAGCCGCTGCTGAAACAGCCTACAGCTTCCTCCAGCACACCGGAGGACTCACCGAGCGGAGGATCCGAAGCGGATGACACAGTACCCCTGGAAGACTCGGTGCAGGCCGGCCTACTATGGGACACAGTGAGTACTCCAGAGCAGGCCCCAGCTAAGACGCAGGGCCCAGAGAGTCCCACCATAGAGGGTGAACCCACGCTGAGGGACATATTTACTGCAGTCACTTCATGTAATGTATCCCTGGCAGTACTGACAACGGAAGTAAAAGGGATGAAGTCAGAAATCTCATTTCTCAGACAGGATGCCCAAAAAATGAGAGAAAGAACCTCTGCATTAGAGGAAAGGGTGAGCACCATTGAGGATGACATGGGGCCTATGCAGAGGGACCTTGCTTACAATAACCATTTAATAGACCAACACTCTTCTCGTTTGGAGGAATTAGAGAACAGGATGAGAAGAAATAACGTAAGGGCTATAGGCCTGCCTGAGAAAATGGAAGGAAAGAATCCTGTGGAGTTCATTGAGAAGTGGCTGATCGCAACTTTTGGAAGGGAAGCATTCTCCCCTATGTTTTCTGTTGAACGGGCACACAGGGTGCCATCCAGGCCCCCTCAGCCGGGAGCACCGCCAAGACCATTCCTGTTTAAATTCCTGCATTACCGGGACAGGGATGCCACGTTATACAATGCCAGAATTAATCCGACAGCACTTAAGATTGATAATACTAAAGTCTCTCTATTCCCGGACTTTTCTGCTGAGTTACAGAAGAAAAGGAGCAAGTTCCTGGATGTGAAACGCCGTCTAAGAGACCTTGATCTGAAGTACGCCATGTTGTATCCGGCCCGCCTTCGGGTAGAGGTTTTTGGAGCAGTCCAATTTTTTGATTCCCCTGCCACTGCAGCACATTGGCTAGATCGTAAAGAGCAATCAATCAAAGAGGCAAGGGGTAGACGACCGGCGGACTGAAATCGTTTAATCTGATAACCCAGCATATTATATGCTCACTCTCCAAGTTGCCTTTGCAAGGCGGTTCTAGTTCACTTTGGTTACTAAGGCCCAGAGTTTTGCTGTTGAGAAGCTTTAAGACACTGTGGTGCGCTTCCACTGTTGCCCCCAATAGGGTTGTTTCCAGCCCTAACATACCCCGTGGCAGAATTACGTTAGCCATGTTGGCTACTTTATATATGGTACTAAAGAGTGATGATCCCACCACGCCCTGCTCACTGGAAACTGTTCTATACACTTTTTTGTTGCTTTTTTCGTTTTTTTTATTATCTTTTTCTATGCTCTCCCTAGCCTATAGCCCACGTGATTATGAAACAGGGATCCCTTACTGTAGTAGACATGGGTCCCAGAACGGTGTTATGCTTATAGCCTGCGATATGCCTCTAACTTCCAAAATGGTTAAAAATGCTGTTCTAGACAATTCTTACTTATACGTGATAAGATTGTATTCTCCTGCTAATACTAAGATTCCGGTAGCATGTCTAATATAACTAGGTGTCTGTCTTGGAATGTCCGAGGCCTGAATAGCCCGGTTAAACGCCTTGAGGTACTGCGCACTATTAAGAGACTGGGCGCTGAGGTGATTTGTTTACAGGAGACTCATCTCCCCCCGGGTTCTACCCCGAAACTGGCGACTAGGCAATTTTGCCACCAATACCATTCTACCCATACGGTATACTCGAGGGGAGTGAGTATCCTGATCCGTAGTGGCACCCAGTACACACTTATGAATGCTAAGATAGATCCCGAGGGCAGGTACATCTTTTTATATTGCTCCCTTTATGGGGTTAAATGTGTGTTAGCGGGAGTGTATATCCCCCCACCGTTCTCATCTAATGTATTGAAAATGCTGGCTGAATTTGTGACCTGTCTTCCCGGTATTCCAGTCCTAGCCCTAGAGGACTTTAATAACCTAATGGAACATGAGAAGGACAAACTTAAGACTGGTGCGGGACATGGGGGGCAGGATAAAAAGGGTCCCACACCTTTTGCCCGGTTAATTGAGGAACTGGGCCTGTTTGATGTCTGGAGAATGCATAACCCTGACTCTAGAGTTTATTCATGCAGGTCAGCTTCCGGGGGGGGTCTGTCAAGGATAGATATGGGTTTCGGTAATGGTCTATTATTACCATTGGTACGGAACTCTGTATATCACCCGAGACACACCTCCGATCATTCTCCGTTTTCATTCCAGAACCAGACCCAATCCCGACGCTACTTAGGGAATTCTTTGGGGATAACTTAGGTACGGCGGAAATCCAGGTGGTGTGGGATGCGGCTAAAGCCTTTATGAGAGGCCAATTTATCAGAATTATTAACCAAGTCAAAACGGGCACTAAGGAATGGGAGACACGTGTGTTGGAGGAAGCTTGCAGTTCTGAGGCAGACTATGTGGCAGACCCATCTAACGATAATTTGAAAAGAAAGTGGATGGCCTCCCATACCATGCTTAAAGACCTCTCGTTTCAACTTGCTGAAAACAAAAGGTTCTTTTTACAACAGAGACATTTTGAGGAGGGTGAAAATACAGGTCATATGCTGGCGATTCTGGCTAGATCACAGCAGCCCCCTTCTCATATCGCGGTGGTAGCGGATGCGGGGGGGGGCACTATGCCACTCCACACGTTCCATTATAAACTGCTTTCAAGAATTTTTCCAAAACGTTTACTCATCTAAGGTCAGTCCCACTAGTGAACAGTTGCACTCTTTTTTGGATAAATATCAGTTACCAAAACTTCCTGGGTCGGACGTGGCCATGCTTAATGCCCCCCTTACTAGTGAGGAACTTCTGGAGGCACTGGCGCAGGCACATAATGGGCGAGCGCCAGGAGCTGACGGTCTTCCCTCTGAGGTTTATTGTAGATACTCTGATCAGCTTATCCCCATTCTATTAAAAGTTTATAATACAGCCTTCGAAACTGGAGTATTACCCCCATCTATGAATGAGGCCCTGGTTGTGGTTCTGTTGAAGCCTGGGAAGGATCCTCTCTCCCCAGACTCCTATAGACCGATCTCTCTCTTGACATTTGACATTAAATTGCTGGCCAGAATTCTGGCCACCAGACTCTCCAAATGTATTCATCAAGTAATACATAGGGATCAGTCGGGTTTCATCCCTACGAGGTCCACAGCACAAAATCTGCGTAGACTATTCCTAAACATACAGGTGCCGGTGGACAATCCAGGCAATAGAGCTATATTCTCTCTAGATGCGGCCAAGGCATTTGATAGTGTTGAATGGCCGTATCTTTGGGAGACTCTGCGTAGATTTGGGGTTGGACCATCCTTCCTAAAATGGGTGCAACTACTGTATAGCTCCCTGACTGCAAGAATGAGAATTAATGGGGAGGTCTCTGACTCTTTCAGGCTCTTCCGGGGCACGCGGCAGGGGTGCCCCTTGTCGCCCCTGCTGTTTGCCCTAGCCCTAGAGCCCCTGGCAATACATATGAGAGCTTCACCCAACATTACAGGCTTCATCAGGGGTGCAGGGCGGGATGTCATCTCTCTATTTGCAGATGATACACTGCTGTACTTGGGAGACACCCAGGAGTCGTTGAGGAATGCGATGACCTTGATCGCAGACTTCGGCGAACTATCAGGCTTCAGCATTAACTGGAACAAATCAGTGCTTATGCCCCTAGACCCCCTGACAGACAGACTCCCTGACTGTGCCAGGGATATAGTGGTAGTAAATTAGTTTAAGTACTTGGGAATTCTGGTTACGCCTGACCCTTCCCAATATCTCTCTTTGAACCTGGCACCATTGTTGCATAAATTCAGACAGAAATGTGCGTCCTGGAAAAAACTTCCCCTATCAGTTACAGGCAGGGCGAACCTTATTAAAATGGTGTGGGCCCCTCAGCTCCTGTATGTCTTTCATAATACCCCGATTTGGATCCCTCACAGATGGTTTGCGCAGATAGATGCCCAGTTCAGAGACTTAATTTGGGGCGGCAAGGTGGCACGTATAAAACTTACCACACTACAACTAGCCAAGGACCAAGGTGGTTTAGCTGTCCCTCATGCCCGCTACTACTTCATAGCATCACAAATTCAGCATCTGGGAGACTGGGGGGAGGTGGATCTCGGAGACCCAATACGAGCCATACTACTCCCGTCGGGATCATTGCTCCAGACTATACCTACAGTGGTGCTATTGAATACGCTGTGGAAATATGTTCGTTCCAGTCTCAATGTCAGGGGGGTATGCCCCTTTACTCCCATTTGGAAAAACTCCTATTACAGGGAACTTTTTAAACTATCAGGCTTCAGGCCCTGGGTAAATGCAGGTATACACTATATTACACAACTGTTTAGTGGCCCAACCCTCAAGTCTTTTGTTAACCTGCAGGAAGAGTATGGCCTGGACAGAACCCAGTTCTATAAATATTTACAACTAAGACATGCAGCTCAGAGAGAAATCAGGCTCTCCCCAATCTCGTTAGTGAGACACCCCCTTCATAATGATGTGCTTTTCAATAAAAACAAAAAGGGTATGATTTCTCTAGTATACTCCAGACTGCTTAATGTTACTCATGATGCATCAGCATTACCATGTAGGAAGGGGTGGGTATCCGACCTAGGTCCCATTGACGGGGATACATGGGAGCTGTGCTTGACCTCTGCCCCACTGGTCTCGGTATCGGCGCAACACAGACTTTCTCATCTATTTCTCTCCATAGAGTATATAGAACACCCACTCGTCTACATAAATGGGGCATACGGGACTCCCCAATATGCCCAAAATGTAATGTGCAGGAGGGAGACTTACTGCACATGATGTGGAAGTGTCCAAAACTTTTCCGATACTGGAAATATGTTACTGATACTATATCCCAGGCGTATGGCTTTCCGCTGCCCCATGACCAGGTGGTGTGTCTACTGGGTGGCCTCGAGATACCCTCGCTGTCCCCCAGTGGTCATACAGCTGTACTTAGACTACTGTATGTTGCGCGCAAGGCCATCGCCAGATATTGGATCACTCCCCGAGTGCCTTCAGAGAGTCAATGGGTAAAGCTGGTAAATAACCTGTTGATAAGGGAAAAAGTCACGTACCAACATAGAAATGCTCTTAAGAAATTCTACTCACTATGGCAACCCTGGTTGGATATACCGGGCCTGGGACCAACGCAATTGATCATGGAAAGGCTATTACAGGGATAAAGAGGCAGGAGATGAGTGGAGATGGGCTGGCAAGATGTGGGATGAATACCGTTCTAATAGTTTTTGATTTTTGGAGCAGAGTGTGGGGCGGGTGAGTCTGAATCAGGATGTGGTTTATGGATCCATGTGCTTGTTGCAAATATAAATGTAATTCATTGTGCTATGGTTGGGTAGGTTGAATAATCACTGTAATCAGAGCCTAGGGTATTACAGGATAGCCGGACTGGAAGCAAATTGAACAATATTATATCCGCAGTGGAGGTAGAACTTGGCTTATCTTGACCGCTGTTATGGGGGCGTAAGCTCCTCCCATGTTTGATATGGCTCAAGTACTCATAATTGCACAAATATTACCTATCCTTCCCTTAAATTGGCACATAACTCTCCTGAATGTAATAATACTGTATGTATATGTATCCTAATGTATTGTTTGATTATTTTGCTTCAATAAACCTTTTTCTTGATTTAAAAAAAAAAAATGCATTACAGAGAAAAAAAAAAATAGGAAAATTTGGAAAAAAAGAAACCTGCACAGATGTCCCTGAAATCGCCCCCAGAAGTCGGGAACCGACATGCGGGAATGTCCAGCTGAACTCACGCAATTTCATTCCCGCAGTCTGCGTGAACCTGGGCTTAGACCCCTGTTTCAATTTTTTTTTTAGTGCTCCAACATTTTCTTATGGTATGATTTTTTTTTTTTTTTTTTTTGTGATAGCATCGTATTGCATAGCATATTTTTTAAAATATATAAGTTCTTTCTTTGCATAGTTCCAAATAATACAGGAATAATAAAAAAAACATAATACAATACATATAATTAATATAATATACCACGGCAAATTTTATTATAATAATAATAATAATAATAATAATAAGTTATTATTATGTATAATTTTTAATTTTTATCTTTTTCAGATTATTATTTTTTTTTTTAAATCCTTTTCACTATTTTAACTGCTTCCTGACCGCCGCACGCACATTTACATCGACACAATGGCACTCCTGGGCAGAAGGACGTATATATACATCCCCTTTTAGGAAGCGCTATTGTGCACACATGCGCACCGCTGGGGGGATACCCGCGATCGTCTCACGGAGAGCTAGAGCGGGGAGATGCAAACAAGCATCTCCCCACTCTGCCTAGTGACAATGATCTCCGCTCCGAGCGGAGATCAGTGTCATGTCACACACAGCCGATACACATACGTATCGGCCTAAACTGAGGAAAAAAATATATATATTTTTGGGGAATATTTATTATAGCAAAAAGTAAAAAATATAGCTTTTTTTCAAAATTTACGCTCTTTTTTTTTTTTTTTTTTTGTTTATAGCGCAAAAAAAAAAAACACATCCCCCCTACAACATTTCTTACTGTCGGGGGGGTGTGTTTTTTTTTTTTTTTTTTGCGCTATAAACAAAAAAAAGAGCGTAAATTTTGAAAAAAAGCTATATTTTTTACTTTTTGCTATAATAAATATTCCCCAAAAATATATATATATGTATATATATATATATAAAAAAAAAAATTTCCTCAGTTTAGGCTGATACGTATGTATTTTAAACTTTTTTCTATAATAAATATTCACCAAAAATATATATAAAAAAATTTTTTTTCCTCAGTTTAGGCCGATACGTATTCTTCTACATATTTTTGGTAAAAAACAAAAAATCGCAATAAGCGTTTATTGATTGGTAGTGACAATGATCTCCGTTCCGAGCGGAGATCGGTGTCATGTCACACACAGCCTATTCCCCCCCCCTACAGTAAGAAAAGCTCACTAGGGCACACTTAACCCCTACAGCGCTACCTAGTGGTTAACCCCTTCACTGCCATTTTCACAGTAATCGGTGCATTTTTATAGCACTGTTCGCTGTAAAAATGACCATGGTCCCAAAAGTGTCCGATAAAAATCGCTGATCGCCACCATTACTAGTAAAAAAAAAATATATATATTAATAAAAATGCCATAAAACTATCACCTATTTTTTGTAGACGCTATAACTTTTGCGCAAACCAATCAATAAACGCTTATTGTGATTTTTTTTTTTTTTTTTACCAAAAATATATCGAAAAATACGTATCGGCCTAAACTGAGGAAAAAAATTGTTTTTTTTATATATTTTTGGGAAATATTTATTATAGCAAAAAGTAAAAAATATTGGCCCGGATTCAGATACAATAGTGTATCTATCGGCGGGCTTAATGTATTTCAGATACGTTACGCCGCCGTAAATTAGGGCGCAAGTTCCGTATTCAGAAAGAACTTGCGCCATAAGTTAAGGCGGCGTAGCGTATGTGGTCCAGCGTAAGCCCGCCTAATTTAAATGTGGATGATGTGGGCGTGTTTTATTAAAATTAATTGTAGCAGGGGTAACTTTACGCCGGAAAAAGCCTAACGTAAACGACGTAAAAAAATGCGCCGGGCGGACGTACGTTTCTGAATCTGAATCTACCTAATTTGCATATTCCTCGCGTAAATCTACGGAAGCGCCACCTAGCGGCCAGCGTAAATATGCAGCCTAAGATACGACGGTGCAAGACACCTACGCCGGTCGGATCTTAGGGAAATCTATGCGTAACTGATTCTATGAATCAGTCTCATAGATACGACCACGCAACTCAGAGTTACGACAGCGTATCCGGAGATACACCGTCGTAACTGCTATCTGAATCCGGGCCATTGTCTTTTTTCAAAATTTACGCTCTATTTTTTGTTTATAACGCAAAAAAAAAAAAAAACGCAGAGGTGATCAAATACCACCAAAAGAAAGCTCTATTTTTGGGGAAAAAAGGACGGCAATTTTGTTTGGAAGCCACGTCGCACGACTGCGCAATTGTCAGTTAAAGCGACGCAGTGCCGAATTGCAAAAAGTGGCCCGGTCATTGGGCAGCCAAATCCTTCGGGGCTGAAGTGGTTAATTTGATCTGTGAAATGATTACATTGTACTTATCATGCTCCTGCACATACTGTATATTTACCAATTCCGAATTTGTATTGCTTCGGCTCGAAGCCTTTAAAACAGTGAGCAGCAGAGAGGACCCACTGGCTGGAGATCAGAGATCCGAAGCAAGGGCTTGAATTTGGAGTCTGGGAAACACAAATACTTTAATCAGAATTATTCCAAAACAATTAAACCTCAACTCCGAGTCCAGGTACATACAGTGCAGTTTTTTTTATATTTTTTGCATATTTGTCACACTTAAACGATTAAAATAAACCGACTAAATACAAAATGCAGTTTTTAAATAATGTTATTATTTATTTAGGTAAAAAAAGCTGTTCAAAGCTGCCTGACCCTATTCGAAAAAGTATTTGCCGCCCCCCCCCCCCCCCTTGCTTAATCATAAATGAACTGTGGTTAACCACATTTTTTGGAAAGCCAAGCTAAATATCACTTGCCAAACCCAGGCCTGATTAACCACTTGATGACCGCCGCATGTATATGTACGTCCACAGAATGGCACGTACAGGCAAATGGGTGTACATGTACGTCCTTTCCCTACCGCGGGTCGGGGGTCCGATCGGGAGCCCCCCCCCGCCCCCGCGCTACATGCGGCGGTCGGATTCCCGCGGGGAGCGATCCGGGATGACGGCGCGGCTATTCATTTGTAGCCGCTCCATCGCGATCGCTCCCCGGAGCTGAAGAACGGGGAGAGCCGTATGTAAACACAGCTTCCCCGTGCTTCACTGTGGCGGCTGCATCGATCGAGTGATCCCTTTTATAGGGAGACTCGATCGATGACGTCATTCCTACAGCCACACCCCCCTACAGTTGTAAACACACACTAGGTGAACCCTAACTCCTACAGCGCCCCCTGTGGTTAACTCCCAAACTGCAACTGTCATTTTCACAATAAAGAATGCAATTTAAATGCATTTTTTGCTGTGAAAATGACAATGGTCCCAAAAAATGTGTCAAAATTGTCCGAAGTCTCCGCCATAATGTCGCAGTCACGAAAAAAATCGCTGATCGCCGCCATTAGTAGTAAAAAATAAATAAATAATAAAACTATCCCCTATTTTGTAAACGCTATAAATTTTGCGCAAACCAATCGATAAACGCTTATTGCGATTTTTTTTTACCAAAAATAGGTAGAAGAATACGTGTCGGCCTAAACTGAGGAAAAAAAATATTTTTATATATGTTTTTGGGGGATATTTATTACAGCAAAAAGTAAAAAATATTGAATTTTTTTCAAAATTGTCGCTCTATTTTTGTTTATAGCGCAAAAAATAAAAACCGCAGAGGTGATCAAATACCACCAAAAGAAAGCTCTATTTGTGGGGAAAAAAGGACGTCAATTTTGTTTGGGAGCCACGTCGCACGACCGCGCAATTGTCTGTTAAAGCGACGCAGTGCCGAATTGTAAAAACGCCTTTGGGCATTTAGCAGCATATTGGTCCGGGGCTTAAGTGGTTAATGGCAGAACTGTTAAATCAAGAAATCGCTTAAAGCGGTGTTCCGCCTGGGCAGGGCTTTTTTTATCCTCAAACAGTAGGTGATGGAACTTAACCACACCCCCACAAAACCCCTCCCCTACACCCACCCTCCAAATCACATCAAATAGTGGGTGTGGTCAGTCTAATTTCACAAAAACAATAGGAGGGTCTTAAAGGGGCATTAAATACCAGGATTGCATTACATACAGAGTGCAGAGCTGTCACTTGTAAACACAGAAACCAGACGTTTGTGTTTACAAGTGATTGTGGAGAGCAGGCACCAAAGGGTCCGAGCCAGAGGTGGTGGAACTGAGTTCTACCAAGTTCCCCCTTAAAAAAAGCCCTGTGCCTGGGGGAAAAATACAAATACTGTAGCTGCTGACTTTTAATATTAGGACACTTACCTGTCCAGGGAGCCCGTGATGTGGGCACCCCAGCCGATTTTCAGATCGGCTCTCGGGTGGTGCCGCCACCATTCGTGGTAAGGGAAACCGGCAGTGAAGCCTTTTTCGCCTTCACAGCCAGTTCCCTGCTGCACATGCACGAAGCACGCTGCGCTTTCTAACTGGCCCAGCGGCGGAGAAAGGAGGAGGGGGGCTGAACTTTTGAGGGACGGCACCGCAGGGCCCTCTCCCTGAAGTGGGGAGGGGTACCTGTCAAAAACAGGTACCCCTCCCCCTGAAAGGTGGCACTGAAGGGGGAAGGTGAAGCAGATCAGCAGAGCTTCCCCATTTCGGTAGAACTCCGCTTTAGATAGAATCTGTTTGACAAAGTGAAGCAAGCTAAAAGATCTCAAAAAGTAACACATTGCGCCGTGATCTAAAGAAATTCAAGAACAGATGGGAAACAAAGTAATAGACATCTATCTGGAAAGGGTTACAAAGCCATTTCTAAGGCTTTGGGACTCCAGCGAACCCACGGTGAGAGTCATGATCCACCAATGGATTGCTATTTAATGATCAGAATCATTTAAGTGTGACAAATACGCCAACAAAAAAAAAATCAGGAAGGGGGCAAATACATTTTCACAGCTTTTAAACCCAGCTATCTAAACTGCGGGTCTCCAAACTACGACCTGTGACCCACTACAATGTTTTACCAGAACTCTCCAGCTTACAGCCAACAAATAAATCTGAGTAGACATGTGCAATTTGTTAGTTTCTAATTCGTTTTTTTAACGAAAATTCGGAAATTCGTTAATTTCGAATTTTTGTTTTAACAAATTTTTCAGTTTCCGAATTTTCGCACTTCCGAAATTTCGAATTTCTGAGTTTTTAAATTTCCGAGTTTTTAAATTTCCGAGTTTTTAAATTTCCAAGTTTTTAAATTTCGGAAATTCGGATTTTTGGAAATTCGGAAATACGAAAATTTTTCTTTTTTTTTCTTTTAATTTTAGAAATTTCGAATTTTTCATTTTCGATTTTCAAAATTTCGAATTTTCGAATTTTTCATTTTCAAATTCGAAATTTTGAAAATCGAAAATTAAAAATTCGAAAAAAAAAAAAAAATTAGAAATTTTTAAATTTCCGAATTTTCCGAATTTCGGAAATTCGGATTTTCGAAAATACGAATTTATTTATTTTTTTAATTTTTTTTTCGAATTTTTCAATTTTAGAAATTTCGAATTTTTCTTTTAAATTTTCGAATTTTTAATTTTCAATTTTTTAAATGTCGAATTTTTCAATTTTCGAATTTCCACGTTTTTCATTTTCGAAATTTTAAATCTTTCATTTTCGAATTTTTCATTTTTGAAAATAAATTAGAAAAATAAAAAAATCTGAATTGTGGAATTTTCGAAATTTGTGGATTTTCCCGAGTTTTCGAATGAGAATTTTTTCGTACTTCCGAATTTTCTCATTTCCGAATTTTCTGAAATTTTTTGAATTTCCGAAAATTAGTTTTTGTCATTTTCGTTTTATTCGTTTTTTTGCTTTTTTTGCTTTTTCGGAAATCCGAAAAATTTGGAATTCCGAATCTTCGAATTTCCCGAATTTACGAATTTACGAAAAAAGCAAAAAAACGAAAAACTTTTTTTCGATTTTCCAGAATTTACGAAAAAAAAAACGAAAATAACAAACGAAAAATATTTTTTTTGGCAGTGCACATGTCTAAATCTGAGATTCTCTATGGACCCTATCGGACTGAGGGATGGTGGGCTTAAGAAAAAGATCCAGAGCTCTTCAACACATGGGCCATGTTTTTTTTTGTTTTGCCAGATACTATTTAAATATTTTCTTTTTTAATGACGGGCAGCCAGGAAGTAAAAGCAAAGGGCCAGATTCACAGAAGAAATACGCCGGAGTATCTACTGATACTCCGGCGTATTTTCAAATTTGCCGCGTCGTATCTTAATTTGTGATTCACAAACAAGATACGACGGCTTTTGGCTAAGATCCGACAGGCTTACGGCTTCGTACGCCTTCGGATCTTAGGCTGCAATACTTCGGCCGCCACTGGGTGGAGTTTGCGTTGTTTTCCAGCGTCGGGTATGCAAATGAGCTTTTACGGCGATCCACGAAGGTTTGCGCGTTCGTTACGTCGTCGCTAGTCTTTTTTTTACCGTCGCAAAGTTATGGCTGCTTTAACATGGCTTAAATTTAGACGAGCCATGTTAAAGTATGGCCGTCGTTCCCGCGTCTGATTTCAAATTTTTTTTTTTTTGCGTAAGACATCCGGGAATACGAAAGTACGTTACGCACGTCGCCTCTCAAAAAAAATGACGTCACTTCGCGCAAAGCACGGCGGGAATTTTAAAACGGAGCATGCGCAGTACGTCCGGCGCGGGAGCGCGCCTAATTTAAATGGTACACGCCCCATTTGAATTAGGCGGGCTTGCGCCGGACGCCTTTACGCTACACCGCCGTAAGTTTACACGCAAGTGCTTGGTGAATCAGGCACTTGCGCTGAAAACTTGCGGCGGTGTAACGTATAGACGATACGTTACGCCGCCGCAGTTATATGTGAATCTGGCCCAAAGTTAGAAGGAGTAAAAAAAAAAAAACATTATTTATGAATATCTGCTATTTTAGCCCCAGGGTGGATTGCAAATTGTGCTTATTTTAGTCATTTATAATGAATAACTTTTTTTTTTTTTTTTACTCACTTGAATTAACACATTCCACGGATGTTTTTTCGGAGTAGATGCATCTGGATTCTCGTCATCTGTATCTGAGCTCTCATCATTCAGGCCGCACATTTCCCCATAATTCTTAATTTCTGTAATAAATTTGCAAGCATTATTCTTTTTATTATTTATTTAAATATGCAAAATGGCTCCGATTCCACCTCTTCCCATGGTCTCTGTCATAAATATACTAATATACTATATACAGCAACAACTGCAGGGGAAGGAGGTAAAGGGAAGCGGGACAAAGCAAGATCAGGTGGAAAGGCTGGATGGCGTAGGGAATGCAGGAGCAGGAAGGTTCGGGACAGTAAGACCGCGTACACACGATCGGTCAAAACCGATGAAAACGGACTGAAGGTTCGTTTTCATCGGTCCAAACCGATCGTGTGTTGGCCCCATCGGTCAGTTATCCTTCGGTCAAAAATAAAAAGAACTAGAATAGACGCCTAACCGATAGGTCAAAACCGATCGTTAGTATGCAAAAGCATCGGTTAAAAAGCCGCGCATGCTCAGAATCAAGTCAACGCATGCTTGGAAGCATTGAACTTCGTTTTTTCAGCACGTCGTTGTGTTTTACGTCACCGCGTTCTGACACGATCGTTTTTTTAACCGATGGTGTGTAGGCACATCAGACCATCAGTCTACTTCATCGGAAACTCGGAAATTCAAAAATTCAGAATTAGAAAATTTCAGAATTTTCAATTTTCCGAATTTTTGAATTCAGATTTTTCACATTTTGGAAAAAGTTAAAAAACTAATAAAAAAAAAACGATATTTTTTCGGCAGTGCACATGTCTACAAAATACTGGGTGGACTGATAGGTCTAAATAGCCTCCCAGCACCAGGGGGTGACTATTTGCTAAGACCCACTGGGCTAGATTCAGGTAGGGGCACGCATAGTTACGGCGGCGCAGCGTATCCTATTTACGCTATGCTGCCGCAACTTATAGGAGCAAGTGCAGTATTCACAAAGCACTTGCTCCGTAAGTTGCGACGGCATAGCGTAAATGGGGCCGGCGTAATTCAAATGTGGAATTATGTGTTTTATGTAAATCTATGATGACCCGACGTGATTGACGTTTTGTACGAACGGCGCATGCGCCGTCTGTGTACATATCCCAGTGTGCATTGCTCCCAAGTACGCCGCAACGACATATTGGTTTCGACGTGAACGGAAATTACGTCCAGCCCTATTCGCGAACGACTTACGCAAACGACGTAAAAAATTCAAAAATCGAAGCGGGAACGACGTCCATACTTAACATTGCGTGCGCCTCATAGAAGCAGGAGCAACGTTACGCCGAAAAAGCCTCACGCAAACGACGTAAAAAACTACCGCCGGGCGCACGTACGTTTGTGAATTGGCGTATCTAGGTAATTTGCATACTCTACACCGAAAACGACGGAAGCGCCACCTAGCGGCCAGCGTGAGAGAGCACCCTAAGATACGACGGTGTAAGAGACTTACGCCAGTCGGATCTTAGGCTAATGTCGGCGTATCTTGCTTTCTGAATACAGAAAGAAGATACGCCGGCGCAGCTTAGCAATTACGCGGCGTATCTATGGATACGCCAGTGTAAATCATTGCTGAATCTAGCCCACTGACTTCTGGTTGACACCTGTTGGTGGACATTAGAATTACACCATTCTGGGGACTACAGTGTCCCTGTTCTGACAAGAAATGCCCCCTGTTGAATAATGGCCACCCGGTACTGTGCATGCGCAGCGCTTGTGCAGTACGGAGACGCCGAAACCTTCCGAAGACGGAAGCTGTAGACGGCGCCTGCGCACAATAGCCAACATTGTGCCACACGCTCCCAATGCTCGTGCAACTCTGCAAGGGGTGGGTTTCATCATGATGGGCACGTGTGAGGGGCGGATGCCTACAGAAGGGGGCGTTTCTCAACAGAACACTACCAGTGTTCTAGCTGTACAGCATGCTCCTGATAAACAGCAATCAGCCATAACTTTTGACCACTGACAGGGTAAGTGAATAACACTGATTATCTCATTACAATGGCATCTGAAAAAAAAAAAACAATAAGCAATAAGCGTATATTGATTGGTTTGCGCAAAAGTTATAGGGCCAGATTCTTAGAGGAGATATGACGGCGTATCTCCAGATACGCCGTCGTATCTCTGCGTCCGGCCGGTCGTATCTATGTGCCTGATTCTTAGAATCAGTTACGCATAGATATCTATTAGATCCGACAGGCGTAAGTCTCTTACGCCGTCGGATCGTAACTGCATATTTACGCTGGCCGCTAGGGGCGTGTACGCTGATTTACGCGTCAAAATATGTAAATCAGCTAGATACGCGAATTCACGAATGTAAGCCCGACCGACGCAGTAAAGTTACGCCGTTTATGTTAGGCTTTTCTCGGCGTATAGTTGCCCCTGCTATATGGTGGCGTAAGTGCGGCGTACCAATGTTAAGTATGGCCGTCGTTCCCGCGTCGGAATTTGAAAAAGTTACGTCGTTTGCGTAAGTCATCCGTGAATGGGGCTGGACGTCATTTCCGTTCACGTCGAAACCAATGACGTCTTTGCGGCGTACTTTGGAGCCGTTCGTGAAAACCGTCAATCACGTCGGGTCAAGCCTGTTTTACTTAACACACGCCCACCTCTTCACAATTTGAATTAGGTGGGCTTACGCCGGCCTATTTACGCTACGGCGCCGCAATTTTTTTTTGAGAATACGGCACTTGCCTGTAAAAGTTGCAGAGGCGTAACGTAAATAGGATACGTTACGCCCGCACAAAGTTACGCGATTCTACGTGAATCTAGCCCATAGTGTCTACAAAATAGGGGATAGTTTTATGGCATTTATTTATTTATTTATTTTTTTACTAGTAATGGCGGCGATCTGCGATTTTTATTGTTACCGAGACTTTATGGCGGACACATCAGACATGACCATTGTAATTTTTACAGCGATCAGTGCTATAAAAACTGATTACTGTGAAAATGACACTGGCAGTGAAGGGGTTAACCATCAAGTGGTGCTGAAGGGGCCAAGTGTGTCCTAGGGAGTGATTCTAACTGTTAGGGGGAGGAGCTACCAGTGACATGTCACTGATCACTGTCCCCGATCACAGGGAACAGTAGATCACTGATGTGTCACTAGGCAGAACAGGGGAATGCCTTTTTTTTTTTACAAAGGCATCCCCCTGTTCTGCCTTTGCCAACCGCAATCGCGGGCCGCCCGGGAACATCGAGTTCCCGGGACCCACAGACACACTTACGAGGCTGGGTGGCAAATTTAAAGGGACGTACAGGTACACCCATTTGCCTGCCCGTGCCATTGTGTCGACGTATATCGTTGTGCGCTGGTCGGCAAGCGGTTAAACATTGTTGCTGAGCAAGTACACCCCTTCTTGGAAAGAGTATTCCCCGAAGACAGTGGCCTCTACCAGCAGGATAATGCACCCTGCCATACTGAAAAAAAATGGTTCAAGAATGGTTTGAGGAACACAACAATGAAGTCGAGGGGCCAGATCCACAAATGAATTACGCCAGCGTATCTATTGATACGCCGCGTAATTTTAAAGTTTCCGCGTCGCATCTTTGTTTTGTATCCACAAAACAAGATACGACGGAATGAGGGATCGATCCGACAGGTGTACGTCTTAGTACGCCGTCGGATCGTAGGTGTATATTTACGCTGGCCGCTAGGTGGCGTTTCCATCGAATTCCGCGTCGAGTATGCAAATTAGCTAGATACGGCGATCCACGAACGTAAGTCCGGCGCATTTTTTTACGTCGTTTGCGTTCGGCTTTTTCCGGCGTATAGTTAACCCTGCTGTATGAGGTGTATCCTATGTTAAGTATGGCCGTCGTTCCCGCGTCAAATTTTAAAAATGTTACGTTTGCGAATAGAGCTTTGCGTAGAATGATGTCACCGTCGTAAACATTGGCTTGTTCCGGTTTAATTTCGAGCATGCGCACTGGGATACCCCCACGGACGGCGCATGCGTAGTTGAAAAATGACCAGTTACACTTACCGGTAGCTGTATTTCTGGTAAGTCTTACAGGACGGCACCCTGAGAGATGACTGGCTTCTCCTGACAGGAAACACAATCAAAAAGAGGTTAAAAACCCCGCCCCTTCCCGTGCTCCTCAGTTTGAGATAAAGTATGAACCCACCAGTGCACGGAAAAAACACCACAAAAAAATATAATACAAACCAATAATGTATCCCAAGGGTGGGAAGTAGGCCTGCCGTCCTGTAAGACTTACCAGAAATACAGCTACCGGTAAGTGTAACTGGTCATTTCTCTAGTCGTCTTCCAGGACGGCACCCTGAGAGAGAAGCAAGTAGCTTCAGGCCTACCTTAGGGCGGGACCACTGCTTGCAGGACCTTTCTCCCGAAAACCAAGTCCTGAGGTGACAGTAGGTCAACTCTATAATGTTTCAGGAACGTGTTCTGGCTTGACCACGTCGCTGCTCTGCAAATCTGCTCCACCGAAGCTCCGGCCCTTTCTGCCCAGGAGGTTGCTAGTGATCGTGTGGAGTGTGCTTTAACATTAGGAGCTACCTTACCGGCTTGTACATAAGCTAAGGAAATTGTCTGCCTAATCCATCTGGAAATAGAGGCTCTGGACGCTTGAAGGCCTCTTTTCTGACCCGAAAAACAAATTAATAGATGAGTAGAACGTCTAAAGACTGTAACTCTTTCTAAGTAAGCTAATAGACATCGTCTAACATCCAGACAATGAAAGGAAGCTTCTCCTTCATTCTGGGGATTTGAACAAAAAGAAGGGAGGATTACCTCCTGTGACCTGTGGAACTTTGTCACTACCTTAGGAAGGTAAAGGGGGTCCTGACTTAGAACGACCCTGTCCTCAAATAAGCGAAAAAATGGCTCTTTAATGGAGAGCGCCTGCATATCACCTATCCTCTTGGCCGTTGTGATTGCCAAGAGGAAGGCGAATTTAAAGGTGAGTAACCTGATGGGGATAGTGTCGATTGGCTCAAACGGAGCCTTGGTAAGTTGGTTTAACACTAACGAAAGATCCCAGGGTGGAACCCTAGAGATCTGAACTGGGGACAACCTGTCTCTGGCTATAAGAAACCTCTTAACCAGGGGGTCCAGGGATAAACGTCTATCCAAAAAATATGACAAGGCTGCTACCTGAACCCTTAGTGTTCTCGTGGCTAACCCTTTGTCTACTCCATCTTGGAGAAAATCTAAGATGACCGAGGTCTCCTGCTGAGAAACATGTCTCTCTGAGCACCAGCGAGAGAAGATACCCCAGGTTTTGGCATATATACGCCTAGTGACTACCTTCCTACTGGCTAGAAGCGTGTCAATAACTCTCTCTGAGCAGCCCTTCTCCCTCAGGCTCCGCCTCTCAAGCACCAGGCCGTCAGCTTGAAGAAGCTGGGTTCTGGGTGAAAAATCGGACCCTGACGAAGAAGGTCCGCCCGGACAGGGAGAAGAAGGGGAGGCAACACTGACCCTCGCTCTAGAGCGGGAACCAGGCCCTCTTGGGCCACCAGGGTGTGACGAGAATGAACTTCCCTACTGCTAGATTTACCTTCTGCAGGACTCTCGGAATTAGGCTCAAAGGAGGGAAGGCATAGGCTAGCTGAAACCTCCACACCTGTGCCAGTGCATCCACCCCCTCCGAGCCGTGTTCTCGGGAGAGAGAGAAGAATCTCTTCACCTTCCGGTTTGCCCTGCGGGCGAAGAGATCTATCTCTGGGCTGCCAAAGTGCTGGCATATTAGACTGAAAATCTCTGTATTTAGTTCCCATTCCCCCTGGAGAATGGGATGGCGACTTAAATAGTCTGCCCCCAGATTGAGGGTCCCTTTCAGGTGTACCGCCGAGAGCGAGAGAATTCTCTGCTCGGCCCAGCCCAGGATCTCTAAGGACAAGTCTAGAAGGGTGCGAGATCTGGTGCCCCCCTGATGGTTGAGGAAGGCCACCGCGGTCGCATTGTCGGAAATGATCTGGACCTCCTGGTCCAAGACTCTGTCCTCGAATGCCTTCAGAGCCTCTCCGACCGCTAATAGCTCGCGGTAATTTGAAGAGGCCCCCTTCTGTCGTTGTCCCCAGGTACCCTGGGCACGGAGATCGTCCAGATGTGCGCCCCACCCCCATGAGCTGGCGTCCGTGGTGATCCTGACCGGATTGGTCTGGCCCCACGACAGACCTTGCTGTAGGTTCTGTGGGATGAGCCACCAACCCAGTGAGAGTTTCACTGGTTCTGGGAGACTGACACTGAGCTCTAGGGATTCCCTTTTTCCGTCCCAGGAGGAGAGAAGGAAAAATTGTAGGGGTCTGGAGTGGAGCTGAGCCCACGGGACTGCTGGAATACAGGAAGTCATTAGACCTAAGACTCTCATGATGTCCCTGAAGGAGGACTCTGCTCTTTCCAACGTTGATCTGACCACTGACATGAGACCTCGGATCTTGTCGCTGGGTAAAAGGAGCTTCCCTCCCAGGGAGTCTATCAGAAACCCTAGATAGAGTTTCTGCTGTTCTGGAAGGAGAGAGGACTTCTCCCTGTTGATGATCCACCCCAAGGACTCGAGGGTAGTCATTGCAGTGGCCAGATCCGCAAGAAGGAGATCCCGACTTTGATTGTATAGTATCAAGTCGTCGAGATAGGGAACTATCGCTATCCCTTGTAGGTGCAGGAAAGCGATCGCCTCCGCCAGGACCTTGGTAAAGACCCTTGGACTGGAGGCCAATCCGAAAGGAAGGGCAGCAAATTGCCAATGCTGCACTCCCTGGACGGAGGCGATCGCGAACCTGAGGAACCTCTGATGCCCCAAGAAAATCGGGACATGGAGGTATGCGTCTCGTAAATCGATGGTGACCATGAATACCTCCCTCAGTAGGAGCCTTCCTTTTTGCTTTTCCTTCCCAGTACCCCAACACCTGTTGTAAGGGGGCTTTTTCTCTGAGGGACGGTTCTTACCTCCAAATCCACCCTGGGGGCCTCGAAAAAACTTTTTCTTGTTTTGTCTAGGCTTAGCAGGAAAGCGAACCCCTTTCTCTGAGGATCTAGTCAGGGCCTGATCCAGGCCTGAACCAAAGAGCAGGGAGCCCTCAAAGGGAAGACCACAAAGGCGGTTTTTGGACGCAAGGTCCCCGTTCCACATTTTGACCCACACTGCCCTTCTGGCAGAATTGAGGAGGGCTCCTGTTTTTGCAGTAGAACGCACAGTCTCTACAGAGGCGTCTGCTAAATATGCTACTGCGCTCCCTAAGAGTTGAAGGGATTCTAAAATTTCCTTAGAATCTGACCCCTGGGACACATGTTCCTGCAATTTTGAGATCCAGGAATTGGCATTTCTTGCAACACAGGCCGAGGCTAAGGCGGGGCCCAAGGCAGCCGCGTTAGCCTCCCAGGCCCTACGCAAGGAGGTCTCTGCCCGCCGATCCATAGGATCCCTCAAATTGCCTGTGTCCTCAAAAGAGAGATCCGATTGCTTGGAAACTTGCGCGAGCGGAGCGTCTAGTCTAGGAATCTTAAAAAAAGTTGATTCCTCCTCCTCCTTAAAGGGGCAACGTCGTTTCCAGGTCTTGTACCTTAAAAGCTTCTTCTCTGGCTCTGCCCATTCCCTGAGGATAATATCCTTTAGGGACTGGTGTACCGGAATAGCCTTGGCCTGAGGTTTTAGCAGGCCCTGGTATAGCCTATCCTGAGTGGAAATTACTTCCGCAGGTTGAGGGATCTCTTCAGAGGCATATACTGCCTCTAGGAGGCCTTCCATATCGTCCGCAGCAAAGACATACCTGCCTGCCCTAGTATCCTCGCTCTCTTCCTCTGCCTGACCAAGAGAGCCACCCTCCTGAGGGGGAATCTCTGAGTCCTCGGAGTCAGATACTAAGGAACCAAGGGATTCCTGGCGGACTCTAAAGATCTGTGAAGAGGAACTCTCCTGAGAAGAGGGCCCTGCGATGGGGGGTTCAGGCTCTTTGCTCTTTAAAGACACATGAAATTCCTTGAGCGTAGAGAGCATTTCTGACTGTACCTCAAGAAACCCCTTCAGAATCTCAGAGGTCTCCTTCCCTGCTAGCTTAACAATACACTTAGCACAAAAGGGTTTGAAATAATCTGAGGGTAATTTGCAACTACAGTAGCCACATTTCTTGGAACGACTAGTGCTGCTTGAACGACTAGCCCCCCCCTGGGCAGTGCAATCCTCCCCTAAAAAGGAAAAGGTACACAGGCATGTATGTAAATGCTGAGAAATCACATTGGATTTTAGCCCACCATACCTGTATTCAAGAAGACTCACCCCCTGTGGTCTCCTCTGCAGCCAGGGTCGAAGATGACCGGCCCTCTCGCTCCATCGCGGGAGGATGATGGCTCTGCTCTCTCTCAGCTGCTGCTGTCCTCTTTCCGGTAGGACGTACCGTGTGTCTCCGGTGTAGTGGTAAGCCGGGACTGGCGTGCTGGAGCTGCGCTGTGCCATCTTTACCAGGCCGACCCGGAAGTGACACACACGCGCGCGCCTGTGTGTGTGACGTCCTTGCCCCGCGCCGCCGGCTCTGAGAGACGCCGGTTTGGCGCCAAAATTCGAACGGCAATGAACGCCCAGGGATCCAGGATGACCCGGCCGCAGCCCCAGAGCGCACAGAAGGCCCCCACCCCCGGAGAGAGCTCGACCCAAAAACCTCCAAGGTAAGGGGAAGGCTCAGGGAGAGAGAGGATCAGCCCCTGGAGCTCCAGAATAGACACCTATCCCCAGGAGACTCCAGCACTCAGGGGGGTTCTTCTGCTCACATAGTGAGGCCCCCCCTGAGTAAGAAGGGACCCCCTAGGAGTGGAAGTATTCGCTGAACCCAAAGGCTACCCAGTGCCTGCGGTTCAGTTCCCAGGGGGGGACCACCAGCCCCAGGCCTTAGGTCAGAAAAAAATAAACGTTTCGCTGTGGGGAAACACAATCAAGAACTGAGGAGCACGGGAAGGGGCGGGGTTTTTAACCTCTTTTTGATTGTGTTTCCTGTCAGGAGAAGCCAGTCATCTCTCAGGGTGCCGTCCTGGAAGACGACTAGAGAAAAAACGTCATTTACGTTGGGTCAAGACGTATTTACATAAAACACGCCCCCATCATATCCATTTGAATGGCGCGCCCTTACGCCGCCAAAGATGCACTACGCCGCCATAACTTACGGTGCGCATTCTTTGAGGATTCAAAAAAACTAAAATAAGTTACGGCGGCGTAG
This sequence comes from Rana temporaria, assembly GCF_905171775.1. Lineage (NCBI taxonomy): Eukaryota > Metazoa > Chordata > Amphibia > Anura > Ranidae > Rana > Rana temporaria. Next base: position 31,426,224 of record NC_053497.1, on the reverse strand, counting down.
TGTATCAGAGATACGCTACGCCCGACGGATATATGCGCCGATGTACGTGGATCTGGCCCGAGGTATTGACTTGGCCACCAAATTCTCCAGATCTCAACCCAATCAAGCATCTGTGGGATGTGCTGGAAACACAAGACCATGGAGCAATGAAAGAAGGTGGCCCGGTCTGATGAATTGCGTTTTCTTTTATATCATGTGGATGGCCGGGTGCGTTTGTGTTGCTTACCTGGGGAATAGATGGCACCAGGATGCATGGGAAGAAGGAAAGTCAGCAGAGGCAGTGTGATGCTGGGTAACTCAGGGCCCTGCCAATCATGTGGATCATACTTTGACACGTATCATCTACCTAAATATTGTTGGTGAAAAAGTACACCCCTTCATGGAAACGGTATTCTCCCAATGGCAGAGGCCTCTCCCAGCAGGATAATGAGCCCTGCCATATTGAAAAAAATGGCTCAAGAATGGTTTGAGGAACACAACAATGAAGTCAAGATATTGGGGTAGATTCAAGTAGCTTTACGCATTTTTTACGTAGGCGCAGGGCACCGTTTTTGCCCTGCGCCCCCGCAAATTTTCTGCGCTACCCGCGATTCACGGAGCAGTAGCTCCGTAAATTGCGTGGGCGCTCCGGAAAAATGCCCGGCGTAAGCGCGCGCAATTTAAATGATCCCGTAGGGGGCGGGAATCATTTAAATTAGGCGCGTTCCCGCGCCGATCGTAGAGCGCATGCTCCGTCGGGAAACTTTCCCGACGTGCATTGCGGCAAATGACGTCGCAAGGACGTCATTTGCTTCAAAGTGAACGTGAATGGCGTCCAGCGCCATTCACGATTCACTTACGCAAACTACGTAAAGTTCAAATTTCGCGACGCGGGAACGATGGGTATACGTAACATTGGCTGCCCCTGCTAATAGCAGGGGCAGCCTTACGCGAAGACCGCCGTACGCAAACAACGTAAACTGCGTACGCAGGGCTCGCGTAACGTTGTGAATTGGCGTTAGTATGCAATTTGCATACTATGCGCTGAGCACAACGGGAACGCCACCTAGCGGCCATCGCAAGAATGCAGCCTAAGATATGCGGGCCTAAGAGCCTTATGCCACGCATATCTTAGGCTGCAGTCGGCGTAACGAGGTTCCTGAATCAGGAGCATTCGTTACGCCGGCGCAAGTAAGCAATTGCGCTGCGTAACTATGGTTACGCAGGCGTAATTGCTCTCTGAATCCGGGCCAGTGACTTTCAAATTCTCCAGATCTCAACCCAAATGAGCATCTGTGGGATATGCTGGAAACCAGAACATACCTTCAGAGATCTAGTGGCGTCCATGCCTCAATGGGTCAGGACTGTTTTGGCAACAAAAAGGGGACCTACTCAATATTAGATGTGTGGTCGTGAAGTTATAACTGATTGGTGTATATCCAGATACTGTAAAGGCCCGTACACACAATCAGACCTTTTGACAACAATTGTCTGACGCACCTGTTTTTGCGGACAATCCGACTGTGTGTACACTCCATCGGACAAAATTTTCACTTTTTGATCGGACAAATGTTCACTGTGAGAACAGACAAACTTTCTGGCAACAAATGTCCTAAGTCGGCTAATCCGATCGTGTGTACACAAGTCCATCGGACTAAAGTCCAAAGTACAAACTCGCATGCTCCGAACCAATGCTGAAGTTCAGACTACAATAGCAGAAGTTGCCCAAAGGGTGGTGGTAAAGAGCAGAAAAACCACGTAGTGCGTCTATTACGTCACTACGTTCGTGTTTGTTGGCTGAAAAAGTCCTGCCGTGTGTATGCATACCAAGTTCACGACCGACGCCCATTCGGAGCAAAATCCACGGAAAAATCAGATGGAAGTCCGATCGTGTGTATGAGGCTTAACTTCTTGAGTCCCGCGCTATAGCCGAATGACGGCTACAGCGCGGACCTGAATATCCAACTGGACGTCAATTGACGTCCGCCCCTTTGGGCGTTCCCCGCGTGCGCTCCAGAGCGCGCAGCGGGGAAACTCTGTTGGCCGTGTCCCTTGGACACAGCTAATTACAGATCGCCGCGAACGGCCAATAAGAGTGGCCGTTTGCGATGCAATCTGTGCAGCCAATGAGAGATGATCTCATATGTAAACATATGAGATCATTTCTCATTGCCGGCTCTCACAGAGACAGCGTCCTGTCTCTGGAGAGGAGACCGATTTGTGTCCCCCCTTCACCTACAGTTAGAACACTATGCAGGGAATACATTTAACCCCTTCCTCACCCCCTAGTGTTAACCCCTTCAATGCCAGTCACATTTATACAGTAATTAGTGCATATTTATAGCACTGATCGCAGTATAAATGTGAATGGCGCCAAAAATTTGTCAAAAGTGTCTGATGTGTCCGCCATAACGTCGCAGTCCCAATAAAAATCGCAGACGGCCGCCATTTTTCTATTAAAAAAAAAAAATAATAAAAAATAATAATTCTGTCCCCTATTTTGTAGGCGCTATAACTTTTGCGCTTATTGCGATTTTTTTTTTTTTTTACCAAAAATATGTAGAAGAATACGTATCGGCCTAAACTGAGGAAAACATTTTTTTTTTTTAAATTGGCATATTTATTATAGCAACAAGTAAAAAATATTGTATTTTTTTTTTCAAAATTGTCGCTCTTTTTTGTTTATAGCGCAAAAAATAAAAACCGCAGAGTCGATCAAATACCACCGAAAGAAAGCTCTACTTGTGGGGAAAAAAGGACGTCAATTTTGTTTGGGAGCCACGTCGCACGACCGCGCAATTGTCAGTTAAAGCGACTCAGTCTGAAATTTCACCTGGGCAGGAGGGGGGTATATGTGCCCAGTAAGCAAGTGGTTGAGAAGGAATCTCTTAACCACTAGCCGACCAACCGCCGTCATTCTACGGCGGCAGGTCGGCTCTCCTGGGCGAGACCACGTCATTCTACGTCGGCTCTTTGAGCCTCCACTGTAACGAGCGATCGCGTGTGCCCGGCGGCGGTGCCCCCCCGCTCGCCCCCGACTCCCGTGCGTGTGCCCGGCAGGCGCGATCGCCGCCGGGCACACGCGATCGCTCGTTACAGAGCGGGGATCGGGAGCTGTGTGTGTAAACACACAGCTCCCGGTCCTGTCAGCGGGGGAAACGCTGATCTTCTGTTCATACAATGTATGAACAGAAGATCAGTGTTTCCCCTAGTGAGGCCACCCCCCCCCCCACAGTAAGAACACACCCAGGCATACTTAACCCCTTCCCCGCCCCCTAGTGTTAACCCCTTCACTGCCAGTGGCATTTTTATAGTAATCCAATGCATTTTTATAGCACTGATCGCTATAAAAATGCCAATGGTCCCAAAAATGTGTCAAAAGTGTCCGAAGTGTCCGCCATAACGTCGCAGTACCGAAAAAAAATCGCTGATCGCCGCCATTACTAGTAAAAAAAATATATTAATAAAAATGACATAAAAATACCCCCTATTTTGTAAACGCTATAACTTTTGCGCAAACCAATCAATATACGCTTATTGCGATTTTTTTTTACGAAAAATATGTAGAAGAATACGTATCGGCCTAAACTGAGGAAAAAAAATGTTTTTTTATATATTTTTGGGGGATATTTATTATAGCAAAAAGTAAAAAATATTATTTTTTTTCAAAATTTTCGCTCTATTTTTGTTTATAGCGCAAAAAATAAAAACCGCAGAGGTGATCAAATACCACCAAAAGAAAGCTCTATTTGTGGGGAAAAAAGGACGCCAATTGCATGACCGCGCAATTGTCTGTTAAAGCGACGCAGTCCCGAATCGCAAAAAGTACTCTGGTCTTTGGGCAGCAATATGGTCCGGGGGGTAAGTGGTTAAAGAGCAAAAACATTATAGACTGCTGTGGTGCAAGAAGAAGAAGATTATAAGACCATACTTGTTATCTCCTGGAAGACTTGTTTAATGCGCTCTGCGTCCTCCAGTATGAACATGTGCTGCTCCTTCTCCTTCTGAGACGCTATTTCACTCAGTTCTGCCCTGTCGATTTCCTTACCAATACCGAATGCATAGATATCTAGGGGAGGACCAGACAACACACATATATCCCACAGTTATTATAGAAGAAAAAATGCTTACATTTCCAGCCTCACATATTAATTGCAGGTTCAGATTTATGCATGTCGTTTTCAAGATAATCCTGCACACATGTTATAATGCTATTAGTATACTGCGTTCAATGCTTTGGTACTGAAAGCAGACAAACTAACTTCCAAATTGAAATCAAACAAATAAATTGGGTCAATCAGGCTTCAAAATATATGCGGCTTCAGGTTTTCAACCAGCAATGGTGAAGGTTAACATAGAGGGTTTATGGGTAAGTTATAGTAGTACCAAGCATGCATGGTGGCTGCTTTCTGGCCGACCTGCTACCTCGTTGCATTTTCATAGATAATTCAGCCTGCTGGTCAATCACCACCACCATAGTAGTAAAGCCATTTTGCAGGAGACTCACATGCATGGTAGCAGGGGCGTTGCTAGGTGGCAAAAAGACCAGGGGGCTTCAGCCCGAAGCCGGCACCGGGACGGGGTGTGGTAGTGGCGCAGGGTTTCTTGGCTGGACGGTGGGGTTGTGTGGCGGGGGGGTAAGCTCACTTTCTGGTAGCTGCCTACCTTACCAGTGCCCATCAATGCTGACCACTAAACTCACCTACCTGACATACTGACCATTACACTCACCTACCTGACCTACATACACTGACCTACATACACAGACCTACCTGACATACATACACTGACGATAGAGACAGACATATACTCACCTACCTGACATACTGACCATTACACTCACCTACCTGACCTACATACACTGACCTATATACACAGACCTACCTGACATATATACACTGACGATAGAGACAGACATATACTCACCTACCTGACATACTGACCATTACACTCACCTACCTGACCTACATACACTGACCTATATACACAGAGCTACCTGACATACATACACTGACGATAGTAACAGACATACACTCACCTACCTGACATACTGACCATTACACTCACCTACCTGACCTACATACACTGACCTATATACACAGACCTACCTGACATACATACACTGACGATAGAGACAGACATATACTCACCTACCTGACATACTGACCATTACACTCACCTACCTGACCTACATACACTGACCTATATACACAGACCTACCTGACATACATACACTGACGATAGTGACAGACATACACTCACCTACCTGACATACACTGGCATAAATACACTGACGGTAGTGACATACATACACTGACTACCTGACCAGAAAACAGACTTTGTGTGTCCTGCAGCTCAGCTCAGTGGTGGTGTGCAGTGTGTGGCGCACCCATCATCATCCCAGCAGGCAGCCAGAGAGGGAGAGGAGAGCCGCCCGCCCGAGCGGGGAGCTGGGATCTCACAGTGATGTGGCACGGCCGCATTGTAATTCCTGCCTTCTGGAGCCTGCAGCGCCTATGATGGACATTGCACGTCCCACGGTCCCGGCATTGGACCAGTTGGCTATCCATCATAGGTGCTGCAGGGTCCAGAAGGCAGGATCTACTATGTCACTCGGCCGCACTCGGGATCAGATCAGTCCCCGCTCGGCGGCGACGCTCAGGGATAGAATGGTGCATGCCTGAGACCCAAGGCTTTTTTAGGACCCATTTGGGGCTCCAGCCCCCCTCCCAACGCCACTGCATGGTAGTAAAGCCATTTTGTAGACACTAGGTTGCAAGCACCAACCATACGCTCAGGGCCATATAGCAATTTTGTAGGATGTAGACACCAACTCCACATGCATGGTAGTAACGCCATATTATAGGACACTAAGTTGTAAATGCCAACCCAACATGCATGGTTAGGGCACAACAACTCCTTGAGGACATGCAGGTATTTTTCTTTCTTTGCCGCTGCATTGATTATTTGTGTCCAGGGAAAGTGCTAGAGGGTGGCAGTGATTGAGTGTGAAGCCTCTAACACGTTCTCGGTTTTCTCCAAGTATATCGAGCGCGTGTAAGGCCTCGTACACACGACAGAGTTTCTCGGCAGAATTCAGCGAGAAACTCGGTCAGAGCCGGATTCTGCCGAGAAACTCTGTCGTGTGTACACTTTCGGCCCGATGGAGCCGCCGAGGAACTCGTCGAGAAAATAGAGAACATGTTCTCTATTTTCTCGTTGTTCTATGGGAGAAGGCGGCCCGCCGAGCTCCTCGGCGGCTTCATCCCTGAACTTGACGAGGAACTTGACGTGTTTGGCACGTCGAGTTCCTCGGCCGTGTGTACGAGGCCTAAGAGGCTTTCAGGTTTCTTGACAAGAAAACTGACCAGAATCTAGACAAGAAAAATAGAGAACATGTTCTTTATTTTTTCTCATCGTGAGATTCTCGGCAGTTTTCCTGCCGAGAAACACGAGTGTGTATACTTACCTGGTTGCAGAGGAAACCCGCGCATGGTCGAAATGACTTTGTCGCATGCGCAGTAGCTTCCTAGGCATAGGTAGGGTGCAGCAATATGGCGGCGACGGCATCGAATGTGATGAGCGCATGCTCTTCGTACGCAATGTCGTCTTTTGAAAGGAGAGTCTGTACACTCGGGTGGCATCTTCTCCGTCGCTTCCGGGTATGGGTCTTCGGGAGCGGGCGTTCCTTCTTGATTGACAGTCTTATGAGAGGCTTCCGACGGTCGCATCCATCGCGTCACTAGTAGCCAAAAGAAGCCGAACGTCGGTGCGGCTCTATACTGCGCCTGCGCACCGACGTTCGGCTTCTTTCGGAAAATCGTGACGCGATGGATGCGACCGTCGGAAGCCTCTCGGAAGACTGTCAATCAAGAAGGAACGCCCAGTCCCGCAGCCCATACCCGGAAGCGGCGGAGAAGATGCATCTCGTAAACGGTAAGTACGGCTCATATTTTAAAACAACTAGCCGATTCCCCTAGACAAAACGAGCAGGAATCTAAGGGGAAAAAGGGTCATGTGCGGGTGAACCTCCACTTTAAGGGTAAGTAATGTGAATAGGAACAAAGCTGTGTGTGGGGATGTAGATAGGGGCTTAGCAGAATGAGATCTAGGAGAGGAATGTCGGAGGGTGAATCGGGGGGGGGGGGGGGGGTGTTTGGGACATGTTCTGTGGAATAGGTAAGGCATAGGCTATATGCTGGAATAATCATTGGTTATATTGTTATTAGTGGTCCTTCAAAATTATGCATACCATGGAAATATCAGAAAACTTCACATAAGCAGCAAAGATTCCCCTGAAAATTAAAAGTGTTACCTGTTACCGCTGTTTAAATTGCAATTCCACTGCACTGACATGTACTTATTCACTCATACCATTTAGTATGTATGTATATGTGTGTGTGTGTATATATATATATATATATATATATATATATATGTGTGTACACACACTATATTACACAATGTATTGGGACACCTTTACACGCACATGAACTTTAATGGCATCCCAGTCTTAGTCCGTAGGGTAAAATATTGAGTTGGCCCCCCTTTGCAGCTATAACAGCTTCAACTCTTCTGGGAAGACTGTCCACAAGGTTTAGGAGTGTGTCTATGGCAGGGGCAGATCCAGGGAGGGGGGGGGGGCAATGGGGAAATTGCCACCCCCGAGAAATTTGTTGCGGGTCGGGCGCTGGGCGGATGAGAGAGCGGGCGAGTGGGTCTCTCCGTGGGCGGACGGGCAGCATAGTTTACAGGCAGATAGAGTGCGGTTTGTGGGCGGGCGGGCCAGGCTACTGAGTCAGTGTGTGGGCGGCTCGGTGTGAGCGCACAGCTGGCCAATCAGCTAGTCGGGGGGGGGGGGCGGGGGAGCAGAGAGATGAGATCATCTCTCACCGCCCTGCATCCCTGCAGTAACTTCTGCCCTCACTGTGCAGGCAGCGTGGGCAGCAGAGAGATTACATTATGTCTCTGCTGCCTGACTCAGGGAAACACACAGAAAGAAGCAATCAAAACACCACCTTAGCAGTCAAGTGACAATACGCAAGGTGTGGCAGGTGATGTGGCAAGTGACAATTTGCAATGTGTGGCAAGTGACAATCCGCAACATGTGGCAAGTGATGGTGGCAGGCGACACACTCGGGGCTCCCACTGATTCTGCTTTCTGGTGAGTTGAACCATTTAATATTATATTACAAAGTAATAATAGAAATAATGCGCTTCAATCATCCTGACACCATAACAACCATGGTGCCGTGATAATTAAAGCGCCAACACCAGCCATTTCCCCGATAAATTGCCCCCAAACAAACATATTTTCAGGCAGTGCCCCTCCCGAGACAAGACTCTGGATCCGCCCCCGGTCTATGGGAATGTTTGACCATTCTTCCAGAAGCACATTTATGAGGTCAGGCACTGATGTGGACGAGAAGGCCTGGCTCACAGTCTCCGGCTCCGCTCTAATTCATCCCAAAGGTGTTCTATCAGGTTGAGGTCAGGACTCTGTGCAGGTCAGTCATGTTCCTCCAGCTCAAACACTAAGGGACCAAGCTCAACCCCTGAAAAACAACCCCACACCATAATCCCCCCACCATCAAAGGATTTGGACCACTGCACAAAGTAAGGTTCATAAAGACTGACCTCAACCCGATAGAACACCTTTGGGATGAATTAGAGCGGAGACTGCGAATCAGGTCTTCTTGTCCAACATCAGTACCTGACCTCACAAATGTGCTTCTGGAAGAATGGTCAAACATTCCCATAGACACACTCCTAAACCTTGTGGACAGCCTTCCCAGAAGAGATGAAGCTGTTATAGCTGCAAAGGGGGGCCAACTCAATATTGAACCCTACAGACTAAGACTGGGGTGACATTAAAGTTCATGTGCATGGAAAGGCAGGTGTCCCAATACTTTTGGTGATTAGTAATGTACAGTGTATATATAGAAAGAAAAGATAGAGATAAGAGATATTAGTGAGAGCAAGATAAAATACAAGAGAGAGAGAGAGAGAGAAAAGTAAAATATAATTCAAAGATAAAAGATAGATAACATAGGAAAATATATAAAAGGGAGATAGATAAGAAAGAGATAAGAGAGAGCGATAAAAGAAAGAGAAAGACAGATTAAAGAGAGATAAGAGAGAATGATAAGACAGAACAAACGATCAGACAGACAGACTCGGCTCACCTAGATAATCCTCTCTGTTTGGAGTGATGTCTAGGAATTCTTTAATTCTCTTTACATTATCCACAGGCCGACCACCCATGTTGGATTTTCCTGGATAAAATGATACAAGGACAGTGTATTAGTTGGTTACTATCATTTACCGGTCATCGGTTCTCGGTCACCACATCACCAATTTACTCATTCAGGGACATTCTGCAAAACATCCCAAACAGTGTAAAACCCGTTATAAAATGCAAATTTTTGTTTTGCATGTCACTGATCATATACTGATCATATACTGGACTGAAAAAAAATAATGTACTACTAACTAAAGCCAATGCTTTTCCCCATTTTGGATACAGTAGAGAATGTTTTTTTTTTGCCATCTGTCACATTGAAGAGATTTCTCCTTACTTCCTGTCTTAAGCCGATCAGAAAATCGTACAAAAAACACCCCTTTTAACGCGATCGTACGATAATCGGATTGTTAGTAGACATGTGCACTGACAAAAAATCTGTTAGTTTTAGTTCATTCATTTTATTTACATTTTTTCGGGTCATTTGTTATGATCGAAATTCGTTATTTAGAATACATTTTGTAAATTTGAATATTCAGAAATTTGACAATTCGAATTTCGAAAATTTCGGAAATTTTTGAAAATCGGAAATTCGTAAAATAGAAAATTCGAAATCCGGAAATTCAGAAATCCGAAAATCCAAAAAATAAGAAACAAAATCTGAAACCCCAAACTTGGCACACATATAGCCCCACTCTTCCTCTACAAGTATGCAAAGTTTGTTGTCCGGGGGGGGGATCTATGGCCGGGGAGCACCGATTTTTTCAAAGCCGGGCACCCCTTCCATACTGTAGACTCCCATGTTAAATGGTAATTTCTCCAGTGACTTTGGGGACCCGGTACCCGCCGGTAATAGGTCCCCTGGACCCGGATCTTGGCACACATGTAGCCCCACTCTTCCTCTACAAGTGTTTAAAGTTTGTTGCCCAGGGGATCTCTGGCCAGGGAGCACCAATTTTTCAAAGCCAGGCACCCCTTCCATAGACTCCCATGTTAAACGTCAGTCTAGTCATGGGCACAGTGAGGCATGGACACAGTGAGGCATGGACACAGTGAGGCATGGACACAGTGAGGCATGGGCACAGTGAGGCATGGGCACAGTGAGGCATGCACATGGGCACAGTGAGGCATGCAGATGGACACCCTAGGCTTATACTCGAGTCAATACGTTTTCCCAGTTTTTTGTGGTAAAATTAGGTGCCTCTGCTTATATTCGGGTCGGCTTATACTCAAGTATTTACGGTAACTAACTAACTAATAATTACTATGGGCCATATTCTCGTAGATTTCCGGCGGGCGGCGCGTAAGCCATTTACACTCCGCCGCCCCAACCTACAGGAGCAAGTGCTGTATTCCCCAAACACTTGCTCCGTAGTTTGGGGCGGCAGAGTGTATTTGGCCCGGCGTATCCCCGCGTATCTCCAAGGGGGTGGCTTCTATTTAAATTAAGCGCGCCCCCGATTCTAACGAACTGCGCATGCGCCAGGCTTAAAATAGCCCAGTGCGCATGCTCCAGTTCTCGGCATAAAACGTCAATGACACCGACGTGTGCGTCATTGACGTAAAGTCGTATTCAAGAACGACTTAGTAAAACGACGTACCCGACGGGAAAACACGACGCGGACCCGACGCCATACTTAACATGGCCTACGTGGGACTGGCGTAAGGTTACCCCTCATATAGCAGGGGTAACCTTACGCCTACGCAAACGACGTAAGCGACGGTTACGCAACGCGAATTCGTTCGGGAATCGGCGTATCAGGCTCATTTGCATAAACAAATGAGACCTGAACGTAAACGCCACCTAGCGGCCGGCGGAGTAATTACACATGTCGGATCTTCAGTGTATCAATGCGAAAATGATTCTAAGAATCAGTCGCATAGATACACTGGCCAAAAAAGAGAGATACGATGGAGTATCCTGAGATACTCCATTGTAACTTTACTCAGAATATGGCCCTATTACATTATAGGTTTTGGAATTTCCCTTCAAATTTGGCTGTTAGTGAACGTAACGAATACAAATTTATCCGAAGCTACGGATTATCTGTAATAACGAATTCTGCATCTAAATGAATGGAATGTAACAAATTATTAATAATAAAAAGTTTTTATTATTTATTATTATTAATTAGTTACGTTCCATTTGTTTCGATGTGGCATTCGTTATTACGGATAATTTGTGACTTCAGATAAATTTGTATTTGTTACATTCACTAACAGCCAAATGTGAAAGGAAATTCCAATAAAGTTGGGAGCATCACATCGTCCAAAATGTTTTGGTTTGCTGACGCCTTAAGATTTCCCTTTACTGGAACTACCCCACACCAACCCCTGAAAAACAACCCTACACCAAAATCCCCCCTCCACCAAATGATTTGGACCAGTGCACAAAGCAAGGTCCATAAAGATATGGATGAGCAAGTTTGGGGTGGGAGGAACTTGGCCTGACCTCAACCCAATAGAAGACCTTTGGGATGAATTAGAGCGGAGAATGCGAGCCAGGCCTTCTCGCGCAACATCAGTATACATTACAAAGCAGCACTCTATGGGTGGAAGCCAAAAAGTGAAAAACTGGTTTATTGCACTGTAGAATAAATGCAGAAATCTATAAAAGCTTAAAAAACATTGCAATGGTCAATAATGAAAGTATATAGCCAAAATGAATAATGTTTAAAAGCAAACGGTACCACTGGTGACATCTGGGTGGAAAGGGGTGAACACCATCCAAGAGGCTTGCTGGTCAGACATAGAAAAGGGGCGCCATGAGCCATGTTGGAAATGATAGAAGCCGGCTCTCTCCTGTTACCAGCTCAGGATCCCACAGCGGTTGGCACAGTGTCCTCCTGCACTCTGTGGTTTTCATTTTGGACACAAGCGGACACTGTGCCAACCGCTGTGGGATCCTGAGCTGGTAACAGGAGAGAGCCGGCTTCTATCATTTCCAACATGGCTCATGGCGCCCCTTTTCCATGTCTGACCCGCAAGCCTCTTGGATGATGTTCACCCCTTTCCACCCAGATGTCACCAGTGGTACCGTTTGCTTTTAAGCATTATTCATTTTGGCTATATACTTTCATTATTGACCATTGCAATGTTTTTTAAGCTTTTATAGATTTCTGCATTTACTCTACAGTGCAATAAACCAGTTTTTCCACTTTCTGGCTTCCATCCATAGGAGCTTGGCCTTAGTGCACATTGCAAAACACACTCATAGATATAAGTGGGTCGAATAATGTATATCGTATATATTAGAGTATAAGCCGACCCGAGTATAAGCCAAGGACCTAATTTTACCACAAAAAAATGGGAAAACGTATTGACTCGAGTATAAGCCTAGGGTGAGAATGCAGCAGACACTGTAAGCGGAAAAGAGGGTCAACCGTGCCCATTTGCACGCCTCACTGTGCCATACCTCACTGTGCTCTACCTCACTGTGCCCATTGCAGTCTCACTGTGCTCTACCTCCTGTGCCCATTGCAGTCTCACTGTGCCATACCTTACTGTGCCCATTGCAGTCTCACTGTGCCATACCTCACTGTGCCCATTGCAGTCTCACTGTGCCATACCTCACTGTGCCCATTGCAGTCTCACTGTGCCATACCTCACTGTGCCCATTGCAGTCTCACTGTGCTATACCTCACTGTGCCCATTGCAACCTCACTGTGCTATACCTCACTGTGCCCATTGCAACCTCACTGTGCTATACCTCACTGTGCCCATTGCAGTCTCACTGTGCCATACCTTACTGTGCCCATTGCAGTTTCACTGTGCCATACCTCACTGTGCCATACGGAACTCACTGTGCCCATTGCAGTCTCACTGTGCCATACGGAACTCACTGTGCCCATTGCAGTCTCACTGTGCCATACGGAACTCACTGTGCCCATTGCAGTCTCACTGTGCCATACGGAACTCACTGTGCCCATTGCAGTCTCCTGTGCCCATTACAGTCTCACTGTGCCATAAGGTACTCACTGTGCCCGAGTACCTGCATTCTTGACAGGTGTCCATTTTTTTTAAAAGTCGCGGCTTCCTCCTGGCGTTCCGTTCCATGATAGGCATTTTATACTGTGTTCCGCCTATCACAGAGGTCCTCTCATCCTCGGACTCAGTTTCCCAGCAGACACTGTGTTCAGTCTTCCGCCAATCACGGACATTCTTTCATCCTCAGACAAGAGGACGTCCGTGATTGGCAGAACACTGAACACAGTGTCTGCTGGGAAACTGTCCAAGGATGAGAGGACCTCCGTGATAGGCGGAACACAGTATCAAATGCCTATCACGGAACGCCAGGAGGAAGCCGCGACTTTTAAAAAATTGATGCCTGTCAAGAATGCAGGTACACTGACTCGAGTATAAGCCGAGGGGTGTATTTTCAGCCCTAAAAAAAGGGCTGAAAAACTTGGCGTATACTCAAATATATACAGTAATTGCCTTTAAATGTTTGAGATATGTTAGTCCGGTGATACATCCGTTGGCAAATAACATGAGTGACATTTAATATCTTGTTTTCCTCACCATCAGTCAGCAGAATAATGACATGTTGGATTGAGTTCCACTCCTCATCATTGTACTGACGCCTCTGGAATGACATCATGCCCAGCACGGTTTCCAATGCCCCCTTAATGTTGGTTCCTTGCTTATCACGGTGCTCTAAAAAAAAAAAAGAAGAAGAAGAGGAAGACTCACCATATTGCTACTATTACTGGGAATGTCTATAGATTCAAAAATAAATGGTATGCGTTCTCATTAAAGTTTATGTAAACCCTTACAGACAACTTTGGCCTACAGGTAAGCTTAGATTAAGACTTACCTGTAGGTCCAAGAAATATCTCCTAAACCTACACGTTAAGGGGATATTTCCAAGAAAGACGGCACCGATGTCTACGACGCATGTGCCGTAGGCAACGGCATGCAGGCGCACTGAGAGTGCCACTACTAACCAGTGGCGTCTACAGCTTTCATATTTAGGGGGGGCACATGGAGGGACAGGGACAAAAGTAGGGGGGCCAACTATAAAATGCAATTTTATATATATATATATATATATACAGGGCTCAAAATTTCAAGTCCTGAGCTACTAGCCAGGCCTCAATAATTACTCGCCACCAGTTGCCCCACCTAAATCATACACTGCCCTGCGCCTAATTGCACCCGTAAACACGCCCTCGTAGATTATCTCATGGAATGACAATGTTTTATGCAGAATCAAGTTACAAAATTAAATATTACCAACATCAACTTTACCAAAATGGGACAGGGCACTGGGGGCAGACCAGAGGGACAGGGCACTGGGGGCAGACCAGGTGGACAGGGCACTGGGGGCAGACCAGAGGGACAGGGCACTGGGGGCAGACCAGAGGGACGGGGCACTGGGGGCAGACCAGGTGGACAGGGCACTGGGAGCAGACCAGAGGGACAGGGCACTGGGGGCAGATCAGAGGGACAGGGCACTGGGGGCAGACCAGAGGGACAGGGCACTGGGGGCAGACCAGGTGGACAGGGCACTGGGGGCAGACCAGAGGGACAGGGCACTGGGGGCAGACCAGAGGGACAGGGCACTGGGGGCAGACCAGAGGGACAGGGCACTGGGGGCAGACCAGGTGGACAGGGCACTGGGGGCAGACCAGAGGGACAGGGCACTGGGGGCAGACCAGAGGGACAGGGCACTGGGGGCAGACCAGAGGGACAGGGCACTGGGGGCAGACCAGAGGGACAGGGCACTAGAACTGGGTCTCTTCCCCATTCTCTTGCTGTCTCCTCTGCAACTCCCATCCATCCTCTCTCTCTCTCCCATTCATCTCATCATCAGGAGCCTGTGTGTGCGGCTCCGCGCTTGCATGTCCCCACTTCCCCCTTTTATTCAGGCCGGCAGAGAGGAGAGGAGCTGCAGCACAGCGGGAGGGAGTACAATCCAGCGCTGAGATCCACACAACTGCACAGCCATTGACACCATAGCACAGCGCACACTGACAGCACACAGCACACATTGAGACCAGTCTGTTCACAGTGCCCAGGCTAAACTGTTGGACACTTACATAGAGCACAAGGAGAAGAAAACTGCACAAACTAGAAGGCTGCCGCTCTCATGTCAGGGCAACTTTCAGTGAGCGCTGCACCGGAGTGGTCATTTTTGCAATCCTCCACCTCACTCATTACTTTCTGCTCTCCAGCTACATTGGTCGGGGGGGGGGGGGGGGCAGGCTCAGAGAGGTCATACTGTTGGGTCCCATGGCTTAATGAGAATTGTAAGTAGAGCACCTGTGTACTGCTCTGCCTGTGCGCGGCTCACCAGACTACTTTTCCCGAGCATGCACCTTTCCTCTTCGGCCGCCAATCTCATCGGGACTCTAAGTGTAGGCACAGATTGGAGGGAGATTGGTCATGCAGCCCTGGCATCACTCGCCCCCAGCTTAAATCCACTCGCCAAATGCTAGTAGGCGAGTGGAAATTTTGAGGGCTGTATATATATATATATATATATATATCCTGGGGCCCTTTACTACGATCCCACTATGGGCCCTTTCACATGTTCTGCAGTGAGCTCCCTTCCTACTATACTGGGGCCCCCCAGGGTGGCAGAAAACAAGAGATATATATCACCAGCACACCAAGAAAATATAAGGGTCCAAAGCAGTGGGAGAACTCTTAGGGTTGCAAAGGTTGTCTTGCCACCGGGGCCTGGTGTTCTGCCACAGTGGGGATCCCCAGCTGTCCTGTCCCTGCTATTTACAGCGCTGGTCTGGCGTCTGTCTCCTTGGCAGCGGCGGCAGTCTATTAGGACCTAGTGCTGGTGACATTATGGGTGCATGCAGGGGAAGGCTGGCACTATTGGTTATAGAGAGCCGAGCCCCCAGCTGGTCACCTAGCAGCAGTAATGCTGTATAACCTTCTCTGTTGACATGCTGATCGGCATGTGATCCAGGTGATGCTCCCAGTCAGATCTAATAAACACAGTAATTATTAGCATCAAGAGTACAACCACATAAATATAATCAACCGTATGATCAGCAGCCATGTGGGCTCTATGCCTGTAAAGTGTGGGCTTTGATCAATAAAATCACTGATATTTATGACTAGGATTTGACTAAGAGCATCACCTGGATTGCATCCCGATCAGCATGTCAGAGAAGGGTCCACTTCTGCTAAGCAACCTACAGGGAGCTCAACTGTCTACAACCAATAGAGATGGGCTCGGGTGTGTTTGAAATCCCACATGCCCGATCACGCCAGGAAGCCGACACTCCACAGTGCTAATCAATGTATGGGCTGCCTAAGAGCTAAGACCAGCCATAGACAGTTTAAATCTCAGCTGGTTCAGCAGAAACTGGCTGAGATTTGAACCATTAATGAGCAGATTCTCTTATGATTATCACTAGTGGTTTCTGTATAGTCACTGGTGATAATCACTGTTTGTCGGGAGAATATAATTGCTGGGCAGGAGGGATATTCCCCTGTCACCACTGTTTGTTCATGGCGGCAACGGAGGAGGTGTCCGAGGACGGCTGCGGGGGCTTCGTTCTCAGGTAAGTAATTCATACTAGCTCCACCTTCCATGGGGATCCCACAGGTATGGCACATACAGACTTACAATGGTCCAAGCTGGACAAATCTAACTATGTAAAAGTTGGCATGTCTGGGATTCAGCTTTAAAGTGTTTGTAAACCCCTTCAGACCATTTAGACCTACAGGTAAGCCTAGATTAAGGCTTACCTGTAGGTGCAAGAAATATCTCCTTAACCTACACGGTTAAGGAGATATTTTCCCAAGAACGGGCACCAATGTCTACAGTGCCTACGCGCCATAGACAATGGCGCAGTTGCACTGAGATTGCCGTTAGTGAAGTCGATCGTGCCGTCACTGCCAGCTCCCGTGCGCATGCGCGAGAGTGACATCATCGCTGCTCCGGCCAGTCACAGCGCCGGAACAGCGATACCTGGAAGTCACTCCGGGGGAGATGGCGTCGGAGGAGGCGAATGAGGACCGCTGCGGGGGCTTCGATCTCTGGTAAGCAGGGCTTTTTTTCAGGGGGAACTTGGGGGAACTCAGTTCCACCACCTTTGGCTCAGATCCTTTGGTGCCTGCTCACCACAATCACTTGTAAACAAAGAAGTCTGGTTTCTGTGTTTACAAGTGACAGCTATGCACTGTGTGTAACCCCCCTGAACTCTGCACTCTGTATGTAATGCAATCCTGGTATTTAATGCCCCTTTAAGACCCTTGTACTGTTTGTGAAATCTGAACGGGGTCTTGGTTGAGTTCCTGCACCTATTTTCTAAAAAAAAAGCTCTGCTGGCAAGTACTACATAATGAGCTAGTATGCTATGCATACTAGCTCATTATGCCTTTGTCTTGCAGGCTCTTTTTTTTCTAGAGGAGGGTTTACTTCCTCTTTAATAAAATTGAGAATTTCTGACCCAACCTCCCCAAGCTGTACATTTTCTGATGTATAGATTTCCAGGGTGGTGCCCTAGTTCATCCCGGCGCTACGAAGCCCCAGATACTCAAGAATCCACAATAAAGTGACACAAGATGAAGATGGTAATACTCACTGCTGTATACGAGGTTCAACTGAATCTGCTCCAGCACATAATCTATATCATTGGAGTCCTTGTCATGAATATAAACTATAACATTGGACTCTGTGGCATAAGATAGAATTCCAAACTGAACCTTCATATCAAACGCCCCAAGCTGGAGGTGAGAAATAAAAAGCATCAGAAATGGTCATGTTAATAAAGGAGAAGATGCATGCGGGTTAAAGAATATGCAAACTCAACATTTCAAATTCCTGATATGTGCCTGCTGTACCATGTACAGTGCCTTGAAAAAGTATTCATACCCCTAAAATTGTCCACATTTTATCATGTTACAACCAAAAACATAAATGTATTTTATTGGGATTTTATGTGATAGACCAACACAAAGTGACACATAAAAACACAACACAAAGTGACACATAATTATGAAGTGGGAGGAAAATGATAAATGGTTTTCATTTTTTTTTTTTACAAATAAATATGTGAAAAGTGTGGGGGGTACATTTGTATTCAGCCCCCCCGGAGTCAATACTTTGTAGAACCGCCTTTCACTGCAATTACAGCTGTAAGTCTTTTTGGGGATATCTCTACCAGCTTCCCACATCTAGAGAGGGACATTTTTTTGCCCATTCTTCTTCTTTGCAAAATATCTCAAGCTCTGTCAGATTGGATGGAGAGCGTCTGTGAACAGCAATTTTCAAGTCTTGCCACAGATTCTTAATTGGATTCAGGTCTGGACTTTGACTGGGCCATTCTAACGCATGAATATGCTTTGATCTAAACCATTCCATTGTAGCTCTGGCTGTATGTTTAGGGTCCTTGTCCTGCAACCCAGTCTCAAGTTTTTTTGCAGACTATAACAGGTTTTCTTCTAAGATTGTCCTGTATTTTGCTCCATCCATCTTCCCATCAACTCTGACCAGCTTTCCTGTCCTTTCTGAAGAAAAGCATCCCCACAACCTGATTCTGCCACCACCATGTTTCACAGTGAGGATGGTGGGCCAGATTCACAGTGGAGATACAACGGTGTATCTGCTGATACTCCGTCGTATACCTGTTTCTATCTATGCGACTGATTCATAGAATCAGTTACGCATAGATAGCCAGAAGATCCGACAGGTGTAATTGTTTTACACTGTCGGATCTTAGGATGCAATACCGTGGCGGCCGCTGGGGGGAGTTCGCGTCGTAAACCAGCGTCGGGTATGCAAATTAGGAGTTACGGCGATTCACGACGGATTTTCGCGTTCGCTACGTCGCCGCTAGTCTAGTTTTCCGTCGCAAAGTTAGTCGTCGTTTTAGCTGCCCTAACTTTAGTCAGCAAGTGTATTGCTGTCTAAAGTATGGCCGTCGTTCCCGCGTCGAAATTTAAAAATCAACGTCGTTTGCGTAAGCCGTCCGGGAATACGGAATTACGCTACGCGCGTCGCCGTTCGAAAAAATGACGTCACGGCGCGCAATGCACGACAGGAGTTCGGAAACGGAGCATGCGCGGTAGGTCCAGCGCGGGAGCACGCCTAATTTAAATGGCACACGCCCATTTAAATTGGCCCCCCTTGCGCCGGAGGCCGCCGGCGTAGGTTTTAATCGCAAGTGCTTGGTGAATCAGGCACTTGCGATGAAAAATTGCAGCGGTGTAACGTATCTACGATACGTTACGCCGCCGCTCTCCTATGTGAATCTGGCCCGGTGTGTTCAGGGTGATGTGCAGTGTTAGTTTACCACCACACATATAGGTAGATTCAGAAAGAGTTAAGCCTCATTTCCATACAACACGCCCCCCTCCAACCAATTTGAATTAGCCGCCCTTACGCCCGCCCGCTTTAGGCTACGCCACCGTATATTAGCAGGTAAGTAGATTGAGAATCACTACTAGCCTAGCTAATTTACGGCGGTGTAGCCTAAACAGGCTAGGCTACGCCGCTCTAAAGTTAATCCATTGTACCTGAATCTACCTAATAGTGCTCAATTTTGGTTTAATTAGACCAGAGCATCTTCTTCCACGTGTTTGCTGCCCCCCCCCCCCCCCCCCCCACACACACACATGGCTTCTCACAAACGGCAAACAGGACTTTTTATGGCTGTGTTTCAACAATGGCTTTCTTCTTGCCACTCTTCCATAAAGACCAGATTTGTGGAGAGCACGACTAATAGTTGTCCTGTGGACAGATTCTCCCACCTGAGCTGTGAATCTCTGCAGCTCCTCCAGAGTTACCATGGGCCTCTTGGCTGCTTCTCTGAGGAATGTTCTCCTTCCCCAGCCTGTCAGTTTAGGTGGACGGCCATGTCTTGGTAGGTTTGCAGTTGTGCCATACTCTTTCCATTTTCGGATGATGGATTGAACAGAGCTCCATGAAATATTCAAAGCTTGGGATATTTTTTAAAAACCTAACCCTGCTTTAAACTTCTCCACCACTTTATCCTTGACCTGTCTGGTGTGTTCCTTGGCTTTCATGACAAACCTCTGAGGGCTTCACAGAAAAGCTGTATTTATACTGGGATTAAATTGCACACAGGTTCCACTAGATATTAGTTCGGGGTATCAGAGTAAAGGGGGCTGAATACAAATGCACGCCACACTTTTCAGATATTTATTTTTAAATCATTTTGAAAACCATTTATCATTTTTCTAGCCAATCCCTGGGAAGGTGTGTCCAGATGGTGGTTGGGAAGGGGCATAAATAGTTTGGAGCCTCAAAGAGGAGAGTCTTCTTCCCCAGCAGGAGAGGTTCCTAGCCAGAAGGGCTGCTGCCCCTCCCGGCAGTCCAGCTAAAGATCCTTCCTGTCTCATCGAGGTCCTAACTGTGCATAGCTTGGGGGCCTATCCTGCTGCTAATTCTTCTGAAGCTAAGAGAGGGATTTCATTCAGGATCCGTTCTAGAGGTTTCTCTAAGGAGACTGTCTGCCTGAGTCTGGAGGAAGACATGAAAGTCTCAGGGAGACTGTAAGTACAGACCTAAGAGAAGGACCCTAGTGACTGTTGCTGCTAGTAACCCCTGGTGCACTAGTTTCAAGGCTTGCCTGGCCTGGGACATTGTTTATGGTGTCCCAGTGCTGTCCACTTCATGTCCCACTGCTTAAAGTGGTAGTAAAGGCCTTTTAATTATTAATACCTACAGGTAAGCCTAAAAAAAGGCTTACCTGTAGGTACAGAAAATAGCTCTTTAACCTGCACGGTTTAGGAGATATTTACTTTAGCAGCCCCGGAGTTGTCACCGGCGCATGCGCACTGCACTCTCAATGGACGGCGTTTCAAACGGCCACAGCCTGCGAACCCGGGAGGAACACTGAGTGAAGATGGAATACCCAGGGGAGCCGTGACAGCACTCCACAGAAGGGCTTTGTTTTTAGGCAAGTCTTTCATAATGTGCTAGTATGCGATGCATACTAGCTCATTATGCTCTTAACGTGCAGATTTTTTTGGTTTCTTTTTTTTTGTGGTTTACTACTGCTTTAAGGGACTGTTCTGAGAAGTAGCTACAAAGGAAAGCGTGTCCTCAGATTCCTGTTTAGTGTTCTGGAGTATTCCACAGCTTCCCTAAGCCACATCCAAGTTACTCTGCAATAAACTTTAAAAAGGCAACCCTAGACTGTTTATTGAGCTGGAGGAGTGAATGTTGCAATTTGCCTGGCTGATACTACACAGAGGGAAAAGAATCGTGTGGTGGTGAGCGCTAAATATGTAGAGTGGGTATAGAAAAGAATCACCCCCTTTAAAATAATCACATTGGGGGTTATTTACAAAAGTGCACTGAAAGTGCACTTGGAAGTGCAGTCACTGTAGATCTGAGGGGGACATGCAAGGAAAAAAAAACGCAATTTAGCCTGCACATGATTGGATGATAAAATCAGCAGAGCTTCCCCTAATTTCAGAGCTTCCCCTCAGATATACAGCGATCTACAGCGATTGTACTTTCAAGTGTATTTGCAGTGCACTTGTAGTGCAAATTGGAGTTGCCTTTCGTAAACAACCCCCATTGTGTAGCTTTGCAGCCTGAAATTAAGACAGGCACAGTTTTTGTTTTATCCAGGTGTATTTACTAGTGCAACTTATAACATCCAAGTGAAAGATTTAACACCAACATGTCAGAAAAAAAAACAATAAAAGAAACACTGAGTTAGAAAAAAGGATCACCCCCTTTTGAACACCCTTTTTTGCTTTAATTCCAGACTTTAGTCTGTTGGGATTTGTCTCCACTAACTTCGCACTAGACATGTGCAATTTTTTTAGTTACGAATACGTTTTCCGTCAATTTTCGTTATTTTAGTTGACTCGTTAACATACGAATGAACGAACGGTTTAGCGCAATTAATAATGAATAACGATATTTTCAAAATAACGAATATGGAAAACAACGAAGATACGAAAGAAGAAAGAAACGAAAACATAGAAACAACGAAAATACAGAACCCCAAAAAAAAAAAAATTACGAAAAACAAAATGAACGAAAATGCAAACTTACTAATATTCGAAGACCGAAAAGAAAACAACCGAAATGCCGAACAAAGAATAAAAAACGAAAATCAAAACTAACGAAAAATAAATTACGAATCTTCGGAAAACGGAAATGAAAATAACGAAAATACGAAATAATGTAAATTAGCTTTCGTTAGTACTGAAATATTTCTGGACATTGACCAATAGCCACTGAGCGCTGTCCCTTTCCTCTGAAGAGGTTTGTTCCTTCCCCCAATGAGCTTCTTTCTCATTACCTCCTGGCTCCTTGTGTCTTTTTCTGTGTTAGACTGCAGTGCATCTAATTTCTAGATTTGTATTTGTAATATCTGACATATTTTAGTTTTCTTCTACGTCAGACTTCATTCTAGACAGGGTGTGTGTGCTAACTAAGACAGTCAAGTCAATCACAGTAAAGTACGAATTACAAAAGTATGACGAGTAGTGTGTCGAATAAACGTAAAATGTATTCTAACATAATTACGAATGCAATAAAATCTACAAAAGTACGTTTTTACAATCAAAGGAAATTAGACACGAAAATACGAATGAGCATAAAGCAACGAAAATTTCTTACGAAAATACGAACGCGGCATGATGGAAAATATAATGTAAATACGAATAGCAAAACAACGAAAATTAAACCAACGTAAAAATGAAGGAACGAATAAAATCATTTTAAAAATAAGAACGCGGCAGAATACAAAATATAACGAAAATACTAATCTCGATTCAACGAAAAATAAACTAACAGAAAAAAATGGAAACGGAAAAAAAAGTGTTACGAAAATACTAAAGAGTACGAATACGATAACTAACGTCTTACGAAATTACGACTCGTTACGAATCACGATAAACGAACAGAAACGAAACAGAAATAAACGAAAAAAAATTGCTGTGCACATGTCTACTTCGCACATCTAAACTTTGCAATATTTTGCCCCCTCTTCTTTGCACAACTGCTCAAGTTCAGTTACATTTGATGGTGACCGTGTGGACTTCAGTCTTCGAATCATTTCACAGATTTCTGACTAAGCCATGCAAGGACATTCACCTTTTTCTCGTTGCTTTTGGGTCATTGTCATGTTGGAAGATTAACCTTCTTCACCTTGACAACTTTCTGGCAGCGGACAGCAGGTTTTCCTCAATAATTTTATGGTATTTTTCCCATTTTGCTCCAGTCCCTGCTGCAGAAACATCTCCACAACAGAATATTACCCCCTCAATGCTTTATTGTAGGAATGATGTTATTTGGATGGATTTCCACCAGACATATTGTTTGGTGTTGAGGCGAAATAATAACATTTTAGTCTCATCTGATCAAAAAACTTGTACCTGTCCACAACTTTATCCCAGAAATCCAGATGACAGTGTCTCGCCATCTATAGTTGATGGTTTGCTTCGGTTGCTCTACCTGGGACTGAAATGCTCCACGAAAGCTCTTTTCATGCTGAGCTAATCAAAATGACCACAGCTGATCACAACTGAAAGTCTAATGGCTTTCTATGTCAATGAGAAGGTAATTAGCTACACTTGGGGCCAAGATTCTCAAAAGAGATACGACGTTGTATCTCTGAGTCTGGGCGGTCGTATCTATGCGCCTGATTCTTAGAATCAGTTACGCATAAATTTCTAATTTTTAATATTTTACGTCGTTTGCGTAAGTCGTCCGTGAATGAAGTTGGACGTTATTTACGTTCACGTCAAAATCAATACGTCCTTGCGGCGTACTTTGGAGCAATGCACACTGGGATATTCCACGGACGGCGCATGCGCCGTTCGTGAAAAACGTCATTCACGTCGGGTCACAAATTATTTACATAAAACACGCCCCCCTGTCTATGCGCCTGATTCTTAGAATCAGCTACGCATAGATTTCTATTAGATCCGACCGGCGTAAGTCTGTTACGCCGGCGGATCTTAACTGCATATTTACGCTGGCCGCTAGGGGCGTGTACGCTGATTTACGCCTAGAAATATGTAAATCAGCTAGATACGCCAATTCACGAACGTACGCCCGGCCGACGCAGTACAGATACGCCGTTTACGTTAGGCGTAAAGTTACCCCTGCTATATGGTGGCGTACATGCAGCGTACCAATGTTAAGTATGGACGTCGTTCCCACGTCGAATTTTGAATATTTTACATCGTTTGCGTAAGTCGCCCGTGAATGGGGCAGGACGTCATTTACGTTCACGTCGAAACCAATACGTCCTTGCGGCGTACTTTGAAGCAATGCACACTGGGATATTCCACGGACGGCGCATGCGCCGTTCGTAAAAAACGTCAATCACGTCGGGTCACAAATTATTTACATAAAACACTGTTCCAAATTTGAATTAGGCGGGCTTACGCCGCCCTATTTACGCTACGCCGCCGCAACTTATGGAGCAAGTGCTTTGAGAATACAGCACTTGCTCGTCTAAGTTGCGGAGGCGTAACGTAAATCGGATACGTTACGCCCGTGCAAAGATACGCCGATCTACGAGAATCTGGCCCTTGATTGAGTTTACAAGTCATTTTTAGGAGGGGGGGTGATGCTTTTTCCAACTGTTTTGGAGTTTTCTACGTTTTTTTCTGACATGTTGGTGTTATATCTTTCACTTGGATGTTATAAGTTGCACTGAGTAAATACAGCTGGATAAAACAAGAACTGTGTCTGTCTTCATTTCACGCAGCAAAGCAACAAAATGTGATTATTTTAAAGGGGGGACGGGGGTGATTCTTTTCTTTACCCACCGTATTTGGCTAGAATTGTTCAGACAAGAAGTGGTGATGACACAAACCCCATTGACAAGTTCCTCTGCACAGCTCTTGGAGATCTTGAAATTGTCTTCACCAACGCTGTTCGAGGCATCCAGGAGGAGATAGACATTCAGAATCCCATCCTTCTTTACATTTACTGTGCGCCCAACAGCTTCTGTATGAAGAGATAAAACCTTGAATATCATATAAGAGCAACGTGCAGATAGATCCTCATTTGGAGCTGAGTGACATGTTGGCTTCTTATATTTTCTGGGACACAAGTGATGAGATGTTCCCACCAGGATTCTTGGCTCTTCCTAACCTGACTTAGTAGTTCAACGTTGATGTATTGACTCTTTGTAATGCACAAAAAAAAACAATATTTGGGGAATACAACTGCAAGACTCTTAGCTGGATTCAGATGGCTTTACGCCGGCGTATCAGTAGATACGCCGTCGTAACTCTGAATCTACGCCGTCGTAACTCTGAATCTACGCCGTCCTAAATTTAAGCGTATTCTGGAAACCAGATACACTTAAATTAGGCTAAGATACGAGCGGCGTAAGTCTCCTACGCCGTCGTATCTTAGGGTGCAATATTTAGGCTGGCCGCTAGGTGGCGCTTCCGTCGAGTTCGGCGTAGAATATGCAAATGACTAGATATGCCGATTCAGAAACGTACGTGCGCCCGGCACATTTTTTTTACGTAGTTTACGTACTGCTTTTTCCGGCGTAAAGTTAGTCGAACAAATAGCTGGCCTAGTCAATGTTAAGTATGGCCGTCGTTCCCGCGTCGAAATTTTAAATTTTTACGTTGTTTGCGTAAGTCGTCCGTGAATGGGGCTGGACGTAATTTACGTTCACGTTGAAACCAATAGGTCCTTTGTTTATAGCGCAAAAAATAAAAACCGCAGAGGTGATCAAATACTACCAAAAGAAAGCTCTATTTGTGGGAAAAAAAGGACGTCAATTTTGTTTGGGAGCCACGTCGCACGACCGCGCAATTGTCAGTTAAAGCGACGCAGTCCCGAATCGCAAAAAGTGCTCTGGTCTTTGGGCAGCGATATGGTCCGGGGGTTAAGTGGTTAAAACAATTAAACTTTTTTTTTTTTTAATGTAAGCAGTGTAAGTACCTGAATTTGACTTGACATTAGCCTCTTTCAGTCACTGTACAGCCGAGCTTGGTGTGTAAGAAGCAGCACAAGAGGCCAATCAGTTCATGTGTATGTTTAGGTGTATGCAGATAGAAGAAATCACAGGTATAGAGAGATGAGCTCATCACTGTGCTGCTTCTCCTTTACTGTCCAGTCACAGGCTGGGGGTGGGTCCCTGACAGCCTGAGCTCAGAGGAAGTGGATTGAATGATGATGGCTGTCATTTAAAGACCAATGACATCTAGTGGTGGAAAAGTGGTACTGCAGGAGAGAGCTTTTGATTCTGCTATATTTTTTTTTATATTTTTGGCTGAAGTTTTAGTTTAGTTATAACTGCATTAATTTCTGTTTTTATATATTTATATGATGATTAAGTAAGTGATGAGTATACTGTGTACAAAAAAGGGATTTCTCTCCTTGCTGGTATCATTCATGTGTTCATATGCTGACATTCTCTTGGCCATCAAGGATTGGATAGGTGACCCTGCAGAAGAGTCAGTTGGTCAGTGGCTCCACCTATACTCTGATCCTCCCTTTTGGCACAGATCACATTACCGGCACTTTGGTATTTGGTCACATGACCACCATAAAGACCTGCCTGCACCTTTTAGGACTATGCAACATGTTTTCAGGAATATGCAACATGTTTTCAGGAATATTTAGCATGCATTTGCAATACATTTGAGATGTGTATGAATGTTTTTTACTACTTCAGCCTTTCTTTGCTTTGAGTCAGATGTCTTACCTAACATGATATCTTACTTTTTTTTTCAAAGGTGTTTAAGACCCCAGAAAGAGACCCAGCAAACTGTTGTCCAACATCTTCAGGGAGATCGAAGGCATATGGGTCTGTGGGGAAAAAAGAGACATTTCAACTTGTAAAATCATAGACAATAGACCAGGATGACTCTGTGACTATGTAATGTCTTAAAGGGGAGGTTCACCCTAAAAACGACTTTCTAGTATTACAATGGCCCCCCACATTACAATACAATTATGCCTATTATGTTTTTTTTTATGTTGTACATACCTTGGTACAGCTAATTCACCCGTGGCTTCCGGGTTGCGAGTCCCGCGGGAGTGGGCGTTCCTAACTTGCTGGTGATTGACGTGATGACCAAAAACGAGCTCCCCCCCCTCGCGTAAGCTGCGTCACGATTGCCGAAAGGAGCCGAACGGCGGTGTGCAGGCGCAGTATAGCGCCGACTCGCCGTTCGGCTCCTTTCGCCAATCGTGACGCAGCTTGCGCGACGGGGGGAGCTAGTTTTTGGTCATCACGTCAATCACCAGCAAGTTAGGAACGCCCACTCCCGCGGGACTCGCAACCCGGAAGCCACGGGTGAATTAGCTGTACGAAGGTATGTACAGCATAAAAAAAACATAATAGGCATAATTGTATTGTAATGTGGGGGGCCAGTGTAATACTAGAAAGTCGTTTTTAGGGTGAACCTCCCCTTTAAAGGGGTTTTCCACTTCAAAAAACTTTCAGAATCCCCTTCACTGGTGATCATCAGTAGGTGTCCCATTGGGAGCTACAGACCATAAGTGATAAGCCAATGTTGCCAAACAGCTTTAAAGATACCAGGGGCCAGATTCAGAAAGATCCGCGGATCTTTCTGCTGGCGTATCGTATCTTATTAACGTTACGCTGGCGCAATGGCGGACTAAGCAGGGGGCGAGGGGGGCGGGCCGCACCGGGTGCCACACACTGGGGGGGTGTCAGGCCGACGCCCCCCCCCCCTCCGTGACTGAGGCATGGCGCGGTGACAGCATGATTGACGGCAGACTAGGTAACACACAGCCTGGCTATTCAGGAGGGGGGGGGGGGTGCCGTGCGAGCCGTACCCGAGTGATACTCGCCGCCCGGGACCCGGCCGCAATGATCCCCCTTCTCCGTGGCAGCGCAGCGCCGCGGCTCTGATACTATCGGCTGTGACTGTCTGACAGTCACACAGCCGACCCAAGCAGCGTGAAGCTGCGGCCGCCTCCCCCTCCTCCGTACAAGTGCTCTAACACGCGGCACGCTGATCATCACATTACATCAGCAGCATTACGGGTCTGAAGGCAAGGGGGGGTGTCACTCTGCACTATTGTAAGGGGGGGTTCTGTATATGAGGGGGGGTTCTGTATTGTGGGGGGTGTTCTGTATATGAGGGGGGGTGTTCTGTATAGGAGGGGGGTTCTGTATTGTGGGGGGTGTTCTGTATATGAGGGGGGGTGTTCTGTATAGGAGGGGGGTTCTGTATTGTGGGGGGTGTTCTGTATAGGGGGGTTATGTATATGAGGGAGGGGGGGTCTGTATTGTAGGGGGTGGTATCTGTATGGGGGGGGTTCTGTATTGTAGAGGGGGTGTTCTGTATTGTAGGGGGGTCTGAACTGTAGGGGGGTTCTGTATTGTATGGGGGTGGTATCTGTATAGGGGGGTTTTGTATTTGGGGGGGTTCTGTATTGTAGGGGGGTGTTCTGTATTGTAGGTGGTGGTATCTGTATGGGGGCTTCTGTATTGTAGGGGGGTGTTCTGTATTGTAGGGGGGTGTTCTGTATTGTAGGGGGTGGTATCTGTATGGGGGGTTCTGTATATGAGGGGGAGGGGAGTGGTATCTGTATGGGGGGGTTCTGTATATGAGGGGGGGTTCTGTATTGTGAGGGGGTTCTGTATTGTAGGGGGGGGGTCTGATCTGTAGGGGTGGGTCCGTATTGTGGGGGGGGGGGTGTTCTGTATTGTAGGGAGGACTGCACTGTAGTGGTGGGTCTGTATTGTAGGGAGGGGTTTGCACTGTCCAGAGGTGCAGTCTAATGTAAAGGGATATAGAGGTGCTGTGTAATGTAAAGGGGTCCAGAGATGCAGGGTGATGTGTAATGTAAAAGGGTCCAGAGGTGCAGGATGCTGTGTAATGTAAAGGGGTCCAGAGGTGCATGGTGCTGTGTAATGTAAAGGGGTCCAGAGATGCAGGGTGCTGTGTAATGTAAAGGGGCCCAGAGGTGCAGGGTGCTGTGTAATGTAAAGGGGTCCAGAGGTGCAGGGTGCCGTGTAATGTAAAGGGGTCCAGAGATGCAGGGTGCTGTGTAATGTAAAGGGGTCCAGAGGTGCAGGGTGCTGTGTAATGTAAAGGGGTCCAGAGGTGCAGGGTGCTGTGTAATGTAAAGGGGTCCAGAGGTGCAGGGTGCCGTGTAATGTAAAGGGGTCCAGAGATGCAGGGTGCTGTGTAATGTAAAGGGGTCCAGAGGTGCAGGGTGCTGTGTAATGTAAAGGGGTCCAGAGGTGCAGGGTGCCGTGTAATGTAAAGGGATATGTGGAGAGGGGTACACAGTAGTTACAAAGAGATATTAAAGAATGCAGGGGACGCAGTGGGGTGTTTTTACATTTTACCGTGGGGGTGCCAGATATAGGATCCGCCCCGGGTGCCAAATGCTCTAGGTACGCCCCTGCGCCGGCGCAAGTTTTTCAGGCAAGTGCTTTATTCACAAAGCACTTGCCTGTAAAGTTGAGCCGCGGTAGCGTAAATCCCCCGGCGAAATTCAAATTCCGCGGGTAGGGGGCGTGTAACATTTAAATCAAGCGCGTCCCCGCGCTGAACGAACTGCGCATGCGCCGGCCGCAACTGAATCCCAGTGCGCATGCTCCAAATGACATCGGCAATTCGTCATGCTTTCGACGTGAACGTAAATTACGTCCATCCGTATTCGCGAACGACTTAGGCAAACGACGTAAAATTTCAAAACTTGGCGCGAGAACGACGGCCATACTTAACATTAGCTACGCCTCATATAGCAGAGGGTAACTATATGCCGGAAAAAGCCCAACGCAAACGACTTAAAAAAAAGCGCCGGGCGGTTGTTCGTTTCTGAATCGGCGTAACTCCTCATTTGCATATTCCTTGCGTAATAATACGGAAGCGCCACCTAGCGGCCGGCCTGGAATTGCAGCCTAAGATCCGACGGTGTAAGTCACTTACACCTGTCGGATCTTAGGGAGATCTATGCGTAACCTGATTCTATGAATCAGGCGCATAGATACGATGGCTGGACTCAGAGATATGACGGCGTATCAGGAGATACGCCGTCGTATCTCTTTTCTGAATCCGGCCCCAGATCTTTAAAGCTGAAAGTGTGAGCTGAGCTGCTGAGAGAATGACCGGAAAAACTTTAGTGCTTCTGTTGTGATAATGAATTGTTCCCCAGTGCCTGCAGATATGAAGGTCAGTGAGGGTTTGTATAATTTTTGAATGTCCATAGTCTGGTCACAAAATCACTTCAAAGTGGATGTATTGTTTAATCTGGCCTTTCTCAAACTTTTTACCCCAGAAGAACCCTTAAGATAATTTTTTAGGTCCTGGGGAGCCCTTACATAGTTGATAAGGCTGAATATAGACACAAGTCCATCCAGTTCAACATGTGTGTTTATGTCAATAATAATTTCCATATCCCTGTATATTGTGCTCAGTAAGATGCCCATCTAATAGTTATTTGAAACTATCGACACTCCCCGCTGACACCGCCGCTTGAGTTACACATCCTTACATTCTGACAGTAATCATCGGGGGGCCATAAGAAAAATGGTCCTTACATTAGTGGTTAGTAGGAAGAAAGCAACTGAGTCGGAATTTCCATCAAGAAAAGTTCGATGTGAGCTTTTGGTAGGAAATTCTGACCGTGTGTAGGTCCCATCGGACTTTTTCTGTCGGAATTTCCCACAGCAAAAATTTGATAGCTGGTTCTCAAATTTTCCGATCGTCTGTATGCAATTCCGACGCGCAAAAAACACGCATGCTCGGAATCAATTTGACGCATGCTCGGAATCATTGAACTTAATTTTTCTCGGCTCGTCGTAGTGTTGTACGTCACCGCGTTCTTGACTGCCAGAATTTGGTGTGAGCGTGTGTATGCAACACAAGTTTGAACCGAGATTCGGTCTGAAAAAAATCCACGGTTTTCGTGTCGGAATTTTCGATCGTGTGTACGCGGCATTACAGTGTGGTCAGAATGCCACCCCTACAGACAGTTAAAAATCATTGGTGTAAAGCTGCTGTCTTTACCACGTTTCATTGACCCCAGAACTTTGCAGGTACCATCAAACAGCAGACCAGTCAGACACAGCTCCAGGAACACTTAGCAACCCCTGGAGGAACCCTAAGGTTCCAATAAACCCTTTTTTAATTTGCTAACATAAGGCTTCATGCACACTGGACATTTTTCCAGCAGCTGCTTTTGGCTGTAGATGTCTTTTTCTACAGTCATTAAACTCTCCATCATGTTATCCTATGTGTCCATGCCAGTGGCGGCTGGTCCTCATAATTTTTCGAGGGGGCACAAACAAACGAAAACAATAAAAAAAAGACAATTGCAGCCTTACTGTGCCCATCATATTGCAGCCATTGTGCTATATGTTGGGTGTTTGGTGTGCTCCTGTATCTTTAAGGAGGGGTGGCTCCCCTTCAGTCCACCTGCCCTCATCTATCCATTAGAATGCATGTGCCTCCACTGTGGGGATGCTCATTGTTTAGTGTTAGGACCACAGATTACAGGGTGCCTTGGCGCGGCTCTGTGGCTCACGCATGCGTTTGCAAATGCGTGCGGACAAAACCTCTGTTTTTAACACATACTGTTAGACAGGTTAATTTGGTTGTTCTGCAGGCTGGTCGGTAAGGAGGCCTGTTTTTTTCCTAGGCATTCCCCAGGTTTTGTTGTTATCACTGTGGCCATCAAATGCAGCCACTGTGCCATGCCATCAATTGTCGCCACTGTGCCATGGCAAAAGCAGCCACTGTGCCATCAAACGCAGCCACTGTGCCTAGCCATCAAACGCAGCCACTGTGCCATCAATTGTCGCCACTATGCCCATCAATTGTCACCACTGTGCCCATCAATTGTCGCCACTGTGCCCACATCAATTGTTCCCACTGTGCCAACATCAACTGTCCCCACTGTGCCAACATCAATTGTCCCCACTGTGCCCACATCAATTGTCCCCACTGTGCCCACATCAATTGTCCCCACTGTGCCCACATCAATTGACCCCATTGCTGCCAGTCAGATTGCCGCCCCCGTCTGGCACTTACCTTTCTGGGGTCAGCCATCCTACTTCCACGGTCCCTTGATGTCTTCTCCCGCCCTCGATGACGCTTCAGCCAATCAGGTTACCAGAACCGGTGAACCTGATTGGCTGAGGCGCCTGTCAGTGTTAGCCAGGGAACGCACCCCCCCGTGCGTCCCCTGGCTAACTATTTGGAAGCCGATTACAGCCTGAGGGCTGTAATCGGAAAGCCTATCAGAGCCGCTGGCTCTGATAGGCACTTCCAAAGCCAACCAGCTGCCGTTATTCAGATGGCCGGCGTTAAACCAGGTGGCCGACCATCTGAATAGTGGGCGGCAGCAACAATACAAAGATTCATGCAATGCATGAATCTGGGTATTGTATTCAGGAGAGAGAGGGGGCAGCGCTCCTGCGCCCTCTATGGACGCACCGCCACTGGTCCATGCACACCAAAACCAGTGGCTTCTGAGAGACGTTTTTTACCTGTATAAACTCTCTAACGCTGATAAACGTCGATAAACGCTCAAAAACGTGTCTCGCCAGCGTTTTTGGACATTTTTGATCTTTAAAAAAAAAAAACGCTAAAAAACGACAACGCGGAAAAACGCTAAAAAACTCTATTGCAAAAACATTAAAAAAAAATTGAAAAACTCAATGCAAAGCTACTGCCATTTTGGGCTTTACTCCATATTGGAGTAAAACTTGCACAAAAATCCCCAAAATCCCTACAATGCTGGGATTGCAACGGGCTCTGAATAGCATGGGTGACAAAAGGAAAAATCTTTCTGGTGGAATTAGCAGTGTTGATAGTTTTAGGGCCCAGTACTCACACTGACAGCTGACCTCAGTTCCGCTCCACCGCCTGCTCTCGAGACAGGTCCGTTTAGCTGAGCCTACCAGTTTAAGGTCGTTAGGACACTTGTATGAGACACTTTCCTCAACATCATACCGAAATCCAGTTTTCTCTGCTCCAGGAGGCACCCCAGGGTCAGCACAATGGTCACCTACAAAACAGAAAAAAAACATATATTTTATGCTGTTGGAAAATTACCTAATTTGTCCTAGCATCCTGCCCTACACAAGCAAACACAAGCGCCACTGAACAGATTAAGCTGGTCACTGCTCGACCTTGACCAATGACCCAAACAACAGTGTATGTGTGTGCAAAGCTTCTCATACAAGGGTTGTGATTGACTGGTTCTGCTACTGCATTAGTATATCACATTGCCATGTTAGGCTTAAGTATTGTCTTTAGATCAGCCATTCTCAAGCTCTTTAATATAGAGGAATCCTTAAAATTGCTTCCCGATCTCAGGGAGCCCCTGCTAATAATTACTATAGCTATAGTTTACAATAGTTTAGTGTGATTAGTGAGACAAATATGAATATTTTGTATTTTCATATGCATCCAGCAGGTGGAGCCCTTAGCTCCTTTTCATGTTTTTCAGGCTCTTCTTAGCTCCTCTGTTGATCTGTTGCTTACAGAGCTCAAGCTCAAGCTAAAACAAACCTTACATAACAGTAAATGAGTCAGCACAGTGATTTCATCTCCTTACTGGTCTCATCTCCTCTTTCCATCCAGCTTAATTTGAAGTTTTAATCAACGATAAAGTGTCTATAAAACAGATTTTAATGTGCTTTATCTATAGAAACCCATAATGCTCTGGGAATCCTTTGTCAAAGCTTTACCCTATATATTAAAAACAGATATAAACCATTTTTTTTAATTATGAACTTAGAAAAAATAAAATTAAGCCAAAACTATTATAGTTTTCCTTTAAGTGTTTGAGCAATAAAGTACCGGTAGTCATATTAACAAGGAGAACAGGCATGGGAGCTAGAAGGGGCATGAATCTGCAACGGTGCTATGCCCGCTGCAGGAAATTAATGCAGGTCGGCTGTCACCTCCCTGCCACTGTGCAGCCAAGACAGAGAGTAAGACACGCGTATTACTACCCCCTGTCAGGGAAATAGCCGAGTTATTGGCATTCCTGCCAGTGTCCATCATGGCCGTGCCAGACTTACTCCATTGCGCATGCGTGCACACAGATGTGCACGGCGGATGGCGCGCACAGACGCACACATGCGCGCGCGCGCATGCCGTGACTGTGTGGGCGCACCCCCTGGCCTATTTAAACCTGTCACTGGCGCATACAGGTTGCTGGATTATCATCAGCTTACTGTGTCTCCTGTATCCTGTGTATCCTGAATCTCTGGCTTGACCCTTGGCTTACGTCTGAACCTGTGACTCTGCTTATCTCTTTGCATCTGATTCCGGCTTGGCTGACTACTCTATTATCTTCTGCTCGTCCCCGAGCTCTTTCAGAGATTCCGCACCGCTAAATTATTCACTAAACTTGATCTACGTGGGGGCTTACAACCTTGTTTGCATCCGTGAGTGTGACGAATGGAAGACGATATTTAGAATGCGGTTCAGACATTTTGAGTTTCTTGTAATGCCTTTCGGTCTCTGTAATGCCCCAGCAGCGTTCCAACACTTTGGTAATGATATTTTCGGGGAATACCTAGATAACTTCGTCATCACCTACCTGGATGACATCCTCATATGCTCGGCTACTCTAGAACTCCATTGGACACATGTGAAGACAGTGTTACTCACACTAAGGAAACAAGAACTTTATGTAAAAGCAGAAAAGTGTGATTTCGAAAAAGAATCGATACAGTTTCTTGGGCTGATCATATCCACTGGTGGGGTAGCTATGGATCCGCAAAAGGTACAAGCGATCCTGGATTGGCCGACTCCATCAGACAAGAAGGGGGTGCAGAGATTTGTAGGCTTCGCAAATTTCTATAGACGGTTTATCAGGAACTTTTCTTCCATCATTTCACCTATCACCCAAGTCACCCGCCTACACACCTGGTTCCAGTGGTCCCCAGAAGCACAATCCGCTTTTGAAGAACTGAAGTCTCTGTTCATCTCAACCCCCATCCTACAACATCCTGATCCTGCTCTGCCCTATACTTTGGAGGTCGATGCCTCAGAAGTAGCCACAGGGGCAGTTATATCCCAACGCCAGGGACCCAAGTCATTGCTTCACCCCGTGGCTTTCTCCTTTCAGAAAATGAGTCAGCCAGAGAGGAACTACGACGTAGGTGACCGTGAACTGTTGGCTATCAAAATAGCCTTGGAGGAGTGGAGATATCTTCTCGAAGGGGCCTTTCCCCCTATTATGATATTCACAGATCACAAGAACTTAGAGTACCTCCGCACGGCCAAGCGCCTGAAACCCTGACAAGATCACTGGGCCCTGTTTTTCTCGAGATTCAATTTTCACATCACATACCGCCCTGGTTCAAGAGACAGAAAAGCTGACGCCTTGTCCAGGATGTTTCCTGACCCTCCAGAGGAAAAAGTACCCAGTACAATCCTATCACCACAGAACTTCCTCATGATTCAACCTGATCTAAGGTCCTCACTTGAACAAGCGTCCGTCCAATGCCCGGAATCAGAGGCATCCTCTTTAAGAAGTCAGGAAGGGTACCTTTGGTATTAGGATAAAGTCTTTGTTCCGCAACCAGCCAGAATCCAGGTCTTAAAGACATTTCATGACCACCAACTTGCTGGCCACTTCGGGGTACGTAAGACAATGAATCTCATCCAACGTTCCTTTTGGTGGCATACTTTGAAATCGGATTGCCAGGAATATGTTAGCTCCTGCACTACCTGCCAGCGAAACAAGGGGTCCAACGTTAAATCTTGGGGTCTGTTACGACCTTTGCCGGTACCAGAACAACCATGGAAGAAAATTTCAATGGACTTAGAGCTACCCCCCTCCGACGAGTTCACAACTATCCTAGTAGTGGTGGACCGTTTGTCCAAAATGGCCCACTTTTTGCCCATGATGGGTACACCATCTGCGGTGGACACTGCAAGAATTTTTATAAAAGAAATTGTCAGACTCCATGGCCTACCTGATAATATTGTGTCTGATAGAGGGGCACAATTTACCTCCCGATTCTGGAGAGAACTCTGTAAGATGTTGTCAATCGAGCTATGCCTATTTTCAGCCTATCATCCCCAGAGCAACGGCCAAACCGAAAGAACAAACCAGACCTTAGGACAATACTTACGCTGTTTCTTCTCTTTCTCCCAGCATGATTGGATTTCGTTACTCCTTTGCGCAGAGTTCGCATACAATAATTCAGTACATACTTCCACCAATCAATCACATTTTTGGGCTAATTATGGGTTCCACCCCTTATTTTTGCCTAATGTCATTTCAGAGGCCTCAGTCCCAGCAGTCCAAGACAGGATAAATTCTATCCAGACTAACTACCAAACCCTTCAGCTAACTATGCAAAGAGCCCAGGAAAACTATAAGAAAAAGTACGACAAGAAAAAGAGGGAACCCCACCTTTAAAGTTGGTGATGAAGTATGGCTTTCCTCAGCAAATCTCATGCTTTCTTGCCCCTCCCGGAAGTTGGGACCTAGATTCATTGGCCCACTTAAGATCAGACGAGAAATTAATCCAGTACCTTTTGAACTGGCGCTACCAAGTTCCTATAAGATGCACCCAGTATTTCATGTTTCTCTGCTTAAACCTGTTATCTATAGTCTATTTCCAGGGAGAAAAGAAGTTCCTCCACCTCCATTACCCCTTGTACTACTCACCTCCATCATCGCACACTGCCGTTTCTCCACTCCACTTTGCATTTCTTCTACAAGTTCTTTCCATAGACCCTCGGGGAGTGTAGCCATCGTTACAGACAAATGTAATGTTGGCCCCTATAGGGTAAGGGCCCCTGGGGAAGTACTCTCCATTTTCAAACATTCTAGGCTCTGGACACCTCATTTCTGAAAATAAATAAAATCTACAGTTGTAAAAGCAGTCTAAAACAAAACAACCTCCCAGGCAGCCAATGATACACATGCAACAAGCACTTTATTGGGAACAATACAGTATAATAAATTGTGGCTATAGAGGGATGCACATGGTCAACAACAACACACAGATGTGGCATTCAAGCCATGATTTATTTATATTAAGGGGCAACAAAGTGTGCCAAGAAAAAATGTCCCACCCCATAACACCATCAGCCTAGACTTGACACAAGGCAGGTTAGGCCCATGAATTCATGCCATTGAAGCTAAATTCAGATCCTACCATCTGTGTGCCTCAACAGAAACTAGGATTTAGCATACCAGGCTAGACTTGTTCAGTCTTCAGCTGTTCAAGCTTGGTGAGCCTGTGCCCACCTCAGCATCATAGTTCTGTGTTTGGCTACCAGTTGGGAAACAACAAGTTTGTTGTGCTGCGTGCCTCATGAGTATGCTCGCAGGTCCCGAGAACTCGATGTTCCCGGGCGGCCCACAATTGCGGTCAGCAAAGGCAGAACAGGGGGATGCCTTTGTAAACAAGGCACTCCCCTGTTCTGCCTAGTGACATGTCATTGATCGAATATTCCCTGTGTTCGCGAACAGTCATCAGTGATGTGTCACTGCTAGCTCCTCCTCTGAGTATAGGCAAGTATGTATGTATGTGTGTATATATATATATATATATATATATATATATATATATACACACATATATATCTTTCCTCTACAGGGTAATTAGTATAGGGCTTAGAATGGGGCTGGAAGCAAGTTTTAAGTTTAGAATTTGACTGGACTTCTACTGTAAACTTAACCACGTGCGACGTGGCTCCCAAACAAAATTGGCGTCCTTTTTCCCCCACAAATAGAGCTTTCTTTTGGTGGTATTTGATCACCTCTGCGGTTTTTATTTTTTGCGCTATAAACAAAAATAGAACGACAATTTTGAAAAAAATTCAATATTTTTTACTTTTTGCTATAATAAATATCCCCCAAAAACATATCTAAACATTTTTTTTTCCTCAAAAATCGCAATAAGCGTTTATCGTTTGGTTTGCGCAAAATTTATAGCATTTACAAAATAGGGGATAGTTTTAATATTATTATTTTTTTTTACTACTAATGGCGGCGATCAGTAATTTTTTTCGTGACTGCGACATTATGGCGGACACTTCGGACAATTTTGACACATTTTTGGGACCATTGTCATTTTCACAGCAAAAAATGCATTTAAATTGCATTGTTTATTGTGAAAATGACAGTTGCAGTTTGGGAGTTAACCACAGGGGGCGCTGTAGGAGTTAGGGTTCACCTAGTGTGTGTTTACAACTGTAGGGGGGTGTGGCTGTAGGACTGACATCATCGATCGAGTCTCCCTATAAAAGGGATCACTCGATCGATGCAGCCGCCACAGTGAAGCACGGGGAAGCCGTGTTTACATACGGCTCTCCCCGTTCTTCAGCTCCGGGGAGCGATCGCGACGGAGCGGCTATAAACGAATAGCCGCGCCGTCACCCCGGATCGCTCCCCGCGGGAATCCGACCGCAGCATGTAGCCCCGATCGGACCCCTGACCCACGTCTAGGCAGGGACGTACAGGTACGCCCATGTGCCTGTACGTGCCATTCTGCAGACGTATATCTACATGCGGCGGTCGGGAAGTGGTTAAAGTGTTACTAAACCCAGTAATATGAAAATATTTAATCCGCCCCCCCCCCACCATGGCCCGCAGCTTATAAATCTTCTTTTTACATTAAAATACTGCCACTATATGCCTTTTTGGCTGATCTGTATACCACGGTCACATGATAAACTGCATGGTATGTCCAGTGCTGTTAGTTCAAGTAGGAGGAGATTTCCACTATAGTCTGTGTGCTCATGCTGTTATGGCCCGGGAGGCAGAGCTTCCATGAATCAAAATGTAAAATCCTGCCCACTGTGTTCTTTTTTTTTATTACTGGGCATGGAGGAGGAGGGAGGGACTGGGCTGTCATTTAGGGTCTGTATACACACCCACATGTGTGATGTCAATACCATGTGACCTGGCTAGCTCAGCTCAAATAAGGAAATATTCTCTACCAGCAATACTGTAGAGACCAAACTGAGCATGTGCAAGGGGACCACTCTGACTGTGTATTATCTGGCCTTGCCCAGAGAGACCCTACAGGAGGGGGAGGATCTGTCCATACAGGATAAAAGAGCCTTTTTACACAATACAGAGGATTAACCCCTATAAGTTCCACATTGAGTATAACAAGCATGCTATTCTTTATATACAGACACATTTTACTGTTGTGGGTTTAGTAACACTTTAAGAACTTAAGAATAAATACCTGGATTCTCCCATCATGACTGGGTTTTCTTTAAAGAGACCCTGTCATTACAGGGTCACTTCTATCCCAAAGCATACCTGCTAAATCAGAGGATATATACTTACCTTTCCAGTTGCCTTTGTCTTGAAATGTCATTGTTCTGCTGCTTCCAAACTGCAGCAAGCATTCAGTTGGTTCCTCCCACCATAAGGTGACCAGATTTTTTAAATGAAATCCGGGGACTTATTTTTTTTTACTAGTAATAGTGGCAATCAGCGACTCTCTGCCCGTCGCTGCCTGCCTCACAGCCTGTCAAGTCTAAGGCCGGGTACTAACGAGCAAACATGTACGGGGGAAACCGGTCCGTCGGACCGTTTTCACCGTACATGCCTGCCAGAGGGCTTCTGTACGATGGTTGTACTAACCATCATACAGAAGTCCGCGCGTAAACATTACGCGGGGCGTGTCCGCGTCGTCCCCGCGATGATGACGCGGCGACGTGGGCGGGCCTGCCATATAAAGGCTTCCACGCATGCGTCGAAGTCATTCGACGCATGCGAGGGACGGCGGGCGCTCGGACATGTACGGTAGGTCTGTACTGACGACCGTACATGTCCGAGCGGGCAGGATTCCAGCGGACGGTTTTAAAACACGTCCAGGAATATTTGTCTGCTGGGAAAAGGCCCGGCGGGCAAATGTTTGCTGGAATTCGGCCCGCTCGCGCCTACACACGACCGAACATGTATGCTGAAACTGGCCCGCGTACCAGTTTCAGCATACATGTTTGGTCGTGTGTACGGGGCCTTACTCTCAGGGCCCCGGCCACTACTGGGTTGGGAGCGGAGGAAGATCTCTCCACCAGGGAAGACACAGAGATAAACAAGCAGGCGGCTGGCCGGGACTTGAGCCAAGGCAAAAGAACATGTGAGCAGAGAGGAATGGGCATGCGCCCGAAACTGAAGAAATATTCCCTCTGCTCTGACCATCACATGATCATCAGAAAGGGGCACAGATAATGGAAAAAATACACCCACTAAGCTAGTAGGAGCAGCGGGGGGGGGGGGGGGAGGGGTGTAATTCAGAATTTCTTTTTTATTCCACACTGACTGTCTTTGAAATTTCCACAGCCCCTGTTCAAATCCAATCCGGGGACAGACTTGGTCTGGGGACAGTGTCCTCAATCCGGGAACTGTCCCCGGAACCCGGGGATATCTGGTCACCCTATCCCACCAGCTTGTACGACCTGTAGTGCTATTATTCTGACCGATTGTTGTGAAGCCATTTATCCCTTGTGAGACCTCTATACCTGGCCTGTATAAGCAGATATATTCACTGAGGACAATCCTTATGAGATAGCTTGAACTCACCAATACCGATTCTATTCACAGAAGTTGCTTTAATCCAAACATCAGAATACATCAGATGACAGGTTACAGCAGATAAACAGGTTGTAGTATTGTGCGGTCAAAAGATGATACTGTCTGTAGCTTACTATGCAGAATACATGTGCCCTTGTTACATGTGGCCTGTAAGCAGTCTCCATAGACAGGAAGAAGAAAGTCAGCAAGAAGGGGTGGAGCATTACACAGAAAGGAAGTGTGTCATAGATCAGACAAAGAAAATACAGGAACTGTGCGTTACCACCAAAGGACACTAGATGGCAGCATGTAAACAAACATAACATCCATAGAAAATGGTTGAGAAACAATGGCCCGGATTCACAAAGCACTTATGCCGACGTATCTCGAGATACGCCGCGTAAGTGTAAATATGCGCCGTCGTATCTCCGCGCCGGACTCTGAAACCAAGATACGCCTGAAAATAGGCTTCATCCGACCGACGTAACTTTTCTACGCCGGCGTTTCGTGGGCGCATAGTTACGCTGGACGCATCTGGCGCTCCCATTGATTTCCTATTCAAATATGTAAATGAGAGACATGCGTCGATTCACGAACGTACTTGCGACCGGCGCATAATATATACGGTTTGCGTAAGTCGTACGTCCGGCGTAAAGTTATTCCCCATAGATGAGGCGCAACCCATGCAAAGGTATGGACCAGGGAACACAAGCCGTCGTATCTTATGTCGTTTATGTTGTACATGAATATGACTAGGCGTAGGTTACTTTAACGTCGTAGGCAGTGATCCGTCGTATCTTAGGGAGTAGTTCCGACGTGATTCTGAGCATGCGCACTGGGATGCATCCACGGGACGGCGCATGCGCCGTTCGTTATTCGTATCTTTATGTCGCTCGGCCCATCATTTGCATGGGGTCACGCCTCATTTGCATTGCTCACGCCCACTTCCACTTACGACGACTTACGATTTCAAAACCCATCGTAGATTTGGGAGCAAGTGCTTTGTGAATACTGTGCTTGCCTCTGCGCTGCGTCGGCGTAGCGTATATTCGATACGCTACGCCGGCATAAATATGCGCCGATGTATGTGAATCCGGGCCAATATGTGTATATATAACAAATCTATGCCCATTGGGCAGCACAGCTATCCAAGCCAGTGTGAAGAACCACTCGATGCTACAGGGAAGAGGGTATTCCACACACTTGGAACTGCAGAATATTTGCAGCAGCCAAGGGCCACTGATCAGTAGAGATCCAAGACACAAGGGCCCGGATTCAGATAGAGATACGATGGCGTATCTCCTGATACGCCGTCGTATCTCTGAGTTGCGACGGTCAGATCTATGCGGCTGATTCATAGAATCAGGTTCCGCATAGATCTCCCTAAGATCCGACAGGTGTAAGTGACTTACGTCGTCGGATCTTAGGCTGCAATCTCCCGCTGGCCGCTAGGTGGCGTTTCTTTTTTTGTACGCAACGAATATGCAAATGAGGAGTTCCGCCGATTCAGAAACGAATGCCCGCCCGTCGTTTTTTTTTTACGTCGCTTGCATTCGGCTTTTTCCGGCGTATAGTTACCCCTGCTATGTGAGGGGTATCCTATGCTAAGTATGGCCGTCGTTCCCGCGCCGAGTTTTGAATTTTTACGTCGTTTGCGTAAGTCGATTCAGAATACGGTCGGTCGCAAGTTATGCTCACGCCGAAACCAATGACGTCCTAGCGACGTCATTTGGAGCAATGCATGCTGGGAAATTTAGCCGGCGGCACATGCGCAGTTAAATCGGCGCGGGGACGCGCCTGAATTAAATAGTACACTCCCCCTAGCCGCGGAATTTGAATGCCGCCGGGGGATTTACGATACGCCGCCGCAAGTTTTGAGGTAAGTGCTTTCTGAATACAGCACTAGCCTCAAAAACTTGCGCCGGTGGATCGTAAATCTAAAGATCCGCTAATCTATCTGAATCTACCCCAAGGGTACCATAAAAATAAATATATTCCCTTTTCGGATGCTTTTGATACAAGTCACCCTGTGTTAACTGACACCTTAAAGGGGTAGTAAAGGTTCATTTTTAATTTTCTAAATAGGTTACTTTAAGCTAGTGCATTGTTGGTCCACTTACCTTTTCCTTCGATTTCCCTTCTAATGGCCAGATTCAGAGAGAGTTACGCCGGCGTATCAGTAGATACGCCGTCGTAACTCTGAATCTGCGCCGTCATAAATTTAAGCGTATTCTGGAAACCAGATACGCTTAAATTAGGCTAAGATACGAGCGGCGTAAGTCTCCTACGCCGTCGTATCTTAGGGTGCAATTTTCCCGCTGGCCGCTAGGTGTCGCTTCCGTTGAGTTTGGCGTAGAATATGTAAATGCCTAGATACGCCGATTCACGAAAGTACGTGCGCCCGGCGCAGTAAAGATATGCCGTTTACGTAAGGCATTTTCCGGCGTAAAGTTATTCCAACAAATAGCTGGTCTAGTCAATGTTAAGTATGGCCGTCGTTCCCGCGTCGAAATTTGAAATTTGTACGTCGTTTGCGTAAGTCGTCCGTGAATGAGGCTGGACGTAATTTCCGTTCACGTCGAAACCAATACGTCCTTGCGGCATACTTTGGAGCAATGCACACTGGGATATGTACACGGACGGCGCATGCGCCGTTCGTAAAAAACGTCAATCACGTCGGGTCACCAATCATTTCCATAAAACACGCCCCCCCAGCCTCATTTGAATTAGGTGCGCTTACGCCGGCCCCATTTACGCTACGCCGCCGTAAGTTAGGAGGCAAGTGCTTTGTGAATACAGTACTTGCCTCTCTGACTTAAGGCGGCGTAGCGTAAATACGATACGCTACGCCGCCTTAAAGATGCGGCGCCCTACCTGAATCTAGCTATAAATGTTTTTTTCTTTTGTTTTCTTTGTCTGAATTTCTCACTTCCTGTTCCTCCTCAGTAAGGTGTTTAGTAAGCTGTTCTAAATGACTTTCCATCGCTCGGATGATGGTCGAAAGCTTACTGAGGAGAAACAGGAAGTGAGAAATTCAAACAAAGAAAAAAAACAATTAGAAGGGAAATCGAAGGAAAAGGTAAGTATGCCATGTTAAGTATGGCGTCGGGTCCGCGTCGTCTTTTTCCGTCGGTTACGTTGTTTTCCTAAGTCGTTCTTGAATACGACTTTACGTCAATGACGCTCACGTCGGCGCCATTGACGTTTTCCGTTGTGAGCTGGAGCATGCGCACTGGGCTATTTTTCAGCCCGGCGCATGCGCAGTTCGATTGTCGCGGGGGCGCGCTTAATTTGAATACAAGCTGCCCCCTTTGAATTAAGCGGCCATACGCCGGGCCATTTACACTACGCCGCCGCAAATTACGGAGCAAGTGCTTCGCGAATACGGCACTTGCCCCAGTAAGTTGCGGTGGCGTAGTGTAAATGACTTACACTACGCCTACGCCGTTTCTTAGAGAATCTGGCCCCCTGTCAACATCCTACCTATGTGCCCATTACTATATAAGTGTATGCTCGTTAACAATCCCATTAAGTCTACTTCCATCAACAGCATACAGTATGACTAATATCATCTTGTTAGCATTCCCAGTAAATGTCAGCGACCATCCCAAAAATAACCCTCTACATTTAAAAAAAAAGGTCCATCACATCCCTCACTTTTACAGGAGATCTTGTCCTGCCTTCTTCCAGTGCTAGACCTCATTATGCTCCACTGCCCGTTGGCTTGGCAGGTCCGGCTGCTCGCAGGCCACGCATACTCCCCTGAAGGACACAGGAATTTGGCAATGCTCCCCACATTCAGATCATTGGTAAGGTGAGTGAGCCCATTTGGGTACCCAGCGTCCAGTGGGCACTGCACCTGTGCT
Organism: Rana temporaria; assembly: GCF_905171775.1. Classification (NCBI taxonomy): domain Eukaryota; kingdom Metazoa; phylum Chordata; class Amphibia; order Anura; family Ranidae; genus Rana; species Rana temporaria. Next base: position 31,381,700 of record NC_053497.1, on the reverse strand, counting down.
TCACCTGCTGTGAAAAACAGAAAAAATAAGGTCATAATAGTGTAAGGCAAAGCATAAAAGGCATATTTAAATTGTCTGGGCAAAATCAAAACTATTTTTTTTTTACATTTCTCCAATACTTGCACAATTCCCCATGTTTTGTCTCTCTAAAAAATGCTGAACAACCTGTTGATCCCACCAGAAATCCAGTAAGCAATTAAAGCGGAGTTCCACCCATATTTACATTCTACTGTAGATCACTTACTTTATTAAAGTGGAGTTCCACCCTAAAACAGCTTGCCCTTAAAGTGGATGTAAAGCCACTCTCATCCTTTCTAAACTACTGCCATAGTGCTGATCTATAAGGATATAGATGCCTCCTGCATGTATCCTTACCTGTCAAATGTCTCCCCTCTGTCTGTTATAAGAACTGAAAAACTGCAGATTCTGTGGGTGGGTCTGTTGTCTGGAGCTTGTGGGTGAAGTTGTGAGGTCAGTAGACTCCCCACCCTCCTCTACACTCCCCTTGTCAACATGCATTTTTTCCTGTGTATTCCTTACACTAGATTCTGCTATGATCACTAACATCCAGTCAAAATCCAGAAAAGTAACCACATGACTTCAGAAAAGGAGTGGGGGTGGGAATTAAAAAATAATGCTTGTCTCCAGGCTAATGCATGAGATATGTAAATAACCTGTCACTCACAGCAAGGGGGCGGAACGGACTAAGATTTTTCTCTGTAAGTCCATTTTATTTCACTGAACAATAAAAGAGGATTGCTCAGAGCTGGATTAACTTTGTGTGGCAAGACTGGGCACAGATGATAGGAAATCTTACATTGTGACATAAAAAATTAAATTTTTTTTTTTTTAGGGTTTACGTCAACTTTAACCACTTGCCCGCCTTATGCAAAAAGACTTTGACAAAGTGGTTTCAATACCCTGAGTGGACGTTCGCAGGGTGTCATTCTGACACCCCGCAACACCGATCTAGGTAAAGAGTCTCCGACGGAGACTCTTTACCACGTGATCAGCCGTGTCCAATCACGGCTGATCACAATGTAAACAGGAAAAGCCGGTAATCGGCTTTTCCTCACTCGCGTCTGTCAGACACGAGTAGAGGAGAGCCGATCGGCTGCTCCTCTGACAGGGGGGATTTGTGCTGATCGATTATCAGCACAACCCGCCCAAGGATGCCCACACTGGACCACCAGAGATGCCACTAGACCACCAGGGATGAAAAACACAGGTATGCCACCCTAGACCACCAGAGATGACAATGACAGAAATAATGGATGCCAATCAGTGCCCGCAATGGATGCCAATCAGTGCCCACAATGGGCATCACTGATTGGCAGGCATTGTTTGGCACTGATTGGCATCCATTAGTATAACACATACGTTAGTGCCACCTATCAGTGCCCATCTATGTCCATCCATGCCACCTATCTGTGCCCATTCATGCCGCCTATCCTTGCCACCCATCCGTGCCTCCTATCCATGCCCATCCATGCCGCCTATCTGTGCCCATCCGTGCCGCCTAATAATGCCCATCCATGCCGCCTATCCGTGCCTATCAGTGCCGCATATTAGTGCCCATCATTGCCACCACATCAGTGCCACCTCATCGGTGCACATCAGTGCCACCTTATTAGTGCCCGTCAGTGCAGTACCATCAGTGCCTATCAGTGAAGGAGAAAACGTACTTATTTACAATGTTTTATAACTTTTTTTTTCCTCAAAATTTTCAGTCATTTTTTTTGCAGAAAATAAAAATCCCAGAGGTGATCAAATACCACAAAAAGAAAGCTCTATTTGTGGGAACAAAATGATAAAAATTTAGTTTGGGTACAGTGTAGCATGACCGCGCAATTGTCATTCAAATTACAACAGCGCTGAAAGCTAAAAATTGGTCTGGGCGGGAAGGTGTATAAGTGCCCTGTATGGAAGTGGTTAATGTAAAAAAAAAAAAAATTTTTTACTCAATTCTATCTGGCTGTTACTAGGCACATTTCGTAATCTGCCTAGTTCCTGGTCCTTCAACTTCCTGTCCTAAGACCCCATTGCCTCCTGGCAAATGAGTGTCAAATGAGTGTCTCTGGGCATTACTGTGCCTACAAATTGCCCAGCATGCACCTCTCCCTGAAAACCAGGAAGAAAAAGGAACTGGGCTTCACATGCCCACACATATGATGGATACGGCCACAACATGAGCTGGAGGATATAAGGCAAGTGTGTGCAATGATTTCTGGAACGATTGGGGAGCTCTTAATATGTTTTAGGGAGTATCTAATGTGATTAATTTTAGCTTGCAAATTTTTTTTTTTTTAAATGATGCCCGAAACCCCATTTTAATTCTGTATTCTATTGTGACTTCTTTCACAGCCGCGTGCATCATTTCCGGCTTTGCAATGTCTCCTGGGAGATGCGTGTCATCAATCCCAGGAGACAACAGGCATCGCCGGTGTGTTGTCACATTCGGCTCCCCATCACAGATTGCTCCGGAAGTGACGTTTCGTCATCGCCATCTTTCTACACCCCACACCATTGCAAAGTAATGATTGAGTGAGAAGGGGGCAAGCGGACATTTTCTTACACCCACCAGAGTTTTAGATTTCACAGTTATTTTCAACACAAAACGGAGCTTATATGCTCAATTACAGTATTTGGAAATCCGACGGACTGTTTACATGTTACCAGGGCCGTCTTTAATATGGTTTGGGCCCTGGGCAAACATTTTTTTTGGGCCCCCCTCCAGCTTATTTTGGGCCTGGCTGGTTCACATGTATGTTTTGGGCGGTCCTCATTTGTGCAGGTACAGCAGCCCATTGATTTGAATGGGCCGCCATGCCTTTGTTTCCTGCAGAAAAAAGGTGCATTCAGCATTTTAAAAATACAGTTGCCTTGAAATCCATTCTGCTTTTGCTCCATGCTACTTACCTGCAGTTCTTGCACACACAAACGCACTGTGTTTTTAAAAGCGTGACCTAAACGTCTAAAAATGCAGCAAGTTTGACAGTGCGGGAACTGCAGATAAGTCACAGCAGACAGCAGAATGGACAGACAGTGCTGTATTTCAGTGCTTGATGGGCATAGGTGTGCCGTGTGCGCAGCCTATTACATGAGGCATGCGCTTTTCTTTGCAGGAAACGCAGGCATGGCGGCCCATTCAAATGAATGGGCTGCTGTGCCTGCGCAAATGTGGGCCTCCAAAACACATACATTCTGCAGGCCCAAAATAAGCCCATCAAGCAGTTAAATACAGACAGTAATGCCATGTGCTCTGAGGCCTTACTCAGCCTGGACTGCAGGTCTGGTCTGTGATTTAAAGAGTTCCTCTATTTTACACATGGCATGGCATGGGGTCCCATGGTGCTAAAGCAGAATGGACAGACGGTGCTGTGACCCCATGCCATGCCATGTGTAAAATAGAGGAACTTTTTAAAACACTGACCAGACCTGCAGTGAATCATCAAATATTATAAAGACTTTGGGCACACTCTACAGAAAACTTCTATTTACAATATAGATTAGCAAACAGTGACATACCTTGAGGAGCAGGACATGAAGAAGTCAGCCTCGGGAAGAGCAAACTGGGGATGTTATAAAATCACATTCTAATTCACTTTTATATACAAGCAGCACCCAGTGGCAGGAAGGGAGAAGTGCACATCTAAAGGGAAGCCAGGGGTGCTGTACATTTTATAACACTGGGAAGGGAAGCAGTACTGTCACTGGCTGCGTGCCGCTGATGATTTTCAGCCTGATTTGTGGGCAGCACAGGGGCTTAACGGGCGGCAGGGCCGCCATCAGGAATTATGGGGCCACTTACACAGCTTCAGGCATGGGCCCCCTGGAGCAGAGAACCGGGATGGGGGGGTGCTGCCGCCTGAAATTGAGAAGCTGGGGGGGGCTGCCGCGAATTTAGAAGCGGGGGGCCCTTTACAAAAAAAGAAATAAAGAAAAATATATATAAAAAAAGGGGTGTAGCCATCCGGGCCCTGGGGACCTCTGGGCCCTTTAATAAAAAGAAAAAAAGAGATAAAAAATATATATAAAAAATATATTTTAAAAAGGGGGTTGCCATCTGGGGCCCTGGGGACCTCTGGGCCCTTTAATAATTTTTTTTAATAAAAATAAATTACAAAAACAAGGGGGTTGCCATCCGGGACCTCTGGGCCCTTTAATAAAAAATAAAAAAATATATATAAAAAAGAAACATTTATAAAAAAAGGGGGGGTTGCCATCCAGGGCCCTGGGGACCTCTGGGCCCTTTAATACAAAAAAATAAAAAAAAAATATCTAAACACAAATAAAAAAATAAACATTTATAAAAAAAATAAAGGGTGTTTGCCACATGGGGCCCTGGGAACCTCTGAGCCATTTAATAAAAAATATATATATATAAAAAAAAAAAAGAAAAAGAAAAAAGAAATAAAATAATATAAAAAAAAAATGTTTTTTATAAAAAAAAGGGGGGTTGCCATCCGGGGCCCTGGGGACCTCTGGGTCCTTTAATAATAATAATACTAATAATAACATTTATATTATATTATATATATATATATATATATATATATATATATATAAAAAATATTTTTATATATATATATATATATATATATATATATATATATATATATATATATATATATATATATATAAAAATTATAAAAAAGGGGGGTTGTCATCTGGGGCCCTGGGGAACTACGTCTCTTTAATAAAAAATAAAATAAAAATATATAAAAAAAAAATGTTATTTAAAAATAAATAAAAAAAGGGGGGTTGCCATGTGTGGGGGGGGGTATTGCAGAGTGTGGGGGGTATTGCAGAGTGTGGGGGGGTATTGCAGAGTATGGGGGGTATTGCACATAGTAGGGGTGATATTGCAGAGTATTGCGCAGGGAGGGATGGCTGGATCTGTGACTGCAATAGTCACAGATCCAGCCCACAGCAGCTGCTGCTGCTGACACCCGCTTCCCCCCTCCTCTCACACTGTACCGATCGGTACAGAGAGGAGAGGGAGGAACCGGCGTCATTACATGACGCCGGTTTGTTTACAAGTGATCGCTCCGTCATTTGACGGAGCGATCACGTGGTAAACCGCCGCTATCAGCGGCGATTTACCGCGATCTGTGAAGCGCCGGGTCTTCTGGACCCGGCGCTCACAGATGATTCCGGGAGCGCGCCCCAGGGGGCGCGCGAGTGAAGCATTCTGGGAGGACGTCCCAGGGACGTCGTCCTGGAATAACTCAACCGCGCTGTAGCAGTAAAATCGCTATGGCGCGGTGGGGAAAAGGTTAAAGGGGGTTGCTTTGGGCCCCCAACAGTGACAGGGCCCAGGGCACCTGCCCCATTTGCCCTGCGGTAAAGACGGCCCTGCATGTTACATTTTTAAAGCAGCATCAAACCTGCTGACCTTACTTACTTGCTAATGTCACAGAACACCTCTGATTTTCACATTTAACATGTAAACAGTCAGTCGGATTTACAAATCGTGGGCCGGATTCAGAAAGAGATACGATGGCGCATCTCCTGATACGCCGTCGTATCTCTGAGTTCCGACGGTCGTATCTATGCGCCTGATTCATAGAATCAGGTTACGCATAGATATCCCTAAGATCCGACCGGTGTAAGTGTCTTACACCGCCGGATCTTAGGTTGCAATTCCAGGCCGGCCGCTAGGTGGCGCTTCCGTATTATTACGCAAGGAATATGCAAATGAGGAGTTACGCCGATTCAGAAACGAACGACCGCCCGGCGCTTTTTTTTTACGTCGTTTGCGTTCGGCTTTTTCCGGCGTATAGTTACCCCTGCTATATGAGGGGTAGCTAATGTTAAGTCTGGCCGTTGTTCACGCGCCAAGTTTTGAAATTTTTACGTCGTTTGCGTAAGTCGTTCGCGAGTACGGCTGGACGTAATTTACGTTCATGTCGAAACCAATGACGTCCTTGCGACGTCATTTAGAGCAATGCACACTGGGAGATTTTACGGACGGCGCATGCGCCGTTCAAGTAAAACGTAGAAAACGCGGGGTCAAGGGAAATGTAAATAAAACACGCCCCCTACATCCCCATTTGAATTACGCGGCCTTACGCCGCAACACATACGCTACGCCGCTCTAACTAAGGGCGCAAGTTCTTTGTGAATAAAGAACTGGCGCACAAAGTTAGAGCGGCGTAACGTATCGGAGATACGTTAGAGCGGCGTAACGTATCGGAGATACGTTACGTGGGCCGGACAGATACGCCAATGTATCTGAATCCGGCCCACTGTATTTAAACTTAATAAGCTCCGTTTTGTGTTTAAAATAACTGAAATCTAAAACTCCGGTGGGTGTAACAAGATGTCCGCTTGCCCCCTTCACACTCTAGCATTACTGTGCAATGGTGTGGGGTGTAGCAAGATGGCTGCGATGAAATGTCACTTCCGGAGCAATCTGTGATAGGGAGCAGAATGTGACACTACACCGGGTCGTAGCATCGCCATAACAACGAGGTGGGCACTTCCTCCGTCGCCGCCCGTTGTTATAGCAACATGATAATCTTTCTGCACTAGGGCCAAAGTTTAGGAGGTGCAGGCTGGGTATCCGGCATCACCATATCCTGGAAAAGACTGCTAGTGGGCTTCACATGCCCATAGTAAAGATGGAAGAGCTCTGCAGAGCTGAAATCAAAAGTAAGCAATTTAAAAATACGGGAATTGAGTGGTAAATTGTTAAATGACACACATTCAAGTATTTAGACGAGTGTAGCAGAACGCATTACCTAAAAAAATTAAAATAAATTCTGGGTGGAACTTTGCTTTAACTTTATGTCCTGGGCTGACAAAGCTGCCTCTGCTACAGTGAATGGCCAAGCAGTGTTGTTATGCCCCGTACACACTATCTGATTTTCCGTCAGAAAAACCTTGGATGGTTTTTCCGATGGAATTCTGCTCAAGCTTGGCTTGCATACACACGGTCACACAAAAGTTCTCTGAGCTTTCGACCGTCAAGAACGCAGTGACGTACAACACTACGACAAGCCGAGAAAATTATGTTCAATGCTTCCAAGCATGCGTTGAATTGTTTCTGAGCATGCATCGGAATTTTGCGCATCAGAATTGCTACAGATGAACATCGGACTTTTGTTGGCAGAATTTCCGATTGTGTGTACGCGGCGTAAGTTTTGCCCGAGTTCTCCCCTGCTGGATTATAGAATCCACTGTACAGGACACCGGGGGTGGGTCCTGGACGGGTGCTATACGGCACCACTGTTTGGACTATGGTCCATTTAAATAGAGGTAGAAGGTTCAGGGGGTCACCCAAAAGTGGGTGAAAAGTTCCAGGCAGGCGCTAATTCAGAGAGGACTGGCTCGCAGTCTTCTCTATCTTAATAAAGTAGTTTGGGGCCTGGAATTTTGGAGGCTCCAAAGTGTTATTTGGGTGGGATGGAGCCTCCACTCCTAAACCCTGGAAGCCAGCGCACAAGGGGTTAAAATCTCACAGACAACCACCCATTAAAGCAGGAAGTGATGCTGGAGGGAGTGAGTTGGGAGAGTGCACCTGTGAGGACAAGATGGAAGTCTGCTAGCTGCTCAGAGAGGACTTTTGAGTAGTTTGGAAGTGAAGCTGTGTCTGCAGGGAAGGTCTGGAGGACTTCTTACTAAAAACGTATGTGCCTTTCTTTTGGTTGTTTTTTCTGAAGAAAGACTTTTTCCTAATTTATGCTGGAAACAAGCAGGACTTTTGTTGTGACGTTTTAGATGCTGAAGAAAAGCTTTACTTTGTTTTGTTTGGTCACCAATAAAGACCCTTTGCTTTACTGACACGGTTTTACGCACTTGTCTCGCGGAGCTTAAAGACCCCCAAAGTTTACAATTGGTGGCGAATGCGGGCAAAGTGCATTTGCAGGCGCAAAAACCGTTTAAAACTGACATTTAAAGAGACAGTATACTTATGGCATGTCTTGGGTGAAGTCAGCCCAGGCGTTACAAACAGCAGACAAAGGCATGGAGGAGGTCGTTAAGGCTTTGGCACAAGCCACTGTGACCCAGCAGCAAGCCACTGTGGCCCAGCAGCAAGCGTCAGCAGAGTCAAACCGTCGCCATGAGGAAGCGATGGCTCAGCAGCAGCAGGCCCTGGCACAGGCTATAGCTGCGCAGCAGGAAAATACACGGCTGCTATCCGCCCAGTTTACGGCCCAGCAGGAGTCCACTCAAGCACAGGTGGCTGCCTTGCAGGAGGCCGTACAGCAGCTGGCTCAGGGACAAGCGCAAGCGGTCGTTGCCGTTAGCAACCCAGTGTCTGTTAGAGCCAGCCATTTTTTGCAGAAACTAACACCCAGCGATGACGTGGAAGCCTTTCTTACCACCTTTGAAAGGATAGCAGAGAGAGAAGCGTGGCCCCAGGAACCAATGGGCCGGCATTATATCGCCTTTTCTCACTTGTGACCCGCAAAAGGCCTATTTTGACCTCCCAGCTGAGCACATCAAAGACTATGAACGTCTAAAAGCTGAAATCCTGGCCCGCCTGGGAGTGACCACAGCTGTCCGGGCTCAGAGGGTGCATCGCTGGCGGTACAAATCGGACCAACCACCCAGGTCCCAGATGCATGAACTAATTCAGTTAGTTAAAAAATGGCTGCAGCCAGAAAAGTTGTCAGGTCCACAAATGGTGGAACGAGTGGTGATGGACCGGTACCTACGGTCCCTACAAGATGACCTACAGCGCTGGGTAAGCCATGGAAATCCTACTAATGCTGACCAGCTGATCGAGCTGGTTGAACGGTATACCGTGGTGGAGGACCTGCTTGGGCCTGCCAAGCGTCGAGAACCCACACCAAGGACACCCAGACCAGCCACCAACCTGAGGAGAGAAGCCTTGCCAGATGTTGGCGTCCGCAGGTTTACACCATCTGCCCTAGAACCACGGAGGTCGGTACCTGTACCAAAGATGGGAGACATACAATGTTGGCGATGTCGGTCCTGGGGGCATACCCGGGCACAATGCCCACTGCAGGAGGAGCCTATGGAGTGCGGAACTGGTCGGAGAAGCTCCTTCTATGTGCGAAGTGTGTGTACCACTCATCTTGACCTGGCTGCAGGACGGTTTGAGTGTGAAGTGTGGGTGAACCACCTTCCTGCCAGGGCCCTACTGGACTCCGGTAGCATGGTAACATTAGTACATGCCAGGGTACTTGGGAGGCTTAGACCAGTGACTAAAACTCTTCGGGTGGTATGCATTCATGGGGATACCAAGGAGTACCCCTTGGTTCCGGTGACTGTCTCTTATGGCCATGCCTCAGTTACACAGGAGGTCGGGGTGGTAAACAGTTTAATTCATGACATCATAGTGGGGCGGGACTGTCCACTATTTCTGGAACTATGGAACGAGGTGCAAATGGCACCACCAGGGGAACTGGGGGCACTGGGCCTGGAAGGGACAGGGTCCGAGGGGTCCGGAGCTGAAATACACCCCTCTGATATAGAAATACCTACCATTGATAATGAAGTCGCAGGGAATGCTAATGTGGAGGATAATGCCCCTGACCCAGGTCTTAAACCCGGGTTGATCTCTGAGGTGGGGGAGGTCTTCCCATTACAAGTCATGCTGGGGGAGGATGACGAGGAGCTCTCCCCGGTTGAGGAGGATGAAGGGGAAACATCCTCAAGGCCAGTACATCCAGATCTAGACATATCCAGAGGTGCATTTGGTACCGCCCAATTACGGGACCCTGCCTTGGTCAATGCTCGAGAGCAGGTTTCTGTTGTTGATGGGGTCCCACAAATGCCAGATGCAGACCAGAGGTTCCCTCACTTTGCGTGGAAGGGGGACTTACTGTATCGAGTGGCTGAGAGCCGAGGGGAAACTATAGAGCAGTTGCTGGTTCCCCAACCGTATAGGCGGATGCTCCTCGATCTAGCCCACAACGATGCACTGGGAGGACACCTGGGGGCGGAGAAAACAGAGGCCAGGATAAACGACCGGTTTTACTGGCCAGGGTTGAAGGCCGAGGTTAAAAGATACTGTGCGTCTTGTCCCATTTGCCAGTTAACCGCCCCAGTGCCACACTATAGAAACCCTCTGGTGCCCTTGCCGATTATCGAAGTCCCGTTTGAACGGATCGCTATGGATCTGGTGGGACCCCTGGTAAAGTCGGCACGGGGCCACCAATACATATTGGTCATCCTAGATTACGCAACTAGGTATCCAGAAGCTGTCCCTTTGAGGAAAGCCTCCTCTAAGGCCATCGCCAGGGAGTTGTTTCAAATGTTCTCACGAACTGGGTTCCCCAAAGAGATCCTGACAGACCAGGGTACCCCTTTTATGTCAAAGGTAATGGCGGACTTGTGCAAATTGTTTCAAATTAAGCAGTTGCGGACGTCTGTCTACCACCCACAGACCGATGGCCTAGTCGAAAGATTCAATAAAACCCTAAAATCCATGTTGAGAAGAGTAGTCCAGAAAGATGGGAAGGATTGGGATATGTTACTCCCTGCCCTGTTATTTGCTATCCGGGAGGTCCCGCAAGCATCCACAGGTTTTTCGCCATTTGAATTAGTGTATGGACGAAGGCCCCGGGGGTTACTCGATCTGGTAAAAGAGACATGGGAAAGTGAGTCCTCACCACACAAAACGGTGGTAGAGCATATCTCTCAAATGCGAGAGAGGGTGGCTAAGGTGATGCCACTGGTGAAGGAGCACATGCAGAAGGCCCAGGATGCCCAAAGAAGAGTGTATAACAGGTCGGCTAAAATTAGACAGTTCCAAGTAGGAGACCGGGTGGCTGTTCTAATACCCACGGTAGAGAGCAAATTCTTGGCCAAATGGCAGGGCCCATTTGAGGTAGTAGAGAAAGTCGGTGAGGTGGACTACAAGGTACACCAGCCAGGGAAAAGAAAACCATACCAGATCTATCACATCAATTTGTTGAAACCCTGGAGAGACAGAGAACAAGTGTCAGCGGTAGTAGGGGTACAGTCAGGGGACCATGCAGGGATCGACTTGGTGCAGGTTGCTGCTACCCTGACTAGACCTCAAACCCAGCAAACAAAAGAGTTTCTACAAAAAAATAGAGATATGTTTTCAGAGTTGCCCGGTCGCACCAACGTCATCGAGCATGACATTGTGACCGAGCCCAATGTAAAAGTCAGGTTAAAGCCTTACCGTATCCCAGAAGCTCATAGGGTGGCAGTGTCCGAAGAGGTTAAAAGAATGTTCGAGCTTGGAGTCATTGAAGAGTCGCAGAGCGAATGGTCAAGTCCAATTGTGTTGGTACCCAACGGCACCCTCCGCTTCTGCAACGACTTCAGAAAGCTTAATGAAGTCTCCAAGTTCGACGCATATCCCATGCCACGAGTAGATGAGCTAATTGAAAGGTTGGGGCCTGCCAGGTACATTACCACGCTAGACCTCACAAAAGGGTACTGGCAGATTCCCCTGACTAAGGAAGCCAGGGAGAAGACAGCCTTCTCTACCCCAGAAGGCCACTTCCAATATAAGAGGATGCCATTTGGTCTACACTCAGCCCCGGCCACGTTCCAAAGGGCCATGGACAAAACTCTGCGTCCACACCAACGGTACGCTTCTGTCTACCTAGATGACATAGTCATCTTCAGCACTGATTGGGAGTCCCACCTTCCCCGGGTTCAGGCAGTCGTAGACTCCTTAAGAAGAGCAGGGTTCACCATCAACCCCGAGAAGTGTGCCATTGGGATGGAGGAAGTAAAATACCCACGGTATATTGTGGGTAGAGGGCTGGTGAAGCCCCAAATGAGTAAGGTGGAGGCCATACAGGACTGGCCCCGTCCCCTAACCAAGAAGCAGGTCAGAGCGTTTTTGGGCATAGTTGGCTATTATAGGAGGTTTGTCCCCAACTTTGCCACTGTTGCTGCACCACTGACCGACCTGACCAGAGGCAGAAAGTCAGTGATGATAAAGTGGAACGCCGAGGCCGAGACGGCTTTTCAAAAGCTTAAGACAGCTTTGTGCCAAGATCCGGTGCTTGTAGCTCCAGATTTTACTAAAGATTTTGTAGTACAGACAGATGCTTCAAGCGAAGGGTTGGGAGCGGTCCTGTCTCAGGAAATCAATGGGGAGGAGCACCCTGTGGTCTTTCTTAGTAGGAAGCTGACGGCAGCTGAAAGAAACTATGCGGTGGTGGAGCGGGAGTGTCTGGCCATCAAGTGGGCTCTAGACTCCCTGCGATATTTCCTCCTGGGCAGAAAGTTCCGCTTGGTGTCAGACCATGCTCCGCTTACCTGGATGAGACAGAATAAACACACCAATGCCAGGGTAACAAGGTGGTTACTTTCTTTCCAGGAGTTCAATTTCATGGTAGAGCACAGACCCGGGAGACAGCATCAGAATGCCGATGCCCTCTCCCGAGTCCATTGTATGGTGTCTACTGTTGCCTCCAACACCTCCGCGTTGAGGCAGAGGGGGGGGGATATGTACAGGACACCGGGGGTGGGTCCTGGACGGGTGCTATACGGCACCACTGTTTGGACTATGGTCCATTTAAATAGAGGTAGAAGGTTCAGGGGGTCACCCAAAAGTGGGTGAAAAGTTCCAGGCAGGCGCTAATTCAGAGAGGACTGGCTCGCAGTCTTCTCTATCTTAATAAAGTAGTTTGGGGCCTGGAATTTTGGAGGCTCCAAAGTGTTATTTGGGTGGGATGGAGCCTCCACTCCTAAACCCTGGAAGCCAGCGCACAAGGGGTTAAAATCTCACAGACAACCACCCATTAAAGCAGGAAGTGATGCTGGAGTGAGTGAGTTGGGAGAGTGCACCTGTGAGGACAAGATGGAAGTCTGCTAGCTGCTCAGAGAGGACTTTTGAGTAGATTGGAAGTGAAGCTGTGTCTGCAGGGAAGGTCTGGAGGACTTCTTACTAAAAACGTATGTGCCTTTCTTTTGGTTGTTTTTTCTGAAGAAAGACTTTTTCCTAATTTATGCTGAAAACAAGGAGGACTTTTGTTGTAACGTTTTGGATGCTGAAGAAAAGCTTTACTTTGTTTTGTTTGGTCACCAATAAAGACCCTTTGCTTTACTGACACGGTTTTACGCACTTGTCTCGCGGAGCTTAAAGACCCCCAAAGTTTACACCACACATCCTTTTGTTATGGCGATGAGAAAGCTGGGAGGTGTTCTGTAGTCCAGAACTGGTCAATTCAAACATAGGATATCCTTAGGGTTTTAAAGTATAACTAAACGCAAAACTTTTTTTTTTGTTTTTTTTTTAGTTTTGGATAAAGTGGAGAGGGATTAGAACATCTGTCAGTTTTTATTGCTGTCTTTGTCCCTGTTAAGGAGATTCACCCTCTCTATTTGTTCTGTTTACTGTTCTAGTAAAAAGTAAATCCCACATTTTGGGTTGTCCCCAGAAAAGTAATAGAGAGGAAATCTTCCAATGGGGACACTAGTTCTGGTGACCCAGAGGTCCCCAAAGAATTCCACACATTTTCAGGGATTTCCTATCACTTCCTGTTTGGCTATGGGACAGGAAGTGAAGGGAAATCTCTACAATGGGACACAGATGGCGAATAAAAATCTGACCGGGGTTATAGCCCTCCCTTACTCTATCCAAACTGAAGAAAAAAAAGTTTGCCTAAAGTTCTACTTTAAGTCAGTGTTCATTTTGGCAGCAAATTTCGATTTAGTTTTAGTCTCATGCCGCGTACACACGATCATTTTTCAGCATGAAAAAAAATGACGTTTTCCCAACTTCATCATTAAAACGATGTTGCCCACACACCATCATTTTTTAAAAATGATCTAGCAAAGCGCGGTGACGTACAACACGTACAACGGCACTATAAAGGGGAAGTTCCATTCGCCTTGGGGCTGCTTTAGCTGATTTCCTGTTAGTAAAAGACGATTTGCGCTTTTTTTGTCTGTTACAGGGTGATGAATGTGCTTACTCCATTATGAACGGTAGTTTTACCAGAAAGAGCGCTCCCGTCTCATAACTTGCTTCTGAGCATGCGCGGGTTTTTAACATCGTTTTAGCCCACACACGCTAATTTTTTACAACCCGAAAAACGACATAGTTTAAAACGACGTTAAAAAATGCAGCATGTTCGAATTTTTTTTTTTTGTCGTTTTTCAGAAAAAAATGGGAAAATGTATTGACTCGAGTATAAGCCTAGGGTGTCATCTGCATGCCTCACTGTGTCCATGCCTCACTGTGCTTTACTGTACCCGTGCCTCACTGTGCCCAATCTCCCTACCTGATATCCTGCACTCTGTGACTAGACTGACATTTAACATGGGAGTCTATGGAAGGGGTGCCCGGCTTTGAAAAATCGGTGCTTCCCAGTTTGGGGTCCAGGGGACCTAGGGCCGGCCGTTACTGGGTCGCCAAAATCATCGGAGAAATTACCGTTTAACATGGGAATCTATGGAAGGGGAGCCCAGCTTTAAAAAAAAAAATCGCTCCCCGGCCGTAGGTCCCCCGGACAACAAACTTTGTACACTTGTAGAGGAAGAGTGAGGGCTACATGTGGGCCAGGTTAGGGGTCCAGGGACCTACAGCTGGCCGGGATCAGGCACACAAAGGTGAAGATGGACACAGTTTTAAGTATAAGCCGAGGGGGGCATTTTCAGCACAAAAAAATGTGCTGAAAAACTCGGCTTATACTCAAGTATATACGGTATGTAGCCAGGTGATGGACTACAGAAATCTGGAAAATTAGACATTTCCCTCTATGAAATCATTTTTAATTCCACTTTCTGCTTTTATGCTGAACATTGTGTTAAACTATCCCTTCTAGTCAGCAGAGGGAGCCAGAAAGGCCTATGGAATCCTATGCAGAATTCTAAGGATCATAGTATTTGAAGTCTGGGAGAGCAACCATACAATGGGACTCATGGACCTTTTACACTACATTTCCCATAAAACACTGAGGCAGAGGGGGGGGGTGGTGGAATCATTTTTTTACTGACTTCTCTAAGAACTTCTTTCTCTTGGCGCAGAACTAATGAGAGCACTCCTGTATACTGACCAGACTGCTGAGAGGCCAGACCAGTGGTAGCACAACACAGGCCGCAGAGAGACCAGAACACCCTCTCACCCTCTACTTCCCACTGCTAAATCTCTGGAGGCATTCTGTGGAGAACCCCCTTTCTACAGTGAGAGTTCACAGCCTGACCACAAGGACTGGTGAGAGGGCACTGCCCATTGTTCCTATTCCTAGCAGGGACTGAGGTACAGGAGGCAGGACATATAGTATACTGCACCAGGGTTACCAACCTACCGCAACTTTTTTTTACTAACAAAAATTAAAATTTACTGATGGATCAAATTTTTTACTGACATTCTGAAATATGGCGGGAACTTCTATTATAAACTAAGGGCCAGATTCACAAAAGAGATACGACGGCGTATCTCCTGATACGCCGTCTTATCTCTGTGATCCGCCCGTCCTAACTATGCGGCTGATTCATAGAATCAGTTACGCATAGATAGCCCTAAGATCCGACAGGTGTAATTGACTTACACCGTCGGATCTTAGGATGCAATTCTAGGGCGGCCACTAGGTGGCGATTCCATTGCGGTCGGCGTAGAATATGCAAATGACTACTTACGGCGATCCACGAAGATACGCGCGTTCGTCGCAATCTCTTACGTCGCCGCTAGTCATTTTTTCGCGTCGCAAAGTTAGGCCTGTTTTAACATGGCTTATCTTTATCTTTTGTAAAGTATGGCCGTCGTTCCCGTGTCGAATTAAATTTTTTTTTTTTGCGTAAGACGTCCGGGAATACGAAACGCCGTAACGCACGTCGCCGTTCAAAAAAAACATCGGGCGCCGTAATTTCGCGCAAAGCACGTTGGGAAATTTCCTAACGGAGCATGCGCAGAATGTTCGGCGCGTGAACGCGCCTAATTTAAATGGTGCCCGCCCCATTTGAATTAGGCGGGCTTGCGCCGAGCGGATTTATGTTACACCGCCGCAAGTTTACAGGTAAGAGCTTTGTGAATCAGGCACTTATGCTGTAAACCTGCGGCGGTGTAACGTAAATGGGATACGTTACGCCACCGCGGAGTAACGTAATCCTACCTGAATCTGGCCCTAAGATACTAATTTGTTAAGCAGTATAAACGATATGTAAACATTAAGAACACTCAGAACAGTCATCTGCTGGCTTTACAATGAAAAATGCTTAGCAGAGTGACAAAATGTGAGTACGACTAGGGTGATGAAAGATCTGAGGCACCCTTGGATGAAACAAAACAATAGGTTATGTGGCCTGCGTAGCATGCCATGGAAATCAGTATGCATGGCCAGATTTTGGTTAACAGTGGGAGGGGGTTAAAGTAGTTGTAAACCCCTTCGGGGAAGTAACACCTACAGGTAAGCCTAGATTAAGGCTTACCTGTAGGTGCTTGCAATATCTTCGAGACCTACACGGTCTCTGAGATATTTGTAATTTCCCTGAGCACCGCCGCCTTCTGGGCATGCGCCGTCTTGAAAGGGCACTCTGTGCTGTTTCAAGCCGGGGTCATGCCGTGAAAAGCTCCGGAGCGGCGATACCCAGAAGTAACCTCCGGGAGAGATGTCGCCGCTGGAGGGGGGGACAAGGACCGCTGCGGGGGCTTCGATCTAAGGTAAGTAATTCATAATGGGCTAGTATGTTCATCATACTAGCTCATTATGCCTTTGTCTTTCAGGTTTAAAAATTAAAATTAAATTTGGGGGTTTACAACCACTTTAAAGGGGGATCTTTGAACAGCATCTGTGCCTAGTCTGTATATACACTGCACACATATAAAAGTCCTTATACCCACAAAATATTCCCTATTACTCTACCACAACTTATAGCCTCACAGACACAAATAAACCTCAGGACAAGGGATCAGCAGCCTCAGCTGCACTGAAAATGAATGGACAGACGACAGAAGCTCCTCTCCATTCATAAACTGAAGCATCGTAAATACAGGTTACGATGTTTCAGTTATGTGAATGGACAGAGTCAGCGATCGCAGGTTTACCGGCTCCTACCTCCGCTCTCCATCCTGACAGATTGAGGACAGAGGGGGCGGAGGAGGACATGGACATGTAGCTCGGAGGGGGAGAGCAGCACAACGGAGGGGGGCACGGAGCGAGGAGAGAGAGAGCAGCACAAGGAAGGGGGCACGGAGCGCGGAGGGGGAGAGCAGCACAACAGAGGGGAGCACGGAGCGCGGAGGGGGAGAGCAGCACAACGGAGGGTGACACGGAGCGAGGAGAGAGAGAGCAGCACAAGGAAGGGGGCGCGGAGGGGGAGAGCAGCACAACGGAGGGGAGCGCGGAGGGGGAGAGCAGCACAACGGAGGGTGACACGGAGCGAGGAGAGAGAGAGCAGCACAAGGAAGGGGGGCACGGAGCGCGGAGGGGGAGAGCAGCACAACGGAGGGGGGCACGGAGCGCGGAGGGGGAGAGCAGCACAACGGAGGGGGACACAGTACAGCAGGAGTACAGAGGGGGGACTGGAGGAGGATACAGTCAGTGGTGATCGGTGCGGCTTTGGGGGGAGTTACAAGCTGCTAAAAAGGGGGGGGGTCCGGGGAGAAGCTGTCAGGCTTTAAAGAAATCTTTACAGGGAGATCAGTGTTTATAACTCCGCCGGCCGCACCGATCATCCCTTACCGTACAGGTATCGGGTGAAGCATCGGAGCATTTGCCCGAGTACAAGGACTCGGGCAAATGCTCGGTATCGATACCGATACTAGTATCAGTATCGGGACAACCCTACTGTTTAGAAAATGTAGTGTGCATAGAGCAGAGTACATAACCACAACTAATGCCTTGTACACACGATCAGATTTTCCGTCGGGATAAACTCAGACGGATTTTCCTGATGGAAATTCCGATCGTGTGTACAAGGCATAACATGCATCGCTCATTCCAAACAAATGGAATTGAGAAGGGAAAAGCAGACGTTCGAGAGCTCATGGAGAACATTCCAAGAAAAAAAATAAAACATGGTAAACAATTTCAAGAAAAATAGATTACAGGGTCATTAAATGTATGGATTATTTTTGGAGGATAAGGATATTATTTAGTACCAATTTAAATTTGCAGAAACATGTTTATCCCTTCACAGGTCATTCTAAATTCTTTTCACTTCCAAAATTAGCAAAACGGAATGTGACCGGGGGCGTCCAAACTTTCAGTTCATCAACTTTTAGGACATTCATAGAAGACTGAAGGCAGTAAGAAAAATGCCAGTATGGTACAATTGGCAATGATTCTATAGAAGTATAGACAGCTGTACGTACCTGTAGCGAGTATAGACACCAGGAGGAGGGTGAGAAAACAGCTGGTCATTGTGCAATGTGTACCCACGCTGTGCCCCATTGCAGCTTGTTCTGTGTGAGTATAGAGGATTGTTGTGAGGACGGGTGCACTAGCTGTGCTGAGAGAGGTACACCCACAGGGAGGAGAGAGCAGAGGACGGCCACTATACAGACACCCAGTGCAACTGACACTTCCAACTTCTAATGCCGCGTACACACGATCATTTTTCGGCATGAAAAAAACTTTGTTTTTAAAAAATGTCATTTTAAATGATCCTGTGTGGGCTTCACATAATTTTTCAGGTTCTGAAAAACGACAGAAAAAAATTCGAACACGCTGCATTTTTTAACGTCGTTTTAAACTATGTCGTTTTTCGCGTTGTAAAAAATGATCGTGTGTGGGCTAAAACGATGTTAAAAACCTGCGCATGCTCAGAAGCAAGTTATGAGACGGGAGCGCTCGTTCTGGTAAAACTACCGTTCATAATGGAGTAAGCACATTCATCACGCTGTAACAGACAGAAAAGCGCAAATCGTCTTTTACTAACACGGAATCAACTAAAGCAGCCCAAAGGGTGGCGCCATCCGCACCCTGTACACACTGGCAAGAATCTCGTCAGGAAAAAAACGTTCTCTTGCCGCCCGAGTTTACAGACTCTCCTTTCAAAAGAACTGCAGTTCTCTTGAAAGGAAAGAACGCGGTGACGTCATCGCGTATGGCGAGCATGCGCTCGTCACATTCGATGTCGTCGCCGCCATCTTTCTGCACCCTACCTATGCCTAGTAAGCTACCGCGCATGTGTCGAAGTAATTTGGAGCATGCGGGGGTTTCCACGGCAACCAGGTAAGTATACACACTCTAGTGTTTCTCGGCAAAAAAACTTGTCGAGAGACCTGAAAGCCTCGTACACACGCTTAGTTTACTGAGTTGGGTCCTAGCCAATTTTTTTTACGCTCGCTCGCTTCGCCAGCAGTTTTCTTGCTGGTTCTTGCCGAGAAAACCGAGCGTGTGTACGAGGCTTTAAACTCGAAAAATTAGAATATTGTGCAAAAGTTCATCTATTTCACTAATGCAACTTAAAAGGTGAAACTAATATATGAGATAGATTAATTACATGCAAAGCAAGATAGTGCAAGCCGTGATTTGTCATAATTGTGATGATTATGGCTTACATCTCATGAAAACCCCAAAACCACAGAGAATATTGTGAAAAGGTGCAATATTCTAGGCTCAATGGGCCAGATCCACAAAAACCTGGCGTAACTTAAAAAATCCCATTTAAGTTACACTGCCTTAAAGTTTCTACCTAAGTGCCCGATCCACAAAGCACTTATCTAGAAATTTCAGGCTGTGTAACTAAAATTCCGCCGGCGCAAGGCGTTCCTATTCAAATGGGGCGAATCCCATTTAAATGAGGCGCGCTCCCGCGCCGGCCGTACTGCGCATGCGCGAATTTACGTTACGCCGAGTTTTGAGGATCGCGACGGCTTAAAAAAGTTGCGTCGGGAAAAAAATAAATAAAATGACAGCGTCGCTCGGCATGCATTCCTGAGGGAGAACTCCATGCCAATTTTCAAAGAAAAAACCGGCATGGGTTCACCCCCCAGGAGCATACCAGGCCCTTAGGTCTGGTATGGGTTGGAAGGAGACCCCCCTACGCCGAAAAATCGACGTAGGGGGTCCCCCTACAATCCATACCAGACCCGTATCCAAAGCACGCTACCCGGCCGGTCAGGAAGGGAGTGGGGACGAGCGAGCGGCCCCCCCCCTCCTGAGCCGTGCCAGGCCGCATGCCCTCAACATGGGGGGGTTGGGTGCTCTGGGGCAGGGGGGCGCACTGCGGGCCCCCCCACCTCAGAGCACCCTGTCCCCATGTTGATGAGGACAGGACCTCTTCCCGACAACCCTTGCCATTGGTTGTCGGGGTCTGCGGGCGGGGGCTTATCGGAATCTGGGAGTCCCCTCAAATAAGGGGGCCCCCAGATACCGGCCCCCCACCCTAAGTGAATGGATATGGGGTACATCGTACCCCTACCCATTCACCTGGAGGCAAAAAGTTAGTTAGTAAACACACCACACAAGGCTTTTTAAAATAATTTATTATTCTGCTCCGGATGCCCCCCCTGTCTTCGTTATTAGCTCAATTACCAGGGGGGGCTTCTTCTTCCACTCTCCGGGGGTCTTCCGCTCTCCGGGGGTCTTCTCCGCTCTCCGGGGGGGGCTTCTCCGCTCTCCGGGGGGCTTCTTCCATCTTCTCCCCTCTTCCGCTGTTGACTCGGCGAACCCCGGTTCTTCTGCAGATGTCCGGTGCCTTCTCCTTCAGCGCTGGCTGCCTGCTATGTTTGTGTGTTAGCTCAATTACTAGCAGGCAGCCGGCGCGGTCTTCTGTGACGTCAGGGTCTTCTGTTCTTCTCCCCTCTTCCGATGTTGCCTCGTCGCCTGTTGTCGCTGTAATGATGGAAGCGCGCCTTGCATCCCATTTATATAGGCATCACCGTCCCATCATGCTCTGGCAGGTACCCACGTGGTGGGTGCACGTGGGTAGGCACCCACCACGTGGGTACCTACCGGAGCATGATGGGACGGTGATGCCTATATAAATGGGATGCAAGGCGCGCTTCCATCATTACAGCGACAACAGGCGACGAGGCAACATCGGAAGAGGGGAGAAGAACAGAAGACCCTGACGTCACAGAAGACCGCGCCGGCTGCCTGTTTGAAATCGAGCTAACACACAAACATAGCAGGCAGCCAGCGCTGAAGGAGAAGGCACCGGACATCTGCAGAAGAACCGGGGTTCGCCGAGTCAACAGCGGAAGAGGGGAGAAGATGGAAGAAGCCCCCCGGAGTCCGGAGAAGCCCCCCCCGGAGAGCGGAGAAGACCCCCGGAGAGCGGAAGAAGAAGCCCCCCCTGGTAATTGAGCTAATAACGAAGACAGGGGGGGCATCCGGAGCAGAATAATAAATTATTTTAAAAAGCCTTGTGTGGTGTGTTTACTAACTAACTTTTTGCCTACAGGTGAATGGATAGGGGTACGATGTACCCCATATCCATTCACTTAGGGTGGGGGGCCGGTATCTGGGGGCCCCCTTATTTGAGGGGACTCCCAGATTCCGATAAGCCCCCGCCCGCAGACCCCGACAACCAATGGCAAGGGTTGTCGGGAAGAGGTCCTGTCCTCATCAACATGGGGACAGGGTGCTCTGGGGTGGGGGGGCCCGCAGTGCGCCCCCCTGCCCCAGAGCACCCAACCCCCCCATGTTGAGGGCATGCGGCCTGGCACGGCTCAGGAGGGGGGGGGCCGCTCGCTCGTCCCCACTCCCTTCCTGACCGGCCGGGTAGCGTGCTTTGGATACGGGTCTGGTATGGATTGTAGGGGGACCCCCTACGTCGATTTTTCAGCGTAGGGGGGTCCCCTTACAACCCATACCAGACCTAAGGGCCTGGTATGCTCCTGGGGGGGAACCCATGCCGGTTTTGTCTTTACAAATTGCCGTGGAGTTCTCCCTCGGGAATGCATACCAAATGCCGTCGCTGGAATGGGCTTTTACATGGTGTGACTAGTTTACACTTTGTAACATCAGCCCTAGTTTTACACTTGCAAAATAACACTTACGGCGAAAAAACGAAGCTGGAAAGCTTTGTGGATCGCCTTAAGTGCTAATTTGCATACTAGCAACGGCATTTCGACTCGAAATGCCCCCAGCGGCGGATGCGGTACTGCATCCTAAGATTCGGCAGTGTAATTCAATTACACATGCCTGATCTTCTGCCTAACTTTGGAAAAAGCCTTTTGAGGATCGTTTCCAAAGTTAGACACAGACTGAACAGCCGTTAAGTCTGCGTATCTCTTTTGAGGATCTGGCCCAAAGTGTCCCACTCTAATCAGCTAATTAAGCCATAACACCTTCAAAGGGTTCCTGAGCCTTTAAATGGTCTCTCAGTCTGGTTCAGTAGGAATCACAATCATGGGAAAGACTGCTGACCTGACAGTTGTGCAGAAAACCATCATTGACACCATCCATGAGGAGGGAAAGCCTCAAAAGGTAATTGCAAAAGAAGTTGGATGTTCTCAAAGTGCTGTATCAAAGCACATTAATAGAAAGTTATGTGGAAGGGAAAAGCGTGGAAGAAAAAGGTGCACAAGCAGCAGGGATGACCGCAGCCTGGAGAGGATTGTCAGGAAAAGGCAATTTAAATGTGTTGGGGACTTTCACAAGGAGTGGACTGAGGCTGGAGTCATTGCATCAAGAGCACCACACACAGACGGATCCTGGACATGGGATTCAAATGTCGTATTCCTCTTGTCAAGCCTCCTGAACAACAAACATCAGAAGCGTCTTACCTGGGCTAAAGAAAAACAGACCTGGTCTGGTGCTCAGGGGTCCAAAGTCCTCTTTTCTGATGAGAGCAAATTTTGCATCTCATTTGGAAACCAAGGAGCCGGAGTATGGAGGAAGAATGGAGAGGCACACACTGCAAGATTCTTGAGGTCCAGTGTGAAGTTTCCACAGTCTGTGTTGATTTGGGGAGCCGTGTCATCTGCTGGTGTTGGTCCACTGTGCTTCATTAAGTCCGGGGTCACCGCAACCGTCTACCAGGAGATTCTGGAGCACTTCATGCTTCCTTCCACAGACGAGCTCTATGGGGATGCTGACATCACATTCCAGCAGGACTTGGTACTTGCCCACTCTGCCAAAGACACCAAAACCTGGTTCAATGAACGTGGGATTACTGTGCTTGATTGGCCAGCAAACTCGCCTGACCTGAACCCCATAGAGAATCTATGGGGCATTGCCAAGAGAAAGATGAGACATGAGACCCAGTGCCGGCCCAAGACATTGTGCTGCCTGGGACCAAGAATGAAATGCTGCCCCCCCCCCCAAATAAATCACGCCCACCAAAAGGCCCCCACGTTCATTTTTTTATATCATGATAACTAAAGGTAAAGAGGACCTGTCATTGCTCTATACATGTATGAAGAGGACCTGTCATGGCTCTATACATGTATATAGG
The DNA here is from genome assembly GCF_905171775.1 of Rana temporaria. NCBI lineage: Eukaryota > Metazoa > Chordata > Amphibia > Anura > Ranidae > Rana > Rana temporaria. Next base: position 31,358,441 of record NC_053497.1, on the reverse strand, counting down.
AGTATAAAGAGGACCTGTCATGGCTCTATACATGTATATAGGAGTATAAAGAGGACATGTCATGGCTCTATACATGTATTTAGAGGACCTGTCATGGTTCTTTACATGTAAAGGAATATAAAGAGGACCTGTCATGGCTCTTTACATGTAAAGGAATATAAAGAGTACTTGTAATGGCTCTATACATGTATAAAGGAGTATAATGAGGACCTGTCATGGCTCTATACACAAAAAATAAAAACCGTCAGTAGGGCAGTGGACGGTGTCAGTAGGGCAGTGGACGGTGTCAGTAGGGCAGTGGACGGTGTCAGTAGGGCAGTGGACGGTGTCAGAAGCATTGTACCTCCATCCAAAAACCTGAATCGGCTCTACTGAACCCAACCCAATACAAACTGTTCACAAAGTGGCACTGTGCATTCTACAACCATTTCAAGCACTTTTTAATTACAAAAAAAGCCTAAAAAATTCAAAGCAATCCACAGGCACCCCACAAATAGAGAAAAAAATAACAGATTAAATATCAGACCGTGCCTGCCCCCCCCCCCCCCCCCAATAGAGACCTCCATTACAGCAAGAGAAAAAACAACCTTACCTTCCAGGAGCCGAGAGGCAGAGAGGGGGGCTGACAGAGAGGGGGGTTTCTGACAGAGGGGAGTGGCTTACAGAGAAGGGTGGGCTGACAGAGAGGGGCGGGCTGACAGGGGTGGGTTGCTGACAGAGAAGGGGGCTGATGGATGGGGGTTGCTGACAGAGAGGGGGCTGACAGGGGGGTTGCTGACAGAGAGGGGGGCTGACAGAGAGGGGGCTGACGGGGGTTGCTGACAGAGAGGGGGCTGACGGGGGTTGCTGATAGAGAGGGGGCTGACAGGGTCTGCTGACAGAGAGGGGGCTGACGGGGTTTGCTGACAGAGAGGGGGCTGACGGGGTTTGCTGACAGAGAGGGGGCTGACGGGGTTTCCTGACAGAGAGGGGGCTGACGGGGTTTCCTGACAGAGAGGGGGCTGACGGGGTTTGCTGACAGAGAGGGGGCTGATGGGGTTTGCTGACAGAGAGGGGGCTGACGGGGTTTGCTGACAGAGAGGGGGCTGACAGGGGTTGCTGACAGAAAGGGGGCTGACGGGGGTTGCTGACAGAGAGGGGGCTGATGGGGTTTGCTGACAGAGAGGGGGCTGACGGGGTTTGCTGACAGAGAGGGGGCTGACAGGGGTTGCTGACAGAAAGGGGGCTGACAGGGGTTGCTGACAGAGAGGGGGGCTGACATAATAAAAAAAATTATATATATATATATATATATATATATATATATATATATATATATATTTCTGTTACCTCCATCCATGAGAGCTCTTATCTTTGAACTGTTGTGCGACACCACCAGCTATTTCAGATATATACATTTATAAATGTTATTGCAAGCAAATTATAGCTGTTTTATCATAAAACAGCTATAATTTGCTTGCAATAACATTTATAATTTATATAACTGAAATAGCTGGTGGTGCCGCACAACAGTTCAAAGATATGAGCTCTCATGGATGGAGGTAACAGAAATATTTTTATGCTGGTTATTACCTTCCTTAAACAAAGTGACCTACCTTTCTTGTGGCAGAGGCACTGGCGGGCAAAATATGATATCTGATGATGAGAGTTGTAGCACGCAGTAGGCTGGCTCTGAGCTGTTCTCCTGAGAGTCACTGACTCCACCCCCCGGGAGCAGGGAGTTGAGCATGTAGCCGGCGGTGCCGCGAACTACAACTCCCATAAGCCCTAGCGGCGACCATCTCACGCGACGTCACCTGACAGATTGACGTCTGATGATAATAGTGAGTCAGGATTTCAGCGATGCGGGTGGAAACTATGATAGCCGCGGCGACGGCCAGACACTCCAGTACAGTGGGGGGGGGGGGGGCACATGCAACACTCACAGGCAGCAGAGCGGGCGCAACGGGCTGGCAGGGGTGTCAGAATGCCGCTCCCCTAAATGTGCCGCCTGGTACCAATGGTACCACCCGGTCCCATGATAGGGCCGGCTCTGATGAGACCGAACAATGCAGAAGAGCTGATGGCCGCTATTGAAGCATCCTGGTCTTCCATAACACCTCAGCAGTGCCACGGGCTAATCGCTTCCATGCCACGCCGCATTGAGGCAGTAATTGCTGCAAAAGGGGCCCAAACCAAGTACTGAGTACATATGCATGCTTCTACTTTTCAGAGGTCAGATATTGTTCTATTTACAATCCTTGTTTTATTGATTGCATGTAATATTCTAATTTTCTGAGATTGTGGATTTGGGGTTTTCATGAGCTGGAAGCCATAATCATCACAATGATGAAAAATCACGGCTTGAACTATCTTGCTTTGCATGTAATGAGTCTCATATATTAGTTTCACCTTTTAAGTTGCATTAGTGAAATAAACTTTTGCACGATATTCTAATTTTTCAAGTTTCACCTGTAAGTCTGGTGACATGACCGCACTTGTGCACCATTGAAAACTATGTGTTCCTCTGCCGTGGTGGCAGATGGGGCTTGTAGTCTTTCCGTTTACAGATCCCTGTGAATGAATGACACAGCTACAACAGTTTTAAAGCAGAACTAAAGTCTACGGCCCCATACACACGAGAGGATTTATCCGCAGATACGGTCCAGCGGACCGTTTCCACGGATAAATCCTCTCAAAGATTTCCGCTGATTTCGATGGGATGGAGTGTACACACCATCGCATTGAAATCCGCGCGGAAATCCTCTGCCGATGACGTGCCGCGCCGTCGCCGCGATTATGATGCGGCGACGGGCGCGACGCTGTCATATAAGGAATTCCACGCATGCGTCAAATCATTACGACGCGTGCGGGGAATCCCTTTGGACGAATGGATCCGGTAAGTCTGTACAGACGAGCGGATCCATCCGTTGGAATGGATTCCAGCAGATGGATATGTTGTGCAGCACAGCAAATATCCGATCTGCTGGAATCCATCCCAGAGGAGATTTCTCCGCGGAAACAGATCCGCTGGCGTGTACACACCATAGGATCTATCCGCAGAAACCCATTTGCTGGGATTTATCTGCGGATGGATTCTATCGTGTGTACGGGGCCTAACTCTCCTTCAAAGGTCTGAAGCCCCTTGCTTGAGCTTTTGCTGGCGTCTTCTGGCCATGTTACAACCAAAATCGTAAATGTATTTTATGGGATAGACCAGCACAAAATGGCGCATTATTGGGAAGTGAAAGGAAAATGATAAAAAGTTTTCAAAGTTTTCAATTTTTTTTACAAAAAAGTATCTGAAAAGTGTGGCGTGCATTTGTATTCAGCCCCCTTTACTCTGATACATCTAACTAAAATCTAGTGGACCAATTGCCTTCAGAAGTCACCTTATGAGTAAATAGAGTCCACCTGTGTGTAATTTAATCTCAGTATAAATACAGATGTTCTGTGAAGCCCTCAGAGGTTTGTTAGAGAACCTTAGCAAACAAACAGTATCATGAAGGCCAAGGAACACACCAGACAGATCAGGGATAAAGTTGTGGAAAAGTTCAAAGCAGGGTTAGGTTGGAGAAAAATATCCCAGGTTTTGAGCATCTCACAGAGCACTGTTCAATCCATCATCTGAAAATGGAAAGATTATGGCACAACTGCAAACCTACCAAGACATGGCCGTCCACCTAAACTGACAGGCGGGGCAAGGAGCCCATTAATCAGAGAAGCAGCCAAGAGGCCCATGGTAACTCTGGAGGAACTGCAGAGATCCACAGCCAGGTGGGAGAATCTCTCCACAGGACAACTATTAGTCGTGCTCTCCACAAATCTGCCCTTTATGGAAGAGTGACAAGAAGAAATACAATGATGAAAGAAATCCATAACAAGTCCCGTTTGCAGTTTCCGAGAAGCCATGTGGGGGACACAGCAAACATGTGGAAGAAGGAGCTCTGGTCAGATGAGACCAGAAATCTAACTGTTTGGCCTAAAAGCAAAATGCTATGTGTGGCGGAAAACTAACACTGCACATCACCCTGAACACACAATCCCCACTGTGAAACATGGTGGTGGCAGCATTAAGGAAGCTGGTCAGAGTGGATGGGAAGATGGATGGAGCCAAATACAGGGCAATCTTAGAAGAAAACCTGTTATGCCTCGTACACACGACCGGTTTTCCCAACGGGAAAACTGCCATGAGAGCTTTTGGCTGGAAAACCGGCCGTGTGTATGCTCCATCGCAGTTTTCCCGACAAGAAAACTGCCGGAAAAAAAGAGATCCAGCTCTCTTTTTTTCCCGTCGGGATTCCCTGCAGACTTTTTCCCACCGGGAAAACCGGTCGTGTGTATGCTTTTCCGAGGGAAAAAAAATGTGCATGCTCAGAATCAAGTATGAGACCGGAGCGCTCTTTCTGGTAAAACTAGCATAATGGAGATATCACATTTGTCACACTGCAAATCATTGCATTGTTTAATGCAGCGCATTAATAGCGCGAATCGTCTCTCACCAAACTTTTACTAACACGAGGATCAGCAAAAGCAGCCCAAAGGGTGGTGCCGTTTGAATGTACCTTCCCCTTTATAGTCCCATTGTACGTGTTGTACATCACCGCGCTTTGGACAAGTGGTATTTGGCCTGAACGTGTGTATGCAAGGCAGGCTTGAGAGGAATCCCATTGGGAAAAACATTTTTTTTTCCTGCCGAGAAAAACGGTCGTGTGTCGAGGCATTAGAGTCTGCAAAAGATTTGAGACTGGGGCGGAGGTTCACCTTCCAGCAGGACAGCGACCCTAAACATACAGCCAGAGCTACAATGGAATGGTTTAGATCAAAGCATATTCATGTGTTAGAATGGCCCAGTCAAAGTCCAGACCTAAATCCAATTGAGAATCTGTGGCAAGACTTGAAAATTGCTGTTCACAGACGCTCTCCATCCAATCTGACAGAACTTGAGATATTCTGCAAAGAAGAAGAATGGGCAAAAATGTCCCTCTCTAGATGTGCAAAGCTGGTAGAGACACCCCCAAAAAGACTTGCAGCTGTAATTGCAGTGAAAGGAGGTTCTACAAAGTATTGACTCAGGGGGGCGCTATACAAATGTACACCACACTTTTCACATGTTTATTTGTAAAAAAGTTTGAAAACCATTTATCATTTTCCTTCCACTTCACAATTATGTGCTACTTATGCCCTGTACACACGATCAGTTCATCTGATGAAAACGGTCCAAAGGACCGTTTTCATCGGATGAACCGATCGTGTGTGGGCCCCATCGTTTTTTTTTCCCATCAGTGAAAAAACTTGGAACCTGTTTTAAAATTATCTGATGGTTATAAAACTGATAAAAAACCCGATCGTCTGTGGGGAAATCCATCGGTCAAAAATCCACGCATGCTCGGAAGCATTGAACCTCATTTTTCTCTGCACGTCGTTGTGTTTTACGTCACCGCATTGGACACGATCGGATTTTTAACTGATGGTGTGTAGGCAAGACTAATGAAAGTCAGCTTCATCGGATATCTGATGAAAAAATCCATCGGTTCGTTTTCATCGGATGAACCGATCGTGTGTACAGGGCATTATTGTTGGTCTATCACATCAAATCCCAATAAAATAGATTTATGTTTTTGGTTGTAACAGGACAAAATGTGGAAAATTTCCAGGGGTGTGAATACTTTTTCTAGTCACCCTGCTTTATAAAAATGTTTGTGAACTTTGAATATCTGTTTTCCTGACTCTGCTGGTCACTCTCACTTTCAGTTCTGAAGAGTTGCCCAATATGTCTTCTCAGTAAATATTAGCTGGGGATTACTGGAAGTGTTTGCACAAAAGAGTGACCAGGGGTGACTGATGAGAGGTGATATTTTGGAAAGTCGGCACAATCTGAGATGAAAGGTAGAGCGCGCCCCATGGGGGGGGGGGGGGGGGTCATATCACACTGTGAAAACATTTCTCTACATGATTGTACAAATCCTGTGCTGGCACACACTGACAAAATCTAAAATAAAAGAAAACCTTTAAATAGGAGACTTCAGAGTGTTAAAAATGAACACAACTATTGAGTTACTGCTATGGTGTTTGCCTAAGAACCGATCCACCCCAACAGCCCGCGTTAATCCGCAACTACTGGTGTGAGGTTGCTGTGTGCTGCAATGCATGTCAGAAAACATAGCATTGTTTATCTTTTTTACTTTTTTTTTTTTTTTGAAGCTTTATTGAAATGGCACAAAATGACATTTCATCCATCTTTATGCACTGCAGTGCGCCGCAACAGACTGTGTAAAAATGCAGCATGTCTGACCTTTTTTCCCAACGCACCAAAACATGCTGGTAATGACTGAATTAATAGGGCGTATGTTTTTCGCACACACTTGTGGGCGGGGCTTAAGGCGTGCTAATGCGGACATTGTGGAACTGCACTTGCTTAATGTGGAGGTCAAGCGAAAAAAAAGAAAAAAATTTAAAAGCCAGCAGCTACAAATACTGCAGCTACTGACTTTTAACCACTTGGGATCCGCCTGCCGTCAATTGACGGCTACAGCGCGGATCCCAAAAGCCAACAGGACGTCAATTGACGTCCGCCCCTTTGGGCGGTCCCCGCGCGCGCTCCAGAGCGCGCAGCGGGGAAAATCTGTGTTGGCCGTGTCCCTTGGACACAGCCAATTACAGATCGCCGCGAACGGCCAATCAGAGTGGCCGTTTGCGATGCGATCTGTGCGGCCAATGAGAGATGATCTCATATGTAAACATATGAGATCATCTGTCATTGCCGGCTCACACAGAGACAGCGGTGCTGTCTCTGGAGAGGAGACCGATCTGTGTCTCTTGTACATAGAGACACAGATCGGTCACCCACCCCCCCCCCAGTCACCCCCCCTCCACCTACAGTTAGAACACTTTATAGGAAACATGTTTAACCCCTTCCTCACCCCCTAGTGTTAACCCCTTCAATGCCAGTCACATTTATACTGTAATTAGTGCATATTTATAGCACTGATCGCAGTATAAATGTGAATGGCGCCAAAAATGTGTCCGATGTGTCCGCCATAACGTCGCAGTCCCAATAAAAATCGCAGATCGCCGCCATTTCTAGTAAAAAAAAAAATAATAAAAAATAATAATTCTGTCCCCTATTTTGTAAGCGCTATAACTTTTGCGCAAACCAGTCGCTTATTGCGATTTTTTTTTTTTTACCAAAAATATGTAGAAGAATACGTATCGGCCTAAACTGAGAAAAAAAAAATTTTTTTTTTTTTAAATTGGGATATTTATTATAGCAAGAAGTAAAAAATATTGTATTTTTTTCAAAATTGTCGCACTTTTTTGTTTTAATAGCGCAAAAAATAAAAACCGCACAGGCGATCAAATACCACCAAAAGAAAGCTCTACTTGTGGGGAAAAAAGGACGTCAATTTTGTTTGGGAGCCACGTCGCACGACCGCGCAATTGTTAGTTAAAGCGACGCAGAGCCGAAAGCTGAAATTTCACCTGGGCAGGAGGGGGGTATATGTGCCCAGTAAGCAAGTGGTTAATAAATGGACACTTACCTGTCCAGCGCGCCCGCGATGTCGGCAGCAGAAGGCGATCAATCGCTCATCTCTCTGCTGCCCCCGCCGCCATCCTCGGTGAGGCAATCAGGAAGTGTAGCCTTGCGCCTTCACTGCCTGGTTCCCTACTGCCCATGCGCAGCCTTTTCCCAGTGGTCCCCGCTGTCTCCTGGCACCAGTGTGTTTTCCAGAAGGCAGCAGGGGAGGACGGGAAGTGGAGTGACTCCCGTGGGAGTCTCTGCCCGGAAGTGGGTGCAAATACCTGTATTATACAGGTATCTGCACCCTCCTCCCCCCTGAAAGGTGCCAAATGTGACACCGGAGGGGGGGAGGGTTCCGAAAAGCGGAAGTTTCATTTTTGGATGGAACTCCGCTTTAAGCCTAAAGCCTGAAACCTGTTATGGACCAACCCACGCAGATATACTGCAGCAGGGCAGCCCTCATCCGCGAAATCACGTATCTGTACATGATTTTGTGCACTCGGTCTGGGGGGCGCGCGCCACAGACGACCTGCTCCTGCTGTGGTTGGACACAGCAGGAGCCAATCAGCGGGACCGGCGGACCCGAAGTCCACCGGGACCCGTCGATCGTTCAAGAGAGGCAGAACGGCGGTCTGCCTATGTAAAAAAAAAAAGAAGAAATGGCTGCACATCCAAAGTTTCCAAAAGTGCCTTTTATTGCAGACGGTCAAAATACACCAGGGACACCAGGTGTTAATCACGTAGACGCGTTTCACACATCTGATCTGTGCTTAATCATGATTAAGCACAGATCAGATGTGTGAAACGCATCTACGTGATTACCACCTGGTTGTCTCTGGTGTATTTTGACCGTCTGCAATAAAAGGCACTTTTTGAAACTTTGGATGTGCAGCCATTTCTTCTTTTTATCAAGTTTTTACAGAGGCAGGCCGGGGCTAGCACTCCTACTTGGTTCCAATCAAGGTTTGAAACACACCTGGAGCAGCAGATTCCTCTTCTTTTGGTCTGCCTATGTAAACAAGGCAGACCGCCGTTCTGTGAGAGGGGAAGATGGAGATCTTGTATTTCTGCTAAGCAGGATTACAGACCTCTGTCTTACCCCAGTCACCCCTCCCCCCCCCCACACACACACAGACAGTTAGAAAGCAAAGCACATTTAACCTTTTGATCGCCCCTGATGTTAACCCCATTCCTGCCAGTGTCATTAGTACAGTAACAGTGCATATTTTTAGCACTGATCCCTGTAATAATGTCACTGGTTCACCAAAAAAGTGTCAGTTAGGTGTTCGATTTGTCCGCCGCAATGTCGCAGTACCGCTAAAAACTGCTGATCGCTGTCATTACTAGTAAAAAAAAGTTAATAAAAATGCCATAATTTATCCAATATTTAAACAATAGTTTTAAGTTTTTGCTATAATGAATATCCCCATATTTTTTTTTTTTTACTAATTTTTTCCTTAGTTTAGGCCAATATATATTCTTCTATATATTTCTGGTCATCATATATTTACATAAAACACGCCCCCCCTTCCACATTTGAATTACGTGCACTTACGCCGGCCCCATTTAAGCTACGCCGCAACTTACGGAGCAAGTGCTTTGTGAATACTGCACTTGCTCCTGTAAGTTGCGTCGGAGTAGCGTAAATACAATACGCTGCGCCGCCGTAACAATGCTCGCCCCTACCTGAATCTAGCCCACAGTCTATATGTAAATTGCTGTGTAAATTGACTGAGCTAAGTAAATACCGGTAATAATAATCTCTGTCCAATGAGTAGGGTCGATGGGGTGACCACAGAAGCAGTAAAACTGGTCAAATAAGTAGTAGTCTTCCTGACTGTGCAGTATGGTAGAGGTGTATAGGTCACAAGATTGGCTGATCAGAAAATACTAATTATTTGGCAGGAAAAATATATTTATTCAGCGGTTTGACTGGAATTCCAATATTGTCACTCTGAGTCTATGCAGTAGACCAGGGAAACTTCAGCTTTGGTGAAACTACAAATCCCATCATGCCTCTGCATTTGGAAGGCATGCCTGTGGCTGTCAGTGTCTTGCTATGCCGCATGGCATTACCGGAGAACCGAAGATTGTCTACCCCGTGCTTTAGCTGGAAAAGTAATATTTCCCAATGTAGCGTTTCGCCCTTTCTTGTAAGAACCCCCATCACCCACCTCTATGACCTCTAATGCTACATCATCACAATCGGGGCTCATTTTGCAATCCAGGATTAAGCAGAAGTGAAGTTCTCTTAAATTCTATAAATGGCCAATGTTAGGGAAGTAATGTATGGTAGAAACGATAAGTACCAGTAAACTGAAAGTGTATGTAAACCCCAACAACAAACTTCCTTATTTGCTCCCTTTTAGTCTGTTAAACAAACCACTAGAAAGTATTTTGTTATATTGATTTAATTGCAAAAAATACCTCTTGATCCTGCCAGAAATCCAGGGCTCTCCTGTGCACTCAGCAGTATGATCCCAAGCACTCGTGTCTTCCTGCCTACCTCACCTCTGTGAACTACAGTACACCTCCGCCTGTGTTATGGAGATAAGGAGAGGCACAATTCCTGTCCTAGGGTGACAACGATTCTCCTCTATAGATACAGTACATTGAGTGTTGTCACTCTAGGATAAGAAATGTGTTGCTGGCAGATTCACCAGGTACAAAAAAAAGGGGAAAAGCCTGAAAAAAGAAAATGAATACAGGAGGGGTAAGTACCGTGTTTCCCCGAAAGTAAGCCCTACCCCGAAAATAAGACCTAGCGTTACTTTCCAGGAGAGCTGCAATATAAGCCCTACCCTGAAAATAAGCCCTAGTTTAAAATGCTTGTAAAATCCTATAATCCACTCTATTACAGTAGTATATAATGTACAATGTGTGTGTTTCTGTAATATAATTGTGGGGAAGAGCGCTCCGGCGAGTCACAGAAGTGCAGATCGGCGCTATAACGAAGGTATTTGGCACAATTATATTACATAAACACACACATTGTACATTATATAATACTGTAATAGAGTGGATTATGAGATTTTACAAGCATTTTAACTTGGTTCACACTGGAGAGAGAGGGGGAGAGAAGACAGCACATTACATGGTAAGACCTACCCCGAAAATAAGTCCTACTGTGTCTTTTGTTGCCAAAATAAAAGACTGGGGCTTATTTTTGGGGAAACACGGTATTTTTTATCTTGAGTTTGGATAAGAACACAACACTTTCTCTCCACCTCTGTATTTGCATACTGCGCATGTATAGGATTGGGGGGCTCCTAGGCGCTAAGGATTGGAGCTCAGAAAAAAAAAAGATATACGTGGGCACCTTATAGGCCCCTTTCAGATGGGACAGACTCCGTCCAGCGGATCCGCCTGCTCAGCAGAGAATTTCTCTGCTGATCCCTGCTGAGCAGGCAGATGACTGTCTGTCCATTTCCATTTGTCTGTCATCCGATCCGCCGCACACAACGGAATGAGATCAATAATTCTAGCACCAGACCTCCTTCGTAACACTAAACTGATGACCTACCTATAGGGGGCTTTTAAAACGTTGCCTATGAAAAATACAGTAAAACCTTGGTTCGAGAGTAACTTGGTTCGAGAGCTTTTTGCAAGACAAGCTAAATTTTCAAATACATCTTGACTTTCGCCACCGAGGAGTCCAGAATTAATCCAAGGTACTCCAGACGCTGAGTCGGTACTGTGACAGACTCACCTGGGACAGAGCCTTTTGGAGGGGACTGAATGCTAGCCTCTTGCCTTGCGATCATGGGCCCTGGCATTTGGGGGAACAGTGTTCTTGTGAGGTGTATGCCTGGGAACCTTGTATATGCCAAATTAGAGTGACTGATTCATACTGTTGGGACATACAGTGTAAAGAGATGCTAATGCCATCCCCTCCAGCCATCTGTCTCTTCTCTGTGCTAATTGACCCTGCTATTGTGTGAAGATGTCCTGTGTTTACACTTATGATAATGTGTATTGTATAGCAGGTGAGCGAGGAGACGTGACGTCTACCCTGAAAGGTCATATCTATGAGTCGCCTAGTCTGGGTAAATGATTCGTTAATTAGCTCATGTTAATTTATGCTCTGGTTACCTCCTCTTTAAACTGTATATAAGGTTGTATTCTTGGTTCTATTAAACACTCCATGTTCAGCAGACAAACAAGTCTTGTCTCGTTGTGTGCATGTGAGCAGCTGAAATATCTAATATCTATATCCAGACTGATAGGAAGCGGTATATGACGGAAGCACTCAAGCGGAGTGTGGGACGTTCCGTTACAGGTACCAACACCGACTTCTGAATGTTCAGCACCCAACCATATTTCCGGAGGGTCTGACTGGCTATATAAACGTCCTCCTCTAATTCTGATACAGAAGCTGCTCTCAGAAGAAGATCGTCTAGGTAGCCCACGATAGCAATGCCTTGCTATCTCAGCAGAGCCAGAATCGGGGCGAGCACCTTAGTGAACACTCTTGGTGCTGACACTAGGCCAAAGGGAAGAGCCACAAATTGATAGTGGTCTTCTCCGATCGCAAAGCGCAGAAACCTCTGTTGCCTGGTGCAGATGAAGACATGCAAGTATGCGTTCTTGATGTCCAAGGACGCCAAAAAATCCCCCGGATAGAGCGCAGTCACCACCAAACGAATTGATTCCATCCGGAACTTTCCAACCCTTACAAAGGCATTAAGGGCCTTGAGGTCCAAGATTGGATGGACTCCGTCCTTCTTTAGGACCACAAACAGATTAGAATAGAATAGAATATAGTAGAATCCCTGAAAACCTTTCTTGTAGTGGCACAGGCAAAATCACCCAGCACCTCAGTAAGTCCTGTACTGCCCCCATTAAGGCAGTCCAAGGAGTCGGGGAAAGGGGAAGATTTGAGGGAAAAAATCTGTTTGGCGGATAGGAAAGAAACTCTTATCTTGTACCCAGAAGTGACCACCTCGTAGACCCACTGGTCGGAGAGCAGGGAGGTCCACTGATCTGCAAACCCGCAAAGTTGTCCCCCCACCCATGAGTCAGGCGGGGGAAAAACTTAATGCGGTAGTAGTCTGTTAGCCGGCTTGTTTGGCTTGCGCACCCAGGAACGCTTCTGTCCCCCAGCTGGACCTTTGTCAGTCTGGAAGGATCTGCCCGCGGGCGCTGACTGACGAAAATACAGATTCTGAGTGGAGGGTCAGGGGTCATGCAGCCTCATAGGACAGTCAGGGGGGAATTAAAAAACCTCATACAAACTTTAAAGGGGTTCTAAAGATAAAAAAAAATCCCTAAATAGCTTCCTTTACCTTAGTGCAGTCCTCCTTCACTTACCTCATCCTTCGATTTTGCTTTAAATGTCCTTATTTCTTCTGAGAAATCCTCACTTCCTGTTCTTCTGTCTGTAACACCACATAGTAATACAAGGCTTTCTCCCTAGTGTGGAGTGTCGTGCTCACCCCCTTCCTTGAGGGGGCGAGCAGGAGAGTCAGGACACCCACTAACACACAGCTCCTTTCTCTATCTGCAACGTAGAGAGCATCCTGACTCTCATGTAGTCCAAGGGAGGGGGCGAGCATGACACTCCACACCAGGGAGAAAGCCTTGCATTACTGTGTGGAGTTACAGACAGAAGAACAGGAAGTGAGGCTTTCTCAGAAGAAATAAGGACATTTAAAAGCAAAATGGAAGGATGAGGTAAGTGAAGGAGGACTGCACTAAGGTAAAGGAAGCTATTTAGGGATTTTTTTTTATCTTTAGAACCCCTTTAACCAGTTAACAACCGCCCTATAGACGATATACGTCTACAAGGCGGTTGCTTAACTCTGGGAGGACGTCCATGGACGTCCTTCCAGAATCGCGCTCCCGCGCGCCCTCTGGGGCGCGCACACGGGAATGTGCGTGACCGCCGCATCCGGAGGACCCGGCGCATGACGGTGAATCGCCGCTGATAGCGGCGGTTTACCACGTGATCGCTCCGTCCAATGACGGAGCGATCGCTTGTAAACAAACCGGCGTCATGTGATGACGCCGGTTCCTCCCTCCCCTCTCTGTACCGAACAGTACAGTGTGAGAGGAGAGGGGGGGAGAGAGCAGTTGCAGCACGAGTGCTGTGGGCTGGATCTGTGACACATGCAGTCACAGATCCAGCCAGCCATCCATCCCTGCTCAGCCATCTCTGCCCCATACTGTGCAATACTACACACCTATACTGTGCAATACTCTGCAATACCCCACACTACGCTGCAATACCCCACACTACTCTGCAATACCCCACAATACTCTGCAATACCCCACAATACTCTGCAATACCCCACAATACTCTGCAATATCCCACAATACTCTGCAATACCCCACAATACTCTGCAATACCCCACAATACTCTGCAATACCCCACACTACTCTGCAATACCCCACACTACTCTGCAACGTCGCCTATGGGGATTTTTAAGTAGCGAAGTTTGGCGCCATTCCACGAGCGTGTGCAATTTTGAAGGGTGACATGTTGGGTATCTATTTACTCGGCGTAACTTCATCTTTCATATTTATGCAAAAGAATGAAGAAAAAATACTAAATTTGCTAAATTTTATAACAGAAACAAAGAAAAATTCATTTTTTTTACAGAATTTTCAGTCTTTTTTCTCTTATAGCGCAAAAAATAAAAAACCCAACGGTGATTAAATACCACCAAAAGAAAGCTCTATTTGTGTGAAAAAAAGGACGAAAATTTCATTTGGGTACAGTGTTGTATGACTGAGTAATTGTCATTCAAATTGTGAGAGCACCGAAAGCTGAAAATTGGTCTGGTTATTAAGGGGGTTTACGTGCCCAGTGGTCAAGTGGTAAAGTAAAGGAAGCTATTTAGGGGGGAAAAATTGTACCTTCACAACCCCTTTAACCTTAAGGCCCCTTTCAGACGTCCGCTCCGCCTGTCCGTTTTTACAAGTCCGTTAACGGACTTGTAATACATCCCTATGGGATTGCGTCCGTTAGCGGATGGAGCATCCGCTAGCGTCCGCGTCTGTCGGGATCCGCTTTTCCGAACGGAAGAAACCCTATTTTTCTTACGTTCGGCGGAGCGGAACTGATGCAGACGGACAGACGGTCCGTCTGCATCAGGTTCCCCATAGGGGACAGCGGAGCAGAGACAGGGCGGTCCCTGCACTGTGTGCGGGGACCGCCCTATCCGCCGACAGCTGAGCGGGGATCCCCGCTGAGCTTCGGCGGACACACAGAGCGGACCCGGAAACGGTCCGCTCCGTGTGAAAGAGCCCTTAGTCACAAGACTGCTATATACTACGGATGAAGAGAAAAGGTATTTAGCTATTTATATTTACTAAAATAATTTAATTTCCATGTTCTGTGTACTGTGGGAGATCGGATATAGTAAACGCAGGGTCCTGGGCTTAGTAACACTGTAAGGAAAACAAATTCACATCTGTAGGTCCTGCCAGGAACTCCTCAGTAGTTGGGCCTGTTATATACAAACATGGCTCCTTGTTTGGATAGAGTGAAGGATTTACACAGTCGCCACCTAAGAATGTCATGTTTACCAGTAAATACTGCAATATTGTCATTGACATGGTTCAGCGCTGAGAGCATAGTAACAAGGTGTCATAGAAAAGTAACAATTGATCCTAATATCCACAGTCCTGGATCTGGTTGCTTTACTGACAAACCACAGACGACGAGTGAAGATTTCAGCTTACCCCATGGAAACGCATTGTATTTACTGGTGCTCTTAATGGCGTTCAAAGAGTACCTGTCAGCTTGAATAACAGGGTTTCTGAACATAAATGTATGGGAACGTTTCCAAATGCATATGGATAGCACTGGGAGTAAATGGTTCCGGGTTCATTTCCCATCAGAGTTTCACTTCTCTCAGTTGATAGCCACCAGAATAAGCCTAATTTCCATTCCAACAGGTAGTTATGCCCTTTATTGCTCTACATAGGGTTGTGACTTATTTATTGTTTGGTCGGCAGAATGGCACGGGCAGGCAAGTGGGCATACCTGTATGTCCCTTTGAATTTAATGCCTAGCGGGCGGTGAGTCGCCGGAGCCGTGCCTCGGGAGTGTGCTTGTGGGCAGGGCCGCCATCAGGGGGGTACAGGCAGTACACCTTTTATGAAAAAAAATATATATTTTAATATATTTTATTTAATTTTTTATTAAAGGGCCAATTTTTTTTTTTTAGGGGTCCGGAGGTCCCCAAGGGCCCGGAGATCACCAGGGCCCCGGATGAAAACCCCCCTTTTTTTATATAAAAAATCTTTTTTTTTTTTTATTTATTAAGTTTTTTATTTTTATATATATATATATATATATATATATATATATATATATATATATATATATTATTATTATTATTATTATTAATAAAAGCCCAGAGGTCCCCAGGGCCCCGGATGGCAACCCCCTTTTTTTTATAAAAAAAAAAAAAAAATTGTTATATTATTTTATTTCTTTTTTTTTCTTTTTATTTCATTTTTTTTTTATAAATGTTTATTTTTATTTATTTTATTCATTTTTTATTAAAGGGCCCAGAGGTTTCTTTTTTTTTCCTTTTATTAAAGGCCCAGAGGTCCCGGATGGCAACCCCCCTTTTTTTGTAATTTCTTTTTATAAAAAAAATAAAAAATTATTAATCACTTAAAGCGGTTGTAAACCGCATAAACTTTTTTTTTTTTCCCCAAAACCTGCAATGCAAAAGGCATAATAGGCTAGTATGCACCGCATACTAGCCTATTATGAAATACTTACCTCGGAACGAGGTGTGTACCACTTACCTGGTCCACGCCGAGCAGGATGTCATCTTGCTCCGGCGTGTCTTCCGGGTATCGCCGCTCCAGCGCTGTGATTGGCTGGAGCGGCGATGACGTCACTCCCGCGCGTGCGCACGGGAGATTTAAAAGCGGCAGGGTCCGGCGGATGCCGGTCCTTCAGCCGTGGATTCCCCCCTGCGCATGCGCCGCCCGCATTGCGGGGGGAATATCTCCTAAACCGTGCAGGTTTAGGAGATATTCTCCTTACCTACAGGTAAGCCTTATTATAGGCTTACCTGTAGGTAAAAGTCCAAATAGTGGGTTTACAACCACTTTAAGACCCGGACCAAAATGCAGGTAAAGGACCTGGCCCCTTTTTGCGATTCGGCACTGCGTTGCTTTAACTGACAATTGCGCGGTCGTGCGACGTGGCTCCCAAACAAAATTGGCGTCCTTTTTTCCCCACAAATAGAGCTTTCTTTTGGTGGTATTTGATCACCTCTGCGGTTTTTATTTTTTGCGCTATAAACAAACATAGAGCAACAATTTTGAAAAAAATGCAATATTTTTTACTATAATAAATATCCCCCAAAAATATATAAAACTATTTTTTTTTTCCTCAGTTTAGGCCGATACGTATTCTTCTACCTATTTTTGGTAAAAAAAATCGCAATAAGCGTTTATCGGTTGGTTTGCGCAAAATTTATAGCGTTTACAAAATAGGCGCATGGGTGCTCAACCTGTGGCTCTCCAGCTGTTTCAGAACTACAATTCCCATGAGGCATTGCAAGCTACTGACTGTTACAAGCATGACTCCCAAAGGCAGAGGCATGATGGGACTTAAAGTTATGCAACAGCTGGAGAGCCACAGGTTGAGCACCCATGCAATAGGGGATAGTTTTATTGCATTTTTATAATTTTTTTTTTTTTTTAATACTAATGGCGGCGATCAGCGATTTTTCCGTGACTGCGACATTATGGCGGACACTTCGGACAATTTTGACTCATTTTTGGGACCATTGTCATTTTCACAGCAAAAAATGCATTTAAAATGCATTGTTTATTGTGAAAATGACAATTGCAGTTTGGGAGTTAACCACAGGGGGGCGCTGATGGGGTTATGTGTTCCCTGAAGTGTGTTTACAACTGTAGGGGGGTGTGGCTGTAGGTGTGACGTCATCGATTGTGTCCCCCTATAAAAGGGATGACACGATCGATGCAGCCGCCACAGTGAAGAACGGGGAAGCCGTGTTTACACACGGCTCTCCCCGTTCTTCAGCTCCGGGGACCGATCCCGGGTCTCCAGCGGCGATGCCGACGTATATGTGCAGGAGGCGGTCCTTAAGTGGTAAAGGGCCCAGAGGTCCCCAGGGCCCCCTTTTAAAAAATAAATAAATATATATTTTTTATGTATCTTTTTCTTTTTATTAAAGGGCCCAGAGGTCCCCTTCTTTTATATATTTTTTTCTTTATTTTTTCTCCCCCCCCCCCCGCTTCTCAATTCGCGGCAGCAAACCCCCCCCCCCCCCCCCCGGTTCTCTGCTCCAGGGGGCCCATGCCTGGAGCTGTGTAAGGGGCCCCATAATTCCTGATGGCGGCCCTACTTGCGGGTTCCGCAAACTCAATGTTCACCGGTGGCCCGCGATTGCGGTGTGGAGAGGCAGAATGGAGAGATGCCTATGTAAACAAGGCATTTCCCATTTCTGCATAGTGACAGGACAGAGATCTACTGCTCCCAGTGATCGGGAGCAGTGATTGCGGTCATTGCTGTCATGTCACTGGTAGCCCCCCCCCCCACAGTTAGAATCACTCCCTAGGATACACTTAACCTCTTGATCGCCCCCTAGTGTTTAACCCCTTCCCTGCCAGTGTCATTTATACAGTAATCAGTGGTCTGCACTGATCTAGTAAATAGAAACAATCCTTATGTGTATAATAATATAAAAGATCTATATAAATATATAAAACAATTAGCGCTGCACAAACTGTTGGCGCTATATAAATCCTGTATAATAATAATAATAATAACAATCAAATCAAGTGTATTGCAATATATGCAGTTTATATATATATATATGTATGTAGCGCCCTGCTAATGATGAACAGGCGCTGCTTAAAATTTAGTGGGGGTCTGAGCTGTTATTTGGCTCAGACCAGAGTGATTAACCACTTAAGCCCCGGACCAATATGCTGCCTAAAGACCCAAGGAGTTTTTACAGTTCAGGACTGGGTCGCTTTAACAGACAATTGCGCGGTCGTGCGACGTGGCTCCCAAACAAAATTGGCGTCCTTTTTTCCCCACAAATAGAGCTTTCTTTTGGTGGTATTTGATCACCTCTGCGGTTTTTATTTTTTGCGCTATAAACAAAAATAGAGCGACAATTTTGAAAAAAATGCAATATTTTTTACTTTTTGCTATAATAAATATCCCCCAAAAACATATATAACATTTTTTTTCCCCTCAGTTTAGGCCGATACGTATTCTTCTACCTATTTTTGGTAAAAAAAAAAAATCGCAATAATCGTTTATCGGTTGGTTTGCGCAAAATTTATAGCGTTTACAAAATAGGGGATAGTCTTATTGTATTTTTATAATTTTTTTTTTTTTACTACTAATGGCGGCGATCAGCAATTTTTTTTCGTGACTGCGACATTATGGCGGACACTTCGGACAATTTTGACACATTTTTGGGACCATTGTCATTTTCACAGCAAAAAAAGCATTTAAATTGCATTCTTTATTGTGAAAATGACAGTTGCAGTTTGGGAGTTAACCACAGGTGGCGCTGTAGGATTTAGTGTACACTTAGTGTGTGTTTACAACTGTAGGGGGGTGTGGCTGTAGGAATGACGTCATCGATTGAGTCTCCCCTATAAAGGGGATCACTCGATCGATGCAGCGCCATAGTGAAGCACGGGGAAGCCGTGTTTACATACGGCTCTCCCCGTTCTTCAGCTCCGGGGAGCGATCGCGACGGAGCGGCTATAAACAAATAGCCGCGCCGTCGTCCCGGATCGCTCCCCGAGGGGACCCGACCGCCGCGTGTAGCGGGGGGGGGGGGGTCCCGATCGGACCCCCGACCCACGTCTAGGCAGGCACGTTGATGTGCCTGTCCGTGCCATTCTGCCGACGTATATCTACATGCGGCGGTCGGGAAGTGGTTAAAGGCAATTTAGCCTCTGTTCCAGCCATGGATGTGCTGGGAGTGATCCACCGTTGATCTCCTGGGGGTGTTAATACCACCCCAGGCCAAGGGTGGCAGCAGCGGGTCATGGTATATTGAGTGTCCCCCTCAGCAACGATTAGTGGGAGTGGTTAGCCTACAATGCATGCTGGGGAGGGGTCCTTAAGGGACAGATGCCATTGGTGCGGGGTTCCATCCGTTCGCGCCTCGTGGCCCGCCTGGCCGGGGGTGCGTGTTGTGAATCCTAGCTCCGGGACCACGTTGGCCCGGGGCTGCGGCTTCGTCTGGTGGGCCCAGTTGGTTGTACTGGATGGACTTGTGTCTTTTTTCAACCTGACTAACTATGTAACTATGCAAGATACTCCTTTATGCAATCTACATCTACAACACTTTGGGGGTTATTTACTAAAGGCAAATCCACTTTGCACTACAAGTGTGTAGTGCCCCCTTTACTTTCAGAAAGGGCACTACGCTAAAGTTAGTGGGAGAATGAGAGAGATAAGTTGCTCTCATTCTTGATTTTGTTAAATTTGGCTGTCGCCAAATCCTGGATTGTCCTGTGGGTCAGTCTGTGCGTCCAGAGATAATGGTCTCATCTCTGGATGGCAGGTGGCGCCAGAAGGATCCAGGCGGAGCCGCTTCTTCCCAGCAGCCAATGAGAGGAGTTGAGCCTCGCTGTGCATGCTAGGAGGGGGTATTTCTGTGGCGGAGGCCGTTGTTCTGGGTTCTTCGCGGGTTCCTGGTTCCAGGTGCAGCACCCACCTTTAGGGTGTGCGCACATCGCGGGCCCCACCACTATGGCCTACCTGGCCTGGGGTCAGACTCTGGACCCTCCTGGCCTGGAGCAACTGATGCCACAAAGGGGCCCCAGTGACCTACTGGGTCCCCACTTCTACTGAGGAGATCCCAGGCTGTATGCCGTTCGGTGGGGGATCGGCTTGAGGAAAACCCAGAGGCAGGTTATCCAAAAGGGCTTGAACGAACCATCAGGGATCTGGTGACTGGACATTGACAGGTACACTTGCACTGTCAACCGGTGACCATAACGTGATCTATTGGGAAGATTCGCTCTGCTGTTCACATTGTCAGCATTGAGCCTGTGGCAGAGGTTTCATCTGGCATCCTAATTTAATCAGAGCCAAGTCGGTGGCAGAGACTTGTTTTTCCCAGCAATCTAAAGTGACATCTCGGCTGCCAGGCCTGTGGCAGAGGTCTGTCCGGGGGCACTTCATCCACTCTGGCTAGAGTGGCGACATATCGTTACAGTTGTAGAGAAGCAGGACTGCTTTTCCTTATCCAAGGCCTGATACCGCAGCGTTCCTTTATTTTATCAACCTTTTCTGTCTACCTCAAGTTGATGTTGGTCGTGTTGGACCAAGAAATAAAGCATTCAGAAAACTTCATCTGCGGACTGGACATTCAATTACTGCTCTACTCACTACCTTCACCCCTAGACATCACATAGAGGTAACTTAATACGCCGATCCCAAAACAATCAGCGGCTCCTGAGGGGGTAGCGCTACAAGTGCACTGAAAGTGCACTTGGAAGTGCAGTTGCTGTAAATCGCTATAGATCTGAGGGGAAGCTCTGAAATGAGGGGAAGCTCTGCTGATTCATGTTCAAGCTAAAATGCTGTTTTTTATTTTCCTTGCATGTCCCCCTCAGATCTACAGTAACTGCACTTCCAAGTGCATTTGTAGTGCAACGTGGATTTGTCTTTCGTAAATAACCCCCTTTGTGTTACTTTCCAAAGGAACTGAAAGTTTTTAATCCTTAAAGTGGTTGTAAACCCACTATTTGGACTTTTATCTACAGGTAAGCCTATAATAAGGCTTACCTGTAGGTAAGGAGAATATCTCCTAAACCTGCACGGTTTAGGAGATATTCCCCCCGCAATGCGGGCGGCGCATGCGCAGGGGGGAATCCACGGCTGAAGGACCGGCATCCGCCGGACCCTGCCGCTTTTAAATCTCCCGCGCGCACGCGCGGGAGTGATGTCATCGCCGCTCCAGCCAATCACAGCGCTGGAGCGGCGATACCCGGAAGACACGCCGGAGCAAGATGACATCCTGCTCGGCGTGGACCAGGTAAGTGGTACACACCTCGTTCCGAGGTAAGTATTTCATAATAGGCTAGTATGCGGTGCATACTAGCCTATTATGCCTTTTGCATTGCAGGTTTGGGGGAAAAAAAAAAGTTTATGCGGTTTACAACCGCTTTAAAGTGATAGTTCTCCTTTACCACAAAACTGCCTATGCAGATAAGGGGCATCTGTATATAAAAACAAACTGTGCATCTCTGACTAAAGTTGAATAAAGCCCTTGCTATAGGTGTGGCATACCTTATGAAATCTGACTAGAATACTCCCAGGACATTGCTAATTGAGGCCTAGTCACTGCTCACCTCCAAATAAGCTCTCAAATGCTGAGCTCTGAGCTACTGCATTATGGGAGAGAATGAGTTGTGTGAGGGGGGTTTGAATCAGAGAAAAAGCTCACTCCTGTGATGGTGGAGGTGAGCAGATGCAACCAGGCCTCACTTAGCAACACTCTGGGAGTAATTAGCAACGTTCGGGGAGTATTTTATTCAGGCTTCATCAGGTATGTAATTTAATTACACCTATAGCAAGGGTAATCAGAGCTGCACAGTTTGATTTAGGGCCAGTTCACACCAGACGCAGTTCCGTTCCATTCTGTGTGCATTTTTTCTGCACAAAATGCATGCACAGTGTTTTCCATGTATTCCAATGGCTCTACTTCACACCATGCAGTCAGTTTCCGGTCAGTTTTTGCACCACAAACTCACTGCATGGTTTGAACTAGAGCCAACGGAATACATGGAAAACTCTGTGCATGCATTTTTAGTGCAGAAAAATGCACACAAAACTTTACGGAACTGCGTCTGGTGTGAACTGGCCCTTAGGGGGCTTTTGCATCTTTCAAATAACAGAGACTGTCAGTGGTCTGGAAGGAGACCAATCTAGAGTTGCACATAGGAAGTTGTCCCTGGTTTTGTTGCTATCCAGTTGGACATCCCATAATTCCTTATTCCAACCAAGTTAATTCCCTGTCTGGAGAAAGTATACAAAATGTTTGTTGCCTGGCTGTGCAGGAGTAAGGAACCCGATAATCTGCAACCCTTGCTGGAGTAATGCTACATATACCGTATTTATCGCGGTATAACGCGCTCCCGCGTATACCGCGCACCCCTAAAGTGGCCCCCAATCCTGTGGAAAAAACGTTTTTTTTGTACTTACAGTTTTGGTGTCTTGCGCGGCGTTCATCGGCGGCCTCGTCGGGTCCGGCATCCTTCTGCGGCTTCGGTTGTCCTCTTCAGCGGGTCCGGTGTCCTCTTCGACGGGTCCAGTGTCCTCTTCGGCGGGTCCGGCGTCCTCGCGTCCTTCCCGCCACGAGTTTGAATACTGCGCCGGCATATACCGAGCGCAGTACACTTGTGAATCTTCGGGCAGGCTCGGTAAACTGTCGCGCTGACGTCCTGTACGTACAGGACGTCAGTGCGAGAGGCGCCGAGACTGCCCGAAGATTCACGAGTGTACTGCGCTCGGTATATGCCGGCGCAGTATTCAAACTCGTGGCGGGAAAGCGGGTATCGGCGTATATCGCGCACCCACGATTTTGCACTGATTTTCAGGGCAAAATAGTGCGCGGTATACGCCGATAAATACGGTACATAGTTACATTGGTCTAAGCTTACTGAACTACGCTGACAATTGTGTATTTTAATGATGCTCCATAATTGGTAGGAAGTCGAAGTGTACAATCTTTGTTACACTTGACTTGGATTATTGCAGATTTACTATTAGCCTGGAGCAATGTTGACCTAAACATGTATTTACCACTATAGGGTATTATGTTTCCCTTCCACTAGGCACTAGGTGTGTACGTGTCGTACGTGTCCCTAACAAACAAGGGGCCCACTTTCCTGCCAAACAAATATTAACTCTACAAAACAATGCTACTGAAGAAAGATGAGGCCCAGAATGGCTCATGCCTCTACAATAGGTAACTGTATTCCTGTATGGAGAAGACTTAAGGTGGATGTGAACTTGTAGCCTAGAATAGATGAAGCCTTCTAATAACATTGCATTATATCATAACTCCCATCACCCCTGAGTTCCAGAATTTGGGGAATGGATTCTGGTATTTTTGTGCCTGGAAACCAATATTTCCGCATTGGGTGGGTTGTGGAGAATAGAATTATTTACAGGCGGTCCCCTACTTACAAACATCCGACTTACAAACGACTCCTACTTACAAACAGAGGGAGACAACAGGAAGTGAGAGGAAATCTACCCCTAGGAGGGGAAATTCTCTCCTGTTATGCCGCATAGACACGATCGGAATTTCCAATGAAAAAAGTCAGACAGAATTTTTTCATCGGATATTTTGACCATGTGTATGCCCCATCGGACTTTTTCCGTCGGAAATTCTGGCGAACATGTTGGGCCAGATTCTCAAAAAAGCACCTATCTATAGGCGGGCGTAGCGTATCTCGGATACACTACGCCGCCGTAACTTAGTGAGGCAGGTCCCGTATTCTCAAAGAACTTGCGGCCAAAGTTACGGCGGCGTAGTGTAACTGTGCCGGCGTAAGCCCGCGTAATTCAAAGTAGGCTAGTGTGGGCGTGTTTTATGTTAATGTATCGTGACCCGACGTGATTGACGTTTTTAACAAACGGCGCATGTGCGCGCATGCTCAGTATTACATCCAATTTTCAAATTAAATTACGCCCGCTCAATGCCTAGTTCACGTGAACGTAACTTACGTCCAGCCCCATTCACGGACGACTTACGCAAACGACGTAAAACACGACGCTGTTTTGACGTTTCCGACGTCCATACCTAACATGACTTACCCCTGCTTTATGAGGGGTAACTTTACGCCGGTGTATGTCTTACGTAAATGACGTATCTTGCTACGCTGGGCGCACGTACGTTCGTGAATCGGCGTATCTAGCTCATTAGCATATTCGACACAGAAATCTACGGAAGCGCCACCTAGCGGCCATCGTAAATATGCAACTAAGATACGACGGTTCAAGAGACTTACGCCTCTCGTATCTTATCCGAAATTATGCGTAACTGATTTTAAGAATCAGCCGCATAGATACGACGGCTCTCATTCGGACTTATGGCGGCGTACATGGCGCTACACCGTCGTAAGTCCTTTGAGAATCTGGGCCGTTCTCTTTTTTTCGTCTGTATGGAATTCCGACGAAGAAAAAAACATGCATGCTTGGAACAATTTGACGCATGCTTGGAAGCATTGAACTTAATTTTTATAGGCTCGTCGTAGTGTTGTACATCACCGCGTTTTTGACGGTGGGAATTTGGTGTGTCCGCGTGTATGCAAGACAGCTTGAGTGGAATTCCGTCGGAAAAACCCATCTGAGTTTATTCCGACAAAAAAAACGGTTGTGTGTACGCGGCATAAGAGTTAATATGGGAAAAAGGTGTCTCCACTGATGCTTTATCACCAATCCTTGTTTCCCTAATAACCCCAAATTTTCTAAATCCAATTGTCATAGGGACAGAAAGTGAGGTGAAATCTTCTGAACAGGGGCACAGACAGTAAAACAAATGTTATAGGGGTGATAACCCTTCCTTATGCTATCCAAAAAGCTTAAAAATAGATTTTTTGGCTGGAGCTACACTTAAAAAATTTACCTGTTCCGATTTACAAACAGATTCAACTTAAAGTGAAGGTTCACCCTATAAAACATTTCTAACAATACATCCAGCCCAGTCCTGCATATAAAATGACACTGACCTTTTTTTTTATTTGCCGTAGATATCGTTTAGCCGTGGAATTCACCGCGGCTTCCGGGTAGGGAATCCCGCGGAGTGGGCGTTCCTATTGTCATGCCAATTGATTGACATGCTAAATGACAGCGCACACAGCGCGTCACGACTTCCCGAAGGAAGCTCGGGTCGGCTCGGCTCTATTCGGCGCCGGTAGAATCTAGGATTACGAGCATAATCAGTTCCAGGAGAATGCTCGTAATCCAAAGTACTTGCATATCAAAGCGAGTTTCCCCATTGAAGTCGATGGAAACTAAAATAATTTGTTCCACATTGACTTCAATGGCATGCAATACCGCATGCAGCCAGAGGTGGGGGGGGGGCGCTGGAGAGCCTCTGAAACAGATAGAAAGGCCCGTGGACAGCATGGCTGAAGTTCAAACCGAGCATCAGAATGGGCATGAAAGGGGAATTTAAAGCCAAGGGGATTCTATTGGACCCTTTCTGTATAACCAATGGGACTAGACTGGGGTGTCCCGTATCCCTGCTACTTTTTGCTCTCTCTCTCTCTCTTGAGCCCTTCATCTGTACAATTTATCTAAACCCGGACATCACTGGTGTTAACTACTTTATTACTGGGCACTTAAACCCCCTTCGTACCCAGACCAATTTTCAGCTTTCAGCGCTGACGCATTTTGAATGACAATTGCGCGGTCATACAACACTGTACCCAAATTATATTTTTATAATTTTTTTCCCACAAATAGAGCTTTCTTTTGGTGGTATTTGATCATCTCTGCGATTTTTATTTTTTTCGCTATAAACAAAAAAAGACAGAAAATTTGGAAAAAAACACAATTTTTTACTTTTTGTTATTTTAATATCCCTATTTTATTTTATTTTTTTAATATTTTTTTCCTCGGTTTAGGCCGATACGTATTCTTCTACATATTTTTGTTAAAAAAAAATTGCAAAAAGCGAATTTGATCGGTTTGCACAAAAGTTATAGCACCTACAAAATAGGGGATAGATTTATGATTTATTTTTTTATTTTTTACTAGTAATGGCGGCGATCTGCGATTTTTTTTTATTTTTTTTTTTTTTTTTTTTTTTTTTTTTTGTCAGGCCTGCGATATTGCAACGGACATATTGGACATTTTTGACACAAATTTGGGACCATTCAAATTTATACAGAGATCAGTGCTATAAAAATGCACTAATTACTGTATAAATGTGACTGGCAGGGAAGGGGTTAACACTAGGGGGTGAGGAAGGGGTTAAATGTATTCCCTGGGTGTGTTCTAACTGTGTGGGGGGAGGGGACTGACTGGGGGAGTTGACCGATGCTGTGTCCCTATGTACAAGAGACACAGATCGGTCTCCTCTCTCCCTGACAGGACGTGGAGCTCTGTGTTTACACACAGAGCTCCACGTCCCTGCTGTCACCGCCGATCGCGTGTACCCGGCGGACATCGCGGCCGCCAGGTACACGCATCGGCTTCCCAGCGATGCGCCGGCACAGTGTTTACCGCTGGGGAGCGCGCGCGGGTAATGCACAGAAAAAGACGTCCACTCGGCACTTGAGAGCCGCGCTGTGGACGTCTTTTGTCTATAGCGCGGATCTCAAGTGGTTAAAGTCAGCGACACATAACATAAAGTATCGGCTATGACTTGCTGATTTTCCCTCTCCAACCTGTCGGTGTCCTTTCCGTGTCCCATGTCTTTAAACTCAATTTCCCCCCTCTCCTGACCAGAGCCCGCGATTGGTTAGAGAGTTGGCATTGGGGCTTGCATTCATGGTTGAGAAGATGTAACCTTCTCAAAATGTGTATTTTACCCAGGGCTTTTTATCGGGGGGAACTTGGTGGAACTCAGTTCCACCACCTCTGGCTTAGACCCTTGGGGGGGGGGGCTGCTCAACACAATCACTTGTAAACACAGAAGTCCAGTTTCTGTGTTTACAAGTGACAGCTCTGCACTCTGTATGTAATGCAATCCTGGCATTCAATGCCTCTTTAAGACTCTCATACTGTTCGTGAAATTTGACTGACCACACCCACTATTTCATGTGATTTGGAGGGTGTGTGTGGGTGGAGGGGTTTTGGGGGGCCGTGGTTGAGTTCCAGCACCTATTAAAAGGAAATAAATATTGCGCTTGTCTAAAAAAAGAAAACAAAAAAATATATGCTGCTACACAACAATGTGACAAAAATTGCAAAAGTGATAAATATAAATGTAGCGCTAATGATTGTGGAGAGACCTCAGTGTCTCACTAGGTACATATAGTCACTGGATGTGAAACAGTGAAACAGATGTAGCGCCCCCTTACTTTTCAGTACGGGCGCTACGCTGAAGTTAGTGGGGAATGGGAGGATTAGTTTACTCCCATTCACAGTTTATGGAAATTTAGGCTGTTGCCAATTTTCAGAATTTGTCCTGTGGGTCAGTCTGCGCTCCGGGGGTGCGTTATCACGCCCCAGGCGGCAGCTGGCGCTAGAGGGTTTCTGACAGACCCACCTTTTCCCAGCAGCCAATCAGAGGAATGCTTCCCTCGTTGGGCAGGGCATGCTGGGAGGGGATATATATCGGTGCAACCGCCTTTGGGCTGTTCTGTTCTGTGCGGGGCCCGAGTTCCAGGTGCGGCATCCACCTTCAGGGTGCGCGCATCCATGGGCCCCGCCACCGTGGCCTGCTTTACTGAGGTCATGCACCATACGGAATCTCATCCCAACCTAGAGAGGGGCCCCAGCGACTGGCTGGGTCCCAACCTTCTGCTGAGAGGATCCTAAGCCGGGAGCTGTACGATGGGGGATTGGCTCGGGAGAACCTAGAACCAGAGGTTGTCCAGGAGGCCTCGATGAACCATCGGGGATCCAGTCACCACACCGTATGATAGGTATGCTGAGCTGTCAGTGGGTGACACTATCTGAACTGACTGGGAGGATTCGCTCAATCTAATTTCACAAATCTCAAATTGTCAAGCCTGTGGCAGAGGCCTGTTCCTCCCAGTGAATCCTTAAGTGGCGCTCCGGCTGCCAGGCCTGTGATAGACGCCTGTCCGGGGGCACTTTACCCACCCTGATTGTGGTGGCGACGAATTGGGTTACATTATTGCTGAGAGCAGGCTTGCTCTCTTTCATATCCAAGGCCTGATACTAAAGTTTCTCTACGCTCATCAACTTTTCTCTATCGTGTGTCATGTTGATGTTGGCCATGTTGGGCCTTGGAATAAAGCATTGAAAACTCAAATTGACGTCTGGACACTTTCTCTTTATTCACACTCACAGCTATCACCCCAAGTCAAGAAGGTAACTTAAATAGGCCGATCCCAAACTAAACAGCGGCCCCCTTCGGGGGTGAGCGCTACACAGATATATACAAAACAATAAAAAAAAATGAATATGAGTGAATGTGCTAATAAGTCCACCAAAAGAAGAAAAATTAAAAACAAGACACCAAGCTGGGCACAGAGCCACGCTGCAAACGTGACATCACAACGTCGCAACTGTCACCTGGAACGCAGCAGTGGAGCAAAATATTGGTCTCATCACCCCAAATGACTTTGTGCCAGAAGGTTTGAGGCTTGTCTCTGTGCTAGTTGGCGTATTGTAAGCGGGATACTTTGTTTGTGGCATTTGTGTAGCAATGGCTTTCTTCTGGCGACTCAAAAGTCGTCAGAAGAAATATAACCTACTTTCCATGCATTTTTTTATGCAGAAAAAAACACACTGGACTGCATGTTATGTAGACTGGTCCTACTGCGAATTTGCCACAATTAGCGTTTTGCGTTATTTATGTTTTTTTTTTTTTTTTTAATGCAAATTTGTTGTTGGGCAGATTGAAATATGCAAAACACAAATCGTGTTAAAAACGCACTACATGTTTTTCTGCAGCTTATCCATTGAAGTCTATTGAACCAAAAAAGCATTGCTAAAAAAAATGGCCCTGACCCTTTAAAAAAAAGGCATTCATGTGAACTTGTTCTAAAGGAACACGCTCGCATCAATACATTTTTGGGTCTGTGCGTTTTTGGAAAGGGTCAGCGATTTTTTTTTTTTAACCACTTAAGACCCGGACCTTTAGGCAGCTAAAGGACCCGGCCAGTTTTTGCGATTCGGCACTGCGTCGCTTTTAATGACAATTGCGCGGTCGTGCGACGTGGCTCCCAAACAAAATTGGCGTCCTTTTTTCCCACAAATAGAGCTTTCTTTTGGTGGTATTTGATCACCTCTGCGGTTTTTATTTTTTGCTCTATTAACAAAAATAGAGCGACAATTTTGAAAAAAAAAATCAATTTTTTACTTTTTGCCATAATAAATATCCCCCAAAAATATATATATGAAAAAAAAAAAATGTGCATTTTTTTTTTTTTTTTTTTTTTTTTTTTTTTTTTTACTACTAATGGCGGCAATCAGCAATTTTTTTCGCGACTGCGACATTATGGCGGACACTTCGGACAATTTTGACACATTTTTGGGACCATTGTCATTTTCACAGCAAAAAATGCATTTAAAATGCATTGTTTACTGTGAAAATGACAATTGCAGTTTGGGAGTTAACCACAAGGGGGCACTGATGGGGTTATGTATGACCTCATCTGTGTTTCTAACTGTAGGGGGTGTGGCTGTAGGTGTGACATCATTGATTGTGATTCCCTATATAAGGGAACACACGATCGATGACGGCGCCACAGTGAAGAACGGGGATGCTGTGTTTACACACAGCTCTCCCCGTTCTTCAGCTCCGGGGACCGATCGCGGGACTCCAGCGGCGATCGTGTCCGCGAGTCCTGTGGTCACGGAGCTTCGGACCAGGTCGTGTGCACGCGCCCGCGGCACGCGACCCCACGGCTGGGCTTAAAGGGCAACGTACAGGTACTTTGATGTGCCCAGCCGTGCCATTCTGCCGACGTATATCGGCGTGAAGGGGTCCTTAAGTGGTTAAACACAAAACGCTGCTTTTTTGGTTCAATAGACTTCATTGGAGAAGGTGCAGAAAAGCATGTAGTGCGTTTTTTTTTTTTACCGCTTGCCGACCGTATACTGTACATACAAAAATAGCCTGGTCATGAAGGGCGGGTACGTTTTCCGGAACTGAAGCGCATTTACACCTCAGGATTTTGAATCTCAGGTGGATGTTTTGTGATTCTGCCTGCGATGTCAAAGCGCCGAAGTGTGAATGACAAATCGCAGAAAGCACATTTGAGATGCTATTCATTTGAATGGCACCTAAAATCGTGGTGCTGCCGTGACTGTCGTGCGATAAATCGAATCACGTGAAGCTTGACGCCCCATAAAAAGTTCAGGAGCTACTTTTGGGCGACATACCTTATGCAATGCGGGTTGCTGCGATTGCAGCTTGATTTATCGCGGCAGAACCGAACCCCCGATTTTCGGTGCCATTCAAATGAACGGCATCTCAAATGTGCTTTCTGCAAGTTGTCATTCACACCTCTGCACTTTGAAATTGCGGGCAGAATCGTGGCAAATCTGCCAGCGATTCAAAACGCTGAGATGTGAATGCAGCCTTTTGCTTTTTGCAGAAATTTTAACCACTTGATTACCGAGCCTGTTTTTCAGATTCAGTGTTTACAAGACTAAAACATTTGATTTGCTAGAAAATTACTTAAAACCCCCAAACATTATATATATATTTTTTTCTAACACCCTAGAGAATAAAATGGCAGTCATTGCAATACTTTTTGTCACACCGTATTTGCGCAACGGTCTTACAAGCGCACTTTTTTTGAAAAAAAAAAAACTTTTTTTGAATTAAAAAATAAGACAACAATAAATTTTGCCCAATTTTTTTATATATTGTGAAAGATAATGTTACGCCGAGTAAAATGATACCCAACATGTCATGCTTAAAAATTGCGCCCGCTCGTGGCATGGCGTCAAACTTTTACCCTTAAAAATCTCGATAGGCGACGTTTAAAAAATTCTACAGGTTGCATTTTTTGAGTGACAGAGTAGGTCTAGGGCTAGAATTATTGCTCTCGCTCTAACGATCGCGGGGATACCTTACTTGTGTGGTTTGAACACCGTTTTCATATGCGGGCGCTACTCGCGTATGCGTTCGCTTCTGTGCGCGAGCTCGTCGGGACAGGGCGTTTTAAAAAAATTTTTTTTTTGTTTTCTTATTTATTTTTATTTTGTTTCATTTTTTTACACTGAAATAAAAAAAAAAAATTATCACTTTTATTCCTATTACAAGGAATGTAAACATCCCTTGTAATAGAAAAAAGCATGACAGATCCTCTTAAATATGAGATCTGGGGTCAAAAAGACCTCAGATCTAATATTTAGACTAAAATGCAAGAAAAAAAAAAAATATTTGAAACTGTCATTTTTTCAAATGACAAAAAAAAAAAACGTTGCTTTAAGACGCTGGGCGGGAGTGACGTTTTGACGTCACTTACGCCCAGCAGAGCTATGGGGACGGGTGAAGGAGATTTTTCCCTCACTCGCAACCCCAGTCAACAGCCGAACAGTCCCGATCGCCTCCGCGCTACCGACGGCTACGGTAAGCGGCGGAGGGCGCGGGAGAGCGGCGGGAGGGGGGGGGCCCCTCTCCCGCCACCGATAACGGCGATCTCGCGGCGAATCCGCCGCGGAGACCGCCGTTATCGTTTACAGGACCGTTGGCACTAAAGATGGATACCTCGGTTGTGGCAGCAGCTGCTGCCATTCCCGAGATATCCATCTTTAAAAACAGGACTATGGGCCAGTAAGCAAGTGGTTAACATGGGTTCCTATGGAACATGGGCACTTTTCATTTGCATTTTTGTGCCTCTGCGTTTCTGGACGCATCAGGCACTTTTTTAAATGCAAATCGCGGCTGCTTTTTTGGTTTAATAGACTTCAATTGAGAAGCATGTAGTGCATTTTTAGCACGTTTTTGATGCATTTTGCATTATTTTATCTGCCCAACAACAACAAAAAAGAATAAAAGCATTGAAAACGCATCAAAAATGTGTCAAAAACATTTGATGCCCAAGGGCCCCATTCACAGACACCAATGCATTTTTTCATGCTTTTTGCCAAAATGCAGGACATTATTTTTAACATGGGTTCCTATGGGACACGTTCACATCAATGCATTTTTGTGCCTCTGCATTTTTGGAAAGGGTTAGGGACTTTTTTCGTCGCAAAGCTTTTTTTGCTTTTTTGGTTTAATACATTTTAATGGAGAAGCTGCAGAAAAGCATGTAGTGCATATTTAGCGTGTTTTTGATGCTTTTTGCATTATTTATTCTGCCCAACAGCAAATTGGCCAAATAAAAAAAAAAGCATATAAACCCCAAACGCATATCGCCTTTTCGGACATGTGTTTTTGATGCAATTTTGATTCTTTTTATTTGGCCAATTTGTTGTTGGGCCGATTAACCACTTAAGGACCAAGCCTATTTTTGACAATACTTTGTCACACAGTATTCTTACAAACGCAATTTATTTGGAAAAAAATACACTTTTTAGAATTAAAAAGTAATAACACAAAAGTTATAGCGTCTACAAAATAGGGGATAGTTTTATGACATTTTTATTAATATTTTTTTTTTTTACTAGTAATGGCGGCGATCAGCGATTTTTATCGTGACTGCGACATTATGGCAGACACATCGGACACTTTTGACACCATTTTGGGACCATTGTCATTTATACAGCGATCAGTGCTATAAAAATGCACTGATTATTGTAATCATTACACTGGCAGTGAAGGGGTTAACCTGTAGGGGCCGCTGAAGGGGTTAAGTGTGTCCTAAGGAGTGATTCTAACAATTAGGGGAGCGTGGCTACAAGTGACATGTCACTGATCGCTGTTCCCTATGAGAGGGAGCAGACGATCAGTGACCTGTCACTAGGAACAACAGGGAGATGTTGGGCCAGATTCAGATACAAGATACGACGGCGTATCTCCTGATACGCCGTTGTATCTCTGAGTGCGGGCCGTCATATCTCTGAATCTGGCCGTCGTATCTATGCGCCTGATTCAGAGAATCAGTTACGCAAAGATATCCCTAAGATCCGACTGGTGTAAGTGTCTTACACCGTCGTACCTTAGGCTGCATAATCACGCTGGCCTCTAGGTGGCGCTTCCGTATAGTTACGCGAGGAATTTGCTAATTAGGTATTTACGCCGATTCAGAAACGTACGTTCCGCCGGCGCATTTTTTTACGTTGTTTACGTTAGGCTTTTTTCGGCGTATAGTTACCCCTGCTATATGAGGCGTAGCTAATGTTAAGTATGGACGTCGTTCCCGTGCCGAGTTTTGAAATTTTTACGTCGTTTGCGTAAGTCGTTCGCGAATAGGGCTGGACGACGTTCACGTCGAATCCAATACGTCCTTGCGGCGTACTTTGGAGCAATGCACACTGGGATATTTCACGAACGGTGCATGCGCCGTTCAAAAAAACTTAAAAAACGCAGGGTCATCCTAAATTTAAATAATACACGCCCACAACATCCCCATTTGAATTAGGCGGGCTTACGCCGCCACACATACGTTACGCTGCCATAACTAAGGGCACAAGTTTTTTCTGCATACAGAACTTGCGCCCAAAGTTACAGCGGCGTAACGTATCTAAGATACGTTACGCTCGCAGAAAGATGCGCTCATCTTTCTGAATCCGGGCCGTTGTGTTTACACTGACATCTCCCCGTTCTTCAGCTCTGTGACCCGATCGAGTCACGGAGCTCGCGACAGGGTCGCGAGTGTGCCGCCGGTGGCGCGTGCACGACCACACAGCGGCAAAGTAAAGGGGACGTATATATACACCCATTTGCGCAGCCCTGCCATTCTGTTGTCGTAAAAACGTATGCGTTGGTCAGCAAGTGGTTAGGTTCGATTCACACCTATGCATGTTGCTTTTGAGCGTTTTTGCGGTGCCTGCTGCGTTTTTCGACACGTGTTATTATTTATATTTTTTTTAGCCAGCAATTTTTATTTTTTACATTTCCTTTAACAACCAGCTATAAACAGGTTAAAAAAAAAAAAAAAACGCAAATCGCGGCAAACTCGCACCGATAAAAGTGATCTTGCAGTGAATCCGCCATTGAGACCACTTTACCACTTTTGTCCCAAAGCGGACCGCCCTCCGTTAGCTACCATAGTCCCAGTTATTTTTTATATCTGCTGCCCTAACAACGGCGTTTTGCTTTTAAAAAAGTCTCTGACCCCAAAAACGCAGAGGCACAAAAATCGGATTGATGTTAACATGTTCCATAGGAACCCATGTTAAAAAGCATGTCCTGCGTTTCTGCAAAAAGCAGGGGAAAAAAACGTGTGAACCGAGCCTTAGCTCTAGTAATCAGCATTACAATCTTTGCTGTGCTTAGTTTGCATTTGAATAGCAGACTGGCTACCAGGCTTGTCCTCCGTGACACACTGCCCCCCTCCGATGCTTGGGACACATAACACAATGGCGGTGGAAGGGTTAACGTCTAGGCTTGTACAATGAAAAGCTTCCCCAGGAGGGTGCAGTGCCCCTTTAAATCCAGCATGCAAGGACAGGAGGGTGGTATGAGAGAGGAAAGGGATAGGAACAGGAAGGGGAGGAGAAAGGACTGGATGGACCTGCGTGTGGGGAGGTAATGTGCCTTTAAATGAAAAGGGGGAACTAGAGAGTGGGGTGACTGGGGCAGAGAGGAGGGGGCCGTAGAAGACGGGTCGGGGGGGTGTCACAAATGAAAACTTTCTGTAGGGTTCAGGTTCAGCCTGGTGACCCTTTCTAGTGCAAGGAGCCATGCTGAGGCCATGCTACGTTCTTAACTACTTCCCAGCTGGCCACTGATGACCCCACTCCGCTATTCGTAGCATAGCCGCCCACGTAACCTCTACTAAGGATGGGTCGGTTTCCTCGTAAGTAAGACTGTAGTGAAGTCGGAGAAATTATTATAAGGTTCAATTAATGTTAGCATCAAACTATAAAGATCTCCTTACCTGTATAAAGGTTTGTTTCTGAATCTGCGTCCCATTAATGGAGATCGCAAAGGATCCGGACTGTCCAAGTCTGCCGAGAAAACTTTGGGTTTTACTGCCCCTTTAAAATATATGTTACCTAATCAATAAATTACATATACGTGTGACGTCCTTTTTTTCCCAAAAATAGAGCTTTTTTTTAGTGGTATTTGATCACCTCTGCGGTTTTTATTTTTTGCGCTAAAAACAAAAATAGAGCGTCAATTTTGAAAAAAACAAAACAATATATTTTACTTTTTGCTATAATAAAGAACTTGGTGTACCTCAGTGTTTCTCAATTCCAGTCCTCAGGCCCCCCCCCCCAACAGGTCAGGTTTTCAGGATTTCCCTCAGATGAAAAGGCTGTGGTGATTACTAAGGCTGGGTTCACACTACTACACTACTTTCATCCTACTTTGCTCTGCTACATTGGTCCTACATTTATCCTACATTGGTCCTACATCCATCCTACTTTCATGAACAGGATACTACTTTGGTCCGACTTCAATGATATTCAATGGGCCTGAAGTAGGATCAATGTAGGACCAAAAGTAGTACAGGGAGCATTTTCAAAGTCGGACCGACTTGTGTAGGACGCTACAAGACGCTCTCATAGGGAAACATTGAACACAGAGCAAAGTAGGATGAAAGTAGTGTAGTAGTGTGAACCCAGCCAAAGGCAGTGAAACTGATCAAATCACCTGTGCAAAATAATGGAAATCCTGAAAACCTGACCTGTTGGGGGGGCCTGAGGACTGGAATTGAGAAACACTGGTGTACCTAAAGTATCTGACACACAGCACAATATTTTTCCTACACCTCCTGATTCATAAGACACAATTATTTACAGTAATAATAATGAAATTAAACAAATAATAATAATAGTCAATGTAGTGTTCCCTCAGACTAGTGGTCAGTGTAGTGCCTCTTACATTAGTGGTCAGTGTAGTACCCCCTAACACTTGTGGCTACTGTAGTTTTCCCCCTTTGCACTAGTGGTCCATATACTGTAGTGTCCCTTTACACCAGTTGTCAGTCTAGTGCCCATTACACTAGTGGTCAGAATAATGCCCCCTTACACTAGTGGTCAGTGTAGTACACCCTAAAACTTGTGGTTAGTGTAGTGCCCACCTAAACTAGTGGTCCATATAGTGCTCTCCTACA
Organism: Rana temporaria; assembly: GCF_905171775.1. Lineage (NCBI taxonomy): Eukaryota > Metazoa > Chordata > Amphibia > Anura > Ranidae > Rana > Rana temporaria. The sequence continues at coordinate 31,322,125 of NC_053497.1, read as the reverse complement.
CTAGTTGCCAGTGTAGTGCCCCCTTACAGTGGTAAACGCCCCCCTTACATTGATGGTCACTGAAGTGTCCCCTTACACTAGTGGTCAGTGTGGTACCCATTACACTAGGTGTCAGTGTACTGCCCCCTTACATTAGTGGTCAGTGTGATACACATTACACTAGTGGTCAGTGTAGTGCCCACTAGTGTACTGATGGCTGGCACTGACGGGGGGCACTGATGGCTGGCACTGACGGGGGGCACTGATGGCTGGCACTGACGGGGGGCACTGATGGCTGGCACTGACGGGGGGCACTGATGGCTGGCACTGACGGGGGGCACTGATGGCTGGCACTGACGGCTGGCTGGCACTGATGGCTGGCACTGACGGCTGGCTGGCACTGATGGCTGGCACTGACGGCTGGCTGGCACTGATGGCTGGCACTGACGGGTGGCTGGCACTGATGGCTGGCACTGACGGGTGGCTGGCACTGATGGCTGGCACTGACGGGTGGCTGGCACTGATGGCTGGCACTGACGGGTGGCTGGCACTGATGGCTGGCACTGACGGGTGGCTGGCACTGATGGCTGGCACTGACGGGTGGCTGGCACTGATGGCTGGCACTGACAGGTGGCTGGCACTGATGGCTGGCACTGACAGGTGGCTGGCACTGATGGCTGGCACTGACAGGTGGCTGGCACTGATGGCTGGCACTGACAGGTGGCTGGCACTGATGGCTGGCACTGACAGGTGGCTGGCACTGATGGCTGGCACTGACAGGTGGCTGGCACTGATGGCTGGCACTGACAGGTGGCTGGCACTGATGGCTGGCACTGACAGGTGGCTGGCACTGATGGCTGGCACTGACAGGTGGCTGGCACTGATGGCTGGCACTGACAGGTGGCTGGCACTGATGGCTGGCACTGACAGGTGGCTGGCACTGATGGCTGGCACTGACAGGTGGCTGGCACTGATAGATGGCACTGATTAAGCAGCACTAATGAGCACTGACGGATATCGGGCACTGACAGATGGCGAGCACTTATAGGCACGAGAGGATTTATTTTTCTATGCTGCCTCTGCGACGCCCACCTTGGTACACCCTGCACTCGGCCTCAATAAAGCAGCAGCGGACATCTTGTTACACCCAACCCGAACTACATGGGCTGGGTGTAACAAGATGTCCGCTGCTGCTTTATTAAAGGCCGAGTGCAGGGTCTACCAAGATGGGCGTTGCAGATTTTCAAGCACTGACAGTGTAACGGCAACACGGAGCGCCACTTCCTTTACCGAATGTGACGGCTCCGGTCGCCGATGGATCATGATGCGGCTGCAAGCTTACCAGCCTGAGGACTCTCCGCTACGCCCCTCGCTTGCTGACTCCGCCCGCTGACTTCTCCCATCCCAGGTATCGGCAAAGGCATCGGGAGCATTTGCGCGAGTACAAGTACTCGCGCAAATGCTCGGTATCAGTCCCGATACTAGTATCGGTATCGGGACAACCCAAGTTTAAATCCACTACAATATACCTAAAGCCCAAACTGTTTGTGTAGTCTTGGATATTTTATTTTTATTTATTAGAGATGCCGCAGGCATCATTCAGATATCCCTGCACAAAGTCAAGGACGTCCATAGACGTAACTTGGGCGGAAAGTGGTTAAAAGAAGAACGTTTATCAGGGGCACATGGAGGATGGTAGAGTAATGTAGGCTATAGATAGCGCATACAATCCAAATTCTAATTTATTTTTATTTTTTTCTGAATCTGCTTTGAACTGTTTCTTTTACTTATGCCTCATAATTTTTCTCTTCTATTCAGGACAAATTGTTACATCTCAGATGACCCCCAACAAACGCAATGGAGCATTGATACGTTGATTCATGTATGAATTATCAAAATACTTATGTTTCCATGACTATCTTTGGCCTTCTTCCCTCAAGTCGAAGTTGCTTTAAGTCACCAAAGAAAAAGAAACTGCGACGTCATCCACTGAAATTGAGGAGCTATTGAACCCACCTTGCTGGCTAAAAGGACTTGATCAAAGATGACATCTGCCGGTGACATTCTGCATTTCCAACTACCCGGCCATGAAGCAGCCACTCTCCGAAGCATGAACCAGTTGCGTTCAGAGGAACGCTTTTGTGACGTGACTATCCTTACTGAAAGCCTTAAATTTAGGGGCCACCGAGTGGTGTTGGCAGCTTGTTCTCCATTCCTCAGAGATCAGTTCCTCCTAAACCCAGGCTCTGAGCTCCCTGTTTCTATCATGCACCGATCCAAAGTGGTGTCAGATCTTCTACTTTCTTGTTACACTGGGTTGCTGGAATTTCCTGTCAGAGAAATCGTCAATTACTTAACTACCGCTAGTTATCTGCAGATGGAACATGTGGTAGAGAAGTGTCGCCAAGCCTTGTGTCAATTTATTGATCCTCAGATAGGCCTGAGGGATGCTATTAATACGAACAGGAGCACACCGGCTCGAAATGCTTCATCTACAACAACGGGCCCAAGTCGTCCAGCTGATAATTCTAGATCTTTGAAATCGGAGGTTAAGACGGCAGAAGACAGTGAAGAGGAAATGTTGATGATGGCGGAAGAAGAAGACGACGAGGAGGAAGACGACGATTCAACCTCAAATCTCTGCATTGTAAAACTGGAATCTGTTTCGAGTGATGGTGGAGGGGAAAGGGAACAGAGGTCTTGGGATAAAGAAGAGCAAAACTTGACAGCGCAGTCAGAGGAAGCCTTGGTCAACTCTACTGTAGAAGGTGGAGAAACAGGAGATGGAGCTATCCAACGAGGTGGTATTATGAAGGCAATCTATAGCGATGAAATGGAAAGTGCAGAGGGGGTACTTATTATTCCAAGTAGCTATCATGAAGATGAGGAAGAGACTATAGAAGGGGGCATGGGTGGCTGCCAAAGCAGTGTTTTGATTGATGGATCTCCAAGAAATGCATTGGGTGGATTGGCATCACTGGGGTCGATGGTCTTGGGAGACTCCCGGATAGGAATCAAACGAACTTTAAGATGCTGCAAATGCGAGGAGACCTTTCAAGGGGTAGAGAAGCTTGTGTTCCACATGCGGGCACAGCACTTTGTCTTCATGTGCCCACGCTGCGGGAAACAGTTCAACCACAGCAGCAACCTTAACCGCCACATGAATGTGCACAGAGGGGTAAAATCTCACACCTGCAACATATGCGGCAAATGCTTCACGCAAAAATCAACGCTCCACGACCACCTTAACCTCCACAGCGGGGAGCGACCATACCGCTGTTCCTACTGTGACGTCAGGTTTGCCCACAAGCCCGCCATAAGACGCCATCTTAAGGAGCAGCATGGAAAGACCACAGCACAGAACATCATGGAAGCTGGTGTGACCGAGATGAACATCATGCTGGGTTGTGGGACTGGATGAGAGGACATTACATGGACCTACGTAGGAAGCAAGTTTGAGCTTTAAAGAAGTTTTGTTCACTTTGTATTTGCACTAATCGACTGCTAGGTGTACCTTTTTTTTAGGCCTAGTGACTTTTTACAACCTCTGTGGACTGCCAGTTTCACATGTTTAGCTCTGTAAAATGGTTACGATGTTGTTTGACTAGGTTTGGCAGCTTCAGGGCCCTCAGCTAGTTTTGGAGAACGATAAAGTCTACCATGCATTGCCAGAAGCTTTCTTGGACCTGCCTTTGTCTATGTTAGAAACTACCACTGCCATCTTGTTAGGTTCTTCTGTAGCAATATTAATAGGAACATTTAAAATGTACGTCCAGCCAAAATGGTTTTAGTTTTGGATAGAGAGGAATGATTAGATCTCCTCTTGAGTTTTACTGCTAGCAAGTGCTCAAGATTTCCTTCATTCTCTTCACTTGCTGCCCTTTTGGCAACAGATTTACCAGACAGGAAGTGAGGGAAAATCTCCACCTGCAACTCAGCCCAGGTTCACACTGGGTACGATTTGCTTCGATTTGAGATGCGATTTCACTTGTGAAATCGCATCTCAAATCGGCGGCATTTGCCGGCAATGACACTGTCCTAATCGGTGCGACGCCGCATCTGCGGCGCTGCACCGATTTCAAAAAGTAGTTCCTGTACTACTTTTTGCGATTTAGGGCCGCGATTTACATAGACATCTGTGCAGAAACCCGCACAGATGTCTCTTAAATCGCGGCCGAAATCGGGACTGGTGTGAACCAGGGCTCAAAGTCACAACTAGAAATGTGAGTAGGGTCTTTGTCCTTGTAGATTCTTCACTTCCTCTCTGGTGACACTGTTGTCACAGGCACGGCAAGTTATGCTGCGTACACACGATTGGATTTTTCGTCGGAAAAACCTTGGATGGTTTTCCTGACGGAATTCCGCTCAAGCTTGGCTTGCATACACACGGTCACACAAAAGTTCTCTGAACTTTCGTCCGTCAACAACGCGGTGACGTACAACACTACGACGACCCGAGGAAAAATAAGTTCAATGCTTTTGAGCGTGCGTCGGAATTTTGCGCGTCGGAATTGCTACAGACGATCAGCTTAAAAAAGTTCGATGTGAGCTTTTGAATGGAAATTCCGACCGTCTGTATGCTCCATCAGACTTTAGCTGTTGGCATTTCTGCCAACAAAAGATTGAGAGCTGGTTCTCAAATTTTCCAACGTCTGGTTCTCAAACCGAACGTCTGTAGCAATTCCGAAGCGCAAAATTATGACGCATGCTCGGAAACAATTTGAAGCATGCTCGGAAGCATTGAACTTAATTTTTTCGACTCGTCGTAGTGTTGTACACCACCGAGTTCTTGATGGACGAAAGTTCAGAGAACTTTTGTGTGACCGTGTGTATGCAAGCCAAGCTCGAGCAGAATCCTGTCGGAAAAACCATCCTAGGTTTTTCCGACGGAAAATCCGCTCGTGTGTACGCGGCATTAGAGGTCAAACAGAGCCCTGAATAGCAGTAAACACCTGGCAGGTATACATATCATTGTGACCCAAATGAAATTTATAGGTGCTGCTTAAGGCTCCACCTGGGTCCTCTTATAGCGGAGGTTCCGCCCAAAATTTTTTTTTTTTTAAAAAGCCAGCAGCTACAAATACTGCAGCTGCTGACTTTTAACAAAAATTGACACTTACCTGTCCAGCGCGCCCGCGATGTCGTCAGCCGAGGACGAGCAATCGCTCCTCCCTCGGCTGCACCCGCCGCCATCCTCCGTTAGGGAATCGGGAAGTCAAGTGTTGCGGTTTCACTGACCGGTTCCCTACTGCGAATGCGCGATTAGCGCATCGCGCCATCACTGGTCCCCGCTCTCTCCTGGGAACAGTGTGTTTCCCAGGAGACAATGGGGGCTGCGGGTAGAGGCGTATTCCCGGAAGTGGGTGCAAATACCTGTCTTAGACAGGTATCTGCATCCCCTCCCCCCTGAAAGGTACCAAATGTGTTTCCGGAGTTGGGGGAGGGTTCCGAAAAGCAGAAGCTCCATTTTTGGGTGGAGCTCCGCTTTATGTAGCAATCGCTTGGCCTGCAGACAAGGACAGAGCTCGTCCCAACTCTAGACATTTTATGGAAAATGGAAAATTCTTGGAAAACCCAAGGTGTATGACAGCCTCAGTCCAGGCTCCAATTAGGTCATGCCCCCAACGCGTTTCACTCTGCCTACGGAGTTCCCCATGACTAAGCTCTGTGGGCAGAGTGAAACACGCTGGGGATGTGGCCTGGTTGGAGCCTGGACTGAGGCGGTCATACACCTTCTTATGATGTTTTGCTGAGATGTGTGACTTCCAGGACTTTTCCCTTTTCCATTAGGTGTATGTATCATTTCATACTCTATCCGTAACGAAAAATCTAAGTTTTTAGCTGGATTTTCACATTAATAAGGCAAAGAATATTGTGCACAGTGAAGCAACCCAAAATAACCAATCAGAATTGTTCTTTTACTGATGATAAGACTCCTGTAACGTGCAATCTGATTGGATGCTATGGGTTGAGAACTGTGAACATCTTTGGTTCTGATACTGCAAAGCTAAAGCCCAACTCCAGCCTAGAGTGGGGACAATTTGTCAAGTTTTTATTTTTTGTCTGTGTCCCCAGTTGAGATATTTCTTTAACGGGGACAAAAACACATTTCTTGTAGAGCGAGAAATGGTGTGAATTTCTGATTTTTTTTTTTTTGCTGCCTGTGCCTTCCTGTCTTGGTGACAACCGTTGTTCCCGTTTCTTGTCCTGGAGTCACATGGACAGGATATGAGGAAAAAACTCCTTAACGAAGTCAAAGACAGAAATAAGAACTTGATACAATTTTTAACTCTTCTCCACTCTCTCCAAAAGTAAATAAAGGCCCGGATTCACATACATCGGCGCATATTTATGCCGCCCGCCGTAGGGTATCTCTTTTACGCTACGCCGGCGCAACGCACAGAGGCAAGCACTGGATTCACAAAGCACTTGCTCCCACTCGCTCTTAAAGTGGAGGTTCACCCTATAAAAAAATTCTAACATTATATCCAGCCCAGTTCTGCAAATAACATGACACTGACCTTTTTCTTTTTTTCCCTGTAGATATCGTTTAGCCATAGAATTCACCGCGGCTTCCGGGTAGGGAATCCCGCAGGAGTGGGCGTTCCTATTGGCATGCTAAACGACGGCGCACACAGCGCGTCACGACTTCCCGAAGGAAGCTCGGGTCGGCTCGGCTCATAGATATAATGTTAGAAATTTTTTATAGGGTGAACCTCCACTTTAAAGATACGCTGGGTTTCCTCGGCGTAAGCCAGTGTAGGTGAAAGTGGGCGTGAGCCATGCTAATGAGGCGTGACCCCATGCAAATGATGGGCCAAGCGCTAAAGAAGTACTTAAAATGAACGGCGAATGCGCCGTCCGGTGGCCGCATCCCAGTGCGCATGTGCAGAATCACCTCGAAACAACTGCCTAAGATACGTCGAATCACTGCCTACGACGTGAACGTAACCTACGCCTAGTCATATACACGTACAACGTAAACGACAAAAGATACGACAGCTTGTGTTCCCTGGTCCATACCTTTTGCATGAGTTGCGCCTCCTATATGGGGAATAACTTCACGCCGGACGTACGACTTACGCAAACCGCCGGGGCGCAACTACGTTTGTGAATCGGCGTATCTCCCTCATTTGCATATGTGCATAGAAAATCTATGGGAGCGGCAAATGCGCCTGGCGTAAAAATATGCGCCCACGATACGACGGCGTAGGCAAGTTACGCCGGTCGTAGGAAGCCTATTTTCAGGCGTATCTAGTATTGTGGGCACGGCGCACAGATACGACGGCGCATATTTGCACTTACGCAGCGTATCTCGAGATACGTCGGCGCAAGTGCTTTGTGAATCCGGGCCAAAATGTCTGGAGTTAGGCTTTGAATCAGTCTGTGAGCTTTTCTATTAAACAGTTCAGTGTGTGAGTGTGTTTTTTTTTTTTTATTAATGACCTTGACATGTGAACTTACTGTATAGTTTGTGTGTTTTTAAATAAAATAAAAAAGTTTGAAATAAAAAGTTGTCAGCTTATAGATAACGATTTCAGAATGTATCATTTAAAAAGCACTTCAGCTCCGCAAGATTTTTGTTGCTATGCGGCACTGCTTTACTTTAACTGAAAATTGCGCGGTCATGCGACGCTGTAACCAAACAAAATTTATATAATTTTTTTTACACAAATAAAGCTTTCTTTTGGTGTTATTTGATCACCTCTGGGTTTTTTATTTATTAATATTAGGGCTGTGGAATTTAAAGATAAATTCCTTGATTAATCGTAAAACATTTTTGATCGATCAAAATTCTTTTGATCGGTACTAGTGGTGCAACGGATCGTAAATGATCCGTGATCCGAACGTGTCACCATATGCGGATCGGCACACCACGTGATCCGCGGAGCTCCGCTGCTGCTTCATGCATAGGAAAGGCCGCGGCTTCGGCCTAGCTCCCGGAGCGGCGGCCATCTTGGTCCACCCGGCGGCGGCCTAGGTGAGCCTAGAGCGGCGCGCTGACATCATCACCCTGCCTCAACTGCTCGTGTTCGGCCGGCTTCTCTGGTAAGACTAAGCAAGCACTAATCTTCCTATACAGTGGGAGAGATTTCTGTGGATTACAGTGGGGAGATGTCTGTGGATTACAGTGGGGGGGATGTCTGTGGATATTACAGTGGGGAGATGTCTGTGGATATTATAGTGGGGGTGATTGTGGATATTACAGTGGGGGAGATGTCTGTGGATAATAAAGACAAGTGTGTGTTGCCTACAGTCAAGCATGGTGGTGGGAGTGTCATGGTCTGGGGCTGCATGAGTGCTGCCGACACAGTTCATTGAGGGAACCATGAATGCCAACATGTACTGTGACATACTGAAGCAGAGCATGATCCCCTCCCTTCCGAGACTGGGCCGCAAGGCAGTATTCCAACATGATAACGATGATAACACACCTCCAAGATGACCACTGGCTTGCTAAAGAAGTTGAGGGTAAAGGTGATGAACAGGCCAAGCATGTCTCCAGACCTAAACCCTATTGAGCATCTGTGGGGCATCCTCAAACGGAAGGTGGTTGAGCGCAAGGTCTCTAACATCCACCAGCTCCGTGATGTCGTCATGGAGGAGTGGAGGAGAACTCCAGTGGCAACCTGTGAAGCTCTGGTGAACTCCATGCCCAAGAGGATTAAGGCAGTGCTGGAAAATAATGGTGACCATACAAAATATTGACACTTTGGGCCCAATTTGGAAATTTTCACTTAGGGGTGTACTCACTTTTGTTGCCAGTGGTTGGACATTAATGGCTGTGTGTTGAGTTATTTTGAGGGGACAGCAAATTTACACTGTTATACAAGCTGTACACTCACTACTTTACATTGTAGCAAAGTGTAACTGAAAAACAACCCCACACCATAATCCCCCCTCCACCGAAATGCTTTGGACCAGTGTACAAAGCAAGGTCCATAATGGATGAGCGAGTTTGGGGTGGAGGAACTTGACTGGCCTGCACAGAATCCTGACCTGAACCCGATAGAACACCTTTGGGATGAATTAGGGCGGAGACTGTGTGCCAGGCCTTCTCGTCCACATCAGCGCCTGACCTCACAAATGCGCTTCTGGAAGAATGGTCAAACATTTCCATAGACACACTCCTAAACCTTGTGGACAGCCTTCCCAGAAGAGTTGAAGCTGTTATAGCTGCAAAGGGTGGTCCAACCCAATACTGAACCCTACAGACTTAGATTGGGATGCCATTAAAGTTCATGTGTGTGTAAAGGCAGGGGTCCCAATACTTTTGACAATATAGTGTATTTATACACTGACCACCAATGATTGACAGGAGAAGGGGTTACATGGTAATATGGGGAAGGGGAGATTAGAATGCCACTGACCACCAATTATGGGGAGGGAGTTTTAGAATACTAATGATGACCAATGATAGAGGAGGGAGATTTGGAATACTAATGATAATCAATGAGGAGAGAGGGAGAGTTGGAATACTAATGATGACCAATGATAGAGGAGGGAGATTTGGAATACTAATGATGACCAATGATAGAGGAGGGAGATTTGGAATACTAATGATAATCAATAAGGAGGGAGGGAGAGTTGGAATACTAATGATGACCAATGATAGAGGAGGGAGATTTGGAATACTAATGATGACCAATGATAGAGGAGGGAGATTTGGAATACTAATGATGATCAATGATAGAGGAGGGAGATTTGGAATACTAATGATGATCCATGAGGAGGGAGGGAGATTTGGAATACTAATGATGACCAATGATAGAGGAGGGAGATTTAGAATACTAATGATGACCAATGATAGAGGAGGGAGATTTGGAATACTAATGATGACCAATGATAGAGGAGGGAGATTTATAACACTAATGATGATCAATGATGGGGGCGGGAAATTTAGAATAAAATTGATCCCCAGTGATGAGCGGTAGGTTAGAATGCCACTGATGGGGAGAGGGGGTTTTAGAATATCACTGACCACCAAACATTGGGAGGGAGATTTAGAATACTAATGATGACCAATAATGAGTGAGAGGTGGTTAGAATGCCGCTGATCACCAATGTTGGGGTAGGAGGTTTATTATGCCACTGATCACCAATGATGGGGTAGAGGGTTTAGAATTGCCCTTGATTACCAATGATGGGGTAGAGGTTTAGAATGGCCCTTGACCAACAATGATGGGGTATGGGGTTTATTATGCCGCTGATCACCAATGATGGGGTAGAGGGTTTATTATGCCACTGATCACCAATGTTGGGGTAGGGGGTTTAATATGCCGCTGATCACCAATGATGGGGTAGAGGGTTTAATATGCCGCTGATCACCAATGATGTGGTAGGGAGTTTAAAATGCCACTGATCACCAATGATGGGGTAGAGGGTTTATTATGCCACTGATCACCAATGATGGGGTAGGGGGTTTAATATGTCGCTGATCACCAATGATGGAGTAGGGGGGTTTAATATGCTGCTGATCACCAATGATGGGGTAGGGGGTTTAATATGCCGCTGATCACCAATGATGGAGTAGAGGGTTTAATATGTCGCTGATTACCAATGATGGGGTAGTGGGTTTAATATGCCGCTGATCACCAATGATGGAGTAGGGCGTTTATTATGCCGCTGATCACCAATGATGGGGTAGGGAGTTTAATATGCCACTGATCACCAATGATGGGGTAGAGGGTTTAGAATGGCCCTTGATCACCAATGATGGGGTAGAGGGTTTATTAATGCCGCTGATCACCAATGATGGGGTTTATTATGCCGCTGATCACCAATGATGGGGTATGGGGTTTATTATGCCGCTGATCACCAATGATGGGGTATGGGGTTTAATATGCCGCTGATCACCAATTATGGGGTATGGGGTTTATTATGCCGCTGATCACCAATGATGGGGTAGAGGGTTTATTATGCCGCTGATCACCAATGATGAGGTAGAGGGTTTATTATGCCGCTGATCACCAATGATGGGGTTTATTATGCCGCTGATCACCAATGATGGGGTATGGGGTTTAATATGCCGCTGATCACCAATGATGGGGTAGAGGGTTTATTATGCCGCTGATCACCAATGATGGGATATGGGGTTCATTATGCCGCTGATCACCAATGATGAGGTAGAGGGTTTATTATGCCGCTGATCACCAATGATGGGGTTTATTATGCCGCTGATCACCAATGATGGGGTTTATTATGCCGCTGATCACCAATGATGGGGTAGATGGTTATTATTCCGCTGATCACCAATGATGGGGTATGGGGTTTATAATGCTGCTGATCACCAATGATGGGGTATGGGGTTCATTATGCCGCTGATCACCAATCATGGGGTTTAATTTAAGGATTTAATGGAATTTTGTTATTGAATTGTTTTGGGACACACAATACACCTGTAAGGTGTACTTTTCATACAATATATTGCTTGTAGACAGGTTTTCCTTCAAACGGTAACAAATCACTAGGATTATTATTATCAGGGACAAGGTTTCCCACCAAGCATGGCGCCTCTGCCCTGTCATCCTTTTATCTGCAGCTCATAGTCACTATCCTGTCTGTCCTACATCGGTATTCCTCCTCGGACCCCACGTGCAGCCTCACATCGGCGTTGCCGCTTTAATGACCTTGTCGAGGTCAGTTTGAGGCTTGGTACGCAAACCGGCCAATCGCGCCGCGCACACGTGATTTTTGAAACGCAAATGTTTACAAAAGAGGTGTTCTGGGCGGCGCGAAACTGCGTATCTCCACGGCAACTTCACGGCCAATAAGGAGGCGGGGAGGATTGTTGTAGCTGGCCCACCCGCTGGTGGGCTCCCCGTCCAATCCGGTGGGGAGGAAGCCGGAAGTGAGGTCAGTGGCCGCACCGGAAGTAGTGTGTGCTGTGCAGCGATGGAGGCGGCGGGAGAGAGAGTGAGAGAAAGAGGGGAGGGATGCCGGGGACAGACATGCGGGGCGAATGGGAGAGCGGAGGGATATGTGGGAAAGGGGAGTCCAGGGGCACCGAGTGTGAATTAAGGAGACCCCCATAATGGTAGATGTGATAGGGGTGGGCAGGTGTCTGGGACCTAGGAGGGGGCCAGCACAGGGCTGCATGCAGTCAATGAGAGGCAGGAAATGGACTGTGAGGGCTGAAAGAGGAAGAATGTAGAGAGTGAGGGGGAGAGAAGAACAGAGTGATGGAGGAATAAGAGGACTGTCTGTGCAAAAGGTGATCAGGAAGAGAGGGGAGGGTATAGGGGTAGTAGAAGGGGGTACGTATGAGGTGGGTTTAGTAGACTGGGTATGAGAAGAGGGGGAGGTGGGTATAGTGGTAGTATAAGGGGTATGAGGAGAGGGGGGTAGTAGAAGGGGGGGATATAGGGGTATGAGGACAGGTGGGTATAGGGACAGTAGAAGGGATATGTGGCAAGGAGGAGGTGGGTATAGGGGTAGTAGAAGGGATATGTGGCAAGGAGGAGGTGGGTATAGGGGTAGTAGAAGGGATATGTGGCAAGGAGGAGGTGGGTATAGGGGTAGTAGAAGGGGCATGAGGAGAGGTGGGTATAGGGGTAGTAGGAGGGTTATAGGGTTGGTAGAAGGGGTATGTGGAAAGGTGGGCGTAGTGGCGGTAGAAGTGTTATGTGGAGAGGAGGAGGTGGCTATAGGGGTGGTATGTAGAGAGGAGGGTGTGGGTATAGGTGTGGTAGAAGTGATATGTGGAGAGGAGGGTGTGGGTATAGGGGTGGTAGAAGGGGTATGTGGAGAGGTGGGTATTAGGGTAGTAGAAGGGTTATGCAGAGAGGATGATGAGGTGGGTATATGGGTTGTAGAAGGGTTATGTGGAGAGGAGGTGGGTATAGGGGTTGTAGAAGGGGTATGTGTAGCGGTGGTTGTATGAGGTGAGGTGGGTATAGGAATGGTAGAAGGGTTATGTGGAGGGGATGATGAGGTGTGTGTATAGGGGTATGTCAAGAGGAGGAGGTTGGTATAGGGGTGGTAGAAGGGTTATGTGGAGGGGATGATGAGGTGGGTATAGGGGTTGTAGAAGGGGTATGTGGAGAGGATGATGAGGTGGGTATAGGGGTAGTAGAAGGGGTATGTGGAGAGGATGATGAGGTGGGTATAGGGGTGGTAGAAGGGGTATGTGGAAAGGAGGAGGTGGGTATAGGGGTGGTAGAAGGGGTATGTGGAGAGGAGGAGGTGGGTATAGGGGTGGTAGAAGGGTTATGTGGAGGGGATGATGAGGTGGGTATAGGGGTGGTAGAAGGGTTATGTGGAGAGGATAATGAGGTGTGTATAGGGGTATGTCGAGAGGAGGTGGGTATAGGGGTGGTAGAAGGGTTATGTGGAGAGGATCAGGAGGTGGGTATAGGGGTTGTAGAAGGGGTATGTGGAGAGGAGGAGGTGGGTATAGGGGTGGTAGAAGGGTTATGTGGAGGGGATGATGAGGTGGGTATAGGGGTGGTAGAAGGGTTATGTGGAGAGGATAATGAGGTGTGTATAGGGGTATGTCGAGAGGAGGTGGGTATAGGGGTGGTAGAAGGGTTATGTGGAGAGGATCAGGAGGTGGGTATAGGGGTTGTAGAAGGGGTATGTGGAGAGGAGGAGGTGGGTATAGTGGTGGTAGAAGGGTTATGTGGTGAGGATGATGAGGTGGGTATAGGGGTGGTAGAAGGGGTATGTGGAGAGGAGGAGGTGGGTATAGGGGTGGTAGAAGGGTTATGTGGAGAGGATGATGAGGTGGGTATAGGGGTGGTAGAAGGGTTATGTGGAGAGGATGATGAGGTGGGTATAGGGGTATGTCGAGAGGAGGTGGGTATAGGGGTGGTAGAAGGGTTATGTGGAGAGGATCAGGAGGTGGGTATAGGGGTTGTAGAAGGGTTATGTGGAGAGGATGATGAGGTGGGTATAGGGGTGGTAGAAGGGTTATGTGGGGAGGATGAGGAGGTGGGTATAGGGGTGGTAGAAGGGTTATGTGGGGAGGATGAGGAGGTGGGTATAGGGGTTGTAGAAGGGGTATGTGGGTATAGGGGTGGTAGAAGGGTTATGTGGAGAGGAGGTGGGTATAGGGGTGGTAGAAGGGTTATGTGGAGAGGAGGAGGGTATAGGGGTGGTAGAAGGGTTATGTGGAGAGGATGAGGTGGGTATAGGGGTGGTAGAAGGGTTATGTGGAGAGGATGAGGTGGGTATAGGGGTGGTAGAAGGGTTATGTGGAGAGGAGGAGGGTATAGGGGTGGTAGAAGGGTTATGTGGAGAGGATGAGGGGGTGGTAGAAGGGTTATGTGGGGAGGATGAGGAGGTGGGTATAGGGGTGGTAGAAGGGTTATGTGGAGAGGATGAGGAGGTGGGTATAGGGGTGGTAGAATGATTATGTGGAGAGGATGAGGAGGTGGGTATAGGGGTTGTAGAAGGGGTATGTGGGTATAGGGGTGGTAGAAGGGTTATGTGGAGAGGAGGTGGGTATAGGGGTGGTAGAAGGGTTATGTGGAGAGGAGGAGGGTATAGGGGTGGTAGAAGGGTTATGTGGAGAGGATGAGGTGGGTATAGGGGTGGTAGAAGGGTTATGTGGAGAGGATGAGGTGGGTATAGGGGTGGTAGAAGGGTTATGTGGAGAGGAGGAGGGTATAGGGGTGGTAGAAGGGTTATGTGGAGGGGATGATGAGGTGGGTATAGGGGTTGTAGAAGGGGTATGTGGAGAGGATGATGAGGTGGGTATAGGGGTGGTAGAAGGGGTATGTGGAGAGGATGATGAGGTGGGTATAGGGGTGGTAGAAGGGGTATGTGGAAAGGAGGAGGTGGGTATAGGGGTGGTAGAAGGGGTATGTGGAGAGGAGGAGGTGGGTATAGGGGTGGTAGAAGGGTTATGTGGAGGGGATGATGAGGTGGGTATAGGGGTGGTAGAAGGGTTATGTGGAGAGGATAATGAGGTGTGTATAGGGGTATGTCGAGAGGAGGTGGGTATAGGGGTGGTAGAAGGGTTATGTGGAGAGGATCAGGAGGTGGGTATAGGGGTTGTAGAAGGGGTATGTGGAGAGGAGGAGGTGGGTATAGGGGTGGTAGAAGGGTTATGTGGAGGGGATGATGAGGTGGGTATAGGGGTGGTAGAAGGGTTATGTGGAGAGGATAATGAGGTGTGTATAGGGGTATGTCGAGAGGAGGTGGGTATAGGGGTGGTAGAAGGGTTATGTGGAGAGGATCAGGAGGTGGGTATAGGGGTTGTAGAAGGGGTATGTGGAGAGGAGGAGGTGGGTATAGTGGTGGTAGAAGGGTTATGTGGTGAGGATGATGAGGTGGGTATAGGGGTGGTAGAAGGGGTATGTGGAGAGGAGGAGGTGGGTATAGGGGTGGTAGAAGGGTTATGTGGAGAGGATGATGAGGTGGGTATAGGGGTGGTAGAAGGGTTATGTGGAGAGGATGATGAGGTGGGTATAGGGGTATGTCGAGAGGAGGTGGGTATAGGGGTGGTAGAAGGGTTATGTGGAGAGGATCAGGAGGTGGGTATAGGGGTTGTAGAAGGGTTATGTGGAGAGGATGATGAGGTGGGTATAGGGGTGGTAGAAGGGTTATGTGGGGAGGATGAGGAGGTGGGTATAGGGGTGGTAGAAGGGTTATGTGGGGAGGATGAGGAGGTGGGTATAGGGGTTGTAGAAGGGGTATGTGGGTATAGGGGTGGTAGAAGGGTTATGTGGAGAGGAGGTGGGTATAGGGGTGGTAGAAGGGTTATGTGGAGAGGAGGAGGGTATAGGGGTGGTAGAAGGGTTATGTGGAGAGGATGAGGTGGGTATAGGGGTGGTAGAAGGGTTATGTGGAGAGGATGAGGTGGGTATAGGGGTGGTAGAAGGGTTATGTGGAGAGGAGGAGGGTATAGGGGTGGTAGAAGGGTTATGTGGAGAGGATGAGGGGGTGGTAGAAGGGTTATGTGGGGAGGATGAGGAGGTGGGTATAGGGGTGGTAGAAGGGTTATGTGGAGAGGATGAGGAGGTGGGTATAGGGGTGGTAGAATGATTATGTGGAGAGGATGAGGAGGTGGGTATAGGGGTTGTAGAAGGGGTATGTGGGTATAGGGGTGGTAGAAGGGTTATGTGGAGAGGAGGTGGGTATAGGGGTGGTAGAAGGGTTATGTGGAGAGGAGGAGGGTATAGGGGTGGTAGAAGGGTTATGTGGAGAGGATGAGGTGGGTATAGGGGTGGTAGAAGGGTTATGTGGAGAGGATGAGGTGGGTATAGGGGTGGTAGAAGGGTTATGTGGAGAGGAGGAGGGTATAGGGGTGGTAGAAGGGTTATGTGGAGAGGATGAGGGGGTGGTAGAAGGGTTATGTGGGGAGGATGAGGAGGTGGGTATAGGGGTGGTAGAAGGGTTATGTGGAGAGGATGAGGAGGTGGGTATAGGGGTGGTAGAAGGGTTATGTGGAGAGGATGAGGAGGTGGATATGTTTGGAACGGGATTGGTTGGAAAGGAGTGTGTAAGGAGTATGATGTATCTATGGAGGAGAGGAGGAAGGATGTATTTGTGTGGGCGATATGAAGGAACGAGAGTGACTTCTAATGGCTTCTACTGCTTCTCATCCAGGCATTGCCTCCAAGAGAGTTGGAAAGAGACAGTCCTCATGAAGAAGGCACCATGGGACTTTCAGGCAGTGCAGACAGAGGTATGTATGAAGTCTGGAACCTACTGAGGGGAATTTACTGCACTTCCCCTTTTCCTTCTATAATGGAGAGGGGAGGTGTTTAGCAGCCTAGGGTGACAACTCCATTCCTCTATAGAAACAGTACAGTGACTTGGCATTGTCACTGGTAGGTTGGGACATTGTACTGTATTTGTTCTGGTGCCCCTTGGTCACAGCACAAGCCAATGCCGGCCTATAGATTTGCGCTGATCGGCTAGGGGGGGATAAACAAGGCAAAGCTCCATTCTGAAGGGGGAAGGTATGGATTTTGTGTCCCTGCATAAAATAAAATCCCTTCCCTTAGCAGCACACATAGTAAACACAAACCGTGGTTAGGCACACATTTAACCCTTTGCTCACCCCAGATGTTGAATCTCTTCCCAGCCAGTGTCCAAATAGTAGTGACAGTGCATATAATTTAGCACCGATTACTGTATTAGTGTCACTGGTTCCCACATGTCCGCCACAATATTGCAGTCCCGCTATAAGTCACTGATTGCTGTCATTACTAGTATAAAAATTCCAATATGTAGCAGAATACATATTGTCTTAAATTGTTAATTTTTTTTATTGGATATGTTTGATAGCAGAAAGTAAAAAAATATAATTTTTTTTTTTCAAAATTTTTATATTTTTTTTTGTTCATAGCGCAAAAAATAAAGAATGCAATGGTGAGCAAATACTAACAAAATTAATCTTGAATTTGTGGGAAAAAAAATATAAATTTTAATTGGGTACATCGTTGCATGACTGCGCAATTGCCAGTTAAAT
Source organism: Rana temporaria (assembly GCF_905171775.1). Classification (NCBI taxonomy): domain Eukaryota; kingdom Metazoa; phylum Chordata; class Amphibia; order Anura; family Ranidae; genus Rana; species Rana temporaria. Next base: position 31,304,724 of record NC_053497.1, on the reverse strand, counting down.
TAAAGTGGAGGTTCACCCAAAATATCAATTTTTAACATTAGATTGAGGCTAATTTTAGTAAGCAGAATCGGGTGTTTTTTTTTTTAAATGAATCTAGTACTTACCGTTTTAGAGATAGATGTTCTCCCGCCGCTTCCGGGTATGGTCTTCGGGACTGGGCGTTCCGATTTGATTGGCAGCCTTCCGACGATCGCATACAGCGCGTCACGAGTTCCCGAAAGTAGCCGAACGTCGGTGCGCAGGCGCCGTATAGAGCCGCACTGACATTCGGCTTCTTTCGGCAACTGGTGACGCGCTGTATGCGACCGTCGGAAGGTTGTCAATCAAATAGGAACGCCCAGTCCCGAAGATCATACCCGGAAGCGGCGGGAGAACATCTATCTCTACAACGGTAAGTACTGCATTTATTTTAAAAAGAACACACAATTCTGCTTAGTAAAATTAGCCTCAATCTAATGTTAACATTTTTTTTTCGGGTGAACTCCCGCTTTAATGCAGTGCCGTATCACAAAAAATGTCCTTGCCATGAAGGGGGGTGGGGGGGCTAAATATTCTGGAGGTCAAATGATTATCCTTTAGTAGATGAGTTTTAAAACAAACCACAGTCCCTGCAGTTAGAGGTCAGTGAGGGAGTCATTCATAGGTAGATATACAGGACTCTGTTATGGGGGGCAGAGGACACTACATTAGGATGCTGGTATGCAGAGGAAGAAGACACTACTGTATTGGGGGGGGGGGGGTGGAAGACACTACTCTGGGGGGTATGATGTGAAGGGGAGCAGAGGACACTACGGGGGGGGGGCATGGGCACAGGACACTATACTCTGTTTTCATTGGGGGCTTGATGGTTTTATTTAATTTTTTTCTAAAAGGGTACTTTTTGCGGTCATTCACTTCACCGCTCCTTGTCTCTAGCTATTGTTTAACCACTTAAGGACCGCCGCATGTACATATACGTCGGCAGAATGGCACGGACAGGCACATCCACGTACCTGTACGTCCCTGCCTAGACGTGGGTCGGGGGTCAGATCGGGACCCCCCCTGGTACATGCGGCGGTTCCCGTGGCTGTCCGAGCGATCCGGGATGAGGGGACGGCTGTTCGTTTTTGTCCGCCCCCTCCGGATCGCTCCCAGCCAATCCGCGCGCTCCCCCGTGTGTCACTTCCTCTGCCTGTGTAAACACAGGAGGAGGAAGTGATGTGATCTCTCCTCTCGGCGGTATTTTCAACCGCCGCTGAGGAGAGATCACATCACACAGTGAGTCTGCACAACACTACACTGACACCAGTACACGCAGGCACATTTAACCCCTTGCGATCACCCCACCCCCCTGTCACAGTGTCACTGAATGCAGTGATTATATATGTACTGATCACTGCATTTAGTGTCAGTGTGACAGGCAGTTAGTGTTAGGTCCAGGATAGCCCCTGTACCCCCCCTAATAAAGTTTTAACCCCTTGATCACCGCCCTAGTTAACCCTTTCACTCCCTATTGCCAGTGTCACTAAGCGATCATTTTTCTGATCGCTGTATTAGTGTCGCTGTTCCCGCTAGGTAGCTATTTTTTTTTACTAAACGCATGTGGCTGAATAAATTTTGGCCTAAATGTTTGACTAACATTTAGTTTATTTGATTTTACTTATAACAAAAAGTAAAAAATATTGATTTTTTTTCAAAAATGTCGCTCTATTTTTGTATATAGCGCAAAAAATAAAAATCGCAGAGGTGATCAAATACCACCAAAAGAAAGCTCTATTTGTGGGAAAAAAAGGACGCAGATTTTGTTTGGGAGCCACGTCACACGACCGCGCAATTGTCTGTTAAAGCGACGCAGTGCCGAATTGTAAAAACCCCTTGGGTCATTCAGCAGCATATTGGTCCTGTCCTAAAGTGGTTAATGCTAGCAGAATCTTGTATTACCGTTTGCTTGAATTTTTAGGTGGTGAGGCTGCTATTGAAGTGACACTGGATGGGACATCGGGAACCCCAACTCCTGAGGAGGTGTCGGTGGTGGTGGCATCAGGGGACACTGAAAAAGAAAACCATGTCTTCTTGCCTGCAGGCCGAGGACTGCCGGGTAAGGCAGGTAAAGTAAATCTTTACTTAAATTGTAGTAGGAGAGTTGTAATTTTCAGCAAGAATTTTAGATTATGAAATGTTAAAGGGGTTGTAAAGGTTTGTTTTTTATTTTCTAAATAGGTTCCTTTAAGCTAGTGCATTGTTGGTTCACTTACCTTTTCCTTCCATTTCCCTTTTTTCTTTGTCTGAATTTCTCACTTCCTGTTCCTCCTTCTGGTAAGTGAACCAACAATGCACTAGCTTTAAGGAACCTATTTAGAAAATAAAAAACAAACCTTTACAACCTGTTGCTATAGTGACTGCTATCCATACTTTGCCCCCTTTGAGGTGATGCTCCAACTAAATATTTTTTTTTTTTTCTGTCTTTTGGATGTTACATTGTTGGAGTAGGCGGGAAAGTAGTCCTGCTTTAATGCAGACCTTCACTCTAAAGATCATGTTGTGCTATCCTGCATCCCCCCCCCCTCTCTTACAAATACAGAATTTTGTTAAAAAAGAAAAATGTCTATTTATGCTGCAAGTCCAAGTTTTTTGCCTAGGTGAGACTTTTCCTCTGCCCCCTGCATGTGTGCATATGTTTGGGACCCCAGAGAGCCCTGGAGCACAGGTGCGGTTTTCCCCTGCCATCTGCCGAGGGAGGGGGGGGAATAGGGGGTCGGAACCATCTGGCTCTGGGATCTGATTTAACATTCTGCTTTAGAGTAAAGGTGGTTTGCATCACAGCAGTGAAGTAGCTTTCATTCTTTGCACCTGTTGTCGTGCAAATTAAAAAACAGACTGTGAGCAATTTATTTTTATATGTGTCAGTCATCTGAAATCTTTTGTGTTTTCTCTGCCAGGCCATGCTTCCAAGTCTTTCCCAGCACCGACTTCCTTGACCTCTTCACCACTGTCCAGCAGAGCCAAAATGTCCCTGACTGGAGGTGCTAAGATGCCGCACACATCACAGAGCCTGGCCATGAGATTGCTGAATATGAACAGAGAGGGAGCAGACAAGGTGCACCGTGCCAGAAAGACCATTCCACGGGCAGGCAACGTGAGTGTCAGGAAATCCCACAGAGCAGCTATTATTTTTTAAATATTCTCTGTCTGTCGGTCTGTTCTTCTCAAGCTACCCAAAAGCATGAGCGTTCTTATTACAAGTCAGAAGATACATTTTGTATGGCATTTAACTGTTAGTCACTTTACCAAGTACGGGCAAATGGGCAGCAAATTTGTAATGGGGTCAATCCCGACCCGCTGATGCTCCCCTTTCCGTTTAAAATCCAAATTAGGTAAGTAGTTTTGTCACCTTCGGTCATATGACACTAGAGGAGCAATGCAAAGAAATGTCACCAGCACACCAATGATTCCTCAAATGGGTCCAAAGCTTTATTATGTGGTCACATGGTACATACAAAGGCAATGTAACGTTGCCTTTGTATGTACCATAAAACCACATAATAAAGCTTTGGACCCATTTGAGGAATCCTTGGTGTGCTGGTGACATTTATTTGCATTAAGTGTCTACGGTTCCCAGCCCAGGGTCACTGCAGCACCCACTAATACTGAAAAGCCACCTTCAGGATTAACCCCTTAGGTTCCACAGTGAGTATAACAAGCATGCTTTACTGCATATACAGACTGATTTTTACTGTTGTGGGTTTAGTAACACTTTAACTCTCACCTGAAGAGCACTTGACTGAGAGACCCGGGGATTGTGGGAGATGTAGTTTCTTTACAGGAAGTGTCAGTTCGCAGACTGTAGACGAAGGAGATGCACTAACCTGTTTAGTGCCTCATGTTTGAGCACAAACTGAAACTTCTGAGAGCAGCATGTGCACGCTTACTGTTCTATAGACTGTGCTACCAGGGCAACAAATGCCAACCTATAGCTATATAACCAATGCAGTTCTTATTCAGGTGAACACAAGGTGCAGGTAGGAATGTTTTTAATGCCTTTACAATTTATCAGGGGACTTTTAAAGCTGCCAAAATATTTATAATCCTGCTTATCCAGTCTAGTAGTTTACACCTCCAAAATTCTGAATAGTCAGGCAGGTGACACCTATTTTTTCTGGTTCACCTTTGTAGCTCCACATATCACTTCTCCAACTGGTGTCTGCTCATTGGACAATAAATCAACATCAGCACACTGTTTTTTATCGAATGATGAGGAAGGTGATACAGAAGGATGTAAAGCCAAAGCAGAAAATAGTGTCAACAGCCTCGCTGTGCATTGTGGCAGAGATGTAGGAATCAAGAGTTGCTGAACAAAATTGCAAGTTCTTTGGCAGATAAAACAGTTTACATTTATCTATTTGAATTGAGTGTTTACCTGTTTGGCTAGAATTTTGGCTTTGAATGAAAACTCCTTTTCTTCTGTCCTTGTATAAAGCCATGTTCCTGTATTTCAGATGGGGGATGGAGGGCATATGACTGATGGAGAAAAGCAGATCCAAAAGAAAGACTCTGATGGTCAGAAGAGGGACAGTCCAGGTATGAAGGATCAGTTCACTAACATATCTGGAGGAGAGCCATGTATGGTTGTAGCACCGTTTTATGATGGTTGTGTTTTTCTCCCCAGATTCTACACAGAAGAGGACCCAGAGCTCTGATACACTCGCCAATAAATCCAAAGAAGGGGAGGTGAGAATATGAAAGTTGTAATGAATGTTGGAAGGCTGGTTGACTAAGAGTAATTGTCCCATCACTATGTGTGCTTTTGAAACGTGGAGCTTGCATCTGTGGAATATTTCTGAGCTCTTACATTGCAGCACGCGTTTGTTGCTGCATCTCGGCACACAATGCTGTTCTGTCAACACAATTTGAAAATTGAGCAACTTGACCCCCAGGCCTTTTGTGGCGTACGTGGGACCAACGCGTGCATTCGCCTTTGCGTGTGAGCAGGGGGGATAGGGGTGCTTTAAAATGATTGTTTTTTTTAATGGCTTTTATTGTTTTTTACTTTTATTTTTTATGGAGAGATTTGGGATCTATAAGACCCCAGATCCCTCCCTGCCATTAAAAGCATTCAAAACACCAAGATCAATATAATCAAATGCTTTTCATTTTTAAAAATGGCACTGTTTACATCTGGGTAACTGGAAGTGATTTATGCTCATTACTTCTGCGTTCCTACAGTCATGCTCGAAATTGTTGGCACCCCAGGAATTTTTGCAGAAAATCAAGTATTTCTCACAGAAAAGTATTGCAGTAACGCATGTTTTGCTATACACATGTTAATTCCCTTTTGTGTGTATTGGAACAAAACAAAAAAAAAAGGGAGGGGGAAAAAAAGCAAATTGGACATAATATCACACAACTCCAAAGACGGGCTGCTCAAAATTCTTGGCACCCTTTCAAAATTGTGCATAAATAAGATTGTTTCAAGCATGAGATGCTCCTTTTAAACTCACCTGGGGCAAGTAACAGGTGTGGGCAATATAAAAATCACACCTGAAAGCAGATAAAAAGAAGAGAAGTTCACTTAGTCTTGGCATTGTGTGTCTGTGTGTGCCATACTAAGCATGGACAAAAAGAGGAGAAGAGAACTGTCTTGAGGACTAGAGAACCAAAATTGAGGAAAAATATCAACACTCTCAAGGTTACAAGTCCATCTCCAGAGATCTAGATTTGCTTTTGTCCATAGTGTGCAACATTATCAAGAAGTTTGCAACCCATGGCACTGTAGCTAATCTCTCTGGGCGTGGATGGAAGAGAAAAATTGATGAAAGGTTGCAACGCAGGATAGTCCGGATGGTGGATAAGCAGCCCCAAACAAGTTCCAAAGAAATTCAAGCTGTCCTGCAGGCTCAGGGAGCATCAGTGTCAGCGTAAACTATCCGCCGACATTTAAATTAAATTAAACGCTATGGCAGAAGACCCAGGAGGACCTCACTGTTGACACAGATATAAAAAAGTAAGACTACAGTTTGCCAAAATGTACTTAAGTAAGCCAAAATCCTTCTGGGAAAACGTCTTGTGGACAGATGAGACCAAGATAGAGCTTTTTGGTAAAGCACATCATTCTACTGTTTACTGAAAACGGAATGAGGCCTACAAAGAGAAGAACACAGTACCTACTGTGAAATATGGTGGAGGTTCAATGTTTTGGGGTTGTTTTTCTGCCTCTGGCACTGGGTGCCTTGAATGTGTGCAAGGCATCATGAAATCCTGAGGATTACCAAAAGATTTTGGTTCGCACTGTAGAGCCCAGTGTCGGAAAGTTGGGTTCGCGTCCGAGATCTTGGGTCTTCCGGCAGGACAATGACCCCAAACGTACGTCAAAAAGCACCCAGAAACGGATGGCAAGAAAGCGCTGGAGAGTTCTAAAGTGGCCAGCAATGAGTCCAGATCTAAATCCCATGAACACCTGTGGAGAGATCTTAAAATTACTGTTGAGAAAAGGCGCCCTTCCAATAAGAGACCTGGAGCAGTTTGCAAAGTAAGAGTGGTCCAAAGTTCCGGGTGAGAGGTGTAAGAAGCTTATTGATGGTTATAGGAAGCAACTGATTTCAGTTATTTTTTTTTGCAAAGGGTGTGCAACCAAATATTAGGTTAAGGGTGCCAAGAACTTTGACCAGCCCATTATTGGAGTTTTTTGTGACATTATGTCCAATTTTGCTTTTTTCCTCCTTTTTTTTTTTTGTTTTGTTTTGTTTTGTTCCAATACACACAAAGGCAATACACATGTGTATAGCAAAACATGTGTTACTGCAATACTTTTCTGTGAGAAATACTTGATTTTCTGCAAAAATTCCTGGGGTGCCGACAATTTCAAGCATGACTGTATATCCTAGATCCGCCTCTGTTTGCCTCTGACTAGCCGGTGGAAGCGCCGGCTGGGTCAATCAGGGCTCCAAGTGGGACGGGAGATCCGTGGAAAACCGCGGAAGGTGGAGAAAGTCCTCTCCCGTAGCTTGTAAAACTGATCCAACATCTAGTTGGCTGCTAGGATTGCTTTTAAAAGAAAGCCGACTGTCGGCTCTAAAATTATGTAGTCTAATAAAAAGCTTTTAGGGGTTATGTGATCACAGATTTACCCCATCCCATCTTTTTTTTTATTGAGGACCAGACACCCTATTAAACATATGATTAGCTGACAACCATGTGAACATGTCCTCCAATTCTCTCTTGGAGCGCTCTCTAGCCGCTTCTGTTCTGTGGGCCAGGGTCAGAAGGACAGGAAGTAAATTTTCCCCCCAGTGTGGATACAGACAGCAACTGACAGCGATCCATCCCTTCTCCATTGTATTCCCCATTTCATTGTCGAAATCTTAGAATAGTCTTCAATAATCCCCATCGCTGGGATGTAAAGTGAGGTTAGGACAAAGAGGCAAAAGCCCTGCCCCTACAAGATGGCCACTTCCACACAGAGGCACAGCCGCAGGGAGACCAAAGGCAATACTTGTAAATCAGTCTTTAGGTCTGCTCATTCATTTCAGAGGGCTACCCTACGTGCGGAAAATGCAGCAAGGAAGTTCAAGTACAGTACGCCCTTGGATTGCGAGCATAATTCGTTCCGGAAGCATGCTTGTAATCCAAAGCACTTGTATATCGAAGCAAATTTTTCCATAGGAAATAATGGAAACTCAAATGATTTGTTTTACCACCATTTATTCAAAGGTCCTTCAGTCTATAGTCCATATAAAAAGATTATAGCAATGTGATAGGTTGTGTAACCATAAAATGTCCATCCACAAGGGGATTAGAAGCAAAATCCAGCAGGAGCTACAGAGTATAAAAGAGAAGAGACGCCTCTAAGTGTAGCAATATGTTTACATTTATTGAAGGTTACTCGCATGGTTGATGATTAAAAGAGGCACATCTAAGTATGCAGGGATCCGGGGTAAAGCGATCCAAATAGACCAACCTCACTGCCAGCTCTCACCGCTATCAGTCTGCAATTGAATGAATGAATGAAAAACTTATATAGCGCGGCACATGCAAACTGAATCGCCTCCGTGACCGGGAAGACTACCCTGCAGTAGAGCGATCTGAAAGCAAGGCTTGAGCCGCTCATGGAAGGGAACGACATCAATGGTGGTGCAGAGGATGGTCTATGGATGGCTTTACCCCAGATTCCTGCATACTTGGATGTGTCTGTTAGTCATCAACCATGTGAGTTTCAAAATGTTGTACCTTCATTGAATGTAACCATATTGCTACACTTAGAGGCTCCTCTCTTCTCTTTTATACTCTGTTGTGACGTGACGCTACTCTTATATCAAGACAAAATGTATTAAAAATGTTGCTTGTTTTGTAAAACACTCTCAAACCAAGTTAGTCTCAAATCAAGGTTTTACTGTATTTTTTCATTTTATTTTTTGATCTTTGTGCATTAAAGGGGCATTTCTTTTCTTTTTTTTGTGCATCTTGTTTGCCGCTTTTGGGGCGCCATTGACGGTGAAATACATAATTTGTGTAGCGCAGGGACATGCAAAAAAAAGTGTGTGCAGGCTGCATTACCAATGTTTTTATTTGTTTTGCTTATTAAGGATCCCTTAGTGGCTTCATCTGCGCCTGGATCGTCCCGGGACCTGGATGGGGCAGAAGTGGAAGACTGGGAGCCAGATGTTGGAGCAGAATTCAGCCTGTTTTATGACAGCCTGTCAGTAGAGGAACAAGGGGACAGCGACAGTAAGGTGAGTGCAGTTAGAATTAGGAAGCTGGAGGAGCATCCATTTTTAGCTGCATACTGACTCTTCTTGCTGTCAACAGGAAGACGAGGAGGAGGAAGAGGATGGTTCTGGGAACCAGTCAGAGAGAGTAAGTAGTGATGTGAGATTTCTGCTTCAGAATGATGTGACACCTGCTCCTTGGTATTCCCAGACTGATATTAGCTCTACTCTGTTCCTTTCTGTACAGAGTACGAGCAGTCTAAAAAAGAAGAGTAAGAAGAAATGGAAGATGGAGAAGGCCTGGCTCAAACCAACAAGGAAAAGGAAGAGGAGAGACCGAGAGAAACCTGGCCCAGGTGAGGACAGGAGAAAGCAGAGGCTTGGATAGGGAAACTTAGGGGATGGGGAAAGTGGTCAGGTGGATTTAGTTTCAAATGTTTTAGGGAGTTTCCAGGGAAAGTATAAGTATTATAGTGGAGAAACCCTCTTCTACAGTGCCTGGATTTCTTTGGGCTGAATTTTTTTTATTTTTTTATATAGAGGTGTTTTTGTGATAAGACTTTCAAGCACTACCACAAGACCGGTATCATGTTTGCTAGTGGCTTGAGGCAAGAGGAGTCTGAGCTCTATTCCTAACCTGATTATATCCAAGGTTACCCCCCCCCCCCCCTTTTTCCCCCTTTTTTTTTTTAAGGCTGAACTCTAGGCAAATTACATGGCTGAAATCCATATGTAATACACTAATAGGAACATGCAGCTTGCAAGCAAACGGTTATTGCACAAATCTCAACAGTGACTATATGCCGTATTTTTCGATCCATAGGACGCACCTGACCATAAGACGCACCTAGGTTTTAGAGGAGGAAAACCAAGAAAAAAAATATTCTGAACCAAATGGTGTACTAAAATATTTTCCAGTGCCCATGAAATGCCGCCTGACCATTGCCATAAATGCAGGGTGACCTGCAGAGTGACCATTGCCATAAATGCAGGGTGACCTGCAGAGTGACCATTGCCATAAATGCAGGGTGACCTGCAGAGTGACCATTGCCATAAATGCAGGGTGACCTGCAGAGTGACCATTGCCATAAATGCAGGGTGACCTTATGTTATCTCATCTGCCTGACAGAAGAGCGGCCGAATGCTCTGTCTTTTGTCGGGCACTGTCAGATTACCTGGCCCCCACGGGGGGTATGGTTGTCTGTCCGCGCTCCCTCCTGTCTCTCTTCCGGCGGGGAACATTGGCGGTGGGGGGGCGGTGCCAACGGCCGTGAGGGGCAGAGCCTGTCATATATTCGCACCATAAGATGCAGAGACATTTTCCCCCCTATTTCGGGGGGGGGGGGGGGGTGTGCAAGTGTGTCTTATGGTGCGGAAAATACGGTAAATCAATATGCAGCGCCACAAATATCATAAATTAAAAATCTATATAAGGTCCATGGAATAGCTAGTGTTATAGATGAAGCAATCATCTTTTGAGGAAAAGAGGAAGCTGTAGGGGCATACAGCGCAAAACGGTGTGATTGAATGAACAGCCTGCTTGCAAATCCTCTGTGTGGGCACACACTGGTTGTACCATTTTATTTATATAAAATTATTATACTCTCACTATATTTCCAAAAGTATTGGGACTCCTGCCTTTACACAAACTTTAATGCTTTTTTAACACAAGGTTTAGGAGTGTGTTTATGGGAATGTTTGACTATTATTCCAAAAGTGCATTTGTGAGGTCAGGCACTGATGTTAGACGAGAAGGCCTGGCTTGCAGTCTCTGCTCTAATTCATCCCAAAGGTTTTCTTTTGGGTTGAGGATAGGACTGCAGGCCAGTCAAGTTCCGCCACCCCAAACTCACTTATACATGTCTTTATGGACCTTACTTGCAAGGAATTCAAGACTAAACCTATTTTTTCAGGGCACTGTTCATGCACTTTTAATCTTTCTAGATGTTTGATGTTGGAGTCAAAGACAAATTGAAGCACTTTCACAGCATTCTTTGTAAAAATACAGTCTGACTTTTTGAATAAATAACATGATTACATTTTTTTTTCTTTTTTTATTGCCTAGAGTTCAGCTTTAAGTGTTTTTTTTTTTTTTTCTTTTTTTTTCAAGTAAATAAAAAATGTGAGATGTCCAAAAGCTAGAGTTGACGCTTTCTGATTTACAAATATAACTGAATTGTTTGATAAGCCGAGGGGGCCTAATACAGCAGTTTTTCTTATACTGGAAGGGGGTGTGGCTAATGTAAATGAGGTTCACAGTCGTAGTGTGTTTGGAAGGGCTAGCAGAAGTACAGAGATATACTGGGTTAATGGTTCTCCACCAAGCTGCAGAATTCTTCTATAACATCTAAAAGCTTATCCTTCACAGCCTTCCCCATGGTGGTTGACAGAACCCTTAGAGCTGTTTTGTGATTGGCTGGCTGAGCTGCCTATCAGCTGGGACATGCCGTTACAGAATGCAGAGAAGGTAGCTTCTGGCTACTGTGCTGTGGAAGTAGGTGCCAAGGGTGACTTTGAACGTTTTTTTAAAGGTTGACTTGTGAAAACTGCAGCAGGGTGAAGTTCCTTTTATAAATTGGTTGAGGGGGTTGGAACAGGTTTATAAGGGCAGTAGGCAAAACCGGTTGTTTCCATCCTAGTCACAGATCTACCGCCCTACTTGTTGCCCCGCTCTTTTAGCTGTCCCTTCCGTTGGGGGATCACAAAGTGAGTACACAGAGGTGCCTCTGGGATCCTTGGATCTGCCCAGCGAGGGGGCTCTGTCTCCCAACCACACAGGTACATTTTTTTTACCCAGTCACCTAACATTCACTTGCTGCTGTGCATGTCAGTGCTACATCTTCACTTATATCCCCCCACCCTGCACCAAAGCTTGCATCAATCCCTGGAATTTCCTCTTCACTGATCCGGTGGCTGTTGCTGAACTTTTTTTCCATTATGTCTTCTGTGCATTGCACTGTTCTTTATGCACTCGGTTGACCTTGGTATCTTCTCTCAGGTGTGTGTAACGAATCAAGCTCCATGGACACTGAACGTTTTGAGGAACTGCCTTTGTGCAGCTGCCGTATGGAAGCTCCCAGTGTGGAGAGGGTGTGCGAGCAGGCCAATAATATGTGTATGGCTACTGAGAGCATAGATGGAGAGGTAAGGTTACCTGTATACTGTACCAGTAGAGGGTAAGCGGTAAGGATGAGCTCCGGCGTGTTCGCACATACCACATGCAGAGCCCCACAGGAAGTCGGCACTGCGCTGTGCTAATCACAGGCAGGGAGACATATATATGAGAGTGGACAGTCCACCTAACAGTCCCGATGCTCAGCTGCAGAGATCAGGAAATGTCTCCCTGCCTGTGATTAGTGCGGCGCTGACTTCCTGGCGGGCTCTGCATGTGGTATGTGCGAACACGCCAGAACTCATCCTTAGTAAGCCAGATAACTGTATTTTTATTTTTTTATTTTATAGTATAGGAATAGCAAAATCTATTCTGCCCGACAGAGGGAGGTTGAAGTAAAAACATCAGATCTCTTTAAGTTTGTCTTCCTTTTTTAATTTCTCTAGCTGAGCGGTTGCAATGCTCCCATTACTAAACGTGAGACAATGCGTCCATCAAGTAGGGTCCCTCTTATGGTGCTCTGTGAAAACCACCGCGCCCGCATGGTCAAACATCATTGCTGCCCAGGCTGTGGCTATTTCTGCACCAGTGTAAGTACCTAGTGATGAATGTGACCACCTCTGCCAGGGGTATGTGTAATGTACAGAATATACTCACATATTTGTCTTCTACAGGGAACATTCTTGGAGTGTCATCCTGACTTCAGGATAAATCATCGCTTTCACAGGGCCTGTGTCTCTCCTCTGAATGGAGTTATCTTCTGCCCTCACTGTGGGGAAGATGCCTCAGAAGCGGAGCAGATTACCATTGCAAAGGCGGACACACCAATCCCAGTACCTGCACCACCCCCGCATGATGGCAGTGCCCCTGGAAGGGCTGACACCACACAGCCCAGGTGAGGATAGTTTTCCATGCATACAATCATGCCTTTTCTTAAAAATCCTCTTAGTGCTGACATTCTTCTGGCATGTAAGTGGGCAGGCGAATCATATCATAGTGTGTTGACTATTTTCCTTACATCATATTTATGTAAAAAAAATGACATTTTAAAGTTATTTTGTAGTTGAAAAAATATTACAAATGCATTTTAAGGTTATTCTAAAGAAAATGTTCTTTATTAAAAAAAAAAAAAAACATGTTCTACTTGCCAGCTCTGTGTGCAATGGTTTTGCACAGAGCAGCCTAGATTTTCTTCTTTTTGGGTCCCCTGCCGGTGGTCTTTGCTCGCTCACTGGAGCCATTCTGTGTGGGGGCACCCAAGCTGAACCGCAGCCCAGTGTGTCCAATCGTACACAGAGCCGCGGCCCCACCTCTCTCTCCCCCTCATTGACTCAATGACTTTGACAGCAGTGGGAGCCAATGGCGCTTTGCTGCTGTCTCAGCCAATGAGGGAGAGTCCTGGACAGCCGAGTCTCTAGTGCACATCACTGGATTGAGATGGGGCTAAGTTAGGTATTAGGGGGCTGCTGCAAACGGAAGGCTTTTTATCTTGATGCATACAGGGAGTGCAGAATTATTAGGCAAGTTGTATTTTTGAGGATTAATTTTATTATTGAACAACAACCATGTTCTCAATGAACCCAAAAAACTCATTAATATCAAAGCTGAATATTTTTGGAAGTAGTTTTTAGTTTTGTTTTTAGTTTTAGCTATTTTAGGGGGATATCTGTGTGTGCAGGTGACTATTACTGTGCATAATTATTAGGCAACTTAACAAAAAAAAATATATACCCATTTCATTTGTTTATTTTTACCAGTGAAACCAATATAACATCTCAACATTCACAAATATACATTTCTGACATTCAAAAACAAAACAAAAACAAATAAGTGACCAATATAGCCACCTTTCTTTGCAAGGACACTCAAAAGCCTGCCATCCATGGATTCTGTCAGTGTTTTGATCTGTTCACCATCAACATTGCGTGCAGCAGCAACCACAGCCTCCCAGACACTGTTCAGAGAGGTGTACTGTTTTCCCTCCTTGTAAATCTCACATTTGATGATGGACCACATGTTCTCAATGGGGTTCAGATCAGGTGAACAAGGAGGCCATGTCATTAGTTTTTCTTCTTTTATACCCTTTCTTGCCAGCCACGCTGTGGAGTACTTGGACGTGTGTGATGGAGCATTGTCCTGCATGAAAATCATGTTTTTCTTGAAGGATGCAGACTTCTTCCTGTACCACTGCTTGAAGAAGGTGTCTTCCAGAAACTGGCAGTAGGACTGGGAGTTGAGCTTGACTCCATCCTCAACCCGAAAAGGCCCCACAAGCTCATCTTTGATGATACCAGCCCAAACCAGTACTCCACCTCCACCTTGCTGGCGTCTGAGTCGGACTGGAGCTCTCTGCCCTTTACCAATCCAGCCACGGCCCATCCATCTGGCCCATCAAGACTCTCTCTCATTTCATCAGTCCATAAAACCTTAGAAAAATCAGTCTTGAGATATTTCTTGGCCCAGTCTTGACGTTTCAGCTTGTGTGTCTTGTTCAGTGGTGGTCGTCTTTCAGCCTTTCTTACCTTGGCCATGTCTCTGAGTATTGCACACCTTGTGCCTTTGGGCACTCCAGTGATGTTGCAGCTCTGAAATATGGCCAAACTGGTGGCAAGTGGCATCTTGGCAGCTGCACGCTTGACTTCTCAGTTCATGGGCAGTTATTTTGCGCCTTGGTTTTTCCACACGCTTCTTGCGACTCTGTTGACTATTTTGAATGAAACGCTTGATTGTTCGATGATCACGCTTCAGAAGCTTTGCAATTTTAAGAGTGCTGCATCCCTCTGCAAGATTTCTCACTATTTTTGACTTTTCTGAGCCTGTCAAGTCCTTCTTTTGGCCCATTTTGCCAAAGAAAAGGAAATTGCCTAATAATTATGCACACCTGATATAGGGTGTTGATGTCATTAGACCACACACCTTCTCATTACAGAGATGCACATCACCTAATATGCTTAATTGGTAGTAGGCTTTCGAGCCTATACAGCTTGGAGTAAGACAACATGCATAAAGAGGATGATGTGGTCAAAATACTCATTTGCCTAATAATTCTGCACTCCCTGTAGAATGCATTAAGATAAAAAAAACTTCTGCCTTTTATAACCTCTTTTAAATGGTATTAAATGCTACATTTGCATATAAGTGCAATCTGTTCATCTGCTGAAAGTTTTCATAGTAGATTGATGCATATAAAAGCACCTACACATAGATTACCGGTATATCTAAACTCTCAGAAGAATAAAGTTAAACAATAACTTTAGCGTTATTTAAATGACAATGGGCCCATAAATATTGGAATAACCAGAGTCTGTGAAAAAGCATTAAATCCATTGTTATCTTTACAAGCAGTTTTTTAAAGGGGGTTGTAAAGCTTCGCATTTTTTTTTTTTCCACCTTAATGCATCATTAAGGTGAAAAAACATCTGATGCTTACAAGCCCCTCCGGTTTACTTACCTGAGCCCTCGAAAGTCAGACGTCGTGAACGCGCTGGCTACTCGCCCCTGTCTTCAGGCTTTTCTCTGCTCTTCGTTGGAGATTGATAGTAGTGCAGCCATTGGCTCCCGCTGCTGTCAATCTCATCAATGGGGGGGCGGTGCCAGGTGATACAGTCGGCTGCTATCGCCACCTGCTGTATCACGGGCCCACAAGCTAACCCCCTCAGGAGAGAGTTTGCCATGAAGGGTGTTGGCTCTTGCAGGGAGGAGCCGAAACAGCCGCCGAGGGACTCCAGAAGACGAGGATTGGGGCCACTGTGCAAAACGAGCTGCACAGTGGAGGTAAGTAATGACGTTTGTTTTTTTTTTGTTTGTTTTTTTGTATTTGAACTTTTACAACACCTTTTTTAAGTTCTAAATTGTAGATTCTGCTACTCCTTACCAGTTAAGAAAATAAACTTTTTGAGCTTTGACGGACTTTCTGCTTTTAGCGCCCGAATGAGTGGTATGGGGGATGGCAAACGTTCAATTGTAGAGGACTATCTTGATATCAATGGGGAGACTCCAGGGCCTTCTATCGTCCTTCCATCAGGAGCGTCTCTCAGCGCCGCTGGTTTGCCACCTGGTCCTGCACGTGACGCACTGCAAAAAGCCTTGGCGACCCAAGAGACTGACAAGTATGAGAACCCTTTTTGTGTTTGTAAACGCTTTCTTTATTCACCCCTCTCTATCTTTTTCTTTATTTTCACACCTTTTTTTTTTTTTTTTCAACTTTACCCATTTACATTGTTTTTCTTGTGTGAATGATGAGAGTAATAACTGCCTTGTCTTTTCAGTTTAGCTCAGCAAAAGAGAGATCGCAGGAAGAAGATCCGCTACAACTCTCGGCAGCTCTACCTGAGTGTGAAGGCTGGGGAGCTCCAGAAAGTGATTCTTATGCTAAGTGAGCAACTACATATTTAAAGCGGAACTAAAGAACTCAATACTCCCCTTTCCAGCGGTCTTGCGTCGGCATCTTCTCCTGTGTGCTGGTCTTTAGCTGTCTTCATTGGCTGGCATCGGATGAATTACTCCTGCGTGTGCGCGGGAGGCTGTCATTTCAGCACACAGAAATCAGCCTGACGCTTAAGGCTGAGCCGCATGTGAGAAGACGGCGAGCAGGTAGGGGCCTTTTTTTATTGCAGAAGACATTACATGCCCCCTTCTGCAATAAAAGCCTGCCTGCTTGCTGTTACAGTGTAACTTCAGTTTGGCTTTAACACCTTTCTTCCGTGTTTGACATGAAAATTTGTATCTTGTGATTCATACTCTAGTGGTGGGGATGAATTGTGTGACTAAAAGCCAGCTCCTCTTGTTTTGGGTGGTTTGACTTGTGTAGGTTTCTGCTATTCCAAGAATCCATTGGTGAGATTGTCTCAGTGTTTTGGGTCTCCACATGTTCTCAGCACCTGTAATGAAGATGTCCCTTACAGATGGACTTCACAAGTCATTTTGCTTCTGTTCACTGAAGATGATGGGATTAATGTAGGTAATAGCTCTGGAGGCAGTTGGAACTGACAGGGGTTTGGATTCCATTGAGAAATGCAAAAGGTGTGCTGTGTGTTGCCTCTTATTAAGGAGGTTATGCAATTTTCCTGAATTTACAATACATTCCCTTTTCAATAAAAAAAATAAATGTATTGTAAATTCAGGAAAATTGCATAATCTCCTTATTAAAGAGGTAACTGGCAATACACAGCATGCCTTTTGCATTGCGTAAGGGGAATCCAAAGCCCTGTCAGTCTCCTCTTTTTTATTTTATTTTTATTTTTTGCCATCTGTGTCCATAGAGGAGATTCACCTTCACTTCCTGTACCATAGCCAAAACAGGAAGTATGAATCCCAAGGTCACCCGAACTAATGTCCCCATTGGAGGATTACCCCTCTTAATGTTCTGGTGTGAAACCAAAATTGGTGATTTTCTTCACTTTTGATGATAACGGTGAACAAATGGGGTGAATCTCCCCGGTAGCACAGATCACAATAAAACTGATGTTCTAATCTCTATTCAAAATAAAACAAGTTTTGGCTATAGTTACAATTTAAGGAAAATTCTGTGGCTGTTGATGATCACTTCTGGATAAATGTTGGCAATATTTGCACTGGGGCTTAAGCCAATCAAAAAAAAAGAAAAAGAAAAGCATCACCTACATAAATAGTGCGTTTTTATACACCGCTGTGTCCCACTGCCTGTTCAGTCTCTCGCTCTCTCGCCAAGCTATGGCCTCCTGCAGAATCCTGGCTAAATGTTCATGTTCCCTGTCACTCTGTGATTCTATTCACTGGGCCCTACATCAGTACAGGACCAAGTATCGATTTCAGGGCCAGCAGATGGAAGCACAGCTCAGGACAGGAGACTCTGGAACCAACACTCCCAGAAGTGTCCTAATGTGAAGATTTTGCAAGGCCACAGCTCTTCAAGAGCCAAAATGAGGAAAAGGTGGTTGGAACAGGGGAGTATAAATTCTTTTTTGCAGGCGGTGCTTTAAAACTCTGCAGCCACAAAGCCAGCATAAAGCTCAGTATATGATGTCAATAGTATTTGGTTAGTATCTATTCCTCCCATCTCCTTTACTGGGGCATATGAATTTGCCTGTTTTATACATCACCCACTCTGTCCCAAAAAAAAGAGACAGAGAGGTAAGCTTTAATCACAGATGCTTCACTTATTGGAGCCATGATTTTTTTTTTCTCCTTAAAGTGAGACCAAAGGCATACTTTCTTTTTATAGAAATTACATGCATGTCATACTTGCCTGCTCTGTGCAGTGATTTTGCACAAAGCAGTCCCAAACCTCCTCCTTCTCAGGTCCTGCACTGGCACTCCTGGTCCTTTCCACCCTACTTGGTGCCCCCATAGCAAGCCACTTGCTGTGGGGGCACTCGTTGGGGCTCGCGCCTGAGTCCATCGCAGTGGTTTTGTACAGAGCAGCCCCGATCCTCATTTTGGGTCTGCCACTGGCGCTCCTGGCTGCTTGTTGTATGGGCACTCGTGCGGGCTCCCTCCCAAGCCCTGCTGTGTGTCCAGTGACAGAGCGGGTCTCGGCCCCTTCTCACTGGCTGTGATTAAGAGCGGTAGCCAATGGCTCCTTCTGCTGTCTCTGAGCGAATGAGGGAGAGAGCCGAAGAGCCTCTGCTCTTGTGTACATCACTGGATCGAGATGGGGTTCAGGCAAGTACAAGGGGGGGGGGGGGCAAGCAAGCTGCACACACAACATTTTTTACCTTCATGCAAAGAATGCATGAAGGTAAAAAACCTTCATCTTTTAGAACCACTTTAAGATGATGGCTTTAATATTGTCGGCAGTCTACTCCACAAACTCAAAAAAAAAAAAAAAAAAAAAAAAAAATGCATTGTCCTTACTCTCTGTGCCTTTTGTAATTTGTCTCAGCGGATAACCAGGATTCCAGTTTCCTGAATGACCAGCAGTTGAAGAGGAGTCCACTGCATGCTGCAGCACAGAGGGGAAGTGTGGAGCTCTGCCATGTTCTTGTGCAGGTAACTTGTCTTCTCTGACAGACAGATATGCTCTGCCCCATTTACCTCTTTTGTGTTTTTCATGTGCTTTGCTGTCCTTTTCAGGCTGGTGCCCACATAAACGCCACTGACAAAATCCTCCGCACCCCTCTTCTGGAAGCTGTCGTGAACAATCATACAGGGGTTGCCAAATATCTGTCTCAGCATGGAGCTTGTGTTTACCACAAGGTAATGGTAATGCCACTGGCTCGCTACTCTTAGAGCAAACACTGCTCATCTCATTCTCCATTTAAGCTAATCGGGTAGATATTTCACCACATACCATGAAATATGACACAAATGTTAAAAATCTGCTTAAAATTTTACCTTGCAACGCTATTGAAAGTAGAATTTTATGAATATTTTTAATATTTGTTATGTGGTAAACTATCTATCTGATTACCTTAAGTATCACTGGGGGGGGTGTATATTGTTGCAGAGATCGTGAATCGTTTATATCACATAGTTCAGTTTTGCAGCGTGAGTGGGGATTGTTTGAAATTGTATGACATCTCATTCTTTACCCTCGAGATCTGCAATCTATTCCCTAGCCTTACTTCTAGCTTACTGTTTAATTAGTGGTATTTGAATAGAAACTGTTCTAGAACAGCTATCAGACCAATCTTTGTTGGATCTGACGGAATTTAAAGTGGATGTAAACCCTCCATACACCCAGTGAAGTGAACAGCCTCAGATGAATCAAATCTCTCTACATAGGTTTTATATGTATATATGCTGTCTTCACATTTATATACTGTTTAAAAAGTTGAGAACGTGTTAGATTTTCTCTTTCTGGTTAACACAGAGGGCATACAGCCAAGATGGCTAACATTGCTGATTGGAGGAAAGGCACACACCCCCTCTCCTCATAGGTAGAGACTCTCAGGCCGGAATCACACTTGTGCGGTGCGAATTTCATCCCTCTTATCTCTGCAGAGAGATAAGAGAACTGTTCAGCAGATCCATTGCGTTTCAGCTGCAGATTAGCTGCGGATTTGGAGACCTGGGAGGGGGAGGGGGGAAATGTATTGAGCTGAATGAGACAAATCAAGAGAAATTGACACATCTGCGAATCAGCTGCGTACCCATAGAAGATAATGGGCCTGAGCCGCACCGAAATGCCTAAAATACGCAAACGTTTTTTCTGCAAAGCGCAGTGCGAATGCATCGCACATATGTGAACCAGCCTCATTGAAAACAATGTATTTAGAAATGTTCTGCGTATTGGATGCAGTTTAAGCCGCACTCAATTCGCATAGGTGTGAATCCGGCATTAGAGCAGTTTTGTAATAGGAGCTGCGCTCTGCTATTCTATTTTAGCAACCTCCTTTGACAAAAGATTCTGGCTGCTTTTTGTCTAAAAAGTCAAAAAATATGTCAGGAGTTCTGAACGGTTCCTCTGTTATCAGCCTGAGAAGAGAGCTATAAGACTTGGCTCATTGAAAAGAGATGACAAAATACTGCAGATATATGTGCCCAGCTCAAATTTCATGAATCTGCTTTACATTCTCTTTAAGGGCAGAGAATTAGACTGGGTTCACACTGGAGAACACGGCGGCTCACAGCAGGAGTCCGGTGCGTCTCCATTCACTGTTTCATGTCTGATTTCAGCATGTTTTTTTTGGCCGAAATTCGGACCTGAACCTGACCAAAAGACGCACAGGACTCCAGAGAGCCGGTCACAATCTCCTGACATGAATTGGATGCAGGGAAACTCGCATCCAATTCTTAACAGTGTGAACCCAGCTTAAACATTTACTTTTAGTCTGAATAGTGATACCACCCTCCTTTTGTAGCATGGTGTGGTCACAAGGGCATGGGGATTTTTTTTTTTTTTTTTTTTAACCAATCTTTAGATGGATAATTTCTCTTTTTTTTGCACAAATTTTGTTGTTTTGGTGGAATTGCCAATTTTTAACCTATTGCACTTTTTCAGGAAGAGGATGGCTCAACCTGTCTTCATCATGCAGCCAAGAGTGGTAATCAGGAATTGTTGAGCTTTCTTCTGGCTACAGGCCAGGTCAATGTGAATGCCCAGGTGAGAGCACAACCCTTACAATGTTTGGTGTTGTTGTATACTCCCCATCAAAACCTTCCTAATTACCTGTCTTTGGTCTGTTTAGGATAATGGTGGTTGGACACCCATCATCTGGGCAGCAGAACACAAGCACATCGATGTCATCCGTACGTTGCTGACTCGGGGGGCGGATGTTACCCTGCAGGACAATGTGAGTATATATGTCTTGCTGTTGGGATCCGTAATGTGTGTGTTTTTTTGTTTTTCATAGTTGAGTAGTTTTTAGATTCATAGTTGAGAAAATATCTATCCTTTCCTTTGTAACAATCCTCTTATTTTTGGGATATGCAATGAAACGAGACACTTGAAAACATCCTGATTTTAAAAGATTTCTTCAGTCATTGTCCAGGACAAAAAAAAAAAAACCTGAGAGCTGATTGGCTGTTGGATGGAATTTCAGTCGGTTCAGTAAGGCCCGGTTGAGATTCAATCCATCTATGGGCAGGCTGTTTGTACTGAAGTCGATCCATCGATCAGCTTCAGTACAACCTAGAAACAAGTTTCTACCATGAAATCCAGCATACTAGCGTGAGCTACAGTATGCCTTTATTTTTTATTTTTTTTGCGCCGTACTCAGCTTAATCCTGTAGTTAAGTTTTCAGACTCCCCGCGGGGAATGGGCGTTCCTATGCAGAGGGGAACATGATTGACGGCCGGCTATGGCGCGTCACACTTCCCGAAAATAGCCGGAGTAGGACTCTGCTCTTCACGGCGCTATACGGCGCCTGCGCACAGACTAGGAGCTGACTGCACAGGCACCATGAAGAAACAGAGTCCTATTTCGGCTATTTTCGGGAAGCGTGACGCGCCATAGCCGGCCGTCAATCATGTTCCCCTCTGCATAGGAACGCCTACTCCTCGCGGGGAGTCTGAAACTTAACTACGGGATTAAACTGTGAGTACGGCGCAAAAAAATAAAGGCATTCTTTAGCTCGCGCTAGTATGTTGGATGGCATGGTAGAGAATTTTTTTTTTTTTTTTTTTTTAGGGTGAACCCCCGCTTTAAGTGGTAGTAAACTCAGTTTGTACAAAAACTCGCTGACGGGCAGGGTTTTTATAACGGAGACCCTAGCAGTATCTTCTTTCATCAGCCCTCTGCCTGTCAGCGAGCAATGTGATCTGAGATGCACATGTGCAGCTCAGACCACATTTACGGCCCGCTCTGTGTACCACTGCCATGTGACTCTTGTGCACATGCGCAAGAGTGACATCGCCCTGGCACAGCCAATAAAGCGTCCGAATGTCGCAAACCTGGAAGAAAGACCGTGCGAAGATGAAAGCAGCAGGGGGGCAAGGGAGAGTGGTGAGAGCGCAGTGCTCAAGGGCTGCGTTTTGTAGGTACCGTATTTATCGCGGTATAACGCGCTCCCGCGTATACCGCGCACCCCCAAAGTGACCCCCAAACCTGTGGGAAAAAAAGTTATTTTTGTACTTAGTTTTGGTGTCTTGCGCGGCGTCCATCGGCGGCCTCGTCGGGTCCGGCGTCCTTCTGCGGCTTCGGGTGTCCTCTTCGGCGGGTCCGGCGTCCTTCTGTGTCGTCGGGTGTCCTTCTGCGGCGGGTCCGGTGTCCTCTTCGGCGGGTCCGGTGTCCTCTTCGGCGGGTCCGGCGTCCTCGCGGCGTCCTCCCCGCTTGTTTCCCGCGCCGAATACTGCGCCAGCATATGCCGAGCGCAGTACACTCGGGCAGGCTCGGCAACTGTCGCGCTCACGTCCTGTACGTCCAGGACGTGACCGCGGAAGAAGCCGAGACTGGCCGAGCCTGCCCGAGTGTACTGCGCTCGGTATATGCCGGCGCAGTATTCAAAACTCGGCGCGGGTATCGGCGTATATCGCGCACCCACGATTTTGCCCTGATTTTCAGGGCAAAAAAGTGCGCGATATACGCCGATTAAATACGGCAAGTCTGTTACTGTACTAGTATGCAGTGTATACTAGTACATTATGGCTTAATGCTGCCGGGGGGACCCATAAAAAAAAATCAGTATAGCCTTTACTCCCGCTTTAATAGTTATTATTTCTGCTTTGCTGTACTGGCGTGCTAGTTTTGAATCCTGCCCAGGACACTATCTGCATGGAGTTTGCTTGTTCTCTAAGGGCTCATTTACACTTGACTTCAACACACATCAAAGTGCCTACCGCTTCAACATGCTTTTATGTGTTTTTAAAGCTTCGGCGGTGTTTCGATGAAGCTTTAATGATGCTTCCGTTGATGCTCTTTTGAAGCTTTGTTGAAGCTTGGCAGGTGCTGTGTGTCATACCTGAAATTTCTCCAAAAGCTGAATTAAAGCCTCTCAAAAGCTTTAGGTCCTTCAAGCGAGCTTTGTCATAGACTTTTATGGAGGCTTTGAAGTACCACTAAAGCTACGTGGGGTATAATTTTTGAAGTGAAGCCGAAGCAAAAGTGGGTGTAAACAAAACTGTAAGTGAACCATTTTATCTAGTGACAGGAGCTTTGATTGCCGTTCAGGGAGCTTTAACAAAGCCTATCCGAAGCCTTGTTTTTGAAGCAAGTGTAAGCTAGCCCCTTCTGTGTACTGTGGTTTCCTCCCGCACTGGGATTATTGGTTCCTATCTAAATTGACCCTAGTGTGTATATGTATGGAAAGAGATGGGGACCTTAGCTTATAAGCACATAGAGGGCAGGGACTGATGGGTACAGTATGCAAAGTGCTGTGTAAATTGGTGGCGCTATATAAATGCCTGTAATAAAGCTGAGAATACAAGCAGACACCTTTTTTTTCAAAACTGGAATATCCCTGGCCTTTACATAACTTTTAGGACATGCCACAACCCTCACCAACACTTCCAGAGGTGCAGGAGAGGTGTGAGTTTTTTCTGCTGCTGCTCTTGCGCTATTCATTTAATTTCTGCATATCACAATAAAGCTGAGCTCCACCCAAGAGGAGAAGCTCCGCTTGTTTGCTCCCCCTCTGCTGCCATATTTGGCACCTTTCGGGGGGAGCGGATACCTGTCAGCCAGGTTCCCACTTCCGGACAAGATTACCGCAATCGTGTGGTGATCTACGCAATTTCTTGCCCCTCCTCCTACTCGAAAGCAGCTTAACCACTTAAGGACCGGACCAATATGCTGCTACATGACCCAAGGGGTTTTTACAATTCGGCACTGCGTCGCTTTAACAGACAATTGCGCGGTCGTGCGACGTGGCTCCCAAACAAAATTGGCGTCCCTTTTCCCCCACAAATAGAGCTTTCTTTTGGTGGTATTTGATCACCTCTGCGGTTTTTATTTTTTGCGCTATAGACAAAAATAGAGCGACAATTTTGAAAAAAAATTCAATATTTTTTACTTTTTGCTATAATAAATATCCCCCAAAAACATATTTAAAAAAAATGTTTCCTCAGTTTAGGCCGATACGTATTCTTCTACCTATTTTTGGTAAAAAAAATCGCAATAAGCGTTTATCGATTGGTTTGCGCAAAATTTATAGCGTTTACAAAATAGGGGATAGTTTTATTGCATTTTTTTTTTTTTTTTTACTACTAATGGCGGTGATCAGCGATTTATATATTTTTTTTTTTTTTTTTTTTTTTTACGTGACTGGGACATTATGGCGGACATTTCGGACAATTTTGACACATTTTTTGGGACCATTGTCATTTTCACAGCAAAAAATGCATTTAAATTGCATTGTTTATTGTGAAAATGACAGTTGCCGTTTGAGAGTTAACCACAGGTGGCGCTGTAGGAGTTGGGGTTCACTTAGTGTGTGTTTACAACTGTAGGGGGGTGTGACTGTAGGACTGACGTCATCGATCGAGTCTCCCAAAAAAGGGATCACTCGATCGATGCAGTGCCATAGTGAAGCACGGGGAAGCCGTGTTTACATACGGCTCTCCCCATTCCTCAGCTCCGGGGAGCGATTATAAACAAATAGCCGCGCCGTCGTCCCGGATTGCTCCCCGAGGGAACCCGACCGCCGCATGTAGCGGGGGGGGGTCCCGATCGGACCCCCCACCCGCTAGAAGGCAGGGACGTACAGGTACGCCAATGTGCCTGTACGTGCCATTCTGCCGACGTGTGTGTGTATATATACATGCGGCGGTCGGGGTTAAACTTGCCTTTTCTTTACTACCCTGCCACTCCTTGGTGGAGCTCACACAGCATGTAAGGCTATTTCTCTGCCCCTTGTGACAGTGATGGGCCAATCACCAGTGCAGTCATGCAAGAGAAAAGTCGCCTCCCAGTTTTTACCTAAAACCTACCCAAAAGTACTTTTGGTATGCATGTCTGCTCCCAGAAGTAATGTAAGCAGCTGTGGAGCAAAGGGAAGGTAAATATAGGCTGC
Organism: Rana temporaria; assembly: GCF_905171775.1. Lineage (NCBI taxonomy): Eukaryota > Metazoa > Chordata > Amphibia > Anura > Ranidae > Rana > Rana temporaria. Next base: position 31,279,560 of record NC_053497.1, on the reverse strand, counting down.
TGTGGGGATTAGCCATAAGTTGAATCTTTTTTCTTTGCTCTTAATATGCAAAGTACTGGTTCATTCTTTAGGACAATAGCGTTGCTAATACAAAATGTGTACCTACTGAAAATGTATATGATTTCCTTTTACTGCCGAGCTTTGTGTAAGGGGTGGAAACATATAGTAACTTTACTATGCATCTGATCCTTGGATACTAAACGGTTTGTAATCGTAATTAAAGACAGAAGTTTAGGGATCATTTCTGTAATGTATTTCGTCTCTTACACAGGAGAAAAACATCTGCCTGCACTGGGCATCCTTTACCGGCAGTGCCGAAATTGCGGAGGTTCTCCTTAATGCACAATGCGACATACACGCCGTGAACTTCCATGGAGACACACCCTTGCATATTTCAGCCCGGGAGGGCTTTATCCACTGTGTCAAGTGAGTACCCAACTGTGTTGCCAAGCTGCTACTCTTGACAATCGGTATGTGAAAAGAAAAATGGAATGCAGTTTGTGAAATTGTAAAAAACCACAGCATGTCTCCAAGCATTCTGTTTTATAGCTAAGGCAAACCATACATTATATATCTTTTTTTCGTTCAAGCAGAGGGTTGAAAAAAAGAGGGAATCCTTCCTGCAGCACTATTGTGTTTTGGCCATAGCCAGCGGCACTGATCGCTTGGAAAAAAAACGGACAGGCTCGTTGTACAGTAGTCAATCAACAGGTCGAAGTGTGTAAAATCAGCTAGCTCATACATGGATCGAAATTCAGCCTGGTCCCTGCTGAATCGGACACATTTTAATCCATATATGGCTGGCTTTAAAGATATACTCCTTTTTTAACCTGCTTCTGAACAGAGGTTGCAGTTGATACATATTCCATTGCTCCTTTGCAAGTGTGATGCTTGCGCTAAACCAGAGGTCCCCAAACTTTCTAAGCAAAGGGCCAGTTTACTCCCCTTCAGACTTTAGGGGGCCCAGACTGTGACTGTGGGAGTAAACGATACCCCATCTTTGGTATTAGGGGGATTAGTTGGTGTCATTGGGTCGGCTAGTGCCCCGTTGTGGGCCAGGGGGGACGGCTAGTGCCCGTTGTTGGGGGCCAGGGGGGATGGCTAGTGCCTCGTTGTTGGGGCCAGGGGGGGGGGGGGGCTAGTGCCCGTTGTTGGGGCCAGGGGGGGCGGCGGCTAGTGCCCCGTTGTTGGGGCCAGGGGGGGCGGCTAGTGCCTTAAGGGCCGGATAAAGGCAAGCAAAGGGCTGCCGTTTGGAGACCACTGTGCTAAATTATGGATCTTCAAAGCGGTAGAACTATATAATTTGACTTAAATATTATGGTTTCCCTTTTAAAAACATTTTTTTTCAGTTGTCTTTCTATTGTCCTTTTTAGTCTCTTCCTGTCTCGTGGGGCGGACACAGAAGTGCGTAACAACGAAGGCGACACACCATGTGACCTTACACTGGAGCACACCGATGTCTGGTACGCCTTACAGCTCAACCGCAAGATCCGGCAAGGGATCCAAAACAGAGCTGTACGCACTGAAAGGATTATCAGCAGGTGGGTTGGGGTAATCGGTGGTGGCTTTATGTACGCTTGCAATGGGTGAAATGCGATTCGTATTGCAGTTTGCTGAGCTAAAAATATGAAAGTAGCTTCCTGTATCTGAGTGACCGTTGTGAATAAATTTACCTACTTCTTGCATTCTCCTTCTATTGTGTATTTTTATACATAGTTTTGGCAAAATGAAGGCCACTTTTTCCATCACTGGGTAGACTGTGTACTTAGTAGAGTAAAACCCGATCTGTGGAGTGATTGCTAGAGTAGCAATACTGATATCATCGATTTCTTTCATTCACAGGGATATTGCACACGGATATGAAAATTTTCCTATTCCTTGTGTAAATGGCATAGATGAGGAGCTTTCTCCCGAGGACTATAAATATGTATCGGAGAACTGTGAAACATCAGCCATGAGCATCGACCGTAATATCACCCACCTCCAGGTATTGCATGGCCTCCTTTTCTCTCTTTTCCCATCATGCTCTCTGCATCTTACTGACTCTTCCTCTGTATACAGAACTGCAGCTGCCAGGATGACTGTTCATCTAGTAACTGCCTGTGTGGACAACTGAGCATCCGATGCTGGTATGATAAGGTGAGAGATTATATTATGTCGTCATTTCTCGGTTGGTACAGAGTCAGCGGGGTATAGGCCCCTCTCCTAGAGGGTGGGGTCAATAACTACCGAAATAAAGAATTTAAACTTTTTGCCTTCTAACGCCCCCTGCTTCATATCGGCCACAGTTCTTTAGTCAGTGGACCATGTCACATATGTACAAAAGAATAAGGCGCCCATAGCAATTATATACTTCCTTTTAATATTTAATCTTTAGAAAATCACCTCTGGATACTTTAGACAATAGATATGTTATGTATGCATATGCAAAAATGTATTTATTTCCCATTTTTTTTGTCTTAATATCAGGATGGCCGTCTGCTTCAGGAATTCAACAAGATTGAACCTCCACTCATTTTTGAATGTAACCAAGCCTGTGCCTGCTGGCAATCATGTAAAAACAGAGTTGTGCAGAGTGGCATCAAGTATGTATACAAAGGACAATGCCAACAGTGATACTCCCTAGCTTCCTGAGCTGTATAGGAACGGGTCAGTTATAACACTAGTTCTGAACTGGTTTACCAAAGCACAGGGGAGAGCACAGACCTGTATAAGTAAGGCTTATGTACGATGGATAGGTTAATGTTGGGAATTAGGACAAAGTTGAGGGTTTAGGAGTTAAGAGTTGAGCTGTTTTATTTTTTTGGCGTTCCTGTTTAGAGTTGCTATTTGCCTCAACATCATGCTGACTTAAAGTGAAACTTTAATGCCACTCTTGCATTTTTTTTGAGGGGGATGGTTGTTCAGCAGGTACCTCATTTTGGTAGGTACGCTCTTGCACCCACCACTACCCACAACCTCTCGGGACACGTCACAGGTCTCAGGAGGCTGTGGGACTATTCACACAGTGTAGCTTGCACACGTGCAGTGGAAAGCAAGCTGTGAAGCCGCAAGGAGTCACAGCCGCCTTCCCATACTAAGGCCTCATGTACACAAGACATTTTAAAAAATGAGCTGCAAAGCCAGTACCGACGCCAGAAAAAAGGGGCTGTAAAAACCCGCTTTTAGAAGCGTTTTGTAGTGGTGTTCGCGTGCATTTAGGTGTGTTGGCGTTAAGCGGCGTTTCTCTGCCATCTTCTATTTTCCACTCCCAAATTCTTAATGCTGTATACAGCTGCCTCAGGCATTTTTATACCTGTAACACTGCTGCTCCAGAACGCACTGGCCCTGGTGTGTGTGTGTGTGTGTGTGTGTGTGTGTGTGTGTGTGTGTGTGTGTGTGTGTGTGTGTGTGTGTGTGTGTGTTTTCTTTATCGTACATCACGGGACACAGAGCAGCATAGCCATTACATATGGGTTATATAGTGTACCTTCAGGTGATGGACACTGGCACTCTCCGACAGGAAGTTCCCTCCCTATATAACCCCCACCCATAGTGGGAGTACCTCAGTTTTTTCGCCAGTGTCTTAGGTGTTGGTGCACGTTGAAGGTTGTGCCTGCAGTTTGTCCTTGGGACCAGGGCCAGCCGACCGGATCCGTCCAAGGTGCTTCATAGCCAAAGTGGACGGTACCCGGGCCCCAATTCGTGGATGGGGTTTTGCCTATAATGCCTCTCCTTGGAGGGCTGGACTCTGGGTTCCAGGACTGGGTTTTTTAACCTATGGATACCTGCTGCCAGTAGTGCTGTATAGGTCCAGGTGTGTGGTGTTCCTGACTTGGACCCCGGTCCCTGAAGGTCTATGACCATACCCACGGTGAAGGGGGAAGATTGGGCCTCTTGCATGAGCAATACCCTGCGGCGTGGAAAGGTAAGCGGGGGGCCTACGGAACTTGGTTTGTCAGTGGGCTCCCCACAGGGGACTCTGGGGAAAAGCCTTTTTTATGCCTCTGTGCATGGGCTAAAGAGAAACCACAAAGTCTGCATGACTGGATGGCTCAAACACCCAGGTATACTGTTCCTCTGGCTGGGCTAATAGACTGCTGCTGCTGCTACAAGGTGTTTTTGCTCCATGAAATGTAAAGGGGAGCATGTCAGGTTTAAATTACTTCCTGATGTCTGTGTGTCTCCAGCAGCTCCCGGGCTCCTCTCCCCACACGGATTCTGCTTCCTGCTTCCTGTAGAGCGGCGTCAGGAGCGCGCGTGCGCGCGCACTGTTATAGGCGCCGACGCTGCGTGGAGGGGGCGGGGGACGCCCAGGGAGTTCCCTCCCCTCTGTACATCAGAGGGAAAACTCTATTTAGCCTGTCAGTTTGCTGAAGGCTGTGAAGGGACACGGAGCAGCGATGCTGAGCTGAGCAGGATAGGTTTGCCTATGTTATGCTGACACAGTGACACCTAGTGGCCGTTTTTTTGTACACACCTTGCTAAAGAGCTGTTTAAGCTCAGATTTTCTCTGAAAAGCCGGTGTACTAAGTAGCAGTCAGAGTACTTAGTATTTGGTACTCTCTTAGCCCAGCATTAAGGGAAGCAATATTAGGATATGATTAAGCCCTTGGGGCTCAATATTGCTATCTCTTGTTAGGTTTTGGGAAGTTTAGTTTCTGTCTAACATTACCCTAGCCTAATTTTTTTCCTCATTTATTTAAATGTGTGTTTTTCTCCAGCTATTACAGTTAGTTGTATATTAGCGGAGTATCTCAGATTTGTTTATTATGGCTCCTAAGGGTGCAGGGAACGCTAAAAATGCTAAAGGTGTTAAAAAGCCGAAGGGTTCCCCATCGGGCTCGGAGGATATTTCCCAGAATCCACCTGCCCCTACCTCCCCGGAGGATCCGGAGGTGGCTGCCCTGGGTGAGCCATCAGGGTTGCTAGGTGCTATGGCGGGCCCTATTCAACCAACTCCTTCCTATGTCACGGAAGAGATGTTAGCCTCCACCTTGGGTGGATTTGAAAAAAGGATGGCCGCTCTTATTACGGCCTCTTTATCCGGGAAGAAGCGGGCTAGGTCCCCGTCTCCCAGGTTTGAATCTCCTGAGGAAGATGTCCTTTCCACTGAGGAATTGGAAGATACAGGAGACCAGGCTGAGGATCACCTGGACCATTTAGGTTCTGAAGATTCTACTATAGAAGAACCTTTTTCAGCTTCTCACGCAGAAAAATTGTGGGTTCAGTCCTTAACGGATATGGTGCGGTCAGCTTTTAAAATGCCTTTGCCTCAGCCTCTGGCCTCCGCTGTGTCCTCATTGGGCTCCCTAAAAGCGCCCCAAGCCAACCTGGTGTTCCCGGTCCATCCTTTGTTAAAGGACCTGATATTTCAGGACTGGGTTAAGCCAGACAGGATTTTTTTGCCTCCTAAAAGGTTCGCAGTTATGTACCCTTTAGAGGAGGAGTTTTCGAAAAAATGGGCTGTCCCCACTGTTGACGCAGCCATATCATGTGTCAATAAAGCTTTAACGTGTCCAGTGGACAATATTCACATGTTCAAAGATCCTGTGGATAAAAGGCTTGAGACCTTACTGAAGGCATCCTTTGCCACAGCGGGGGCAGTGGTCCAGCCAGCTGTAGCTGCCATTGGCGTCTGCCAGGCTTTAAAGGACCAGGCCAAGCAGGCCCTAAAGGACCTCCCGGCTCAACAGGCTCAGGACTTAGCCGATCTACCTAGAGCTTTATGTTTCGCGGTAGACGCTATCAAGGATTCAATCCAACAGGCGTCCCGCCTATCCCTGTATTTGGTCCACATGAGAAGATTACTTTGGTTAAAGAACTGGTCTGCAGAAACCCCCTGCAAAAAGCTCCTTACAGGATTCTCCTTTCAAGGAGAGAGATTGTTTGGAGAAGATCTTGACAAATATATTCAAAAGATCTCTAGTGGTAAGAGCACCCTTTTGCCGGTTAAGAAAAGGTTCCGAGGTCCCTCTTTTAAGCGCCCAACCTCTCCAGTTCCAGGGCCCTCATTCTCTAGGCAGTATCGACGGCCTCCTGGACGCGCATCTGCAAACAGGCCACAAGGGCAAGCTGCAGGGAACAAGAGACCGTGGAACCGTAAGCCGGTTAAGGCTGCCCCTAAGGCAGCCTTGTGAAGGGGCGCCCCCACTCTCTCGAGTGGGGGGAAGACTCCGGTTATTCTCGGAGTTGTGGGGGGCCCAAGTTACCGACCAATGGGTTCTGTCCTCAGTGACTCAGGGGTACAAGCTGGAGTTTCGGGAGTTCCCCCCTCCTCACTTTCAAACGTCAAGACTTCCAGGCGACCCTCAGACAGGCATCACTTCTGTCCGCCCTAGAGCGACTCCTATCTCAAGGAGTGATTATGGAAGTACCAGCAGGGGAGCAAGGACAAGGGTTTTACTCAAACCTCTTCGTTGTCCCGAAGCCAAACGGCAACGTCAGGCCTATACTGGACCTAAAGTCATTAAACCGCTTTTTAAGAGTCCGGTCCTTTCGAATGGAGTCCATTCGTTCGGTGGTGGCCGCCCTCCAAGGAAAGGAGTTCTTGGCCTCCATCGATATAAAGGACGCATACCTGCACGTTCCGATTTTCCCAGGCCATTACAGGTATCTGCGTTTTGCCCTAAACTATCGGCATTATCAGTTCGTGGCTCTTCCGTTCGGACTAGCCACGGCCCCTCGGGTTTTTACGAAGATCCTGGCCCCCGTATTAGCCATCCTAAGGGAACAGGGCATTCTGATCATGGCCTACCTAGACGATCTTCTGGTAGTCGACCACTCAGCGGCCGGCTTAAATCGGGCAGTGTTGCTAGCAGTAAACTGCCTAGAGTCCCTGGGTTGGGTTCTAAACCGGGACAAATCGGCTTTACAGCCCACAAGAAGGTTGGAGTATCTAGGTCTGATTTTAGATACAAGACAACAACGGATCTTCCTGCCCCAGTCCAGAGTGGACTCGATAAGGGAGTTAATCCACATAGTCCTAAGCAGCACAAGGCCATCTATACGCCTCTGCATGCGCCTGTTGGGAAAGCTAGTGGCCACCTTCGAGGCAGTGCCCTATGCCCAGATCCATTCTCGGAGGCTACAGAGAGCAATTCTCACGGCCTGGGACAAAAGACTCCAGGCCTTGGATCTTCCCATTTCCCTTCCCTATGCGGTAAGGCAGAGTCTGTGTTGGTGGCTAGTCACAAAAAATCTTCTGAAAGGAAGATCGTTCAGTCCCCCCTCATGGAGGATAGTAACCACGGATGCCAGCCTATCAGGCTGGGGTGCAGTCCTAGACGATTTAACCCTACAGGGGAAATGGTCAAGGGCAGAATCAGCCCTACCCATAAATGTCTTAGAGATCCGAGCAGCTCGGTTGGCTCTTTTGGGCTGGACGGAGGTTCTGCAGGGCTCCCCAGTAAGGGTACAATCCGACAATGCCACTGCCGTAGCTTATATAAACCACCAGGGTGGCACCAGGAGTCAGGCAGCCCAAAGGGAGGTAGATCGGATCTTTTCATGGGCAGAAGCCCATGTCCCCTGCATCTCAGCTATCTTTATCCCCGGGGTGGACAATTGGCAAGCGGACTTCCTCAGCCGCCAACAGATGTCCCCAGGGGAGTGGTCCCTCCATCCCGAAGTGTTCCAGGTCATTTGCCGGAAGTGGGGTACTCCGGAGGTGGACGTTATGGCGTCCAGATTCAATGCCAAAGTAGCAAAGTTTGTCTCTCGAACGAGGGATCCATTGGCCTGCGGGACAGATGCCTTGGTGTGCCCTTGGCATCAGTTTGCGCTAATCTATGCCTTCCCTCCAATACGGATGCTACCCCGTCTTCTTCACAGAATTCAAAGGGAACGCAAGCCAGCGATTCGCGTGGCCCCAGCGTGGCCCCGAAGACCTTGGTACTCCTTGATAAAAAGGATGACCGTAGAGGAGCCTTGGGTCCTCCCTCTACGTCCGGACCTCCTCTCACAAGGGCCATTCTACCACCCTGCCTTACAGGCCCTAAATTTAACGGCCTGGCGGCTGAGTCCCTGATTCTCAGAAACAGAGGCCTTTCAGGGCAGGTCGTTTCCACCCTTATAAACGCAAGAAAACCAGTTTCCAGGTTAATATACTATAGGGTGTGGAAGGCCTATATTACCTGGTGTGAAACCAGGAAATGGGATCCCCGCAAATATACCATTGGGAGAATCCTGGAGTTTTTACAGTTGGGAGTGGAAAAAGGTTTGGCGGTCGGCACAATCAAGGGGCAGGTGTCTGCCTTGTCGGTCTTCTTCCAGAGATCTTTGGCTGCCCATTCCTTAATGAAATCCTTTTTACAAGGTGTTATTCGGGTGAATCCCCCGATTAAAGCTCCCCTGTATCCTTGGGATCTAAATTTGGTTCTATCGGCCTTGCAAAGGCAGCCCTTTGAGCCCTTGTCCGCGATCCCTTTGGTCCTTTTGACTAGGAAACTAGTGTTTCTGGTGGCCATGGCATCCGCCAGAAGAGTGTCGGAGTTGGCAGCCTTGTCATGTAAGGCACCTTATTTATTATTGCATAAGGACAGGGTCGTTTTGCGGCCGCTTCCGTCCTTCCTGCCTAAGGTGGTATCAAATTTTCACCTTAATCAAGATGTGATTCTTCCATCATTTTTTCCAAAGCCTTCTTCTAAGGAAGAGAGGTTACTACATTCCTTGGATGTAGTTAGAGCTGTAAAGATTTACTTGGAAGCTACAGCCCAGATTCGTAAGACGGACGTCTTATTCATTCTGCCGGAAGGGCCCAAAAAGGGCCAGGCAGCGTCTAAGGCCACTATTGCTAAGTGGATTAGGCAGACGATTATTCAGGCCTATGGCCTGAAGGGGAAGAGTCCACCCTTATCGGTTAAGGCTCATTCCACTAGAGCTATAAGTGCCTCTTGGGCAGCGTATCACCAGGTCTCTATGGCTCAGGTCTGCAGGGCAGCAACCTGGTCATCTGTCCACACATTTGCAAAATTTTATCAAATGGACGTTAGGAGGAACGCTGATTCAGCCTTTGGGCAGGCGGTACTACGGGCCGCAGTTTAATCTCCTCTTGTCCGGTGGCACCTCCTGTTTGGTTTTTTTCTGGTTGTCTCCCTCCCCTCATGGAGCATTGCTTGGGGACATCCCATATGTAATGGCTATGCTGCTCTGTGTCCCGTGATGTACGATAAAGAAAAAGGGATTTTTATTAACAGCTTACCTGTAAAATCCTTTTCTTGTAGTACATCACGGGACACAGAGCTCCCACCCCTCTTATGGGGAATTTTGGGATGCATATTGCTTGCTACAAAACTGAGGTACTCCCACTATGGGTGGGGGTTATATAGGGAGGGAACTTCCTGTCGGAGAGTGCCAGTGTCCATCACCTGAAGGTACACTATATAACCCATATGTAATGGCTATGCTGCTCTGTGTCCCGTGATGTACTACAAGAAAAGGATTTTACAGGTAAGCTGTTAATAAAAATCCCTTTTTTTCTTCTTTTTTTTTTTCTATGCCACTTACAGCTCCTAAAAGCCTGTGTGTGCATGGACACACAGAATAACAGAGAGGTGTTTTTAGGCTGTAAAAAAAAAACTACCCTAGGAGCAGCTGTAAAAATGTCCTATGTGCATGAGGCCTAAACATGCCGGGAACCTGAAGACCGGCCCAGGTGAGGACAGTGCTGGATCCTTGGACAGGCAAATATCTGTCTTTTTATTGAAAGCCAGCAGCTACAGTATTTGTCGCTACTGACTTTTTTTTTATTTTCTTACAAACACCCTTAACCACTTGCCCACCAGGTAAATTCTGGCACTTCTCTCCTTCATGTGAAAATCACATTTTTTTTGCTAGAAAATTTATCAGAACCCCCAAACATTATATATTTTTTTTTAGCAGACATCCTAGGGAATAAAATGGCAGTCATTGCAATACTTTTTGTCACACCGTATTTGCGCAGCGGTCTTACAAGCGCACTTTTTTTGGATAAAAATCACTTTTTTGAATTAAAAAATAAGACAACAATACATTTTGCCCAATTTTTTTATATATTGTGAAAGATAATGTTACGCCGAGTAAAATGATACCCAACATGTCACGCTTAAAAATTGCGCCCGCTCGTGGCATGGCGTCAAACTTTTACCCTTAAAAATCTCGATAGGCGACGTTTAAAAAATTCTACAGGTTGCATTTTTTGAGTTGCAGAGTAGGTCTAGGGCTAGAATTATTGCTCTCGCTCTAACGATCGCGGCGATACCTCACTTGTGTGGTTTGAATACCGTTTTCATATGCGGGCGCTACTCGCGTATGCGTTTACTTCTGCGCGCGAGCTCGTCGGGACGGGGCGCTTTAAAAAATTTTTTTTTGGTTTTCTTATTTATTTTTATTTAGTTTTATAATTTTTTACACTGAAAAAAATAAAATAAAAAGAATTGATCACTTTTATTCCTATTACAAGGAATGTAAACATCCCTTGTAATAGAAAAAAGCATGACAGGTCCTCTTAAATATGAGATCTGGGGTCAAAAAGACCTCAGATCTCATAATTAGACTTAAATGCAAAAAAAATAATAAAAAAAAAAAAATGTCATTTTTTCAAATGACAAAAAAAAAAATGTTTCTTTAAGAGGCTGGGCGGGACTGACGTTTTGACGTCACTTCCGCCCAGCAGAGCTATGAGGACGGGTGAAGGAGATTTCTCCTTCAGTCCCGTCCCCGCTCAGCTGCCGGACACATCGGATCCCCTCCGCCGCTACCGACGGCTCCGGTAAGCGGCGGAGAGCGCGGGAGAGCGGCGGGAGGGGGGGGGGCCCCTCTCCCGCCACCGATAACGGCGATCTCGCGGCGAATCCGCCGCGGAGACCGCCGTTATCGTGTACACCACCGCCCCCTGCAAAGATGAATATCTCGGTTGTGGCAGCAGCTGCTGCCGTTATCGAGATATTCAACTTTAAAAAGGAGGACGTCTTTTTGACATGGGGCGGTGGTCAAGAGGTTAAGGATCCTCCTTCTTAGTTTTTGGGGTCACTAGCCTGGATCAAGTATACAGCAAGTTAAGTCCGCAATGACAAAACTCCTGATCTGCAAATTTGTTTTGGGGTCAGTAAAAGGGTTTGAAGTCATTAGATTAGCATAAAAACAAGGCAGCCCACAATTTCAGGAGAGGTTATCAAAGCAGCCTACATCTTTTTCTCAGGACCGCCTTCCTTTATGTGTATAGATTAAGGTAGAGGTGGGAGGTTAGGTTGTTTTAAAGAAGCTCTGTCAATGGTGGGAAGGAAGGCAACCTAGAGGTGCTACATAGATCTCAGGCTGTTTTGACAGAGAACATTTTGACATATCCTACCAGTACCAACGCTTTACTGTCTTCTCGCCATTGCTATTGGTCAGTAAGGCTACCTATCGTAGTGACGTGTCAATGGGAATGTGTGGGCATGGGCGGTTGATTCAACTTGCAGGTCCACCCAAAGCTTAGTAAGGCCCGGTTTAGACTTCTGCGAAACTGGTTTTCCAGTACGACTTCTTTAAAGCGGATCTCCACTCTAAAGTGGAGTCCCACTGATCGGAACCCCCCCCCCCCCGGTGTCACATTTGACACCTTTCAGGGGGAGGGGGGTGCAGATACCTGTCTACAGACAGGTATCTGCACCCACTTCCGGCCCTACGATGCGGGCAAAAGACGGGTTTTTCCCTTGCTTCCCGTCCGTCCCCCGTTGTATGCTGGGAACACTCGGCTCCCAGCACACAGCGGGAGCCAATCGGCGGGCGCAGCGCGACTCGCGCATGCGCCGTAGGGAACCGGGCAGTGAAGCCGGAGCGCTTCACTTCCTGGTTCCCTCACCGTGGATGGAGGGGGGAGCAGCAGGGTGACGAGCGATCGGCTCGTCATCTGCTGCGATCGGCGCTGGACTCCAGGACAGGTAAGTGTCCTTATATTAAAAGTCAGCAGCTGCAGTATTTGTAGCTGCTGGCTTTTAATATATTTTTTTAGTGGCACATCCGCTTTAACTGATGTCAGTGCAAATCGTGCCGAAGTCAGACCAAAAGTAGTGCAGGAACCTTTCTTTTCTAAGTCTGAGCGATTCAAGTCGCACTTATAACTGTTCTATTGCACTCAATGGTTTGCAACTTTTGATGTGACTCAACATTGGAATGCATGTCACATCGGTGTAAACCGGGGCTAAAACTACAATCAAATCTTGGTGTAAATCCCAAAACTGACCAAGGGATCTCCATCTGGCATTCAAAACGTTTTGGTACATCTTGTTCCGTCTGCTCTACATTTGCTAGTGGGATCTGTTATTGGGTGATTACCTGTATTTCTACAGTAAGCTACAAGACTTCTCTCCTGCAGGGTCCGGCTCCAGTTATACCGTACAGCGAAAATGGGTTGGGGAGTGAGAGCTCTGCAGGACATTCCACCAGGATCTTTCATCTGCGAGTAAGTGTTTTACATATACAAATGTTCTCTTAACCACTTCCATACAGGGCATTTTGACCCCCTTCCTGCCCAGACCAATTTTTAGTTTTCAGCGCTGTTGCACTTTGAATGACAATTGCGCAGTCATGCAACACTTGTACCCAAATGAAATCCTTTTTTTTTTTTTTTTCCACAAGTAGCGATTTCGTTTGGTATTTGATCACCTCTGCGGTTTTTATTTTTTGTGCTATAAACAAGAGCGTAAATTTTGAAGAAAAACGCAATATTTTTTGATTTAATAAATATCACAATTAAAAAAAAAAAAAAATTCCCTCAGTTTAGGCCGATGCGTATTCTTCCACATAGTTTGGGTAAAATTGATTGGTTTGCGCAAAAGTTATAGCATTTACAAAATAGGGGATAGATTTATGCCTTTTTTTTTTTTTTTCCTTCATGACAATTGCAGGCTCATGGCAACACAGAATGTCTCATCTGATCACTTTGGGGGTTTATTGCATTTTTGTTCGTTGTTTTTTTTTTCTCTCTTGGATGGTAAATTTGTTTCCCAATTCCTGCTGCAGGTATGTAGGAGAGTTGATCTCGGACGCAGAAGCAGATGTTCGAGAAGATGATTCCTATCTGTTTGATCTGGACAATAAGGTGAGTGGTGGCTTCTGTATAAGATGCTTAAAGATCTTTACAAAGCAATATAATATTCATATCTAAAATGTTCATATGAAATTGCCCTTCTATGGTCTGCAACTCCTCTGTAAACATAATATACATCTGTGATGTCCCTTTTTATTCCTTCCCCATGTGCATGTCTTTGAATCTTGGCCTTGGTTTAAATGGTCGCTCCTTTTGCACGCAGAGTGCATATGGAAATTATTCACAGCGCTTCACCTTTTCCACATTTTGTCATGTTACAGCCTTACTCCAAAATAGATTAAATTCCTTTTATTTCCTCAAAATTCTACAAACATTACCCCATAATGACAACATGAGAATGAAATTTGTTTGAAATCTTTGCAAATTTATTAAAAATAAAATGGGAAAAATATCCCAAGTACATAAGTAATCGCAGCCTTTGTTCAATACTTTGTTGAAGCTCCTATGGCACCAACTACAGCATCAAGTCTTTTTGAGTATGATGCTTCAAGCTTGGCACACCTATTTTATTTTTATTTTTTGGGCAGTTTCTCCCATTCCTCTTTGCAAGACTCATCAGGTTGGATTGGGGGCGTCAGTGCCCAGCCATTTTCAGATCTCTCCAGAGATGTTCAATTGGGTTCAAGTTTTGGCTCTGGCTGGGCCACTCAGACATTCACGGAGTTGTCCCGTAGCCACTCCTTTGTTATCTTGATTATGTACTTTTGGGACTTGTCCTGTTGGAAAATGGACTTTCAAAAAGGTTTTTCTCAAGGATGTCTCTGTACATTGCTGAATTCATATTTCCCTCGATCCTAACTAGTGCACTAGCAGGACTGTATGGAGCAGTGCGTATACCTCTCCTGCCCATTGAAATCAATGGGCACCGCAGTTATACCTCCTCTGCAGAGGCGCTTTGCGGTGGTTTTAGCCCTTTCTTGGCCGCTAGCGGGGGTAATAGCACCGTGAAATTCATGGTAAAGTGCCACTAAAAATGGTGCCGCTTTACCGACGTCGCACCCACTGCCCCAGTGTGAAGGGGCCTAAGGCATATGCTCTGCCCATAGAAGGAAAGAGACGGCATTGTCTGTGTTGAGTGTATTCTGGAATTGCTCTGTTTGAGTTTGAGTGACTTCATGCATACAAGTGTTCTTGTTGCTCGGCCTAGGGAGGAACAAGATTAAGACTTTTATGTCAATGTTTTCAATTCTCTCCAATGCCATGTTGAATTTAGCAGGGAAGTGTCTGCATGGCCATTGGCCAGGCTCTTTAATACAGATCATTATACAAGTAATGTATGTAGACCTTTCGTTTCACCCAGCATTGTAGGTTCCAATACTAGAATGTCAGTCTTGTATTTCATTATTTTTTTGTGTAAAGTGTGGATTACAAAAAAAAAATAACTGGATGACTGAAATATGTAGCATCTGCAACACAATGGAACGATTTTTTTTTTTTTTCTTCCCAGGATGGAGAGGTATACTGTATAGATGCCAGATACTATGGGAACGTCAGCCGTTTTATTAACCATCTGTGTGAGCCCAACCTCATCCCAGTGAGGGTCTTCATGTCCCATCAGGACTTGCGTTTTCCACGTATTGCCTTCTTCAGTGGAAAGGACATCAAAGCTGGAGAGGAACTTGGGTAAGAGAAAGGGGGATAATGCCCTTTTTAAAATCAATAACTCTAATTTCAGAATATAAAGTGACCCTGTCATCAATATAGAATATATAAAGTGACCCTGTCATCAATATAGAATATATAAAGTGACCCTGTCATCAATATAGAATATATAAAGTGACCCTGTCATCCGTATAGAATATATAAAGGGACCCTGTCATCCGTATAGAATATATAAAGGGACCCTGTCATCCGTATAGAATATATAAAGTGACCCTGTCATCCGTATAGAATATATAAAGTGACCCTGTCATCCGTATAGAATATATAAAGGGACCCTGTCATCCGTATAGAATATATAAAGGGACCCTGTCATCCGTATAGAATATATAAAGGGACCCTGTCATCCGTATAGAATATATAAAGGGACCCTGTCATCCGTATAGAATATATAAAGGGACCCTGTCATCCGTATAGAATATATAAAGGGACCCTGTCATCCGTATAGAATATATAAAGGGACCCTGTCATCCGTATAGAATATATAAAGGGACCCTGTCATCCGTATAGAATATATAAAGGGACCCTGTCATCCGTATAGAATATATAAAGGGACCCTGTCATCCGTATAGAATATATAAAGGGACCCTGTCATCCGTATAGAATATATAAAGGGACCCTGTCATCCGTATAGAATATATAAAGGGACCCTGTCATCCGTATAGAATATATAAAGGGACCCTGTCATCCGTATAGAATATATAAAGGGACCCTGTCATCAATATAGAATATATAAAGGGACCCTGTCATCAATATAGAATATATAAAGGGACCCTGTCATCAATATAGAATATATAAAGGGACCCTGTCATCAATATAGAATATATAAAGGGACCCTGTCATCCGTATAGAATATATAAGGTGACCCTGTCCTCAAAATAGAATATATAAGGTGACCCTGTCCTCGGTAGAGAATATATAAGGTGACCCTGTCATCGGCAGAGAATATATAAGGTGACCCTGTCATCGGTAGAGAATATATAAGGTGACCCTGTCATCGGTAGAGAATATATAAGGTGACCCTGTCATCGGTGGAGAGTTCAACATAAAGATGTTGCCTGTAAAGAAAAGTAAAAACACTTATCTTTCCTCCTGTCCACTCCACAGAACTCTGCTTTGTTGCTGAGGATTTGTCCCCTGGGGGGTTTGCCAGGGAAACAGACATTTTTAGGACTGTCGAGTTCTTTTTTTTTTTTTTCCTCCGCTGTTCTCACTGGTTCCTCTTGCCAACCTCAAGTGGCAGGAAGAACACAAAGGACTGACACTCCCGGAAGTGTTGGTGTCGCAGCAGAGCGCAAGTGATGATTTCTCAGCAATGGGAAGTAGTTTTTGCATTTTTTTAAAGCAGTTGTAAACCTTAAATTTGCACTTTTACCTACAGGTAAGCCTATAACAAGGCTTACCTGTAGGTAAAAAGAATATCTCCTAAACCTGTACGGTTAAGGAGATATTCCCCTCGCAATGCGGGTGGCGCATGCACAGGGGGGATCCACGGCGGAAGATCCGGCAGCCGCCGGACCCTGCCGATTTTAAATCGCATGCGCGGGAGTGACGTCATCGCCGCTCCAGCCAATCACAGCGCTGGAGCGGCGCCGCTCCAGCCAATCACAGCGCTGGAGCGGCGATACCCGGAAGACACGCCGGAGCAAGATGACATCTCGCTCGGCGTGAACCAGGTAAGTGTTGTTCACCTCGTTTTGAGGTAAGTATTTCATAATCCGCTATTATGCGGTGCATACTAGCTGATTATGCATTTTGCCTTGCAGGTAAAAAAAAAAAAAAAAATTATATATGCGGTTTACAACCGCTTTAAACCGCTTCCATACCTGGAAAATTCTGGCATTCCTACATGTAAAAATAATCATCCCCTTTTTATTTTTTTGCAGTTTTTTGGGGGGGGGGAAACGCTTTCATGAATAATAAAAAAAAACACTAAAGTTAGCCCAATTTTTTTTTCTACAGTGAAAGATGTTACATTGAGTAAATAGATACCTAACATGTCAAGCTTTAAAATTGTTCACACTTGTGGAATGGCACCAAACTTCGGTTGTTAAAAATCTCCATGGGCTACGCTTTAAAAATGTTTACAGGTTACGAATTTAGAGTTATAGAGGAGGTCTTGAGCAACAATTATTGCTCTCGCTCTCAATGTTTGCGGCGATACCTCACGTGTGGTTTGAACGTCTTTTTCATATGCAGACACGACCTATGTATGCAAGATTTTATTTTATATGTGCTAACTGACACTTGTCTGTCTGTTTTCAGTTTTGACTATGGTGACCGTTTCTGGGACATCAAGAGCAAATACTTCACATGCCAGTGTGGGTCTGAGCGGTGTAAACACTCAGCCGAAGCGATCGCTCTGGAGCAGAGCCGCCTCGCCCGATTGGAGGTTCCTGAAACGGTGCCAGTGTCCGTTATCCCTCAGACTGTGTGATGCCAATAGACTCTAAACTGGGCTTCACATACATCCGACACCGTTCGTTCTTTTATGACCCTTTGTAAGAGTGTCACAACTCCATTCAGCTACTTCCTGCCATGACCCCCAACACAAACCGTCTTCTCTCTTGTCCAAGTAGTAGTCTTGAGACCATCAGTCTATTACCCATTCTCTTGCCACATCATTGTCTTGTAAATCGTCCAGTCTCACAAATAAAAATAAAGATTGTGACTTTTTTATATAAAAACATGGCTCATTGTTTGCAGCTCGTATATGGACCATGTCCTTCAACTGTGAAGTATTGCAGAGTTCATATTTTTTGTGAATGGATGCAAGCCAGAGGCATTTATAAAGGTCACACAACATCCAGGTGAATGTTAAAATGGTACAATTACTCTATGGCCCACCTAGATCCAATTCTTGCTGCATTTCAGAATTGTGTAATAAAGTATACCAAAACTCAAGAACAAAAATCTAAAATATAGCATACAAGTACTCGAATGTGGTGGCTGCATTTGTTTTCATTTTTTTTCTGGCTTTCCCCCCCCCCAAGCATTTTCACCTAGTGTTCCTGCCAATAATGCACTTTCTTTTCTAGGGTGACCATGTTCACTCTCTGTATTGCAGTGTTCATTTTGGCAGCAAAATTCGTTTTTTTTTTTTTTCTTGTCTAAAGCCTCGTTCACATGATCAGATTTTCTGCGGACAAAGCGTCAGACTTTTGCCTGAAAGGCGTTGGCCAGGAACTTGTCTTGCATACAAACGGCACACAATTGTCGGTCAACAAACGCAAACGTAGTGACGTACTATGTGGTTTTTCAGTTCTTTAGCGCCACCCTTTGGGCACCTTCTGCTTATGTTGTGTTTGGTGAGCATTGCTTCTGAGCATGCGTGTTTCTACTTTGGACTTTTGTCTGACTGTTGTCCACGAAATTTTTTAAAGCCTGCCACCCAACATTTTGTCTGCGGGAAGACAAGAGGCACAGTGCATGCATGCACTGTCGCTGCTCGCCATCCTTGTGGCCTCCTCAAATGGTGACGAGACAATGCATGCATCCTTGATCAGTAGCCACTGGTGTTTGGCGAAAAAAAGTCAAGCTCCGGCGGCGGCAACAGGGCAATTGCTCCCCCCGAGAAAATAGCGAGCGGGTGACCGAGCGGACGGGCAGGCTGGGGAGCAGTAAGCAATCATGCTGGTGGGCTAGTGTGTGATTAAGCAAGCAGGTATTCTGAGTCAGGAAGCCGATTTCCCTCTGAATATGCAACTAAAGTGACGTTGTGTCATCTTGGTACACCCGCACTTGTCCACAGTAAGCCTAGTTGGACGTCGGAAAGCAGACCTCTTTATACACCCACCCGGAGTTTTGCTTTTCACAGTTATTTTTAACAGTAAGCCCAACTTATATTTCACTATATAAGCTGAGTTAACTGTTAAGAATAACTGTGAAAAGCAAGACTCCGGGTGGGTGTATAAAGATGTCGCTTGCCGACTTCTAACGCTAGGCTTACTGTGGACAAGTGTGGGTGTACCAAGATGGCCGCAATGCAACATGACTTTGGTTGCATATTCTGATGGGTAGCAGGTTTCTGACATCTCTCACCGCCCTCCCTCACTCTGGGACACAGCCACTGGCAAGTGACAATACGCATCTGGTGGCAAGAGACATTGGCAAGTGGCAATACGCATCTGGTGGCAGGCAACAGGAAGTGACACACTGGGGGCTCCCACTGATTCTGCATTATGGTGAGTTGAACTATTTAATTTTATATTACAATGTAATAATATAAATAATGCGCTTCAATCATCCTAACACCATAACAACCATGGCGCCGTGATGATTGAAGCGCTAACACCAGCCATTTTCTCCGATAAATTGCCCTCAAATTTTCTGGAAGTGCCCCTCCCGAGACTAGACTCTAGATCCACCCCTGGGTCTGATCTGTATAGTTGTATATAAAATGCACTATTTAACTTTTAAAAAAATCTTTCCCAGTGCTAAACCTTTGGTCCAATTTCTAAATTGCTGCATTTGTAAATTTCAAAAGCCAATATAAAGGAATAGTAGTGGTAAAAAAAAATACATGTTTTTTTTTTTTTAAGAATTCTCCTTTAAGGGGTGTGGCAGGGGGCGTGTCCTATGCCTGCATACATTTGCTAATGGGTGTCCCTCGTTCCCATCTCAAAAAGTTAGGAGGTATGCCTTTAAGGGTTTGGCATCTGTTATTTTATGTCTTGTGTACTGAGGTGTTTATAGGTCAGTGAAGATCAATTTGTTTACATACTGTAGCATCAATCATGCAAAAGCCGTGCTTACTACAGGATTCTAGTTGCATAGACAAAGAATGAAGTAGACAAGATTATCCTGTCCTTTTTAATATGCAACAAGAAAGACTAGCAATGCGTACAAAAGTCTATTGTTGTCAATTTTGTGCAGCAAAGTAATAGACAATAAATAGCTAAAAAGCACACACTCCCATATATAATGGAGGACAAAGGTTGTACACAATGATATGCAGGGGGTCAATATACACACTCTAGTCTAGATATATAAATTTGGTCATTACACTATATCACCAAAAGTATTGGGACGCCTGCCTTTACACACACATAAACTTTAATGGCACCCCAATCTTAGTCCGTAGGGTTCAATATTGAGTTGGCCCACCCTTTGCAGCTATAACAGCTTCTACTCTTCTGGGAAGGCTGTTTAGAAGTGTGTCTATGGGAATGTTTGACCATTCTTCCAGAAGTGCATTTTTGAGGACTGGCATGGATGTTGGACGCAAATGCCCTGCTTGCAGTGTCAGCACTAATTCATCGCAAAGGTGTTCTATAGGGTTGAGGTCAGTCAAGTTCTTCCACCCCAAACTCGCTCATCTATGTCTTTAGGGACCTTGCTTTGTGCACTGGTCAAATCATTTGGTGGAGGGGGGATTATGGTGTGGGGTTGTTTGTCAGGGGTTGGGCCATCCCCAAACTGTTCCCACAAAGTTGGGAGCATGAAATTGTCCAAAATGTTTTGGGATGCTGATACCTTAAGCGTTCCTTTAGGTGTCAGCATACCAAGACATGTTGGAGAATTTCATGCTCCCAACTTTGTGGCAACGGTTTTGGGGATGGCCCCTTCCTGTTCCAACATGACTGCACACCAGTCCTGACCTCAACCTGATGGAACACCTTTGGGCAAAATTAGAGCGGAGACTGCGAGCCAGTCCTTCTCATCCATATCGGTGCCTGACCTCACAAATGCACTTCTGGAAGAACGGTCAAACATTCCCATAGACACACTCCTAAACCTTGTGGACGGCCTTCCCAGAAGAGTTGAAGCTAATATAGCTGCACAGGGTGGGCCAACTCAATATTGAACCCTACAGAGACTGGGATGCCATTAAGGTTCATGTGCGTGTAAAGGCAGGTGTCCCAATACTTTTGACAATATTGTGTGTGTGTGTGTATATATGTATATGTGTATATATATGTGTGTGTGTGTGTGTGTGTGTGTGTGTGTATATGTATATATATATGTATATGTGTATATATATATATATATATATATATAATATATAAATTATACGCACTCACGTACATACACTCTTTCTAAAGTATACATAAACCGTAATAATCAACATGTCCTCAACTGTGGCAAAGCAACAGATGAATAGAATGCCAATCTTAAAATTTCTGAGATAATCTATACCCCCCCCCCCTTTTTTTTTCAACCATTCTAACAGCAGTCATGTGACCCATACCTCCCAACTTTTTGAGATGGAAGTGAGAGACACCTATTAGCAAATGTATGTAGGCATAGGACACACCTCCCCTGCCACGTCCCCTTAAAGGAGACTTAAACAAAAAAATGTTTTTTTTAGATAAACACATAAGTGCTTTATTTTTACCTCTACTATTCCTAAGTATTGGCTTTTGAAGTGTATGAATGCAGACATTTAGTAATTGGATGAAAGGTTTAGCACTGGGAAACACTTTTTGAAAGATAAATAATGCATTGTATATACATCTATATCAGTGGTTCTCAACTTACTAGTGCCGTGACCCCTTGATACAATTTCCCAAGCACCCAAGGCAAGACAAGTAATTAGCGCCCCTAACCCACGGACATTTAGCGCTCCCTGAGTGCCTTCCACTCTTATAGTATTAAAACCCCTTATGGTACATTTTAGGATGTACCACTCTTTGTTCTCCTTTCTTTCCCATTCTCGCTGTCCTAATTCCTTGTTTTTTTCCCCCCATCCCTCCCTCTAACCGTCTTTCTTGCTCTTTTTTTTCCTTTCTTTCCCCCTTTTTTTTTTTTGTTTTGTTCCTCCCCCTCTTATCTCCTTCCTGGGAGAACAGTGCAGGCTTCATGAACAGGCCAGGATTTGGTGACCCCTGGCAAATGATCATTTGACCCCCAGGTTGAGAACCACTGATCTATATAGATCAGACCAAAATGAGGGATAAATGAGGAGGAATGAGGGACATTGTTCCAAATTAGGGACAGTTGGGAGGTATTTGTGACCCCCCCTTTACAATGCAGGGCTGCACAGTACTTGGTTGCATCGCTTCCTGTCACTGCCTACAAGCCCAGCAGCAGCAGCAGCATACAGCATGAACACACCCACCTGTAATCTCTTAGGGGCAGGCCTACAGGGGTTACAATGCTGCCACTGCAGTAAAATACATCATGTCAGCATTGTCCCCATTAGAATGGAAGTGATAATATCTGCATAGCTAGTTGTATATCAAAAAGTGTTTCCCAGAGCTAAACGTTTCATCTGATTTCTAAATTGCTGTATTTGTAAATTCCATAAGCCAATATAAAGAAATATTAGTGGTAAAAAAGCACTTGTGTGTTTAACCAATCTTATTTTTTATTTTTTTTGTACAAATCTCCTTTAAGGGGGCGTGGAAAGGGGTGTGTCATATACATACTTTTGCTGATAGGTGTCCCTCATTCCCATCTCAAAAAGTTGGGAGGTGTGTATCTGGCAGGATCAATGGTTGATATCATTAACCACTTGCTTACTGGGCACATAAACCCCCTTCGTTCCCAGGCGAAATCTCAGCGTCCGGCACTGCGTCGCTTTAACTGACAATTGCGCGGTCGTGCGACGTGGCTCCCAAACAAAATTGGCGTCCTTTTTTCCCCACAAATAGAGCTTTCTTTTGGTGGTATTTGATCACCTCTGCGGTTTTTATTTTTTGCGCTATAAACAAAAAAAGAGCAACAATTTAAAAAAAATATATATTTTTTTTTACTTGTTGCTATAATAAATATCCCAATTTTTTTTAAAAAAACTATTTTTTTTCTCAGTTAAGGCCGATACGTATTTTTCGACGTATTTTTGTAAAAAAAAAAAAAAATCACAATAAGCGACTGGTTTGCGCAAAAGTTATAGCGCCTACAAAATGGGGAACAGAATTATGATTTTTTTTATTATTTTTTTTTTTTACTAGTAATGGCGGCGATCTGCGATTTTTATTGGGACTGGGATATTGCGGCGGACGTATCGGACACTTTTGACACAAATTTGGCGCCATTCACATTTATACGGCGATCAGTGATATAAAAATGCACTAATTACTGTATAAATGTGACTGGCAGTGAAGGGGTTAACACTAGGGGGTGAGGAAGGGGTTAACTGTGTAGCCTGGGTGTGTTATAACTGTGTGGGGGGAGGGGGGTGACTGGGGGAGGTAACCGATGCTGTGTCCCTATGTACAAGGGACACAGATCGGTCTCCTCTCCTCTGACAGCACGTGGAGCTCTGTGTTTACACACAGAGCTCCACGTTCCTGCTGTCACCTACCGTGTCACCGACGATCGCGTGTACCCGGCGGACATCGCGGCCGCCAGGTACACGCATCGGGTCTTCGGCGATGCGTCGGGACAGTTTTTACCCGCCGCGCGCCACCCAGTGGCGCGCGCGGGTAATGCACATAAAGGCCGTTTTTAAACGGCCACTTGGCACTTGAGAGCCGCGCTGCGGACGTATTTCGTCTATAGCGCGGATCTCAAGTGGTTAAAATGAAACCAAATAATTGGATGTAACACTGCAGAAGTGCATTGCCTGGCCCTATAACCTTCAACATTTTGCATTTAGGGTCACTTTAGCCTCATAAAAACTGAACAGTAATGTGGAGAGTGATGTTGTTTGGAGGAATCACCCTTGATTCAGATGACTGCAAAAACGCTCAGCTGAAAGGAAAAAAACAAACAGTTGCGAAATGCATTTCTTTCAGCAGCGATTAATGTATTGAGCACACAAAGAAGTGGAGCATGTGTTGCTTTAAGTCTACAATCATCATTAATACGCTATTGGCACATGATAAAGAATGACTCAATCAAACATAACAACATAAACTCATTGATTTACAAGGACAATCATTCACTTTTGACCAAGAAAAACTGATACAACTGTTCTTTAACCACTTAAGCCCCGGACCAATATGCAGCCTAAAGACCCAAGGTGTTTTTACAGTTCGGGACTGCGTCGCTTTAACGGACAATTGCGCGGTCGTGCGACGTGGCTCCCAAACAAAATTGGCGTCCTTTTTTCCCCACAAATAGAGCTTTCTTTTGGTGGTATTTGATCACATCTGCGGTTTTTAGTTTTTGCGCTATAAACAAAAATAGAGCGACAATTTTGAAAAAAAGCAATATTTTTTACTTTTTGCTGTAATAAATATCCCCCAAAAACATATATAAAAACATTTTTTTTCCTCAGTTTAGGCCGATACGTATTCTTCTACCTATTTTTAGTAAAAAAAATCGCAATAAGCGTTTATCGATTGGTTTGCGCAAAATTTATAGTGTTTACAAAATAGGGGATAGTTTTATTGCATTTTTATTTTTTTTATTTTTTTTTACTACTAATGGCGGCGATCAGCAATTTTTTTCGTGACTGCGACATTATGGCGGACACTTCGGACAATTTTGACACATTTTTGGGACCATTGTCATTTTCACAGCAAAAAATGCATTTAAATTGCATTCTTTATTGTGAAAATGACAGTTGCAGTTTGGGAGTTAACCACAGGTGGCGCTGTAGGAGTTAGGGTGCACCTAGTATGTGTTTACAACTGTTTGGGGGTGTGGCTGTAGGAATGACGTCATCGATCGTGTCTTCCCTATAAAGGGAATGACGCGATCGATGCGCCGCCATAGTGAAGGACGGGGAAGCCGTGTTTACACACGGCTCTCCTCGTTCTTCAGCTCCGGGGAGCGATCGCGACGGAGCGGCTATAAACAAATAGCCGCGCCGTGGTCCCGGATCGCTCCCCGAGCGGACCCGACCTCCGCATGTAGCGGGGGGGTCCCGATCGGACCCCCCACCCGCTAATAGGCGAGGACGTACCTATACGCCCATGTGCCTGTACGTGCCATATTGTGGACGTATATGTACATGCGGTGGTCCTTAAGTGGTTAATAGATTAGTGTGGGAAAAAAAATGACTGCAAAGTCTATGCAACCCAAAAATGTAATATAGTACAGATTAGCAATCTTTAGGCTGCATTCACACCTCGGCGACAAGTAACGCCGCGTATTTTGCCGCGATTTGTGTAATATTTTTTTTTTTTTTTTTTTTTTTTAAACAAATCTTTCCCATTGCTGTCTTTGGCCGAACGCCAATGCCGCCTGAAAAAAAGGGTCCGGGACTTGTTTTCAGGCGGCAGGCGTACCGCGTCTATGAGATGTGAACCATCTCATAGACGGCAATGGGAATTCGCCCCTCCAGCGTATCGAGCGTCGGGCGTTTTGTCGCCAAGGTGTGAATGGAGCCTCAGATATGATGGCTGCATTCGTTTTATTTTTTTCTCTTTCTGGATTTTCCCTTGGTGATCCTGCCAGTAACACCCTTCCTGTGCTATGCTCACTCTCTGTAAAGCTGGCCATGGATGGATTGATTGAAATTTGGCCAATTCAGCAGGGACCAGACAAATATTGAGCCATGTATGGTTAACCCCTGTTCCTCCCTGTTAAGCCTTGTACACACAATCGGATGTGCTTGTTCCTGAGCCCTGCCCCCTGCTCTTTCCTCATTGGCTGTGATTGACACATAGACGTGCGCACAGGATTTGCCTGGGCACACCCTAATCACTCTGTGTGGTGCAGATTCCCCCTGTTTAGACCCCTGATATTTCACTTAAAAATTTGTGAAAAACAAATAACAAAAATAATAAAAGTAGAAAAATACTGACACCATCCACTGCCCTACTTACACTCCCCATTGCTCGACTGACATTATCCACTGACACCATCAGTATAAATACACATGCACACACACATGTTTGAGGTGGACACCCTAATGCAATAGGCTGTGTACACCTATGACATAGGTGTGCGCAGGGGGTGTGCCTGGGCACACCCTAATCACTGGTGTCCATAAGCATATGGCTCTGTGTGCAGGTTCTCTTTCAGCACCCCCCAAATTCACAAACCATGTTTGAGTGTCTAAAGATTTTTTTAATCACTTGTCCAAAATAATTAGTGTGGTATATGTAAGGCAGGGGACTTTTCCTCTAATTTGTGGAGGGATACAGAAGCGCAGAATTTAATAGTGACAGGGACACCAAACTTGGGGAGCACTGAGAGGGGACCCAGGACTACAACATGGTAGATTACCTAGGCAAGCTGGCCAACCTCAAAATCAGATATATTGTCACGGGTCCCCTCTCAGCGCTCCCCAAGTTTGGTGTCCCTGTCAATATGGTTCAAGAGCAGTGCCATGTCAAGCTGACCAAGATTTCCCATAGATGCCTATTGTTAAAAAACAGGAGCAGTGCCATGTCAAGCTGACCAAGATTTCCCATAGACGCCAATGTTAAAAAACAGGAGCAGTGCCATGTCAAGCTGACCAAGATTTCCCATAGACGCCAATGTTAAAAAACAGGAGCAGTGCCATGTCAAGTTGACCAAGATTTCCCATAGACGCCAATGTTAAAAAACAGAAGCAGTGCCATGTCAAGCTGACCAAGATTTCCCATAGACGCCAATGTTAAAAAACAGAAGCAGTGCCATGTCAAGCTGACCAAGATTTCCCATAGACGCCAATGTTAAAAACCAGGAGCAGTGCCAGGTCAAGCTGACCAAGATTTCCCTTAGACGTCAATGTGTCTACGTAAAGTGAGTGCACGTAAAGTGTAATACCTGTACAAAAAAAAGTATCCATTTTATTCTATTTGTCCTATTTAAAATAACACAAAAATCGTAATTGTGATGGAATGCACAGCAAAGTTATTTGCAAATATAATGAGTATTTTTGTTCTTTCAATTTTGCACTTTTTTTTTCTTAAAGTAGAACTATAGGCAATTTTTTTTTTTTTTTACATTTTGAAGAGAGTAAGGGAGGGTTATAACCCCTGTAAGGTTTATTTTGGCCATCTTTATCTCATTACGGAGATTTATCTTTACTTCCTGTCCCATAGCCAAGCAGGAAGTGAGCGGAAATCCCTGCAAATTAAAGCGGATGTGCCATGGGAACAAAATATTAAAAGTCAGCAGCTACAAATACTGCAGCTGCTGACTTTTAATATTAGGACACTTACCTGTCCTGGAGTCCAGCGCCGATCGCAGCAGAGCACGAGCGATCGCTCGTCACTCTGCTGCTCCCCCCGCCATCCACGCTGAGGGAACCAGGAAGTGAAGCGCTGCGGCTTCACTGCCCGGTGCAAATACCTGTCTTTAGACAGGTGTCTGCACCCCCCTCCCCCCTGAAAGGTGTCAAATGTGACACCGGAGGGGGGGAGGGTTCCGATCAGCGGGACTCCACTTTAGGGTGGAGGACCGCTTTAAGGTAATCTCGTGGGGACCCCCAGGGCATCAGAACTAGTGTTCTCATTGCAATATATTCCCCCCATTACTGTTCTGGGGACAACCCAAAATTTGGGATTTTCTTTTACTTTCAATGATAATGGTAATCAGGACAATTAGAGAGTGAAATGGGGGCACAGACAGCAATAAAAACTGACAAGTGTTCTAATCCATCTCCCCTCTACCCAAAGCGGAAAAAAAAATTCCTTTCGTTATACTTTAATGTAACATTAAAAGAAGTTTAAATAAATAATGGTTAAAATAAAAAAGTCAGCAGAAAATATGTGTTAGGGCCCTTTCACATGTACGGACAAACGGTCCGTTTTTTACAAGTCCGTTTACGGACTTGTAATGCATCCCTATGGGATTGCAGACATTAGCGGATGATGCATCCGCTAACGTCCGCAAACATCCGCTTTTGCGGACGGAAGAAAACCCTATTTTTCTTCCGTCTGGCGGAACGGATCGGATGAATACGGACACACGGTCCGTATTCATCCGATTCCCCATAGGGGAGAGCGGAGGAAAGACAGGGCAGTCTCTGCAGAGTGTGCGGGGACCGCCCTGTCCGCCGACAGCTCAGCGGGGATTTACGGATGATCCCCGCTGAGCCGACGGACACACACGGGGCGGATCAATACGGATCCGCTCCGTGTGAAAGGGCCCTAAAGGGAAGAAGTTAATTTGAGCTGATTAGGGAAAACAAAGGATTAATATAGGGTTAAATAGGAACAAAATGTATTTAAAAAAAATGTATTTACTTATTAAGTTTCTTTAACTGACATCTTATGAAGATCGAAGCTCATCCCTTTGATCTTTAAAAACAGAATCAATGATCAGTCTTTTGGTAGAAGCATCCCTTACAGCTGCTGTATTCCCACAATTGCCGGCTATCATTTGACAGTTGGGCACTGCTGGCATGTCAAGTGCAAGGGGTGGAGCAGAAGCACAGGGCATACTACATATGCCCTATGTATTTAGATGAAGTTTCTTTGACGTATGTAGCACGCCCGATGTCCACAACTGGTTAATGGTACACAGAAGAAACTTTAAATGAGATTTGTTGTAATTTTGACAGAAAACAAGTCTATAGGTGTAAACACAGAGACAGCAGGAGGGGCAGAGATGGGACTGGCTAAGGAGGAACTTCAGGATTAATAAGTCTCAGCTGCCACTGTCCGTCCAATCCTCACAGCTTTTTCCTATAAAAAGTATTAGCCAGAGTCATTTTGTTTATTCATCAGAAAGCATAGGAAAGGCAAGATCAGATAAAAACAACAAGACACAATTCAGGGGTCAGAGTAACCAATCCACTTCCAGACCACCCCATAGCAGATATATTGCTACATGGCGACTCTCCTGTGCAGAATCATGTATTTACACGTGATTCTGCACTTCTGCCTAAGGGGCGCACATGTGCGCCACCGAGCCTCTTCTGCTGAAGCAGATCTGCGGGGTCCCAGGCACTGGATGTCCGCCAGCACAGAATGGAGCTCTGCCTATGTAAACAAGGCAGAGCTCCGTTCTTGTGTCTCTGCAAAGCAGGAAATAAAATCCACCACATACAGTACATAACACTGGTTAGGCACACATTTAACTCTTTGATCACCCTAGGTGTTTAACTCCTTCCCAGGTATTGTCATTAGTACAGTGGCAGTGCATATTTCTAGCACTGATCACTGTATTAGTGTCACTGGTTCCCACAAAATGTCAAAAGTGTCAGATTGTCAGCCGCAATATCGCAGTCCTGCTGATCGCCTCCATTACTAGTAAGAAAAAAAGAAAAATCCAGTATATATCCCATAGTTTGTAGACACTATGGGGTAGATTTGCTAAAACTGGTGCACTCAGAATCTGGTGTAGCTCTGCATGGTAGCCAGTGGCGTATCTAGGGTATGGCAGCCATGGCAAGTGCCATGGGCGCCATATGAAGGGGGCGCTGTTGAGTGGCTGGGCAGCAAGGCACTTACCAGGGTCTGAGGGTCTCTTCTTCCCTCCTCCTGAGCATAGGCAGGATCTCCTTTTCAGCACCTTTGCTAATGGACAATGGCAGCTCTATCCCTGCTGCGTTCAGCCACAGCCCTCCCCTGTTCTCCCAGGGTCTCCCATTCCATCTGGTCGGATTGGCAGCGCACAAAGAAGAAGGAGGAACATCAGTTTCTCCCTCTCCTCTGTGAAAACCATACCTCCCAACCCCCCCGGATTCTGCGGGAACTTCACGCACAGACTGCATCCTCCCGCAGTCCCGTGAAGGGGTTAACTTTCCCGCACAGGAAGGAGAAGAAAAAGTTCTGACGGGAGACAGTGCAGTGGTGAGTGGCAAGAACTTCACTGACAGGCTGTGCAGTGGTGAGTGGACATCCATCCACGGCAACCACCCGCGATCGTCGCGCCCCCCCGATCGTCCGCCCCCCGCTCAACAACTTGATTGGCAAGAACTTCACTGACAGGCTGTGCAGTGGTGAGTGGACATCCATCCACGGCAACCCCCCCCCCCCCGCAATCGTCGACACCCCCCCCCGCGATCGTCCGCCCAACCCCCCCCCCGCTCCACAACTTCGATACTTCGATTTTTCCGCCGACCCCCCCTGATCAGTGGATTTTTAAAATATTAGGTGATGAAGATTTCATCACTTCCAGTATTGGTTCTGCATTTACCTAGCCTTGGAGGGCAGAGGAGGGATCTGGGGTCTAATAAACCCCAGATTTCTCCATAAAGAGGATATGTCACTACCCAAGGTATCACAAGGGATGATAAATATCACTCGTTTTGTTAGCTGTTTTTTTTTTTTTGTTAAGGTTATCTGAAAGATGGGGTTCAAATCTTTCGACAGGGGCGCAGTTTAAGTGCTTGCCATAGGTGCCATTTTCACTAGATACGCCTCTGATGGTAGCCAATCAGCTTCTAACCTGAGCTTGTTCAGTTAAGCTTTGTCAATAAAACCTGGAAGCCGATTGGTTTCTATGAAGAAGTGAGCCGGATTTTACACTCCCCAGCTTTAGTAAATAAACCCCTTTAACTTTTGCGCAAACCAATACCTTTATTGCGATTTTTTTACCAAAAATATGTAGCAGAATACAGTACACATTAGCCTAAATTTATTAAAAAAAAAAAAATGTAAATATGTTTTTTAGCAAAAAGTAAAAAATATTGTTGATTTTTTTGTTTGTTTTATAGAGCAAAAAAAAACAATGGAGATCAAATACCACCAAAAAAAAATATATTTGTGGGGGGGAAAAAGGCAAATTTTATTGGGTACAGCGTTGCGCGACCACGCAATTCGTTAAAGTAACACAGTGTCGTATCGCAAAAAATGACCTGGTCGTGAAGGGGGGTAAATCTTCCGGAGGTCAAGTGGCTATCCTAAAAACGTGAAAGTTGTCAATCTGACCATGTACTCGCTTCAGCAGAGAGAATTATTTTTAGGCACGGAACCGGAACGTTAGGAGGAATTGGCAAGTCATGTGCTTCCTGTACTAAAAGTTAATAACAAAACCTCTTGTATTTTTATAAGAAACTTCCCCGTTCCTGAGTGCCTGCTGATCCTTGTTGCTGTGATTGAACTTTGAGTTGAAAACGTAATAAAGTTATAAATGTACAAAGAGGACGGCTAATCCCAAACTTTTATTTGCATCTGGTGTTTCCCTTTAGCAGTGCAATGGGACTATTTATATTATCGTTCATTGGGTTGTGTACCATCAAGACCTCGGTCATGTCCAAGTGCCACCTCTAGTAGTGCTAGAAGGCTCATCTAAGCGACCATGTGCTGTGCCCACACTGTGGCTTGAGGGTAACCATGATCATGCTTTTAATAAATATTTATTATGGGAGCGTCTGGAAAAAAAACACACACAATGCGTATTTTTGCAAGTTTTTTCAGGTGCTCCCATTGTAGCCTATTTATTTTCCACACAAATAGAGCTTTCTTTTGGTGATATTTATTCACCAGTGGGCTTTTTTTGCTAAACAAAGACAGAATATTTGGGGTAAAAAAAAAATAATAATTGGCAAACAGGTAGTTTTTCTACTTCACTGATGAGGCTGCACTGATGGTCGTTGATAGGCTGCACTGGTAGGCAGGCAGCACTGATGTGCACTTATTGGCAGCACTGATTGGCGGCATTGATGGGCACTGGTAGGCAGCACTGATGAGGAGACACTGATGGGCACTTATTGACAGCACTGTGGCACTGATGGTCATTAATAGGTTGTACTCATGGGCATTGATGGGCACTGGTAGGCAGCACTGATGAGGAGACACTGTTAGGCACTTATTGGCAGCACTAATGGGCACTTATTGGCAGCACTGATGGTAATTAATAGGCTGCACTGATGGGCATTGATGGAGATTGGTAGGCAGCACCGATGAGGCACTGATTGGCAGCACTGATGGCCACTTATTGGCAGCACTACGGCACTGATAGTCATTAATAGGCTGTACTGATGGGCACTGGTAGGCAGCACTGATAAGGAGACACTGATGGGCACTTATTGGCAGCACTGATGGGCACTTATTGGCAGCACTGCGGCACTGATGGTCATTAATAGGCTGCATTGATGGGCACTGGTAGGCAGCACTGATGAATGAATGAATGAATGACTTGTATAGCGCTACTCATGCGAACTGAATCGCCTCTGGGTGCTTTTTCCAGCCAGTGTCTGCTTGGCTGGTGCGGTCATTTTACCCCGTAGGATCGTGACACGTTTGGGACACACAGTCATACACACATATATACATATATACTGGGCCAATTTGGACAAGATCCACTTTACCTACCAGCATGTCTTTGGAGTGTGGGAGGAAACCCACGCAGGCACAGGGAGAACATGCAAACTCCAGGCAGATGGTGTCACGGGCGGGATTCGAACCTGCGACCCTTTTGCTGCTAGGCGAAAGTGCTACTCACTACACCGCTGTGCTGATGAGGAGGCACTGATAGGTACTGATTGGCAGCACTGATGGGCACTTATTGGCAGCACTGGTGGGACTGCACTGATCAGGACACTGATAATCAGTGCAGATGTCTTTTTTACACAAGCCGGTTATCGGCTCTCTTCTCCTCTCTTTATGCAGTCAGCACGAGGAGAGGAGTGCCGATAACAGGTTTCTGTCTACATCCATGATCAGCTGTGATTGGACACAGCTGATCACGTGATAAAGAGCCACTGATTGGCTCTTTGCCTCAATCTGTGATCAGCAGCATCTGGAGAACACTGTAATCACAGAACGCGCCGCCCGTGCCCCGCAGCAGGTGCGCTCATGGATCTAGCCGGCCGCACCGTAGCCATCGTTCGGCTATTGCCTGGTCGGCAAGTGGTCAAAGGGTAACTCCACTTCTCATGGAAGAAAAATAGCATATAAAATAATATAGCAAATACAAGTGCGACACAAGTCATGTTATAATTGAATGCTATTCAAAATGACCTTTTCTTTTCAATCTGCAGTGCTGTAATTTTCTGCAAAATGCAATATGGCTGCCTGGAGGCCCTCTGTATACAGATGGTGTACAGAACGCCCCCCCCTGATATGGCATTTCCTGCTTGTGTGATTGACCTAGAAGTCTGCACTAAGATACAAGTCAGATTTTGGGCATCCCCTGCAACAATAATGTCATTTTTGGTGAGATACTCCCAAAGGGAAATCACGTCTAAAGGGATGCAGACCCTCCAACTTTCCTCATTGGAATCCAGCTGATTGATAGTTAATAATAATAATCAGAATTCCAGCACTCTCTCTGTTGTGGTTGCCTGTATACACCTAATAAAGCTGTACTGAATCTGCTAGGAGTGGGTGTAACCCTTTCCTGTGACTCACTGTGCAGTCTGTTTAATCTGATCTCCCTGCTATTTATGTCATTTTCTTCAGCATAGCTGTAAATCAGCCTAAAAAAACTTAAAGCGGTAGTTCACCCTGACCCACATGATGTTACCATCGAGACAGGCATTGTAGCGCGAGCTACAGTATGCCTGTCCCGATTTTTTTAACCCCGTACTCACCTCGTAGTCGTCCATCGTAGATTTCGGCTCCCGCGGGGAATGGGCGTGCCTATGGAGAGGGAGGATGATTGACGGCCGGCCCTGGCACGTCACTCTCCCCGAAGACAGCCGGAGTAGGTCTCGGCTCTTCACGGCGCGTGCGCACAGGCTATGCGCACGCGTCGTGAAGACCAAGCCTATTTCGGCTATTTCCGGAGAAGCGTGACGCGCCAGAGCCGGCCGTCAATCATCCTCCGTCTCCAGAGGCACGCCCATTCCCCGGTATCTTCGATGGACGACTACAAGGTGAGTATGGGGGGAAAAAATTCGGGACAGGCATACTGTAGCTCGCGCTACAGTGCCTGATTTAAAGGTAAAAGAAAAAAAAAATTTTTTTTTCCTGTCGATAGGGTGAACCCCCGCTTTAACAAAAAAAACAGCTGCTCTGACTTGGAGCTTGATTGCTGTTTGGTGGCAAGTGGACAAAATTATTTTTATTTTTTTTCCGAACACAATACATGGGCCTATACATAAGGGCCCTTTCACACTGGTGCGTTTTTGCCGCGCTTTCGCGGTAAAAATAGCGCTATTAAAACGCTCCCCATGCCCCTCTCCATTGAAATGAATTAAAAACGCGGTAAAATCGCAGTGTTTTGCTGCGATTTTAACACTCCGTTTTTACAGCGGTTTTTAATTCATTTCAATGGAGGGGGCATGGGGAGCGTTTTAATAGCGCTATTTTTACAGCGAAAACGCGGCAAAAATGCACCAGTGTGAAAGGGCCCTAAGAGTACAGTACAGTACAGTGGAATGTATCTTAAGGCTGCGTTCACACTGAGGAGCTTTAGGCTGCATTCACACTACAACGTGGCGTATTTTACCGCGAATTGCCGCGACAAATATCGGCGTTTTGTCCCGCGATTTGCTGCGACAAAACGCGGTAAAATACGCCGCAGTAACATACACAGGAGGGGTGATCTACATTGTCGGCTATGGCCGAACGCCGAAAGCCGCCTGAAAAAAAAGGTCCGGGACTTGTTTTGGGCTACAGGCGTTTCGGCGTTCGGCGTGGAGATGTGAACCATCTCCATAGCCGACAATGTAAACTCACCCCTCCAGCGTATCAGGGGCTGCTGCGGCGTCGCGCTTCAGGCGTATATACGCCTAGGTGTGAATGGGCACTTACAGGCATTTTAGCGATAAAAATAGCGCCTGCAAAGTGCCTCTCCTCTCAGCCCAAGTGCTTTTACACTGGAGCGGTGCGCTGGCAGGACGCCAAAAAAAAGTCCTGCAAGCCGCATCTTTACAGCGCCTCTGCCCATTGAAATCAATAGGCAGCGCCGCCGAAGTGCCGGCAAAGCGCCACTGCAGCGGGGCCTTGCGGGTGCTTTTAACCTCGCTATCGGCCAAAAAGGCCCGGAAAAACTACAGTAAATGCTGCCGCTAAAAATAGCGGCTTTACCGCCGAAAACCCCCAACGCCCCAGTGTGAAAGTAGCCTAAAAATCTGGAAGTTCACATGTCAACCATCTTTGATTCCCACCTGTAGTCTATCACACATCCAGTGGTATTTGCTGTCACAAAGACTGGTGTGTAGCGGATTCCTGGTAAATGTTAATGATGATGTTTTGTAATCAAGTCATTGAACAGGTAAACCAGCTTCTCAGTTAGAAGTTACGGTTGGCTCTTCACACACCTACAAATAGCTGACTGACTCATCTTGCCGTTATTACTGCTTATGCCGGAAATCTACAAGCTGCATTAAGCAAGCACCAGGTAAGGTAAGCCTTATTATAGGCCTTATTATAGGCTTACCTGTAGGTAAAAGTAAAAAAAATTACTTTACAACCGCTTTAAAAGCAAAAAAAAATCAAAAATATTTAATTTTGCCTTAAAAAAAGAAAAATATCCTGTCGGCCAGAAAACAGGAAGTGATGTCAGAAGCCGATCCAGTCCTCCAAGGGCATAGAGCCGAGTGGGGACTATCTCTGGTAAGCTCAGAAACGTCTGGGAAGCGGCACGGGGGAGGGGTTACAGCACCTCTCCAGCGGCCTATAAAAGTGATCCTGTGGCGAACGCCTGTAGAAAAAAAGATATCTGGGTTATGACAGCTGGTAAAGACGTACATTTACAGTTAGGCGTTAACCACTTAAGACCCGGACCAAAATGCAGGTAAAGGCTTTAACTAACAATTGCGCAGTCGTGCGACGTGGCTCCCAAACAAAATTGGCGTCCTTTTTTTCCCACTGTGCAAGTTTAGGAGATATTTACAATACCGATAGGTAAGCCTTACTATAGACTTACCTATAGGTACAAAACCACCAGGGGAGTTTACTTGCTCTTTAACCTCTTCCCATCCCAGCCATAGTAATATGACGGCCGCAAGGTGGCTATGCTGTCCCAGGTGGCCGTCGCACCAGCAGTGCCACTGGGAAGCCAATGCTCGTGCCTGGGGGCCGTGATCACTCGTCACAGAGCAGGAACGTGGATCTGTGTGTGTAAACACACAGATCCACATCCTGTCAGGGGAGAGGAGAACTGATCTTCTGTTCCTTGTAGGAACACCGATCAGTCCCCTCCCCCCACAGTTAGAATCACTCCCTAGGTAACACATTTAACCCCTTGATCGCCCCCTAGTGTTAACTCCTTCCCTGCCAGTCACATTTACACAGTAATCAGTGCATATTTATAGCACTGATCGCTGTATAAATGTGAATGGTCCCAAAAACGTGTCAAAAGTGTCCCATAATGTCGCAGTCACGATAAAAATCGCTGTCTCGCCGCCATTACTAGTAAAAATGTTTTTATAAAAATGCCATAAAACTTTCCCCTATTTTGTAAACGCTATAACTTTGTGCAAACCAATCAATAAACGCTTATTGCGATTTTTTTTTTACCAAAAATAAGTAGAAGAATGCGTATCGGCCTAAACTGAGGAAAAAAAATATTTTTTTATATATTTTTGGGGGATATTTATTACAGCAAAAAGTAAAACATATTGCATTTTTTTCAAAATTGTCGCTCTATTTTTCTTTATAGCGCAAAAAATAAAAACCGCAGAGGTGATCAAATACCACCAAAAGAAAGCTCTCTTTGTGGGAAATAAAGGACGTTAATTATATTTGGAAGCCACGTCGCACGACCGCGCAATTGTCAGTGCCGAATCGCGAAAAGTGGCCTGGTCATTAAGCAGCAATGTTATCCGGGGCTAAAGTGGTTAAAAGGGATATTTATTATAGCAAAAAGTTAAAAATATTGTGTTTTTTTTTTTCAGAATTGGGGCTCTTTTTTTGGTTTATAGCGCAAGAAATAAAAACCGCAGAGGTGATCAAATACCACCAAAAGAAAGTTCTATTTGTGGGGAAAAAAATTATCAAAAATTTCATTTGGGTAAAGTGTTGCAATACTGCGCAATTGTCATTCAAAATGTTTCAGCGCTGAAAGCTGAAAATTAGCCTGGGCAGGAAGGGGGTGAAAATGCCCGGTATTGAAGTGGTAAAAAAAAAAAAAGACATACATGTTATCCTGGCAGAGGGGCTGACAGTGATTGTGAGCCCCTTTAATTGAACAATGTCAAGAGGCTGATTGGCTATAGGGTGACCATGGCCCAGATTCAAGTAGAATTGCGCGATATTTGCGGGGGAGCAGGGCAACGATTTTGCCCTGCGCCCCCGCAAATATTTTGCGCTGCCCTGGATTCACGGAGCAGTAGCTCCGTGAATTGCGAGGGCGCGCCGGCAAATTTGCCCGGCGTAAGCGCACGCAAGTTAAATGATCCCGCGCCGAGCGTACAGTGCATGCTCCGTCGGGAAACTTTCCCGATGTGCATTGCGGCAAATGACGTCGCAAGGACGTCATTTGCTTCTAAGTGAACGTGAATGGCGTCCAGCGCCATTCACGTTTCACTTACGCAAACGCCGTGAAATTCAAATTTCACGGCGCGGGAAGGCCAGCTATACTTTAGCATTGGCTGTCCCTACTATTAG
Organism: Rana temporaria; assembly: GCF_905171775.1. NCBI lineage: Eukaryota > Metazoa > Chordata > Amphibia > Anura > Ranidae > Rana > Rana temporaria. The sequence goes on along the minus strand of NC_053497.1, from coordinate 31,242,636 downwards.
AAGGGGCAGCCTTGCGCTAAAAGTAGCCGTACGGAAACTCCGTACCTGGCTTGCGCAGGGCAAGCTTGTGAATCAGTGGTAGTATGCAATTTGCATACTACACGCTGATACACAATGGGAGCGCCCCCTAGCGGCCCCCGCAAGAATGCAGCCTAAAATCTGCGAGGCATAAGAGCCTTATGCCGCGCAGATTTTAGGCTGCAGTCGGTGTAACGAGGTTCCTGAATCAGGAGCACTCGTTACACCGGAGCAAGTAAGCACTTGCGCTGCGTAACCTATGGTTGCGCGGGCGCAAGTGCTTCTTGAATCTGGGCCCATGTGTCCTGGATTGCCCGGGACAGTCCCGCATTTTGCAGGTCTGTGTTCTGTGCTTGTGTTCTGCCGGTGGGGAGAAAAACACAAAGATCACTGCTGGCAGCTATAGATACCGGCAGTGATCATAGGAAAAAACTTGACAGGCTGGTGGTACTGAAGTCAATCGATGGATTGACTTCAGTACCACCAGCCTGCCTATAGAGTGATCGAAATTCACTTGGTTCCTACCGAACTGGCTGACACTTGGTTCGTCTATGGCTGGCTTACCGCCAACATTATATAGGGCACTGCCCAATAAGAGAGCCCGAGTAGGATGACGGAGACCTGACACCTGATATTACAAACATGAGTCACAGAACACCTGAGACAAATCCTCTCACTCTCTCATTATTGCACATAATTACAGGCGGTGGATTAAGGTCAGCTCAGTGTCATATGGAAACATGGAGATGGCAGCAGATTGCACTGTGTGGGGGGTATTGGGGGGGGGGGGTATAGCACGACTCTCCAAACTTTCTAAACAAAGAGACAGTTCACTGTCATTTACACTTTAGGGGGGTGAGCGGAATGTGACCAGTGGGAGTAGAAAATTATATCAGTGGAAAGAATAGTGCCCCATCATTGGTGCCCATGGAAGAAGAGTAGACCGGGCATACGGTGTGTGCAGTGTGCTCAGTGCTGGGTGTACAGTGCCTTGAAAAAGTATTCATACCCCTTGACATTTTCCACATTTTGTCATGTTACACCCAAAAACATAAATGTATTTTATTGGGATTTTATGTGAGAGACCAACACAAAGTGGCACATAATCGTCAAGTTGAAGGAAAATGATAAATGGTTTTCAACATTTTTTACAAATAAATATGCCCCCCTGAGTCAATACTTTGTAGAACCCCCTTTCTCTGCAATTACAGCTGTAAGTCTTTTTGGGGATGTCTCTACCAGCTTTGCACATCTAGAGAGGGACATTTTTGCCCATTCTTCTTCTTTGCAAAATATCTCAAGCTCTGTCAGATTGGATGGAGAGCGTCTGTGAACAGCAATTTTCAAGTCTTGCCACAGATTCTCAATTGGATTTAGGTCTGGACTTTGACTGGGCCATTCTAACACATGAATATGCTTTGATCTAAACCAGAGGCGATTCAGTTTGCATGTGTTGCGCTTTACAAGTCTCTCACTCACTCACTCACTCAGGGGCACTGCCCGAGGGCCCCATGTCACTAGGGGGCCCCATCAGGGTTGCCAGCTTCAGAAAAACCAGGGACAGTATGTACAAATCTGTGTTTCTTTTTACATCTTCATTACCGGGCACTTAAACCCCCTTCCTGCCCAAACCAATTTTCAGCGCTGACGCATTTTGAATGACAATTGCGCAGTCATACAATACTGTACCCAAATTATATTTCTATAATTTTTTTCCCAAAAATAGAGCTTTCTTTTGGTGGTATTTGATCATTTCTGCGATTTTTGTTTTTTTGCGCTATAAACAAAAAAAGACAGAAATTTTTGAAAAAAAACACAATATTTTTTACTTTTTGTTATAATAATATCCTAATTTTTTTTTTTTTATATATTTTTTTCCTCAGTTTAGGCCGATACGTATTCTTCTATATATTTTTGTTAAAAAAAAAATCGCAATAACCGTATTTTGTTATAGCGCCTACAAAACAGGGGATAGATTTATGTTTTTTTTTTTTTTTTTACTAGTAATGGTGGCGATCTGCGATTTTTTTTTTGTCAGGCCTGCGATATTGCAGCGGACATATCGGACACTTTTGACACAATTTTGGGACCATTCACATTTATACAGCGATCAGTGCTATAAAAATGCACTAATTACTGTATAAATGTGACTGGCAGGGAAGGGGTTAACACTAGGGGGTGAGGAAGGGGTTAAATGTGTATCCTGGGTGTGTTCTAACTGTGGGGGGAGGGGGGTGACTGGGGGAGGTGACCGATGCTGTGTCCTTATGTACAAGAGACACAGATCGGTCTCCTCTCTCGCTGACAGGACGTGGAGCTCTGTGTTTACACACCCAGATCCACGTCCCTGCTGTCACCGCCGATCGCGGGTCCCTGCGGACATCGCGGCTGCCAGGCACGCGCATCGGCATCTCAGCGATGCGCACAGTGTTTCCCCGCTGCGCGCCCCCAGCGGCGAGCGTGCGGGGAATGCACATAAAAGGACGTCCACCCAGCAGTTGAGAGCTGCGCTATGTGGACGTCTTTTGTCTATAGCGCGGCTCTCAAGTGGTTAAGAAACCTCTGAGGGCTTCACAGAACAGCTGTATTTATACTGAGATTATATTACACACAGGTGGACTCTATTTACTAATTAGGTGACTTCTGAAGGCAATTGGTTCCACTAGATGTTAGGGGTATCAGAATAAAGGGGGCTGAAGACAAATGTCCCCCACACTTTTCACATATTTATTTGTAAAAAAAAATGAAAACCCTTTATTATTTTCCTTCCACTTCACAATTATGTGTCACTTTGTGTTGGTCTATTACATGACATTCTAATAAAATACATTTATGTTTTGTGTTGTAAAATGACAAAATTAAGTAGATTTCAAGGGGTATGAATACTTTGTCAAGGCACTGGTTGGTGTGCGGTATGCTCGGTGTAGTCTCTCTCTATCTCGGTGTGATCAGTGCTGGGTGGATGGTGTGCGGTATGCTCGGTGCTCGGTGTTATCTCTCTCTCTCAGTATATCTCGGTGTGATCAGTGCTGGGTGGATGGTGTGCGGTATGCTCGGTGTTATCTCTCTCTCTCAGTATATCTCGGTGTGATCAGTACACACAACTTCTGGGAGTCTAGCAGGAGAAGAGGGCGTGTCCCGAGCAAAAGGGCGGAGTTCACCCAACTGCAGGTGAGAACGGGGCGTGGCTAGCTGGAGGGGCGGGGCAGGCAGGGCTGCGGGTACCTGACTGGATTACCGGGAGTCGGTGAGAGCGGACGGGGCACCGGGAAGATGGCGGAGGAGTACGGTGAGTGTTCCCTCCATACTTCCCTTACTATATCCACCTTCCCCTCCGCCGGATGGAGGAGTCTCCTCACTCACTCACTCAGTATACCGAGATATGTTTGTCAGTGTACTACCTCTGTATATACAGGACTACTACGTCATCACATACACCTCAATATATCACCTGTCCTCCCATACAACTCTATATTCCCTCCTCCCCCATCTATAACACCTTCCTAGATTTCCTATCCCTATATCAGTAATGCCTTCCTACATCACCTGTCTCCCCCCCCCTCCCTAGATCACCTGTCCCCCCCCTCCCTAGATCACCTGTCCCCCTCCACACATCACCTGTCCCCCCCCCCCCCTCCCTAGATCACCTGTCCCCCCTCCACACATCACCTGTCTCCCCCCCCTCCCTAGATCACCTGTCCCCCTCCACCTCCCTACATCACCTGTCTCCCCCCTAGATCACCTGTTCCCCCCCCTTCCTACATCACCTGTCTCCCCCCACCTCCCTAGATCACCTGTCCCCCCCCTCCCTAGATCACCTGTCCCCCTCCACACATCACCTGTCTCCCCCCCCTCCCTAGATCACCTGTCCCCCTCCACCTCCCTACATCACCTGTCTCCCCCCTAGATCACCTGTTCCCCCCCTTCCTAGATCACCTGTTCCCCCCCTCCCTAGATCACCTGTTCCCCCCTCCCTAGATCACCTGTTCCCCCCCTCCCTAGATCACCTGTTCCCCCCCCTCCCTAGATCACCTGTTCCCCCCCTCCCTAGATCACCTGTCCCCCTCCACCTCCCTACATCACCTGTCCCCCCTAGATCACCTGTCCCCCTCCACCTCCCTAGATTACCTGTCCCCCCTAGATCACCTGTCCCCCTCCACCTCCCTAGATTACCTGTCCCCCCTAGATCACCTGTCCCCCTCCACCTCCCTAGTTCACCTGTCCCCCTCCACCTCCCTAGATCACCTGTCCCCCCCCTCCCTAGATCACCTGTCCCCCTCCACACATCACCTGTCTCCTCCCTAGATCACCTGTCCCCCTCCACACATCACCTGTCTCCCCCCCCTCCCTAGATCACCTGTCCCCCTCCACCTCCCTACATCACCTGTCTCCCCCCTAGATCACCTGTTCCCCCCCCTTCCTAGATCACCTGTTCCCCCCCTCCCTAGATCAACTGTCCCCCTCCACCTCCCTACATCACCTGTCCCCCCTAGATCACCTGTCCCCCTCCACCTCCCTAGATTACCTGTCCCCCCTAGATCACCTGTCCCCCTCCACCTCCCTAGATCACCTGTCCCCCCCCCTAGATCACCTGTCCCCCTCCACCTCCCTACATCACCTGCCCCCCCCCCTAGATCACCTGTCCCCCTCCACCTCCCTACATCACCTGTCCCCCCCCCCCCCTAGATCACCTGTCCCCCTCCACCTCCCTACATCACCTGTCCCCCTCCCTAGATCACCTGTCCCCCCTAGATCACCTGTCCCCCTCCACCTCCCTAGATCACCTGTCCCCCTCCACCCCCCTAGATCACCTGTCCCCCCCTAGATCACCTGTCCCCCTCCACCCCCCTAGATCACCTGTCCCCCCCTAGATCACCTGTCCCCCTCCACCTCCCTAGATCACCTGTCCCCCCCCTAGATCACCTGTCCCCCTCCACCTCCCTAGATCACCTGTCCCCCCCTAGATCACCTGTCCCCCCCTAGATCACCTGTCCACCTCCCTAGATCACCTGTCCCCCTCCACCTCCCTAGATCACCTGTCCCCCTCCACCTCCCTAGATCACCTGTCCCCCTCCCTAGATCACCTGTCCCCCCCTACATTACCTGTCCCCCTCCACCTCCCTACATCACCTGTCTCCCCCCCCCTACATCACCTGTCCCCCCCCCCCCTACATCACCTGTCTCCCCCCCCCCTACATCACCTGTCTCCCCCCCCCCCTACATCACCTGTCTCCCCCCCCCTACATCACCTGTCTCCCCCCCCCCTACATCACCTGTCTCCCCCCCCCCTACATCACCTGTCTCCCCCCCCTACATCACCTGTCTCCCCCCCCTACATCACCTGCCCCCCCCCCCTACATCACCTGTCTCCCCCCCCTACATCACCTGTCTCCCCCCCCTACATCACCTGTCTCCCCCCCCCTACATCACCTGTCTCCCCCCCCCCTACATCACCTGTCTCCCCCCCCTACATCACCTGTCTCCCCCCCCTACATCACCTGTCTCCCCCCCCTACATCACCTGTCTCCCCCCCCTACATCACCTGTCTCCCCCCCCTACATCACCTGTCTCCCCCCCCTACATCACCTGTCTCCCCCCCCTACATCACCTGTCTCCCCCCCCTACATCACCTGTCTCCCCCCCCTACATCACCTGTCTCCCCCCCTACATCACCTGTCTCCCCCCCCCTACATCACCTGTCTCCCCCCCCCTACATCACCTGTCTCCCCCCCCTACATCACCTGTCCCCTTCCCTCTCTAGATCACCTGTCCCCCTCCACCTGCCTAGATCACCTGTCCCCCCCTACATTACCTGTCCCCCTCCACCTCCCTAGATCACCTGTCCCCCCCTAGATCACCTGTCCCCCTCCACCCTCCTAGATCACCTGCCCCCCCCCCCTATAATAGACATTAGACCTGTATTAGGAAAATATAAGATTGGTGATAAGATCTGCCCATACTGTAGGTAGGTTGTATTATCTCGCTGTGACTGATTCCTTGAGGTGTCACCAAACAATATTTATATCCCGTGTCCCCAGTGATCTCTTTTTCCATCTCCTCTGATCAGTGATCTCTTTTTCCATCTCCTCTGATCGGTGATCTCTGTCACTTGTCACATTTCTATAAGTGTTCCCTCTTCTCTCTGCTGGTTCTGTATGTAAAGCTTTACCGACTTTCTCCACCACCTTCTCGTCATAACCCTGACCCCAGTACAACCAGTTCTACCTGTCCCCGTCCCACCTGTCCCCGTCCCACCAGTCCCCGTCCCACCTTCCCATCACCCAAGTCTCCTGTACTGCCCCCTGCCAGACACCCAGGAGCCGGGTACAAAAACCATCTCCACCACAAATTGGGCGCTTTTATACGGCTAATAAAGCGTGATTGACTTTGTTTTCTCAAAGAGTCTAATGAGTCCTCCTAATTCCTTGTTGAGTTCTACAAGTACAACAATGTCTCCACAAGAGACCAGCTGCCCTAATGCTGCTCATAGAACTCGACTGCCTTTGTTTTCTCCAAGTGTCTAATGAGCCCTCCTAGTTCCTTATTAAGGTCTACACGTAAAGGAATGTCTCCACAACAGACTCTCCTAGCCAGGGCTACTGTTATAAATCACAGGGGCCCCATACAGCCTACCTGACACCCCCGCCCCCCCGGCTAAAAGTGACTGAGGACATTTCAGTCCCTTTCTCTGCAGCCTCAGCTGCACAGATGAATGAATACGAAGCACTCTGAGGCTTCCTGCTCTTTCACAAACAGAATCATACTAAACACTGTTTACTATGCTTTAGTGATGAACGGACACCGGAGAGATTGGTACTGATCACTCACTGTGTTCATTCATGAAAGGAAGGGGTCAGTAAATGACATAGTTGCCGCCACCTTTCCCTTGTCCTCCTTTCCAAAACATCACCCAGTGTGCCCGCAGCAGCTGCCAGTGGGGAGGAGCGGAAGGGACACACACAGGGAAGCCTGGGCAGCATGTGTTAGACCCCTTTCACACTGAGCAGCCCATAGCATCGGCTGGAAAATGCTGCTATTTTTACTGCCGACGCTATGGGCGGAGTTGCAACGCATTTCTGCCGCTAGCGGGGCACATTTAACCCCCCGCTAGCGGCCGAGAAAGGGTTAAAACCGCCCCCAATGCCCTGCTGAAGCTGCCCTGAAGCAGGGCATTGCGGGAGCGGTATAGCCAGGCTGTCCCTTTGATTTCAGTGGTGGAGGAGGAGCGGTATACACACCGCTCCTTCACCGCTCCAAAGATGCGGCTAGCAGGACTTTTTTTTTTTTATCGTCTTGCTAGCGCAACACTCCAGTGTGAAAGCCCTCGGGGCACTGTCTGACACTGGAGACAATAGAGCAGCACTTTTAGGGCAGATTGCAGGCGCTATTTTTAACGCTATAGCGCCTGCAATACGCCCTCAGTGTGAAAGGGGTAGGGAGAGGGCAACAGGAGGGAGGGAGAGGAGAAGAACCTGGCAATGCTGCAGGAGGAGTCAGAAGATCAGTGTCTGCAAAAAGACAGTGGGGTAGATTCAGGTAGCTTTGCGCTTTTCTTACGGAGGCGCAGCGTACCGTTTTGCCGCTGCGCCTCCGTAAATAACCTGCGCTATGCTTGATTCACGGAGCAGTAGCTCCGTAATTTGCGTGAGCGCTCCGGAAAACTGCCCGGCGTAAGCGCGCGTAATTTAAATGATCCCATAGGGGGCGTGGATAATTTAAATTAGGCGCGTTCCCGCGCCAAGCGTAGAGCGCATGCTCCGTCGGGAAACTTTCCCGACGTGCATTGCGGTAAATGACGTCGCAAGGACGTCATTTGCTTCTAAGTGAACGTGAATGGAGTCCAGCGCCATTCACGATTCACTTACGCAAACGACGTAATTTTCTAATTTCGCGACGTGGGAACGACGGGTATACTTAGCATTGGCTGCGCCTGCTAATAGCAGGAGCAGCCTTACGCGGAACCCGACGAACGCAAACGATGTAAACTGCGTACGCAGGGCGCGCGTACGGTTGTGAATCGGCGTTAGTATGCAATTTGCATACTCTACGCTGATCACTACGGGAACGCCACCTAGCGGCCTGCGTAAGAATGCAGCCTACGATACGACGGCATAAGGAGCCTTATGCCAGTCATATCTTAGGCTGCAGTCGGCGTATCGAGGTTCCTGAATCAGGAGCATTCGATACGCCGGCGCAAGTAAGCAATTGCTTTCTGAATCCACCCCAGTACAACCAGCCCTCCTGCTCAGCAGCTGCCCCGGGGCCCCTCTTTTGAAGTGATGGGGCCCAGTACAGGAGGGCTGACTGTACTGCCTTATCAGCGGCCTTGCTCCTAGCCCTCCTAGTTCTTATTTCAGGAATACAAGTCGATTAGTGAGATGGATTCAGTAGTTTGGCAAAAGAAAATGGGCAGGGCTTGCACCACCCAGTCTACAGGAAGGAGAACCACCAAAGTAAAGCTCAAACTTTTGGGCCCCTGGAGTATTAGACATTTGCCCATTATGACACACTTACCCAACAAAGCGACGCGCCATTGGCCTCAGTCTTCTGGGTTTAGAGTTTTTGGCCATCTTGATTGGCTGGGCTGGGATGACATAAAGGGCCAGATTCTTGTAGATCGCCGCATCTTTGCGGCGGCGTAACGTATCTCATTTACGTTATGCCGCCGCAAGTTTTACGAGCAAGTGCTTGATTCACAAAGCACTTGCCTGTAAAGTTGCGGCGGCGTAGCGTAAATCCTCCGGCGCAAGCCCGCCTAATTCAAATGATCCGGGTAGGGGGCGTGGATCATTTAAATTAGGCGCGTTCCCACGCCGAACGTACTGCGCATGCGCCGTCCCTAAAATTTCCCGATGTGCATTTCGCTAAATGACGTCGCAAGGACGTCATTGGTTTCAACGTTAACGTAAATGGCGTCCAGCGCCATTCACGAACGACTTACGCAAACAACGTAAATTTTCTAATTTCGACGCGGGAACGACGGCCATACTTAACATTGACTGCGCCTCATATACCCAGGGGCAACTTTACGCGTCGCAAATCTTACGTAAACGTCGTAACTTCACTGCGTCGGTCGGGCGTACGTTTGGGAATTTATGTATTTTGCTAATTTGCTTACTCGATCGGGAAAACGACGTCGGCGACACCTAGCGGGGGAAAAAAAAATTGCATTTAAGATCCGACAGCGTAAGAGCCTTACGCCTGTCGGATCTAATGGTTATCTATGTGTAACTGATTCTATGAATCAGGCGCATAGATACGACGGACAGACTCAGAGATACGACGGCGTATCAGGCGATACGCCGGCGTATCTCTTTTGAGAATCTGGCCCAAAGTCTACACAGGTACACTGGCGTTACTTTGTCCCAGCACTGAATCATGCCTAGACTGTAGGCTGAGCATGCGCGGCTCTGTGTACAGTTACAGAAAAGTAAGCGCTGACAGTCAGGGAGAAATATCTGCGACTGAAGAGACTTATGTTGTCATAAAAAAAAAAGCCGATCTGTCAGCAGGTTAAAAAAAAGAAAGATTTTACATCCTCTGTAAAAGCGGAGTTCATTTCTAGCAGATCAATAGGAATGTTCCTCTACTTGCAGGATCTTTAACCACCTCAATACCGGGCACTTTCACCCCCTTCCTGCCCAGGCCGATTTTTAGCTTTTAGCGCTGTCACACTTTGAATGACAATTGCGCGGTCGTGCTACACTGTACCCAAATTACATTTTCATAAACCCCCCCCCCCCCCCCCCCCCCACAAATAGAGCTTTCTTTTGGTGGTATTTGATCACCTCTGCGGTTTTTATTTTTTGCGCTATAAACAAAAGAAGAGCGACAAGTTTGAAAAAAACACAATATCTTTTACCTTTTTGCTACTTTTTTTGTTTTAACAATTTTTTTCCTTAGTTTAGGCCGATACGTATTCTTCTACATATTTTTGGTAAAAAAATCGCAATAAGCGTATATTGATTGGTTTGCACAAAAGTTATAGCGTCTACAAAATAGGGGATGGATTTATAGCATTTTTATTATTTTTATTATATTTTTTTTTTTACAAGTAATGGCGGGGATCTGCAATTTTTATCGTGACTGCGATATTGCAGCGGACAGATTGGACACCTTTGACACTATTTTGGGACCATTCACATTTATACAGCGATCAGTGCTATACAAATGCACTGATTACTCCTATTTCATTCCACATTGTATCTCGATTGGCTCACCTGATGCCTACCACTGATTACAAAGAGTGCTTTTTATTTTTATTTTTATTTTACTTTTGTACTTTTTTTTTTTGTTTTTCTGTGTATTTTGTTGGTCTTTTCCTGTTGGAAAATTTGCAAAATCAATAAAAATTGTCAGTTTAAAAAAAAATTAAAAATGCACTGATTACTGTATAAATGTGACTGACAGGGAAGGGGTTAACACGAAGGGGCGATCAAAGGGTTAAATATGTGTCCTAGGGAGTGATTCTAACTGTAGGAGGAGGGGACTCACAAGGGGAGGAGACCGATCGGTTTTCCTCGGTACAAGGAACACATCATCGTTCTCCTCTCACCTGACAGGAAGTGGATCTGTGCGTTTACACACACATCCATGGTCCTGCTCCATCACTGGTCAATCACAGGTGCCTGCCCGGCAGACATTGCGGCCGCCGGGCACGTGCATCGGGTTCCCAGTGATGCAGCGGGAGCGAGCGTGTGTCCCCTAGTGGCGCGGGAAGGAGAGGACGTCATATGACGCCCGTCCAGAATGAGAGCTGCACCGTCCGGCCGTCATATGACGGACAGCGGTAGGGAAGCAGTTAAAGACAGGTTTACACTAGTGCAAATTGGGTTTCTCTGCATACAATTCACATAGCAGAAGATTATGACTGGGTCTCTATGGAGCTGGTTCATATATCTCCGCAGCGGCTCCAGTGAGAATTGTACAGGAGTCCTGTGTGTCTTTTGTTCAGTGGCGGCTGGTGCTCAAAATTTTTGGGGGGCGCAAACGGAAAAAAAATTGCAGCCTCACTGTGCCCATCAAATTCATCCACTGTGCCATGAATTGTCACCACTGTACCATGCCATCAAACGCAGCCACTGTGCCATGCCATCAAATGCAGTCACTATGCCATCAAACGCAGCCACTGTGCCATCAATTCGCACCACTGTGCCATGCCATCAAATGCAGTCACTATGCCATCAAACGCAACCACTGTGCCCTTTAATTGTTGCCACTGTGCCATGCCATCAAACGCAGCCACTGTGCCCTTTAATTGTCACCACTGTGCCCTTTAATTGTTGCCACTGTGCCTATTGATGTCACTGTGCCCTTTAAATGTCCCCACTGTGCCCATTGTCGCCACTGTGCCCATTGATGTCACTGTGCCCTTCGTCGCCGATGTGCCCTGTAAAATTCCCCTTTCCCCCCCGCCCGACACTTACCTTTACTGGAGTCAGCCATCCACGTCCTCGACTCTCGATGTCTTCTCCCGCCGTCGATGACGCTTCAGCCAATCAGGTTACCGGTAGCCAGAACCGGCCAACCTGATTGGCTGAGACGCCTGTCAGTCTTATCCAAGGAACGCACCCCCCGTGCGTTCCGAGGATAAGCTTCCGGGGACCCGAGGGCTGTACTCGGAAAGCCTATCAGAGCCACTGGCTCTAATAGGCACTTCCGTACATCCAACCAGCTGCTGTTATTCAGATGGTCGGCGCTCCTGTCCGGCCATCTGAATAGAACAGCGGCAGCGGCAACAATAACATAGATTCGTGCAATGCATGAATCTATGTTATTAGACTCAGTGGCGGTGAGAGCCAGAGGGGGCGGCGCTCCAGCGCCCTCTATGGACGAACCACCACTGCTTTTGGTCCATTTCAGGTCCGAATTCAGACAAAAATTCGGGCTGGAATAAGACCTGAACCGGTGAATGGAGACATACTGGAGTCCTGCTGTGATCTCCAGTGTGAACCCAGCCTGAAACTTCATGTTTTATTTCTTTTTTTAAATTGTTTATTTATATTGTGAGAGAGGTCCACATGGACCACAATGTTACAGTACAATACAGAAGATGTCACACACATACAAAAATGTTACTGCTGTTAAACATGTCACGACTGTATATCACAACTACTGACAACAGTACATAGCATATTAGGCCCCTTCCACACGAGGCGGACTCCGTCGCCACGGAGTCCGCCTGCTCCTGCCAGCTCAGCGGGAGATCAGTCCGTTATCTCCGCTGAGCTGGCGGATGACAAGCTCTTCTCTGCTCACTGAGCGGGGAGGGGCTTGTCGGGTGCCCCTGTTTCCTATGGAGAGATCTAATGAATTCGGATCGGGTCCGATGTCAGCAGACATGTCTCTGCTGACATCCGACACTCCATAGGACTGCATGGAGCGGCCTGTCAAAACTGACAGGTGGACCTGAACGGTCCGATCGTTTGAAAGGGGCCTTAGACATAATAGTTACGTCAAATCGAAATACTCCATGTTTTATTTAACTTTAAAGTGAAACTTTACCCATAACAACTTGATAAAAATATAAATAATGCTCTTTAGCAAGATACCTAAATCCCACATTAGTAATTACCTGGTAATACACTTCATATTTAAGATTATTTATGAACATATAGGATGCTCATGAAAATATGGAAATCTCTAGGACCCATGGCTGGATGTACCTGGCATGCCCTGGCGGATCTGGTCATGGACAGGCTTCTTTAGGTTTAATGTCGGCTGAAATTCATAGTATTGTTGTTATGCTGGTAATAGAGACGTGGTCATGTAATGTTCCTTATATATGTTAGAACTTTTATATCGGCGGCATCCTCTCCGTGGTACTTATTCTGTTGCTAAAAGTGTTTTCTTCAACCGTAAATAGAAGCTTTCTTTGGATAAAAAAAAAAATTATGCTACCAAAATTAGTAAATTGCCTCCAGGATTGCTCCTGTTTCTTCTTGCTGGAGGCAAGCCTAGAGCCCCCTGAGCAGCAGTAACTTCTTTTTTTTTTTTTTCTCGTGTGTGAGTGTGCAAATTTCTGTTTGTTCCCAAACAAGACAAAAAAAAAATACAATATACATAAGTGTATACTTCAGTTACAACTGTAAATACAGAACAAAATGCACAATAGAACAAATCAGCACTAGTGGTCAGTACGATTCCCAACATTTATAAATCTAAAATATGTGTATGTCCTGTTCTTTTCTTCAATAGGACGCATTTATATGCATGATCTCCGATCCACGTTTTTGGATTTTGTGTTACGTAGTGCATGTTTACGCACCTTTTGGGTGCTGCATACAGTTTTTTTTTCTTCTTTTTAATATGGCCATTTGAGTGTGTATATGTATGTGTAATTATGGTGTATATATAGTGTGTGTGTGTGTGTGTGTATATATATATATATATATATATATATATATATATATATATATATATATATATATATATATATAATGCAACACTAACACCTTTGACTTTTTGTTCATTTATGGTGGTTACAGTGACCTACCTAGTTCTTGCACAGCTCCTCTGCCAACTGTGCCGTTCACCCTTATACATCCAATATACAGTGTGTGTGTGTGTGTGTGTGTGTGTGTGTATATATGTGTGTGTGTGTGTGTGTATATATACACACACACACACACACACACACACACACACACACACACACACACACACACACACACACACACACACACACACACACACACACACACAGGTCAGGACTGCACACACCCGGCATGTAACTTGATTTTGCAGGTGCAGAGCAGGCAACGGAAATCACCCAAACTCTCATTTATTGATTTATTTATTTATACAGTACAGACCAAAAGTTTGGACACAACTTCTCATTCAAAGAGTTTTCTTCATTTTCATGACTATGAAAATTGTAGATTTACACTGAAGGCATCAAAACTAAATATAAAAATAAATAAAATATATTTCATATTCTAGGTTCTTCAAAGTAGCCACCTTTTGCTTTGATTACTGCTTGGCACACTCTTGGCATTCTCTTGATGAGCTTCAAGAGGTAGTCACCTGGCGCAGCACCCCATCACTCTCCTTCTTGGGCAAATAGCCCTTACACAGCCTGGAGGTGTGTTTGGGGTCATTGTCCTGTTGAAAAATAAATGATGGTCCAACTAAACGCAAACCGGATGGAATAGCATGCCGCTGCAAGATGCTGTGGTAGCCATGCTGGTTCAGTATGCCTTCAATTTTGATCAAATCCCCAACAGTGTCACCAGCAAAGCACCCACACACCATCACACCTCCTCCTCCATGCTTCACGGTGGGAACCAGGCATGTAGAGTCCATCTGTTCACCTTTTCTGCGTCGCACAAAGACACGGGGGTTGGAACCAAAGATCTCAAGTTTGGACTCATCAGACCAAAGCACAGATTTGCACTGGTCTAATGTCCATTCCTTGTGTTATTTACCCCAAACAATTCTCTTCTGCTTGTTGCCTTTCTTTAGCAGTGGTTTCCTAGCAGATATTCTACCATGAAGGCCTGATTCACACAGTCTCCTCTTACCAGTTCTAGAGATGTGTCTGCTGCAAAAGGTGGCTACTTTGAAGAACCTAGAATATGAAATATATTTTCAGTTGTTTCACACTTTTTTGTTATGTAGAATTCCACATGTGTTCATTCATAGTTTGGATGCCTTCAGTGTGAATCTACAATTTTCATAGTCATGAAAATAAAGAAAACTCTTTGAATGAGAAGGTGTGTCCAAACTTTTGGTCTGTACTGTGTGTATGTATATATATAAAATATATATATATCTCTAAGTCCAAGCACCTTGTAAGTTTATTAAGAGAGAAAAAAATCTCATCAAAGAGACATCAAAATAGTAAAAATAACAACATTTTGGAAGTATTAAGATCTTTCATCAGGTATAGCAAGCATGAAAATCAGGTTCTAATCACATTTAATATTTAACAAATTCTCTCAACTGTAAATTGGCAACACCTGGATAGTCTTTAAGATAGTCTAAGGCCCCTTTCACATGGGGAGGATCCACCAGCTTAGCGGTAGATCGCTCCGTTGATCTCAGCTAAGCCGGCGGATGACAGGTCCGTCTCTGCTCACTGAGCAGGGAGGGTCCTTTCAGAACGCTGCTGATTCCTATGGAGGGATTGGATGAAAACGGACAGCATGTCTGTTTTCATCAGATCTCATTCGTTCCGAACTGCCAAGACGATTGGCGAACGAATGTCTGATTTTAGCGGATCGAACGGCAGACGGGTGTCAGCGGACACATCTCCACTAACACCCACCTACCCATACGAGTCAATGGGTGGCCCGCTCGGATCCACCTGAAAACGGACAAGTTGATCTGAGTGGGAATGGGATTGTCGTGTGAAAGACCTTTTTCACACTGGCTGTCAGTTTTTCAGGTGGACCTGATTGGACCCTCTATTCACCCCTATGGAGCGGCGGATGTCAGTGGTGCCATGTCACCTGACACCCACTGCTATCCAGTCTGATCCTGTCCGCAAAATCCAGATGAATGGTGGTCCTATTTTCCATTTATCTGGCAAGTCGCATATGATTGGATGAAAACTGACGTTTTCCCATGATTTTCCCATAGAGGAGAGCGGGACTGGGTTAGTCTCTCTCTGCTTAGCACAGTGAGGGGAGATAGACCTGTAATCCGCCTGATCAGCTAAGTGATCCCCCGCTAAGCAAGCAGAGTCCGTCAAACGAAGGGGCCCGTGTGAAAGGGGCCTAACATTACAGCTAATATTCAGCAGATACACAATTTAACAGTGTTTCTGATTATTCATATAAACATCTGAAAAAAGAAACAAAATATTTATAAAAGGAGATGTAAATCATAATGTTTATTCAAACCCCTTGGATAAATTGTATCTAGTTGTGAAATCCAACTTGTTTCCATCTGTTGCAACAACGTTAAGGCCTTATGCGCACTGGACGTTTTTTTACGTTTTTACAGTAGCTGTTTTTGGCAGTAAACGTTTTTTTCTACAGTCATTAAACTCCCCATCATGTTATCCTATATGTCCATGCACACATAGGCTGTTATCAGCAGTTTTGGGCGGTGGCATTTTTGAGCAGTATAAAATCCCCCAAATTTTTTTTTTTTGCTGTAAAAACGATCTAACGCTGATAAAAGTTGATTAAATGCTCAAAAGCGTGACTCACCAGTGTTTTTGGACATTTTTAATCCATTGAAGTAAAAAATATATAAAAAAACGCTAACACAGAAAAACACTATTGCAAAAACGTTGAAAAACATTTAAAACTCACTGCAAAGCTACTGGGGTTTTTATAACGTGATTTTAACGTCCAGTGTGCATGAGGCCTAAAACTTACTGTTTCCCCCTCTCTTCAGGCCGGGTTCACATATGCGCGGCTGCGGTTCCCATATGTGTGGCGCGTCCCTGTTTACCGGTTCAGGTACAAATCTGGTCCGAGTTTTTGCCTGAATTTTCACCTGAGCCAGACCCAGACCCAGACACGCACAGGACCTTTTTTGAAAGTGGACTGCGGCCGCCCCGGACCTGTGTGAACCGGCTCCATCGCATGCAATGTCAACTGGATGTGGAGAAACCCACATCCAATTCGTACATATGTGATCCCAGCTTTAGTCGTGGTATGTGGTCACCTACTATAAATCTTAACTGGGCTACAGTCTGGCCACCCTGTTTAAAATGCTTGGCAACTGGTAACTCCGACTGACTATGGTGAACGAATAGAGGATTTGTATGGCTGAAATCGCATGTGATCGACACCACAAGTGCGAATCGCATGCAATGTCTGTGTGAACCTCAGTTCACACCTAAACCGCCCTCGGATTGCACAGGAACGCTCCGTTTTAAGGGATGAATCAGGACTGAATCTTTGACTGAATTCGGTCCTTAAATGGAGCCAAAGACACGCAGCCGCCCCGGAGATACGGGAACCCGTCACATTCACCTGCTATGTGAATTGGATGTGGAGAAAATCACATCCAATTCGCATAGGTGTGAACCCAGCCTAATAGTCGCTCCTGTCTCACTGATGCCTCACTCACTATGCAATTCACACACGTCCTCTGGCTACGGGGTACCGATCTAAGCACTGCAGGTGGGTGACAGCTGAGTGTTACCTGGCTCAGAAGAAGAACTACATTGTATGTTGGCCTCAGTTCCATTTTTTTGAATTTTGAAACAAGATTTTTAATAGATCGTATTGAAAGTTTTTTACTGTTTGTCCCCGAGTTCTTCTTTCACAGTGTGATACTAAAGTGAACTCGCTCACCAAATTCCATAAACTAAACGGACCGGATTGTTATATGAGAGCTTTCACTTTTTTTCTCTCCTCTTCTGCATATTCTCCAGACTTCCGTGTTAATAATACAACAATAGAACTTTACACCTCATTCTTTATAGTATATAATGTTAATAGCTCAGATATTTGTATGCATCCTTCCTGTACCTTCATCAAAGAGCCAATGAAATTTCAGTTCAGGCTATGAGATAATTGCCTGCCCCTCTGCTTATAGGCACTTTCAGGGCTCCGGTGTGATTGATATGCCCCTCCCCCACACATGGCATGCAAACCTTGACTTTTTTAATTGAGTCGAGCAGCGGTGTACCCCCTACAGAGACGTACAGGTCATCTTGTTTGGTTGGCTAGGTTGTACTGTCTTTTCATGCTACTCGAAGCTAAACTAAAATAAAGTTGTCTGTTTGCTGGCTCCACCCCCTTTTGCATGCCCATGTATACCCCACCTTTTTAATGAAGCGCCCAACAAATGCAGCCTCACCAGCGTCCATCGTTGCTACGGAGTCCGCCTGCTCCCGCCAGCTCAGCGGGAGATCAGTCCGCAGATCTCCGCTGAGCCAACGGATGACAAGCTCCTCTCTGCTCACTGAGCGGGGAGGGGCTTGTCGGGAACCGCTTTCTCCTATGGAGCGATCTGATGAAAACGAGCAGCATGTCCGTTTTCATCAGATCTTACCCGATCCGCCATGGACGGATGGGGACGTGCCCCCATACGTCTGTTTTTAGCGAATCAGATAGGGTCGGATGTCAGCGGACCATGTCTCCACTGACATCTGACGCTCCATAGGGATGCATGGAGCGGCCGTTCAGGTCCGCCGTCAAAACTGACAGGCGGACCCGAACGGTTCGTCCTTGTGAATGAGGCCTTATTCTCCTCTTCTCAAGAGAGAATAAATTCAGTTCCTCTAATCTTTCCTCATAGCTGAGCTCCTCCATTCCTCTTATCAGTTTGGTTGCCCTTCTCTGCACTTTCTCCAGTTCCCTGATATCCTTTTTGAGAACTGGAGCCCAAAACTGAACTGCATATTCCAGATGAGGTCTTACTAATGATTTGTACAGGGGGGCAAAATGTAATCTCTCTCTCTGGAGTCCATATTTCTCTTAATACAAGAAAGGACTTTTCTCACTTTGGAAACCGCAGCTTGGCATTGCATGTTATTATTGAGCTTATGATATACCAAAACCCCCAGATCCTTCTCCACTACGGATCCCCCCAGTTGTACTCCCCCTAGTATGTGTGATGCATATTCTTAGCCCCCAAGTGCAGAACTTTACATTTATCAACATTAAACCTCATCTGCCACTCAGTCGCCCAATTAGACAGAGCATTGAGGTCAGCTTGTAAATTGGAGACATCCTGCAAGGACATTATTCCTCTGCATAGCTTGGTGTCATCTGCAAAGACAGAAATGTTACTTTTAATCCCAGACCCAATATCATTTATAAATATATTAAAAAGTAAGGGTCCCAGCACTGAACCTTGGGGTACACCACTGATAACCTTGGACCATTCAGAGTAAGAATCATTAACCACGACTCTCTGAATTCTGTCTTTTAGACAGTTTTCTATCCATTTACAAACTGAT
Organism: Rana temporaria; assembly: GCF_905171775.1. Lineage (NCBI taxonomy): Eukaryota > Metazoa > Chordata > Amphibia > Anura > Ranidae > Rana > Rana temporaria. The sequence continues at coordinate 31,223,750 of NC_053497.1, read as the reverse complement.
ATTTCCAATCATGTAGACTTTACCTTACACATGAGCCGTGAACACCTTCAGCCTTTACAACCACTTTAATTTCCTAACTTCAAACGACTTGCCATGCCTCTTACTAAATACCTTTTGACTGTCTACTTTTCAAAAAGGGGTAATTTAGGGGGTATTTGTACTGTCCTGACATTTTAGGGTCTCAAGAATTGAGATAGGCCGTCAGTACATCAGGATTGATCAATTTTCAAATAGAAACCATAGTTTGTAGACTCTCTAACTTTCTGAACTGTCATGTTACATGAGTGATAGGCTGTTTTTATGCTGCAGGAGTGTCCCTGCCCTACTTGAAAAGTCAGGTACCCCCTTAGGGATAATTTTTGCCTTGTGCTCTGTGCTTTGCTGAATCTTGAAGTGCATTTGAAATGCATGGACAAAAAAAAGCATTGAAAATTGAATTTGATTTCAATAACATCGCTCATAGCAATGTGCTGGGGGAAAAAAGTCTTGAGTGCATTGCTATTGAAGTCAAATGTAATCTAAGCAAAAAGCATCCAAAATCCATGTCAATACATTATACGCTAACACATGCCTGCTGGTTTGAATTTTACCATTGCTAAAGAGCAGGCATCTGATGATGTCCACATGTAGGAGTGTTAGGCTTATGTCACACGGGTGACATGAGCCAAGTCATCATGAATAATCACCATGTAGAGGTACCACCACTGATGAACCACCATGGAGAGGCATTCCCATGCCTTTTGTAGAAACACTCCTTTGCAGTCCTGGAACGCTTTTAAGATCTTCCTTGCTAGGTAAGGCACAGCAATGGAGCAGCCCCAGAAACATTGATAAGTTAGACCAGCCTTTCTCATCCTTTACAACACAGAGGTACCCTTGAAATAACTTTCCGTTCTCTGGGAATCCCTGCTAAAATGACTATTGGGTAGATTCAGTAAGAGTTAGGCCGGCTTATCAGTAGATAAGCCGACCTAACTCAGAATCTACGCCGACTTATGTTTAAGTGTATGCTCAAACAGAGATACGCTTAAACATATCTAAGATACGACGGCTTGCGCCGTCCTATCTTAGATTGCAATATTTCGGATGGCCGCTAGGTGGCGCTTCCATTGTGGTCGGCGTAGAATATGTAAATGAGTAGATACGCCAATTCACGAACGTACGCCCGGCCGACGCAGTACTTTTACGCCGTTTACGTTAGAGATAGGCCGCCTAAAGTTAGAGCTTAGCCCTACATGGAATAGTAATGTTAAGTATGGCCGCCGTTCCCGCGTCGAAATTTTTACGTCGTTTGCATAAGTCGTCCGTGAATCGGGATTTATGTTGTTTACGTCCACGTCCAAATCAATAGGCCCGTGCGGCGTACTTAGCTGCAATGCACACTGGGAAATGTAGGCGCCCGGCGAATGCGCAGTAAAAAAAAACCGTCAAAAACGTAAGGTCAAGCCTTATTAACATAAAACACGCCCCCCTTACACACATTTGAATTCGGCGCCCCTTTAGGCTACGCCGCCGTAACATAGCAGGCAAGTACATTGTGAATCATGTACTTGCCTCGCTAACTTACGGCGGCGTAGCTTAAATGCCTTAAGCTACGTTGCCGCAAAGTTGCGGCAACGTACCCGAATCTAGGCATATATCTCCAACTCATGGAACATTAGTGTGATGGTCAGTGGGAAGAATGCTCATTACACCAAACACATGTTCCAAAGACCCTCTTCCCTAGACCCTCTTCTCGGGGACATAGTCCTTATTGCAAAGCAAAGGTACTATCCACAAATATAAATGCAATCACTGTTACATAGTTACATAGTTAGTCAGGTTGAAAAAAGACACAAGTCCATCCAGTTCAACCACAAAAAATAAAAATAAAAAAATAAAAAACACAGTAAAATCCTATACACCCAACTCCATACCCACAGTTGATCCAGAGGAAGGCAAAAAACCCCAGCAGAGCATGATCCAATTTGCTACAGCAGGGGAAAAAATTCCTTCCTGATCCCCCGAGAGGCAATCGGATTTACCCTGGATCAACTTTACCTACAAATCTTAGTACTCAGTTATATTCTGTACATTTAGGAAAGAATCCAGGCCTTTCTTAAAGCAATCTACTGAGCTGGCCAGAACCACCTCTGGAGGGAGTCTGTTCCACATTTTCACAGCTCTTACTGTGAAAAAACCTTTCCGTATTTGGAGGTGAAATCTCTTTTCCTCTAGACGTATAGAGTGCCCCCTTGTCCTCAGTGTTGACCGTAAAGTGAATAACTCAACACCAAGTTCACTATATGGAACCCTTATATATTTGTACATGTTGATCATATCCCCCCTTATTCTCCTCTTCTCAAGAGGGAATAAATTCTGTTCCTCTAATCTTTCCTCATAGCTGAGCTCCTCCATGCCTCTTATCAGTTTGGTTGCCCTTCTCTGCACTTTCTCCAGCTCCCCGATATCCTTCTTGAGAACTGGGGCCCAAAACTGAACTGCATATTCCAGATGAGGTCTTACTAATGATTTGTACAGGGGGGCAAAATTATATCTCTGTCTCTGGAGGCCATACCTCTCTTAATACAAGAAAGGACTTTGCTCGCTTTGGAAACCGCAGCTTGGCATTGCATGCCATTATTGAGCTTATGATCAACTAAAACCCCCAGATCCTTCTCCACTACAGATCCCCCCAGTTGTACTCCCCCTAGCATGTATGATGCATGCATATTCTTAGCCCCCAAGTGCATAACTTTACATTTATCTACATTAAACCTCATCTGCCACTTAGTCGCCCAATTAGACAGAGCATTGAGGTCGGCTTGTAAATTGGAGACATCCTGCAAGGACATTATTCCACTACATAGCTTGGTGTCATCTGCAAAGACTGAAATGTTACTTTTGATCTCAGACCCAATATCATTTATAAATATATTGAAAAGTAAGGGTCCCAGCACTGAACCTTGTGGTACACCACTGATAACCTTGGACCATTCAGAGTAAGAATCATTAACCACGACTCTCTGAATTCTGTCTTTCAGCCAGTTTTCTATCCATTTACAAACTGATATATCCAATCCTGTAGACCTTACCTTACACATGAGCCGTGTGTGCGGAACTGTATCGAACGCTTTTGCAAAATCCAAATATATCACGTCCACAGCCACGCCTCTGTCCAGGGTTTTACTTACCTCTTCATAAAAGGAAATCAGGTTTGTCTGACAACTTCTGTCTTTCATGAATCCATGTTGTCTGCTGCTTAAATAGTTTGTTTCCAGCAAGAACTCATCCATGTGGTCTTTTATTAAACGTTCCAGTATCTTCCCAACTATAGAAGTTAAACTAACAGGTCTATAGTTACTTGGTAAAGACTTTGTTCCCTTTTTAAATATGGGCACCACATTGGCCCTGCGCCAATCCAGTGGTACTATTCCTGTCATTAATGAGTCCCTAAATATTAGATACAGTGGCTTTGAAATGACAGAGCTCAACTCACCTAGGATCCGTGGATGGATGCCATCAGGTCCAGGTGCTTTATCCACCTTTATTCTGTCTAAATATTTCTGGACCATATCACTTTTGAGCCATTGTGGATTTGAGGCTGTGTCACTCCCACCCCCATTTTGGACATGAGCTCCCCCATGCTCCATTGTATACACAGAGCTGAAGAAAACATTTAATAAATGTGCCTTTTCTTTGTCCCCAGTCACCCACTCTAGATTATTTTGTAAGGGGCCTACATGCTCAGACTTCACCTTTTTACTATTAATATATTTAAAGAATTTTTTTGGGTTTGTCCTACTATCTTTTGCAATCTGTCGTTCATTTTGAATTTTTGCATCCTTGATTTCCTTTTTGCATATCCTGTTATATTCTTTGTAACATTTAAACAACACTAGTGTTCCTTCATTTTTATATTTTTTTAAAGCTACTTTCTTATTGTTTATAGCTTTTTTAACTTTGACCGTGAGCCACATAGGTTTTATTTTTAGCCTTTTAAACTTATTGCCCATGGGAACATACTTTGCAGTGAGGTTCCACAGTCTTTTTGAAGAATTCCCATTTCTGTTCTGTGTTCAGCTGTGCCAATAGTCCCTCCCAGTCCAAGTTCTGGAGAGCAGCCCTCATCCTTGGAAAATTTGCTCTCTTAAAATTTAGTGTTTTAATATTTCCTGTATGTATTTCTTGCTTATAGTTAACATTAAATGAAATCATGTTATGATCACTGCTACCCAGGTGTTCCTTTATCTGAACATTAGTAATAAGCTCTGCATGGTTTGAGATTATCAGGTCCAACAGGGCATCATTCCTAGTTGGGGCCTCAATAAACTGCACCATAAAATTGTCCTGCAATAGGTTTTTAAATTTTTGTCCTTTAACTGTCCCAGAAGTGCCATTAATCCAGTCAATTTCTGGGTAGTTAAAATCCCCCATTATTATCACCGTCCCAGCCCTTGCAGCCCTTTCCATCTGTGCAAGGAGCTGAGTCTCCACCTCCTCATTAACATTGGGTGGTTTATAACAAACTCCAATGATTAATTTTGAACTACGCACATCTGTATGCAGTTCCACCCATAATGCCTCAGCCTCATCACACTCTCCATCAACCAGGTTCTCTTTCACGCTTGCTTTGAGGTCACTTCTCACATAGAGACAGACCCCTCCACCTTTCCTTTTTACCTTGTCTTTCCGAAAGAGAGCATAGCCAGGAATATTAATAGCCCAGTCATGTGAGGATTGAAGCCAAGTTTCAGCAATACCGATTACATCATAGCTCTCCTCATGCACCAGAGCTTCCAGCTCACCTGTTTTGCTTGGCAGACTTCGGGCATTGGTGTACAAACACTTAAATGTATTGTTACATTTTTCTCTGGTGTTTTTCATATAATTTATAGTAGTACAAATGGCACTATTATTTCCAATGGCTGTTTGCAACATGGGAACTTTCTTGTCACCTGCCATAACCCTCCCCCCATCTATCCCCATTCCACTCTCCATTAATGTCTGACCACTAACTGACCTGTCTGCTCGATGTAATTCTAATTCACCCTCCCCCCTCAATCCTAGTTTAAATACTCCTCCAGCATTCCCATAAACCTCTCCCCCCAGCACAGCAGACCCCCTTCCATTCAAGTGCAAACCGTCTTTAGCATATAGGTTGCACCCCAATGAAAAGTCAGCCCAGTGCTCTAGAAACCCAAATCCCTCCTTCCTACACCAGGTCTTTAGCCATGCATTCAGCTCTCTAATCTCCCCCTGCCTTTCCTGTGTTGCGCATGGCACAGGCAATATTTCAGAGAATATCACCTTGGAGGTCCTTCCCTTCATCTTGCAGCCTAGTTCTTTAAATTGATTCTTAAGGAGCCTCCACCTTCCATGTATACTGTCATTGGTTCCAACGTGGACCAAGACAGCTGGGTCATGCCCAGCCCCTCCCAGTAATTTATCCACCCGGTCCACCACATGCCGAACCCTGGCACCAGGGAGACAGCAAACCATTCGGTTGAAGCGATCCTGGCGACAAATTATTCTATCAGTCCTTCTGATTATAGAATCCCCTATTACCACCAACTGTCTAGGCCTACCTGCACTCCCCTCCCCACCTCTACTAGATGGGTTGCTCTCCCGGCTGTTAGGGGTAGCAGTAACATCTAGGGCTGCCACCTCTGTGTTTGCCACCTCCACATCATCACCCAACTTGGCAAATTTGTTTTGATGCACAAATACAGGACTGGCCTTCCCTTTCTTCACGCCCCTTCCACTCCCTCTAACTGCATTAACCCATCTCCCTATCTGATAATCCTGACTTTCCCCTCCACCCTCCACATCAACCTTACTGACCACTTGCTCAGCGAGCAGAGGACCCCTTTCAAGGTTGTCATTTCTACCCAGTGTTGCAACTTGCTCCTCCAGATCTCTAATACGAGCTTCCAGAAGGGCAACCTGCTCACATCTGTCACAGCGGTATCCATCTTGGAGCTGTTGCACCAATTTTGCATACATGTGACACACTGTGCACTGAGCAAAACCTTCAACCCTGCTAGCACTCATTTCCCTGTTACAATATAAATTACTTGTATGAAGATTAAGATGATACTTACAGTTTTAGAAGACTCCTGTCTTAACTCTTGTTTTAAACTCCTGGTTTTTAACTCTTCCACTTGTATTCAAAAATTCCACTTCTGATCAGAAATTCCACACCAGATCTCAGCAAGGAGCCAGCTCTTATGGAGTTTTTTTTTGTTGTGCTATAGTTTTACAAAACACAAAAAATATCAGCTCACTGCACAATCTGATGGCGAGTAGGAGTCTTAGGTTTGCCTGGTTCAATCCACAGGGATGCTTACAGCCCACAGCTCTGTGTCCATGCCGCTTACAGAAGGCTCTGGCATGCTGGGCTTTTGAACCAGCCTCTTGGCGCCTGCACACAGGTGTCCTGCATTGCGCACGGGCACTATCAACCACTTTGTTTCAACATAACAGCAGTTCCAGCTTTCACCCATTACGGCGGGCAAGTTGGGCCAACCTTCAGGTTTACCAAGGGTTTTATTAGAGAAAACCTCATACCTGGACCTGTAGAAGACTGTGCCAGAAACTTTTCTTGCCACAGATGTATTAGTACACCAAAGTCTGGATCCCAGAGCCCAGACCTCCGCAGAGAGACATTACAGCAGTGGTTCTCAACCTTGCTAGTGTCGTGACCCCTTACTAAATTTCCCAAGTCGTGGGGACCCCTAATAGTAAAATTATTTTCGTAGCGTGGGTTCTCAGCACTCAAGGCAAGACAAGACAAGTAATTTGCGCCTACGGACATTTAGCGCTCCCCGAGTCCCTTTCACTCGTACAGTATTAAAACCCTTATGGTACATTTTAGGATGTACCACTCTTTCCCTTTATTCACCTTTCTTTCCCTTTTATATGTCTCTATCCTAATTTCTTGTTTTTATCCCTCATCCCTCTCTAGACCTCTTTCTTGTTTTTTTCTCTTATTCTTTCTCTCACTTTTTCTTTGTACCTCCCCCTCTTTTCTTCTCCCTTTTTATGTATTCTCTATTTGTATTCCTTCTCTTACTCCTTGGTGGGGGGGAATGGGATAAGCAGCAGTTCTGGCGGGGGGGTTTGGGATGAATGGCAGTGCTGGTGGGGGGAATGGGATGAGTGGCAGTGCTGGTGGGGGGAGTTGAAATGAGTGGTAATGCTGGGGGGAGTTCTGATTGGCCAACTTAGGTGCTCTTGATCAAGGTCATCTGCTGATCTGAGATCTGTAGTGGGGACTTTTAATGGCAACTATAATCACAGGTAGTGTTACTGATTGTGTCTCCGACTTTGTGGTGTCTCATAGCAGTGATAGCTATGCTGAAATCAGGAGATAGGGTCTCCTCCAGCCCCTCCCACTTCCCATTCCTCGCCAGTTTGCTGACTTCTAGTCTCTGCCCCCCAGTCATGCCGTGAACTGAATGGGCGACTGCGAAATGGGTGAGTGGGCGGGCTGCGGGCTCTAGGAACAGCCCAGCTGGGTGGCCACATGCTCCAGGGACAGCCCTGCTGGGCGGCCGCAAATAGGCTGGGAGAGCGGTGCGGGCTTCAGTAACAGCCCAGTATTTGGTGACCCCTGGCAAATCATCATTCGACCCCCGAGGGGGTCCCGACCCCCAGGTTGAGAACCACTGCATTACAGGCAAACCTCATTTCTTCTTTACACAAGGCTCAGGTACCAACCATCTTAGGCTTTTGATATCGGCCCAAGGAATGGATCAGGTTATAGCTCCTAGGTCTCCGCAGCCAGACCATCAAAAGAGCATTTTTCTTCTTAGCACATGTTCAATGAGACCAACCACCTTTAACACTGGCGAAAAAACTGAGGTACGCTCCATTTGGGAGGGGTTATATAGGGGTTGCCAGTGTCCAATCACCTGTGGTGACTATATAATTCATTAAGTAATTAAGGCTCTGTGCCCCGTGATGTATGATCAAGAAAGATCAATGGTGTCAGTGAGAACTTTTCTAAGAGGTAGAAATTTCTCACCACACAAAGAACCCCTATCAACCTTTGGAGGAACCCGTGGGTTAGTCATTGCTCGTGTGACATTAGCCTATATTCCCATGTCCTAGTGAAGTCCCACTGGATGCTAGACCTAGGCTGTACATAAAGCTTTTACTTCTTTTCAAGTCCAGCTTAAGCCCCACCCCCATCATTCAGCTGTCAAAAGGCATTACACTCTAAATAGCTGGCATTTGTTGCCTTTCTACTGTCAGGATTGTCCATGTGTAGCCTACATTTACTGCCATAGTATTAGCAAGACTGATGGTCTGTGTGTTGCCAAAGTTTAGTTCTATGTTGCAGTCCACATCAGCACTGTTTGCTTTGAGGGCTGCAATATTGAGCCTAAATGGTGCCACCCCCATGCATAATTTCTGACTCGTGGGACTATGTATGATCCCAGCTAAAACATTGGCCGGCACTGTTGGCGCATCTATAATAAAGGTGCGTCCTGTTTTCTGTGGTATTTTGCTGTAGTATTATTTGATAAATTTTTCACATATTTAATATGTAAGGATTTATTTATTTGATGCTTTTTATGATGAATTATTGATTACTGCTGGATTTTTTTATTAATAATTTGTATCTGTAGCTATTATTGTCCACGTTGATTATGGGTATGAATTTGGATATAGTTCCTTTTCTGGGTACCTATGGCTTAGAACAGGGGTCTCTAAACTGTGGCCCAGGGGCTGGTTGCGGCCCTTGACTTGCCTTTATGTGGCCCTTGGGGCACTTTCCTTCCACTGAAACAAGACACTATTAATTCCGCTGACGGTGGGGCACTATTAACTCCGCTGACGCCGACAGTAGGCGTTATTTCTCACCCCCCCTAATAGCAAAGATGCATTGTTTACTTCCAGTGAGGCCAGGATAATTCCTACTCCCAATGGCCACGGTCCGGCCCCTGTAATGTCTGAAGGACAGTAACCAGGCCCTTTGTTTTGAATGTTTGGAGACCCTTTGTTTAGAAGGATGTTGTTCTAGTGCAGTGTTTTCCTATAACTACTGAGCCATTGGCAGGCAGTGTTGGTGTATCAGGTGTGTGCTGTTTGCTGTAGTATTATGCTGCAGTTTGATGTACTTATGATCTTCCCAGTAAGTGTATATTTTCCTGCTCTGGTGGCCATGGAAAGCCAACACGGATATTTAAATCTGAGGCAGATAATGTGACCCCTCCCTTGCCAAAGAGGCTTGGCAGATCTCTACTGCAACTCTTTCTTTATCAGGATATGAAAGAAAAGTCCTGTGCACACATCTCCTCCGTCAGGGCACCAATAAGTCGGCTTCTGCCAGGTTTTGATCTCGCAGGCAGATTATCTGACCAACTGTACAGTTACAGGATATGTTGAAGATTTGCTCCTGGAAATGTTGGTTTTCAGTGCTGACCATGTATTGTACCATTATTTCTTTCCTTCTACTTGTTAGTCGATTCCTGCTGTCTGGAAATGTCTATAAAGCTTTTAAAAGACTATTTTTGAGTCAACTTTCCAGATTTAAAGAACTACATTCCAATTTACTAAGGGTGTTCCCAATCTTGTCCTTCGCAGTCTTGTGGAATATGGTGGTTCATTGGAAGTAAAGAGGAGTAGTAGTTATAATAAAATGACAAGCTACTCTTCCCCCTGGTCCCAGTTATGTATGGCAGTTAATGCGTCATCTATTTTATGAGAACATTTTGCGTAGTCAGTCGGCTTTGGTTTAATAGCTAACTGTGAGCAGTTTCCTTAACAGCCCTTCGGTCCAGAGGTTTTCTAGGCTCTGTGTATCTGGCTGCTCCTACCTATTGGGTGGTAGTCTTAAAGTGCAACTCCAGGCTTGAAAAAAAAAACTCTTGTGGTCAGGATTGAAATGGCATTTGCTTCCCTAGTAGGGGGATTTTCCTGAGTAAATAGTGATGGAAAAGTCTCTCCAATACGGACATGGACTGACCCTACACTGGTAGATTTTTGTACTAACGTCTGCATGAAAAATCTTGACTAGGGTATAAAAGATGGAGTCAGGCCACCCAAGCTGCCCGGCTACACACCATCTTGCCACCAAATAACACACACTGACACCAACTGGGATTTTCTGTGTCAATCTTTTTTTTAAACATGTTGAGCAGCACAAGTTAGTTACTTATGGAAGATAAGGGTTTTGCTATAAACTAGGGTTGCCCCGATACCACATTTTTAAGACCAAGTACTCACCGATACCAATACTTTTTTAATGTCATGTGACAGTGTTTATATATATATATATATATATATATATATATATATATATATATATATATATATATATATATATATATATATATATAAATATCTCTATCATACATACATACATACATACATACATACATACATAAAAAATGTTTTTATATATATATATTTTACAATGCTTTCTACTTTTTGTTCTCTGTGTGTTTTTCTATTTACATTTTTTATTATTTTTTACAATAATTTGTTTTATTTATTGCAATGCTTTATTTTTATTTTTTTTAGCCCTGTTGGGGGGCTCTTGTGAGATATCAGGGGTCTTAACAGACCCCTTATATCTCCCAGTTAAGACAGAGAAAGAGACCAAGGATAGAGATTCCCCAGTCCCTTTCTCTGCAGCCTCAGCTGCACTGAAACATGGTAATCACAGGAGGTTACAATGTTTCAGTTATGCGAATGGACAGAGTCAGTGATCACTGACTCTGTTCATACAGAAAAAGGAGGAGGGGGACACGGAGGGGGTCACGGAGGAAGAACGGAGGGGGACAGCAGAACAGGGGGGCAGGGAGGGGGACACGGAGGAAGAACGGAGTGGGACAGCAGAACAGGGGGGCAGGGAGGGGGACACGGAGGAAGAACGGAGGGGGACAGCAGAACAGGGGGGCAGGGAGGGGGACACGGAGGAAGAACGGAGTGGGACAGCAGAACAGGGGGGCAGGGAGGGGGACACGGAGGAAGAACGGAGGGGGACAGCAGAACAGGGGGGCAGGGAGGGGACACGGAGGGGAATGCAGGGACAGGCAGCGGTGATCGTGTGTGGGGGAGTTACAAGCACCGATCACTGCTTTAGAGATTTTACTAAAGCAGCTGAAAGCCGCGGGGGGAGAAGCTTGTAACTCTCCCACTCACCGATCACCACTGACTGTCCAGGTATCCGGTACAAGTACTTGGGCAAATGCTTGGTATCGGTGCCAATACTGATACTAGTATCTGTATCGGGGCAACCCTACTATAAACCCATGGAAAGTCCATAAGTAGACATGAGAAGCTACATCCAAGTGGTCGACTATGTGGAACCACTATGGTGCCAAACTCTGACGTTGTATCTCTATCCAGATATCGGCAAAAAAAGGGGGGAATATCTACATGCCATCTCTTAAGGCAGGGGCCCCTCACCGGTGACCTCTACACACCACCCAACGTATTACTGACCTTTACACACCGTGGTAGTATGAGTAGTAGAAGTAGTGGTTCGAGTATGAGTAGTGGTAACACCTTAACAAAAATAAATAAGACAAAATATTAACCCCTAACCCAAATCCTAACTCCTAATCTTAAAGGGGTTGTAAAGGTTCAGCTATTATTTATAAAAAAAAAACATGTCCTACTTACCTCCACAATGCAATTTTTTTGAGGGTGGTAAGGTAAAAAAACACGAAGCTTTACAACCACTTTAACCAATAATCGCAACCCTTACCCTAAAATATATATATATATATTTTAATGATAAATGAAGAATAATAATAAAAAAAATAAAAGCTAAAAAACCTAGCCGCAAATGATGCAACAAATTATAGTTTTCTCTATTGGCTAGTAACAAAAATGGCAGTTCAAAAATGCAAAAAAAAAAAATTTGCGTAAAAAAGCTTAAATTGGCCACGCTCAAGTGTGAATGCAGCTCAATATCCAATCGGGTCCTTGGCCAAGTTGCACTGCATTGACTGTAGTGGGGGATAGTAAATGTTGAGGACATTGTATAGTGTCTGGCACAAGATCTAGAATAAAAAACTGAAATTTTTTTGGCAGGTAGGACAGTTCACAAATATATCTTTCAGTTATGTACTTAGCAGTTTGCCTACATCCAATCAAACAAGTCAATCAAGCCAAAAAAATGTTTTATTTGTTAAAGTATACAGCAAGGAAGAGTTAGAACCCAAGCCAGGTATTTACTGTTATCTGGAGATGGCACTGTGGAGATGGGGAGACTTCCCGTCTCTGGTATGCAAACGTCAACGTTTTACTAAGCTGGTAGCTGTCTGCCCTCATCACTCCCAACTAGAAGTCTTCCAGCTTTGGTTACTACCCCTGTCCGTAATTTTTTATTTTTTTTGGCCATCTTTGTTTCACTGGGGATATTTCCCTTCCCTTCCTGTCCCATAGCCAAAGCAGGAAGTGAGAGGAAATCCTTCCAAAGTGAGGAAATCCCTTGTTGTCACCAGAACTAGTGTTTCCATTGGAAGATTTCCCCTTCAATGTGGGTACAAATTTGGGATTTTCTTTTACTCTAAAAACAGTACAAATAAGGTGAATCTCCCTAATGGGGATACAGACCACAATATACACCTGACAGGGGTTCTAATCCATCTCCACTCCATCTGTAACAAAAAAGATTTGTGTTTAATTCTAGTTTAAAGTGTTACTAAATTCCATTTTTTTTAAAATTAAAATAACACACATATACTTCCCTGCTCTGTGCAGTGGTATTACACAGAGTGGCCCAGATCCTCCTCTTCTGGGGTCTCCGGCGGCGATCTTGGCTCCTCCTCCTCCTCTTTTGAGGGACTACCTTATCCAGCCGCTGGCTATGGGGAGTGCGTAATTGCCGCGCTCCATAGACTAACACAGCAGGACTTAGGCCTGCCCCCCACTGTGTAAAGAGGAAGTAAGGGGAGAATAGATGCAGCCATGCACAACGCTGATCTCTACTTCCCCTTCACACAGGGAAAAGGGGGGCACAGAGAAACTAAAACGTTTTTTACCTTAATGCACAAAATGCATGAATGTAAAAAAACATTTTTAGGCTTAGTAACACTTTCAAGTGATTGTAAAGGCTGTTTGTTATATAAAAAAAACATAAACATATCATACTTAGCCCGCATACCAACTTCTGGGGTCCCTGGGTGGCTATCGCGGCTTCTCCCTGCATCAGATAACCCCCTAGGAGAAGCGCTCTCCAAATCCCAGACTCGGCTGTGCCCCCTGGCGTCATTGGATTTGATTGACAGCAACGGGAGCCAATGGCTGCACTGCTATCAATCTGTTCAATCAAGAGCCGAGAACCCCAGGCAGCGGAAGAGCATGTCCCCGCCGGGTGAAATTCCAAGGCTCAGGTAAGTAAAACGGGGGGGGGGGCTGAGGGGCTGGTCACCACCAGAATTATTTTCACCTTAATGCATAGGATGCATTAAGGTGAAAAAACATGAGGAGAAAAGGGAGTCACCGCTCAAGGCAGAAGATGTAACTGATGAACCTCCTTACAAAATTCAAAGCCACAGGTGCTGGCAATGCATATGATAATGTGAATTGAAGAGGAATGTTTGGACAGCCGCACTCCAAAAAAGTTTATTTTATTGAAAAAATAATAAAATCACAAACATGCCACAGCAAACCAGGTCCAAGCTGACGCATTTCACACTAAAGCTTGGTGCTTAATCATAGCTATTAAAATATATATATATATATATATATTATTATTATAGGTACTCAAAAGGTACACAGTGGACAGTAGGTCTATATTAAGCTGATGTTTGGGTGAGTCACAGCCCGCCCAGCATGTTTCGGAGGAATCTGACCGACCACTTTCAGTGTATGTAAAGTGTCACGTTACTGGCTGCAAATATGACAAAATACAGAGAAATTTCCTTATGTAATATGAACAGAAAACGCCTGCTTGCCGTATTTCCATAACATGTAAATCCTTTGCAGGGTATTGCACACAACACATAGTGTGGCCTGGAATGTTCTGCATGAGACATGAAATACGTTTTTGTACCAGTGTTAATTTAGTCGACTAAAACAATTAAGATGACTAAAATACGACTAAAATGCAATTTTTAGTCAAAAGACTAAAGCCTCGTACACACACTCGGTTTACTCGGCAAGAACCAGCAAGAAAACTGCTGGCAGAGCTTTTTTGCCGAGTATACCGAGCGTGTGTACGAGGCTTTGAGGTTTCTCGTCAAGAAAACTGCCTAAAATCTCAACGAGAAAAATAAAGAACCTGCTCTCTATTTTCTCGTTGTTATTCTCGGCAGTGTTTTCCTGCTGAGAAACCCAAGAGTGTGTATACTTACCTGTCGCCGTGGAAACCCGCGCATGCTCGAAATGACTTTGACGCATGCGTGGTAGCTTCCTAGGCATAGGTAGGGTGCAGCAAGATGGCGGCGACGGCATCGAATGTGACAAGAGCATGCTTGTCGTACGCAATGACATCACCGCGTTCTTGCCATTTCAAAAGAACCGCAGTTCAGAGTGTCTGTACACTCGGGCGGCAAGAGATGCTTGCCAAGAATCTCGTCAGGAAAAAATTCTGGCCCGTGTGTACAGGGCTTCAGACTAAAACTAAATTTGACTTCAAAATGAACACTGGTCTGTAGTGCATGTTCATACCTCAATATCATAAATAAGAACATATGACATTTTTCACTCCAGCAGTATATAATGAGTTTGGAAATTGTAGAGAAATGTTAACTAATGCATTACAATTTAATTACACTCATTAGATTATAGATGACTAAAATGCACTAGAAATTTTAGTCGACTAAAACGTAGGACATTTTAGTTGACTAAAACAGGGGTCGACAAAATCCGGGCACCAGGTCGCAATTGTGACAAGAAATTGTGACCTGTCGCCCGCGGCGGCCGGTAATTGAGGCAGTGAAAATAGTGAAAGATTACACATTCGAACAGCTGTTTAACTTGTAATGCCAACGGCCACCACCAGATGGCGCCAGCTCACAGAAGGAAGAGCTTGGGACTTCACAAGGCCGCAAAGCCGCGGCCTCAATTACCGGCCGCCGCGATGGCGCGGGAGGTGGGGGCGCATGGAGGCACAGGATCCTGTGTCTCCGTGCGCCCCCACCTCCCCCGCCGCGCGATTAGAACCCCCAAACATTATATATATTTTTTATTCTAACACCCTAGAGCAGTGGTTCTCAACCTGGGGGTCGGGACCCCCTTGGGGGTCGAATGATGATTTGCCAGGGGTCACCAAATCCTGGGCTGTTCTGAAGCCCGCACCACTCTCCCAGCCTTTTTGCGGCCGCCCAGCAGAACTGTCCCTGGAGCCTGTGGCTGCCCAGCCGGACTGTTCCTAGAGCACACACCTGCCCACTTAGCCTCTTTGCAGCCACTCATTCAGTAAATGGCATAGCTGGGGGGCAGAGACTAGAGGTCAGCTGACTGGTGAGGAATGTGAAGTGGTAGGGGTTGGAGGAGACCCCATGTCCCGATTTCGGCATAGGTGTCACTGCTACGGAACACCACAAAGTCGGAGACACAGTGGGTAACACTACCTGTGATTATAGTTGCCATTAAAAGTCCTCACTACAGTTCTCAGATCAGCACATGACCTTGATCAAGAGCACCCAAGTTGGCTGATCAGAACTCCCACCAGTATTGGCACTCATCCCATTCCCCCCACCCCCCACCAAGGAGTAAAAGAAGGAATAAAAATAGAGAATACATGGAAGAGAGAGAAAAAGAGGGGGAGGAAGAAAAGGAAGAGAAAGAATAAGAGAAAGAACAAGAAAGACGACTAGAGAGAGGGATGGGGAAAACAATAAATAATAATACGGATAGAGAGGCATACAAAGGGAAAGAAAGGAGAACAAAGAGAAAAAGTGGTACATCCTAAAATGTATTATAAGGGGTTTGTTTGAATACTGTATGAGTGGAAGGGAGCGTTAAATATCCGTGGGTTAGGGGCGCAAATTACTTGTCTTGCCTTGGTTGCCGACAAACCCACGCTACGAAAATAATTTTACTGTTAGGGGTCCCCACAACTTGGGAAATGTTATCAAGGGGTCACGGCACTAGAAGGTTGAGAACCACTGCCCTAGAGAATACAACGGCGATCGTGGAAATACTTTCTGTCACGCCGTATTTGCGCAGCGGTCTTGCAAGCGCACTTTTTTGGGGAAAAAAAATACACTTTTTTAAATTTAAAAAATAAGACAACATTAAACTTATCCCAATTTTTTTTTATATTGTGAAAGATAATGTTACGCTGAGTAAATTGATACCCAACATGTCACGCTTCAAAATTGCGTCACTCGTGGAATGCTGACAAACTTTTACCTCTTAAAATCTCCATAGGCGAAGTTTAAAACAATCTACAGGTTGCATGTTTTGAGTTAAAGAGGAGGTCTAGAGCTAGAATTATTGCTCTCGCTCTAACGATCGCGGCAATACCTCACGTGTGGTTTGAATACCGTTTACGCAAGCTAACCCCTTTGGGAGAGATCTTCTCGAGGGGAGGAGCCGAGACAGCCGCCGAGGGACCCCAGAAGACGAGGATCGGGGCCACTCTGTGCAAAACTAACTGCACAGTGGAGGTAAGTATGGTATGTTTGCTATTTAAAAAAAAAATTTTTTAAGCCTTTACAACCCGTTTTGAGCTTTTTGGCCACAACCATAAATACTATACTTGAAGAAGTCAACAAGGCCTATGATGAAAGGTACACCATTCCTAATTGCACGTGGTTTCCCTCGCTGCTCCTGTGTAAAACCTAGTGGCACTGCCCCATCAGGGTTGCCAGCCTTAGTAAAACCAGGGACAGTATGTAAAAATCTGTGTTTTTTTTTTTTTTGTTTTGTTTTTTTTAAATCCCAAGAATCTCCAGTACCTTTTCTGTGTGTGTATATTGTGTGTGTGTGTATGTATACTGTGTATGTATACTGTATATGAGTGTGTACTGTGTGGGCCCATAATCTATTGCCTGGGGGGCCCGATAAGCTCCTATTGCCCGGGGGCCCCATGAGTTGTCAGTCCGCCCCTGATGGACACTTGCCTGTCCAGGGTGCCCGCGATGTCGGCAGCCGAAGCTGAGCAATCGCTGGGCTCTGGGCTGCCTCCGCCGCTATCCTCTGTGAAGGAATCGGAAAGTGAAGCGTTGAGGCTTCACTTCCCGGTTCCCTACTGCGCATGCGCGAGTCGCACTGCGCATCCTCACTGGTCCCTACTGTCTTCTGGGACCTGTGTGTCTCCCAGAAGACAGCGAGGGAAGGGACGGGAAGTGGCGTGACCACCGCGGGGATCTATGCCCGGAAGTGGGTGCAAATATCTGTATTATACAGGTATCTGCACCCCCCTCCCCCCTAAAGAATGTCAAATGTGACACCGAAGGGGGGAAGGGTTCCCGAAAAGCGGAGGTTCCATTTTTGTGTGGACCTCCGCTTTAAAATACTCATAGGACTTGGTAGAGCGTTATTGGGTAAATGCAAGCGTTGGATAAATGTGGAAGTGCAACAAATGCTTAAGTTTCATTGTATTGTATTCTCCTGATAGGATCTGTAAAGTGGCGAATACAGAAATATCTTATCTATGCTTCCTCCTGTGTATATTTACCTCCATTGTGAGAGGTGAAGAGTGAGAGTGAGGAAGTGGTTTACCTGTCACCTGAAACCAGCGTTTTATATATCCTTCCTTCCTGGATGAGGCTCGGAGCTTTGAATACACTGCGTTGTGTTACCTTGCAGTTGCTTTCTTTTTTCTTTTCTTTTTGTAGATAATTTTTCATACCGGGTTATTCAGACTGATTCTGCCTTTGTGTGTTTTCCTGAGCTTAGGTAAACTACAAGGACAACCACCAATACGTTATTTTTTTTTTCATCATTTTATTTCATTTAACTTTAACCACTTGCCGACCTCCTCATGTAGATATACGTCAGCAGAATGGCACGGACAGGCACATGTACGTACCCGTACGTCCTCTGCTTGACGTGGGTGGGGGGTCCGATCGGGACCCCCCCCCGCTACATGCGGCAGTTGGTAAGCCTCGGGGAGCGATCCGGGACGACGGCGCGGCTATTCTATGCCCCTGAACACATTTAAAGCGGAGTTCCGGCCACAATTTCACTTTTTAAATATAAATACCCCTGTAATACACAAGCTTAATGTATTCTAGTAAAGTTAGTCTGTAAACTAAGGTCCGTTTTGTTAGGTTGTTACAGCATTTAGACACTTTATAAAATAGAAATTGACTGGGGCCATCTTAAGTGTGGGCTTCATGAAGCCAGACTGTATGACTTCCTGGATTTCAGCCTTGCAGATCTGGCACATGCTCAGTGCTGCACAAGCAGTGTCAGATCAGGTTTCAGCACCTGTGCTGTCCAAGTCACATGATTCTTTGAGACTGGGGAGTGCACAGACTCCTGGAAAGTTACACCCACTACATTCCCAGGAGTCTGTGCGGTGTAGGTTAGGAAGCATTAAGCACCTAGGTGCAGGAAGTGGGAAGATTAACTATTCTGCCTAGCACTTTGAAGGCATCTAAAAAAAATTTTTTTTTTCGTAAAGGACTAATGACATTTTTTTTAAAACTACTGATGTAATGTTATATTTATGGGTGGAACTCCACTTTAATGTTATCCTATGTGTCCATGCACACATTCATGTTTTTTTGCGTTTTAAAGCAGTTGGGTTTAGGCTAGTTTTTTCAGACGCAAAATTTTGGGTTCAGACGCAAACGTTTTTGCGTTTCAAAGCTTTGGGAGGGTCTACAATGTCTTTGTTATGAACGCTGATAGTCGCAAATGCGGTAAAACGCTGCTAAACGCAGCAAAACGCCGCAAAATTCGCAGCAAAAACAGGCGTTTTGAAACGCCGTTTTTTTGCCTTTGAAAACTTGAGTTTACATGTGTTTGCATTTGCTTCTCGTGTGCATGGGGCCTTAGTATTCAATGTACAAAGGTGTCCAGAAGAGAGAAACAATTTAAGGAAAAGAAGTGAAACATTTAGAAGGTTGGTACTGTCCTGTCTAGCCCTGTTTCTCCATCGCGGTGGCCCACAGGTGACTCTTGCAGTATATACAAACCTGCTTCTCATTAGTATGAGAGGCAGAAGGACACGGGTGACTGGTTGTGGCACGCAGGGCCCTGCCAGGCTCTGGGGATCACATTGCCATGGTGCGGCTTGTTGTTCTTAATTACTGATTAGTTTCCAGGAACAGTGACGGTGTTGACATGGTCTCAACAATTCATTCTCTGATTTAATTACACAACCCGGTCTATAGAGCTGTCATAACGCTCTTCTCTATATTGTCTGTATTTCCTCTACACATTTCTCAGAGCTATTGGGCTGCAATGTAAAGAACGTCATACTCAGATTTTTCTTCCTTGTAGAGATTGAAGCCCAACGAGGTGCCTACATTGTCTTGTGCTCTGTACATCTCACACACTGATGATGTTGGTCTTTAATACCATGGTGATCCCACGGGCCATGGCTTCTGTCGTCTGACCTTTATGGCACTCATGCTTATTTGATTTTTTGAGTAATGCAACATTGTCCCCTGGGGAAATTAGGAGAAAAAAAAATGATTCCCCCCCCCCCCCATAATTTTGAGATGGGATATTATTCTTGCTATACTGACCTTAAAGCGGTGTTTCACCCTAAAAACAAATTTCTAGCATGCCATCAAGCATACTAGCGCGAGCTACAGTATGCCTTTCTTTTATTTTTTGGCGCCGTACTTACGGTTTACTGCCGTAGTGAAGTTTCAGACTCCCCGCGGGGAATGGGCATTCCTATGCACAGGGAAGATGATTGACGGCCGGCTATGGCGCGTCACGCTGCCCGAAGATAGCCAAAATAGGACTTGCCTCTTCACGGCGCTATACGGCGCCTGCGCACAGACATCGGAGCTGACTGCGCAGGCGCCGTGAAGAGGCAAATCCTATTTCGGCTATCTTCGGGCAGCGTGACGCGCCATAGCCGGCCGTCAATCATCTTCCCTGTGCATAGGAATGCCCATTCCCCGCGGGGAGTCTGAAACTTCACTACGGCAGTAAACCGTAAGTACGGCGCCAAAAAATAAAAGAAAGGCATACTGTAGCTCGCGCTAGTATGCTTGATGGCATGCTAGAAAAAAAAAGTTTTTTTAGGGTGAACCCCCGCTTTAAAGAGGAACTTCATTCTCCCAATGATCAATGCTAGCATCAGTAAATAGATAGGAAAGCATATTCTATTTACTTAACCACTTAAGACCCGGACCATTATGCAGGTAAAGGTCCTGGTCCCTTTGCGATTCGACACTGCGTCGTTTTAACTGAAACTTGCGCCGTGGCTCCCAAACAAAATTGGCGTCCTTTTTTCCCCACAAATAGACAGTAAATAGATAGGAAAGCATATTCTATTTACTTAAAGCGGAGGTTCACCCTAAAAAACAACTTTCTACCATGCCATCCAGCATACTAGCGTGAACTACAGTATGCCTTTATTTTTAATTTTTTGCGCCGTACTCAGTTTAATCCCTTAGTTAAGTTTCAGACTCCCCGCGGGGAGTAGGCGTTCCTATGCAGAGGGGAACATGATTGACGGCCGGCTATGGCGCGTCACGCTTCCCGAAAATAGCCAGAGTAGGTCTCAGCTCTTCACGGCGCTATACGGCGCCTGCGCACAGACTAGGAGCTGACTGCGCAGGCGCCGTGAAGAAACGTAACTAAGGGATTAAACTGTGAGTACGGCGCAAAAAAATAAATAAAGGCATACTGTAGCTCGCGCTAGTATGCTGGATGGCATGGTAGAAAAAAACATTTTTTTTTTAGGGTGAACCCCCGCTTTAACTACTTAAAGGGTCACTAAAGGAATTTTTTTTTTTAGCTAAATAGCTTCCTTTACCTTGCTGCAGTCCTGGTTTCATGTGCTCTTGGTTCGTTTTTGCTTTGATGTTGCTGTAAATCCTCTCTGTTCTGGACACTTCCTGGTTGCCTGTTTCCTGATAACCACAGTACTGGGAGATTTCTCACGGTGGTCACTAATCAAGGAGGTGTGTGTAAAACGAAACTGGATTGGTGCTGAGGAGTTTTAGACAAAGTATCACTGCTCTCTATTGGCTGACTGCCCTCTAGTGGCTCTCTGTACATCAGAGAACCAGCAAACAACAGCAAAAACGAAACTACACTGCAGGCACATTATATGATTGTTTTTTTTATCTATTTTTAATCATTTTTAAAAGGAATCAGTTAACTATTATGTCTCTGTGCCCTGTAAACAGTAATTTCAGCTAAAAAATTTTTTTCCTTTAGTGACCCTTTAAGACCCGGACCATTATGCAGGTAAAGGACCTGGCCCCTTTGCGGTTCGGCACTGCGTCGCTTTAACTGACAATTGCGCGGTCGTGCGACGTGACTCCCAAACAAAATTGGCGTCCTTTTTTTCCCACAAATGGAGCTTTCTTTTGGTGGTATTTGATCACTTCTGCGGTTTTTATTTTTTGCACTATAAACAAAAATAGAGCGACAATTTAAAAAAAAAAAGCAATATTTTTTACTTTTTGCTATAATAAATATCCCCAAAAAATATATAAAAAAACATTACGGACTGGACGGAGTTGCTGTACTTACCATATGAGCTATTGTATTCTGACAGGGGGCTGCTATTCCCCCACCAGAACATTGCCATTGGCTGAGAGCGCTAATCTGGAGTCGGTTTTCCAGCATGCACTTCGGACATGGGCACACACGGGCCTAATGTCATTCATTTTTATATATTTTTTTAACTGCCCGTTGTCTCGACATTCGGCCCTTGTGTACAGGGCTTTCGAGTTAGAGACTACACTTTGGACAGGTGCTTTGTGTGGGCAATATGGCTTAATCTTTGACATTTTATACAAATGTATCCAAACCCGCCTTTGTTTTTTAGACTTTTGCCGCGTACACACGATCGGAATTTCCGACAAGAAAAGTCCGATGTGAGCATTTGGTCGGAAATTCGGACCGTGTGTAGGCCACATCGCACTTTTTCTATCGGAATTTCCTAAAGCAAAAATTTGGAGAGCCGGTTCTCAAATTTTCCGACGGGAAAAGTTCTTGTCGGAAATATCCGATCGTCTGTATGCAATTCAAAACGCGCAAAAAAAACACGCATTCTCGGCAGCATTGAACTTCATTTTTCTCGGCTCGTACATCACCTCGTTCTTGACGGTTTGTATGCCGTGTGTATGCAACACAAGTTTGAGCCAACATTCGGTCTGAAAAAAATTCCCGATTTTTCTTGTCGGAATTTCCCATCGTGTGTACGCAGCATAAGGTGTTGAAACTGTATGTGCGTTTTTTTTTTTTCCCCCCCTGCTGACTAATTGGAGAGTGTTTGTTTATTTTGTAACATTCTGTATCCAGCAGCAATGGTTAGAGCAGGTGACGCAGGAGAGAGATAAGAGGTGTGAAACACACGGAAATGGATAAGGAAATGTATCCTGAGAATAGCTGAATAGTGAGGTGGCCATACGCTAGTAAACGATTTGTTAAAAAAAAAAAAAAAAAAAATCCTTTGATCTTCTAAGACCTCATTTTTTTTTTTCACAAGAAATCTAAGACCTCATTTACATGGGAGGTAACAATGCGTACCGCGTGCTGAGATACAACAAAGGGTGAAAATCTTATTTAAAAAAAGAAAAAAGATGTTTTGGGGTACAGAGCTTCAGCAAACAATATGCAACCCTTTTAGGGTTACATCTACTTTAGATGCAGATATTGGCCCAGATCCACAAAGAAATTATGCTGGCGTATCTATTGATACGCCGCGTAATTTCTACGATGCCCCGTCGTATCTTTGTTTTGTATCCACAAAACAAGATACGACTGAATGGGGGCTAGATCCAACTGACGTACGTCGTCGGATCTAAGGTGCATATTTACGCTGGCCGCTAGGTGGCGCTTCCGTTGATTTCCGCGTAGAGTATGCAAATTAGCTAGATACGCCAATCCTCAAACGTACATCCGCCCGGCGCATTTTTTTACGTAGTTTATGTAAGGCTTTTTTTGACGTAACGTTACCCTTGCTCTATGTGGCGTACGCAATGTTAAGTATGGACGTCGGGCCAGCGTCGAATTTTCCGTCGTTTGTGTAAAACATTTGCGAATAGGGCTTTGCGTAAATTACATTCACGTCGAAAGCATTGACTATTTGCCACGTGATTTCGAGCATGCGCACTGGGATACCCCCACGGACGGCGCATGCGCCGTTAAAAAAAAAAAGTCATTTACGTGGGGTCAAGTAGAATTAACATAAAACACGCCCACATCTTTGTCATTTGAATTCCGCGCCCTTACGCCGACACAGTTACGCTACGCCGCCGTAACTTACGGCGCAAATTCTTTGTGGATATGGAAAATACGCTGGAAGTTACGGTGGCGTAGTGTATCTGAGATACGCTACGCCGGGATAATATATGCGCCGAGGTACGTGGATCTGGGCCATTGAATTTAATATCCTTACAAATGCCCATTCCAGGCCCATTTATGTGTTGACCGAGGTAAAATAAACAGATAATAATATTGATTAGTACGGAAATGTAACCTACAGCTGTGTCTAGTAGGGATGCACCGATACAGAATACTTTTATTAATCCCAAAAGGAAATTGTTGCAACGCAGGCACACTTAATGACAACACAAGATCAAAACAATAAATGAACCACTTAAGCCCCGGACCATTTGACTGGTCAAAGACCAGGCCACTTTTTGTTATTCGGCACTACGTCGCTTTAACTGACAATTGCGCGGTCGTGCGACGTGGCTCCCAAACAAAATTGACTTCCTTTTTTTTCCTCACAAATAGAGCTTTCTTTTGGTGGTATTTGATCACCTTGATCACAAAAATAGAGCGACAATTTTGAAAAAAAAAATATATTTTTTTACTTTTTGCTAGAATAAATATGGCCAAAAAATATGTTAAAAAAAACAAACAAATTTTTTCCTCAGTTTAGGCCGATACGTATTCTTCTACATATTTTTGGTACAAAAAAAATCACAATAAGCGTTTGGTTGGTTTGCGCAAAAGTTATAGCGTTTACAAAATAGGGGATAGTTTTATGGCATTTTTATTATTTTTTTTTTTGTACTAGTAATGGCGGCGATCTGAGATTTTTATCACAAAAATGCAGCACAGGATTTTTATCTCAGCAACAGAAGTTGCAAGACATATGTAGCGCCTGGTTACTTTCCAGAACCGGTGCTATGTGAAATTTAGAGGGGGTCAGAGAGTTGGTTAACTCTGACAATGTTGATTTGTCCGAAATTTGGGTCTCTGTCTCAGCTTTGGCTGTGCTTTTGGGTCCATTCTGTCGTTTCTGGAGTGCTGATCTCACCCCAGGTCGGCAGGTGGCAGAGGTGGAGTCAAGGATTGGGTGCTCTTGCCAGCAGCCGGATTGGGTGCTCTTGCCAGCAGCCTATCAGGAGGCTTTGGCCTCGCTGTGCATGCTGGGAGAGAGTATTTATGAGGCTGACGCCATCTTCCTGGGTCTTCTCCTCGTGTGGCGCCCACCTTTAGGGTAGCCACTACACGCCGCCCCAGCAAATGGCCTTCCGGGCTGGGGTGCGCGTGCAATGCAAGGATCCTGGCTTCGGGACCATGTTGGCCTGGAGCAATTGATCTGTTGCTTGGGGACTCCGTAATTGACTTGGTCCCACCTAAGAAGGTCCTGGGCCGTCCGTCCAGTTGGAGGAGGGCGTACGGTGGAGAGTCTGCCTGAGGAGTACCAAGAGGGGCTGGTGGTCCGATGGGGGCCTGACTATCCATTGGGGACCAGGGGAACCGGACACTGAAAGGCTGGATGTTGGCCGCCTGTCAGTCGGTACCCTAATTCAAAACTACCTGAAGGAGATCCAGGTACCAAGTCTGCTAAGGAGGATTATCTCCGCTGTTCAATTATTGGGAGGGTCTGTGGCAGAGACTTTTTCCTAAGGTTTGAGTGACATTCTGGCTGCCAGGCTGGTGAGAGAAGCCTGTCCAGGTGCACTATACCCACTCAGGCTGGAGTGGCGAAAGAGACATTGCGTGTGGGAATGTTTCCCTATTTCTGACATCTGGATCTGCTATCTTCATTTCTTCTAAACCTCTACTGTTCACCAAGTTTTATTGTTTTTACCCGGCTGGGTAATAAAGAGCACAGAAAAAAAGACACCTGTCGTGGACATTCCGTTACTACAACTTTCAACTTTACTACAACCCACGGGAGTAGGCGTGTATACAGCTTTTCTCCGGCACCGCACTCCTGGGAGCTCAGTGTCGGGCTTCCCAGGAGTCAGTGCTAAGCGCACTGATTTCCTGCATGCAGAGTTTCCTGAGCTCCCAGCATTCACCGCTCGTTCCCGCTGTTTCGCAGGGCGAGGTTGTAAAAAATGTCTGGACCCATGTAGAGTCTCGACCGCGTCACTTCCTGTGCGGCTCCGACGCTAAAAAAGCTGACGGTGGGGCTTTACCGCGTATTCGGGGCGTGTTAATGGGGTGGGCGGTGGCTGTTTCTGACGTTTAAACCATCCTCTCCGCCAGCCCGCCCGCTCGAGACCATAATGTTTCTCGACCGCGGCTAGCTCCCACGCATGCGCAATTAAGGGACGTGAGCATGCGCGGTAAAGCCCCGCCGTCGCCTGTTTCAGTGACTGAGCCGCACAGGAAGTGGCGCGGTCGAGACATGGGTCAAGAGTTTTTTACAACGCTGGCCCTGCGAAATCGTGGGAATGAGCGGTGAATGCTGGGATCTCAGCATTCACTACATCCAGGAAATCAGTGCTTGTGGGCTTCATATGCCCAGGAGCAAGATGGAAACGTCCATCATCACATTTTATAAGTTCTTAAGTACGAAAACGAACAGCAGATGCTATATTACACAAAAAAAAAATATTATTTTGTGATTGGGAAAGTAATTGAATGACTTAAAAAAAATAATAATAATTGAATGGACGCCGGACCTCCGCTTTAACCACTTGCTTACTGGACACATATACCCCCTTCCTGCCCAGGTGAAATTTCAGCTTTCAGCACTGTCACGCTTTAACTGACAATTGCGCGGTCGTGCGATGTGGCTCCCAAACAAAATTGATGTCCTTTTTTCCCCACAAATAGAGCTTTCTTTTGGTGGTATTTGATCATCTCTGCGGTTTTTATTTTAACAAAAATAGAGCTAAAATTTTGAAAAAAAATGAAAAAAATCGTGGGTGGAATCCTGCTTCAATGTTTTGATTTACATGGTTTTATTGTTCATATCACTTTTATGTCCCTCGTGTCACATTAACACTATATGTGTTTTATTTATCCATTAGTACACAATGACTGTGTAGTGTTTTAAAGCACAGCGTATCATTTACTATAGTTGTTGTCTGGTTTTGTATATTGAGTGCTTTCCTTTTGCAGGTTGTGTAAACTCATTATAACTAATATGTTCCTTGTATTAACAAAGAGCTGTGTGTAGGGTGGGGGTTGGGATTGAGGGTGGTTGGTGAAGGATGAAGGGTGGTGGGCAATAGAATTCTGTAGAGGATTCTGGGAGAGTCCAGGTCTTTGTTGCTTTATAAACGGCACATTCATGGCCGGTAATAGAACTCTGAGCCTTTTGTACTCTGGGTAGAGAATATACGGCACCACGCCCTGACTTTACACACTGATACCACATTATACTGTTGTACAAACACCGCAATGTATTTTTAGACTCCATTTAGTTTATGAAGGTTGTAATGAAGAGTTTGATGAGGACAGAGGGGTGGAAGGTCCAGGAAACCAGGAGAGTGACGAAGGTGTAAGCGGCACAATGAAACGGTCAGTCATAGACGAGGTGGATTTGATTTAAATCGCTAGTAAAAAGTCTTGATTTAAATCATCATTTTTAAAGAGCAACTGTCATCTCTGTCTCGCAGCGGCAGCTCTTCTGACCCGCTGTTGACACACCGACAGTCCCATTCACTTTAATGGGGCGGCTGGTGATGTGGCAGTGACACACCAAGGTGAGGGACGTGGGGGCAGCACGTGAGTGGATGCCCACTAACAGGCGCTGCCATGATGGATCTGAAATGACAGATGCTCTTTAAATGTAAGGACTTATTTTTGCTGGTAGTTAGGGCCCTTTCACACTGGTGCATTTTTGCGGTAAAAATAGCACTATTAAAAAGCTCATAAAACGCTCCCCATGCCCCTCTCCATTGAAATGATTTAAAAAACGCGGTAAAACGGAGCGTTAAAAAGGCGGTAAAACACCACGATTTTACCGCGTTTTATCGCGTTTTTACAGCGTTTTACCGCGTTTTTAATTCATTTCAATGGAGAGGGGCTTGGGTGGCGTTTTAATAGCGCTATTTTTACCGCAAAAACGCGGCAAAAAAGGCACCAGTGTGAAAGGGCCCTTAGAATCTTTAATAGTTATTTACAGCACACACTATGTTTGGTAATTATTAACCACTTGGCGCCCGCGCTATACCTGAATGACGGCTACAGCGCGGACCACAAATGCCGGGAGGACTACAATAGACGTCCTCCCCTTCGCGCAATCCCCGTGCGCCCCTACACAGGGAGCGCTGTGATCACCAGAGTCACTGAGACTCGGGTGATCACAGATCCGAGTAAGGGGCCGGTCCCGACCCCTTTCCACGTGATCAGCTGTCAGCCAATGACAGCTGATCACGTGATGTAAACAAAAGCCGGTAATCGTTTTTTTTTTCTCCTCGCACTGACAGCGTGAGGAGAAAAAAAAAGCCGACCACCGGCTTATTTGTAAGGTACATCGGTCCCGAAGAGGAAGAGGCAATTCTGCCTCATATGTCCCCACCAGTACTCCTTGCCAGTGCCACCTGCCATTACCACCTGCAAGAGCCCACCAGTGCCACCTATCAATGCCCATAAGTGGTGCCAATCAGTGCCCATCACTGCCACCTATTGGTGCCACCTATCAATGCCACCTATTAGTGCTACTTCTCATTGCCCAACATTGCCACCTATCAATGCCCATTAGTGCTACCCACCAGTGCCGCCTATCAGTGCCCACCAGTGCAGCCCAACGGTGCCCATCAGTGCAGCCTCATCAGCGTACATCAATGAAGGAGAAAAATTACCCGTTTGCAAAATTTTATAACAAAATATAAAAAAATATAATTAATTTTCTTTTTTTATTCAGTATTTTCATTTTAGTTTTTTTTAACAAAAAATAAAAACCACAGAGGTGATCAAATACCACCAATCTATTTGTGGGGAAAAAATATAAAAATGTAATTTGGGTACAGTGTTGTATGACAGCGCAATTGTCATTCAAAGTGCATCAGCACTGAAAGCTAAAAATTGGTCTGCCCAGTAAGCAAGTGGTTAAAGTGATTGTAAAGTCTTGTTTTTTCTTTAACCACTTAAAGCGGTAGTTCACCCTCTCATAGTTGATTTTACCATCGAGACAGGCATTGTAGCGCGAGCTACAGTATGCCTGTCCCGATTTTTTTAACCCCGTACTCACCTCGTAGTCGTCCATCGTAGATTTCGGCTCCCGCGGGGAATGGGCGTGCCTATGGAGAGGGAGGATGATTGACGGCCGGCCCTGGCACGTCACTCTCCCCGAAGACAGCCGGAGTAGGTCTCGGCTCTTCACGGCGCGTGCGCACAGGCTATGCGCACGCGTCGTGAAGACCAAGCCTATTTCGGCTATTTCCGGAGAAGCGTGACGCGCCAGAGCCGGCCGTCAATCATCCTCCGTCTCCAGAGGCACGCCCATTCCCCGGTATCTTCGATGGACGACTACAAGGTGAGTATGGGGGGAAAAAATTCGGGACAGGCATACTGTAGCTCGCGCTACAATGCCTGATTTAAATGTAAAAGAAAAAAAAATATTTTTTTTTCCCGTCGATAGGGTGAACCCCCGCTTTAAGGACCGTCTCCTGCACATATACGTTGGCAGAATGGCACGGCTGGGCGCTAGCACGTACCTGTACGTCCTCTTTAGGTGCCCAGCCATGGGTCGTGGGCACGCGCCCGCAACGCGGTCCGAAGCTCCGTGACCGCGGACCCGATCGCCGCTGGAGTCCCGCGATCGGTCCCCGGAGCTGAAGAACGAGGAGAGGTGTGTGTAAACACAGCTTCCCCGTTCTTCACTGTGGCGCTGTCATTGATCATGTGTTCCCTGTTATAGGGAAACACAATCAATGACGTCCAGCCCCGCCCCCCTACAGTTAGAAACACAGATGAGGTCACACTTAACCCCTTAGTGGTTAACTCCCAAACTACAATTGTCATTTTCACAGTAAACAATGCATTTTTAATGCGTTTTTTGCTGTGAACATGACAATGGTCCCAAAAATTTGTCAAAATTGTCCGATTTTTCCGCCATAATGTCGCAGTCACGAAAAAAAAAATCGCTGTTCGCCACCATTAGTGGTAAAAAAAAAAAAAAAATTATAAAAATGCAATAAAACTATCCCCTATTTTGTAAACGCTATAAATTTTGCGCAAACCTATCGATAAACGCTTATTGTGTTTTTTTTTTACCAAAAATAGGTAGAAGAATACGTATCGGCCTAAACTGAGGAAAAAAAAAACATTTTTATATATTTTTTGGGGATATTTATTATAGCAAAAAGTAAAAAATATAGAATTTTTTTCAAAATTGTTGCTCTATTTTTGATTATAGCGCAAAAAATAAAAACCGCAGAGGTGATCAAATACCACCAAAATAAAGCTCTATTTGTGGGGAAAAAAGGACGTCAATTTTGTTTGGGAGCCACGTCGCACGACTGCGCAATTGTCAGTTAAAGCGACGCAGTGCCGAATCGCAAAAACTGTCCGGGTCCTTTACCTGCCTAAAGGTCCGGGGCTTAAGTGGTTAAATAGCAAACAAGTTATACTTACCTGCTCTATGCAGTGGATTTGCACAGAGCAGCCCCCATCCTCCTCTTCTCAGGTCCCTCTTCTGTGCTCCTGCCCCTCCCTCCTGTTCAATGCCCCTCCCTCCCATTGAATGCCCCCACGGCAAGCGGCTTGCACTTGGATGTACATTAGGCAATCAGTCCGTGTTGGTTTACTGTTACGTAGTACTGATGCTGACTTTGCTTGGCGTTGACCGGTGGTTCCTGTGATGAAAACCAAGCTGGTAAATGATCTGCTATGACCGGCATGTATCAAGACTGTTCGCAACTTTTCAAGGTTAAACATGTAATTTCCCCGGTAATTCAGAGATAAGAGCTGTAAATATTCTGCAATTAACACGTAAGTCTGCTGATAACACAGTCTGAGACAAGGAAGGGAGAATACAGGAACTGTGCTGGGAGTGCGTATTGTAAATATTGATAGATATATATCAGTGTTTATATGTATAATTTCATACGTCATTTTTTTTATTTTGTTTCATCTGACTTTTTGTATCAGCCTTTTGCTGTCTTCTATACAGCAGAGCTCAGAGAGGGGACGGAGAAGCAGCACGAGGTGTGAGATGTGCTGCAGTGCTGCTGATAGGAGGAGAGAGGAAAGTGACCGATGAGCTCATCATTGTCCAGCTTTTCCATTCACAGGGTGGGGGAAGGAAGGGGGCCTATAACAAGAGAAAGATCAGGTCTCCTCCCCTGCTAGACAAGGGTGTGTTTTGGGACAGAGCTGTGTAAATCCCAGGAATGGATATATACACTCTATTGATACGCCGGCGTAATTTTAAATTTCCCGCGTCGTATCTTTGTTTTGTATCTACAAAACAAGATACGACGGCATCTTGGCTCGATCCGACAGGCGTACGTCTTAGTACGCCGTCGGATCTTGGGTGCATTTTTTCCGCCGGCCGCTAGATGGCGTTTCCGTCGAATTCCACGTCGCGTATGCAAATTAGCTAGTTACGGCGATCCACGAACGTACGTCCGGCCGGCACATTTTTTTACGTCGTTTGCGTTCGGCTTTTTCCGGCGTATAGTTAAAGCTGCTATGTGGTGGCATACTCAATGTTAAGTATGGCCGTCGTTCCCGCGTACAATTTTGAATTTTTTACGTCGTTTGCGTAAGTCGTTCGCGAATAGGAATTTGCGTAGAATGACGTCACCCTCGTAAGCATTGGCTGGTTCCCGTTTAATTTCGAGCATGCGCACTGGGATACCCCCACAGACGGCACATGCGCAGTTAAAAAAAAACGTTGTTTACGTCGGGTCACGACGTATTTACATAAAACACGCCCCCATCACAGAGATTTGAATGGCGCGCCATTACGCCGCCAGAGATACACTACGCCGCCGTAACTTACGGCGCAAATTCTTTGAGGATTCGAAAAAAAAAAGTTGCGGCGTAGTGTATCTTAGATACGCTGCTCCCGGCGGATTCTTACGCAAAGGTACGTGGATCTGCCCCTCAGTTTCCTATTGTTAGCTGACAGGAGTGTCACCAGGTGTGGCCTTCATCTGCTGTAGCCCATCTTCTTTAATGTGTTGTGCGTTCAGAGATGGTCTTCTGCATACTTTGGTTGTAACGAGTGGTTATTTGACTTACTGTTGCCTTTCTATCATCTCGATCCATCCTGCCCATTCTCCTCTGTCATCAACAAGGAATTTTCATCCACACAACTGCCGCTCACTGGATATTTTCTCTTTTTTGGACCATTCTCTGTAAACCCGAGAGATGGTTGTGTGTGTGTGTGTGTGAAGATCCCAGGAGATCAGCAATTTTTGAAATTCTCAGACCAGCCCGTCTGGTACCAACAACCATGCCACGTTCAAAGTCACTTGGATCCCCTTTCTTTCCCATGCTGAACTTGAACTTCAGCGAGTTGTCTTCACCACGTCTAGATGCCTAAATGCATTGAGTTCCTGCAATTTGATTGGCTGATTAGCAATTTGTGTTACCAAGTGTAGCGCCCCCTTACTTTCAGTATGGGCACTACGCTAAAGTTAGTGGGGAATGGGAGAGTTACCTTGCTCCCATTCACTATTTGGTTAAATTTTGGGACTTCTGTCATTCCAGAAATGTCCACTGGGTCAGTCTGTGGTCCAGGGATGCAGTACCATCCCTTACCAGCAGTTGGCGCCAGAGGGGTTCTGACAGAGTAAGTTTCTCCAGCAGCCAATCAGAGGAGTTTTTCCCTCGCTGGGCGTGCTGGAGAGGAGTATATCTGTGACAGGTGTCATGTGTTCTAAAATTTTCGCGGGGTCCCGGTTCCAGGTGTGGCATCCACCTTCAGGGTGCGCACATCCACTGACCCCGCCGGCGTGGCCCACCTGGCCATAATTGCAGACTACTTGGGACCTCACCCGGAGGTACCAGGGGACCCCAGTGACTGGCTGGGTTCCGGTTCTATTGAAAGGATCCCAGGCTGGGTGCCGTTCGATTGGGGAGTCGGTTTGAGGAGGACCCGGAGGCAGGTCGTCCAACAGAGCCTGAATAAACCAATTGGGGATCCGGTGACCAGAGTACTGACAGGTATGTTGCTGTCATCTGGTGACCGATGGAGAAATCTACTGGGAGGATTCGCTCCATCTATCTATCTATCTAGCTCAGTTATTGTAATTGGCCCGTGGCAGAGGTCCGAGCCGGGTCTGTGAGAGAGGCCTGTTCCTCCCAGAAATCCTAAGTGACGTCTCGGCTGCCAGGCCTGTAAAAAAGGGTCTGTCCGGGGGCACTTTACCCACTCAGTTGGAGTGGCGACGAGTTACAAATTGGTACTATACAGAGCGGTACAGACTGCTCTATTTAATATCCAGGCCTGATACTGCATGGTTCTTCTTCTCTCTCTATTCATCAACTTTGTCTCTCCCAATTGATGTTGATGTTGGCCTGGAAAATAAAGCATTGGAAAAAAAACTTTATTCACTGTCTGGACCTTCGCTCACTGTTTGTTTCTACAATTGCACCCTTGGACAACGCCGGGGTAACTTCAATAGGCCGATCCCAAATCAACCAGCGGCTCCTTCGGGGGTAGCGCTAGACAAGCACTTGGACAGGTGCACCTAATAAAGTGGCCAGTGAGTGAATATCATCTTATCATGTCTTCCTGAAGTTCAACTTTTGTTATGGCCAAATACGATGCTCTTTGTTGTCCGCATAGGGTATGGTGTTCCTCCTCCAACTTTCTCATAGGAACCAGACTTACTGATACAGATGGACCTTCCGATTATAAAGGGCCAATGGCTGCCATAGAGTTGAGTTTTGTGTTGCATAAGAAGTTTGGAGATGGAGCCAGTTCAGTTTTTTTTGCTATTTTGTTGAAATAATCATCATAAAATATACCAACACGTTCCGGGGCTTAGGAGGCCATTCTAGAACTACTGAGTGATAAAGATTTATAGGAAATGTGTATTCGGAAGGGGCTTGCATGTAACAATATATACAGTCTCGGAGTCTATGGTAAAATACTTCATAGAGAAGTAATGACATGCTAAGTACAGGAACCCACTGTAGCCAACCATATTTTACTAGATCAGGTGTCGGCAACCCACGGCTCCGGAGCCGCATGCGGCTCTTTTGAACCTTTGGCGTGCCTCCGGGGCAGATGCTAGCGAGGGGAGGAGGGTTTGTGGCATTCAATAACCCGTAGTAACCACATTTCTATGACTATGATCTAGTAACTAGGTCATAGTCATAGAAATGTGGTTACTACGGGTTATTGAATGCCACAAACCCTAATGCCCCGTACACACGATTGGAAATTCCAAAAGCAAAAGTCCGAAGTGAGCTTTTGAACGGAAATTCCGACCGTGTGTATATTCCATCGGACTTTTGCTATCAGAATTTCCACCAACAAAAGATTGCGAGCTGGTTCTCAAATTTTTCGACGGAAAAAAATCCTATCAGAAAATCTGATCTTCTGTAGCAATTCCGACTCGCAAAATTCCGACGCATGCTCGAAAACAATTCGATGCATGCTCGGAAGCATTGAACTTAATTTTCTCGGCTCGTCGTAGTGTTGTACGTCACCGCATTTTTGACGGGTTGAAAGTTCCGAGAACTTTTGTGTGACCGTGTGTATGCAAGCCAAGCTTGAGTGGAATTCCGTCGGAAAAACCATCCAAGGTTTTGACAACGGAAAATCCAATCGTGTGTACGCGGCATTGCTGCTTATTACAAAGCCTTGTTCTCAGGCCTCGTTTGCACAAGCGGTGGGGGAGCGGTGAAAATGGGCGCTGTTTGACAGACTTCCGACTGCCCACCTAAAATGATAACATGCAATCACTCGGTGTCTTACATATACCATGTCAAAAGTTGTTATCCATTTGGCAGTCAGTGGGCAGATCCGCCACCAAACAAGTGAATGGGACCTTACCAGACTTGTGAGCCAAAAGCTTGGCTTGCATTTGCAGCGCAGTATTTACAAAAAAAAAATCCCAGTTCAGTTATAAAAAAAAAGGGGGGGCGGGCCTTCTAGAGGCAGCAGAATCACCTTCTGAATGCCTGGCAGCTGCTGCTCTACCACCCTCTGAAAAATGGGCCACTGTGGACTGCAGGAGAGTGACACGGGGGTCAATGAGCCCTTAGGCTTATTTATGAGGACTTGGGACAAAGGAAAGCTAATCAGATGTTCACATCTATTTAGTACTTTGGAATTTCCTGATTGCTTGGGCAAGAAAGTCGGTTTTATGTTTCTCCAGGTATGAATCGGCCTCATGGAATGACTCTCAATTTTATTTTCATTGTACGTACAATATAATGGATACTCCAGCTAAAAGGTGAACTTCTTTCCTTATATCGTAATCATAGAGTCATAGACGATGTCACTGCACCACCTCTTTGTCTCATCCAATCTGAGAACGCCTTGTATTCATTGAAAAAATACAAGGGGTTCTATGAATGATGGAGGTGCCAAGCAAGCACCACTCTGTGGGCAGTGTTTTTCGAACCCTTACAGATCATGGCTCCCATCATAGGTGTGTGTCTGGGCATACCCTAATCACTATGCGTGTTGCTGATTTCCCTTACTTCCCGGGCTCCACCCCCCTTTGTTGGCCCCCTCCCTGCAGTGCTGCTGGCTTCCCTCCTCTCCCCCCCCCCGTAGCTGCTGTAGGGGATGTTTTAGGATGGAGAGCAGGGGAAAGGGCAAGTAAATAGTTCCCTTTCTAAATGAATACACTCGCTCGCTTGTGTCCATTGTGACAGGAAGTCAGGTAAATCTGTGGGTGTTGTCAGACGGGACATACATTTCTGCCTTGTTTAGACAATACACCAATTGTTATTAGGCGTCGGCTGCAACAGTAGCCAGAAAAGGCTAAAGGCAGTTGAAAAACTTCAGCTGTTCAGAATGAGGCAATTAAGGCCTCTATAAGTAGTCCAGAGGATTACCACTGAATTGCTGCATCATCCTGAGGCTTTTTGAGTAAGGAGAGCAGCGTATAGAAAAATAAATCCTCTCCTCACCTTCTCAGAAGATTTTCAGTACGCTGCTGGACAGGTAAGTGACCTAATATTAAAAGTCAGCAGCTGCAGTATTTGTAGCTGCTGACTTGTATATTTCTTTTCGCCCAGGCTGGTCCTCCTCCAACGAGATGCTTGTGTCAACGTTTGGTCCTGTTCCATGTGTCTGTTTATGTGACAATAAAATTATTTTATCTGCTTGAGCTCCGTGGTGGTGTGTGGCCAATTTTTTTTCCTCCTCCACCTGCATTGCCGCCACAGATAAGCACCACCTGCAGAGAAAAAAAAAAAAGACTGCACGTGCCTACAACTGGACCCTCCCTTTTAGATGATGAGCTCTCATAAGCAGGGCCCTTTAATTCCTCTTTTGCTGAATTATATTATAACTGTATTGTCTCCCTCCATTTCGTAAAGCGCTGTGCAAACAGTTGGCACTATGTAAATCCTGTATACTAATAATTTGTGCATTCTTACATATTGGATTCTGTCTCTTTGTATTACAAGCCTGTTTATGTGTGCTTTTTCTCTTTTTGTAGGTGAACCGGCTAAATTTGACCCGAAATTCAAAGGTCCGATTAAAAACCGGTGAGTGAACTGCCTGTCACTTGGTGGATTTTCAGCCAGTCTAGGTTTATTATTCAGATATTTGAGCTTGGACATGTTATTATCTTTAGGTTATCTACAGCAGGGGCCCCGGAAGTGGGAGCAAGTACCTGTTTTTGACAGGTATCCGCCCCCCCCCCCCCGAAGTGCCAAATGTGGCACCGGAGGGGGGGGGAGGAAGCAAAGAAATGAAGCTCCTCTTTTTAGTGGAACTCTGCTTTGAAAGTAAAGCTGTGTCCATGTAGGCAGGCATGTCCAAAGTCCGGCCCGCGGGCCAATTGCGGCCCATGTTCCGGTTTCGTAAGGCCCCATTGGTAATTTTGGATTTATATGTCTTTTGTGGCCCCCAATGAATCCCAGAGCTCCACGTGGCGCTCTGGGATTCATTGGGGGGGGGGGGGGGCTACAAAAGATATATACTGTATTTATCGTTCCTCGGAGGGGAGTGCCATCAGAATACATACAGGAGAATCTCCTGTGTACTCGGTGGCTTCTGTAATAGGAAGTCCTGTCTCCTGGGCTGGCATTGGACGACTGTTCTGTCTATCATAGGAGGCTAGACTTTGCATTAAAGAGGCCGTCGGGTAAACAGGAGCTTCTCCTGTATGTAATCTGTTGGCACTCCCCTCCGAGGAACGATAAATACAGTATATATCTTTTGTAGCCCCCCCAATGAATCCGAGTCCCCTCCAAGACTGCAGATGGGCATGGATCAGGCTGCATTCATGGCGAGGTTGCAGATGGACACTGATTAGGCTGCATTAATGGGCACTGACCCTTATTTTGCTTCACAGTTCTTTTTTTTAAATTTACGTTTTTTCCTGAAACTTCCCCCTTTAAAGTGAAGGTGCGTGTTATATGCCGATAAATGCGGTATATCCAAATAACAAGCTCATCCTTAGACGCTTCACCACACACAGCCACAAAGGCAATATAATTCTTGTTGGGCAGTGTATTGGTTGATTTGCAATTAATTTTATTTGGTTCAAAGAATGTCAGGCAAATTGGTTGGCCCTCACGCATGTTCACTTCATCGAATCTGTCCCTCTTTGAAAAAAGTATGGACACCCCTGATGGCATTGTTCATGTGTATCCAGTTCCTGTGCCAGGAGGGATTCTATCCTCTCAATGTGGTCCATCCCTTTAATCCACATCGCTAGGAATGGGGACATGTGTTGTCTGCCTGTGGCATAGAATAAACTGTTCTTGCCACTGTTTCAGTGCCTCAGGCGACCTGTTTGAAAGAGCCTGGCAACATAGAAAGCAAAGTTACCTGTGGAATGTTGGGAACTGACTCCCCTGAGACAGTTGAGTAGAGCCATAGGACCAGCTCATACCCGGATTTCAAGGTAAGCAATCTACAGTAGGTATAGAAAATAATCACCCTCTTTAAAATAATCACATTTTGTTGCCTTGCAGCTTGAAATGAAGACAGACATAGTAAAAGGGGTGATTCTTTTCTATACCCACTATATGTTGGGAGTCTATGGAAGGGGTGCCCGGGTTTGAAAAATCGGTGCTCCCCAGCTGTAGGTCCCCCAGACAACAAACTTTGCACACTTGTAAAGGAAGAGTGGGGCTACATGTGTGCCAAGTTTGGTACCGGGTTCCCAAAGTCCGGGAGATCAGGCGCAAAAAGGTGACTCAAGTATAAGCCGAGGGGGGCATTTTCAGCACACCAACATTTTTCTAAAAAACTCGGCTTATACTCGATTATATATGTCCAGATGTAGCAGAACTGCTTCTCTGACTAATACATTGCTTTTTCATTCTAGTGATTATGCATGCAGTATTTGTAAAGTCTACTGAAGAAGCCATTGTGTGGCGAAACATGTGCTGAAATCACTGCATTCTTATTATAGCCACATGGATACTCTATGATGGTTTTACATGAATTTGCTGTTTTTTAATATATATAATAACATTTTGATATCTTTATATTAGGGCTGTTGCTGATTAAAATTTTTGTGTTTGATTAATCGATTTTTTGATTAATCGACTAATTTCGATTAATTATAACGCACATACAGATCCAACTACTTTTAGCTGATCTCCTTGCGTTGCAACTCTGCATTAGTCAGTGGTAAATGTGGTATACACTATATACAATCAACCAAAACTAGTTAGTTTCCACAATCCATGACTTAACTTCACAGTTCACACAAATACGTTTTAAATTCAAACTGTAGCACTGACAGAAGTAATTTTTTCTTATTAAACTTTAAGAAAAATGTAGAAAGTTAGTTTAACTTTAAAGTGGAGTTCCACCCATAAATATAACATTACATCAGTAGTTTTAAAAAAATGTCATTATTCCTTTAAGAATTTTTTTTTTTTTTTTTTTTTAGATGCCTTCAAAGTCTTGTTGCTAGGCAGAATAGTTAATCTTCCCTCTTCCTGCACCTAGGTGCTTAAGCTTCCTAACCTACACCGCACAGACTCCTGGGAATGTAGTGGGTGTAACTTTCCAGGAGTCTGTGCACTCCCCAGTCTCGAAGAATCATGTGACTTGGACAGTACAGGTGCTGAAACCTGATCTGAAACCTATTACACTGCTTGTGCAGCACTGAGCATGTGCGAGATTTGCAAGGCTGAAATCCAGGAAGTCATACAGTCTGGCTTCATGATGCCCACACTTAAGATGGCCCCAGTCAATTTATATTTTATAAAGTGTCTAAATGATGTAACAACCTAACAAAACGGACCTTAGTTTACAGACTAACTTTACTAGAATACATTAAGCTTGTGTATTACAGGGGTATTTATATTTAAAAAGTGAAATTGTGGCCGGAACTCCCCTTTAATTATAAAACATATCTAGTATATTGACTGTCAGTCACTTTATAGTAGGCAAGAAGGCATCACTTTAGCCAGTCACACAGACATACCAGAGTGTTTACATATTCTGGAAGTAGACATGATCGCATTTTATTGACAATATACCCTGAAGAACTGAACAGTCTTTCGCACGGAACAGATGTTGTCGATACACAAAGAAGTGTCTGCACAAAACAGCTTAGGACAGGAAAACGATGGTTATTTTTGCCCCCTTCCCCTGATGGAGCCTGATGCATCCTCCTGCTCCACAGATGCAAAGGTACCTCAATCCAATGGGTGCAGTTTGCTCGCATCCTGCAGGGTAAGTCTCACTGTCCAGGCTGTCCGGTGACGTCAAGAATTTTGATCGATCAAAAGAATTAAGGAATTAATCTTTAATTTTCCCAGCCCTACTTTATATTAATCTGTGCTAGCAGTTTTAAAATCCCACTCTCACTTTTTGTTCTGTATATGCCATTAATTGAGAATTCATCAAAATGGACACAAATACATTTAACATCATCTCGTATAAATATTCATCTATATGGTTACACACAACAACTTCATAAAACACACCTCATGTGTGTATATATACCAAAATTAGTAAAAAGTAGTAAATGTGAAAAAAAAAAATCAGAAACCTTTAAAAGACCTACTTAAAATAATACTCTCCAATAAAACAAGTAATCTATATCGATCTATCCATCTATATAGATAGAGAGATAGATAGAGAGAGATAGAGATATATTGAGAGAGATAGAGATATATAGAGAGAGATAGAGATAGATAGAGAGATAGAGATAGATAGAGAGATAGAGATAGATAGAGATATAGAGAGATAGAGATAGATAGAGAGAGATAGAGATATATAGAGAGAGATAGAGATATATAGAGAGAGATAGAGAAAGATATATATATATATATATATATACACACACAGTAAAACTTTGGTTTGAGAGAGTTTTGCAAGACAAACAAAATGTTTTACTAAATTTTGCCTTGATATACAAGCGATGTCTTGATATAAGAGTAGCGTCATGTCACAACTGAGTATAAAAGAGAAGAGAGGAGCCTCTGAGTGTAGAAATATGATTACATTTAATGAAGGTACAACATTTAGCAACTTATTGCTACACTTAGAGGTGCCTCTCTTCCCTTTTTATACTCTGTAAAAAAAATACTTTGATATACAAGTGCTTTGGATTACAAGCATGTTTCTGGAACGAATTATGCTCGCAATCCAAGGTTTTACTGTATGTGTGTGTGTATATCAATTTTAATAGTAGATACAATACTTTGCACAAACATTTGGATCTGAGATGAAGCGCACAGGGCACTTTTATAAAGTTATTTTCATATTAAATACAGAGAATCTTTTTTATTTCTCAGGATCACTGCCAGTTATAGAGGTTTTGTCTGTGTATCTAATGTATTTGTTTTGTAATGAATCATCTCATAAAAAGAGAGAAGACTGTGAAGATAGCTGCAGATTTACATTGATCCGTGCCATATAAACAAATGCCTGATGTGCGTATTCATGCTTATTTGCGCGTTTGCATACAGCGTCGTCTGACGTTTTTGTACTTCTGCCTGGGTGAAATGTTCTATTGATTAAAGCGACGAAACGCCCGTAGCAAACGCTCGTTGTCGCGCTAGTCGATTGAATCGAGCATTTCCATTACTTTCTATGGGAGACGCTCAAAAACGCCCAAACCGCCCGATTCGCGTTTTGGAGTGGAGATGTGAACCATCTCCATAGGGAATAATGTATTTTTTCCCCCTCTAGCGTTTTTGAGCGTTGCGCTTCAGGCGACGAAACGCTCAGGTGTGAATGCAGCCTTAAAGCTATGTTTTTTTCTGTAAAAAGAATCAAGAATGCTTTCCTTTCCAGCAGACGGTGACTTTGATCTTCATTCTCTTAAACCTCCTCACCGAAGAGTCTTCACTATAGTAGTGCTGTAGTGTCTGGTTTATTGTTCTAACCTGTTGTCTTCTTGTTTCTCCATCCAGGGGCTGCACTGACATAATATGCTGTATCTTGTTCATGATCTTCATTATGGGCTACATAGCAGTTGGGATAATAGGTAAGTGATCATGTGCAGCTCCTTTGGTTCATTTGCATCTGGTTCCTCTTACTGCTCTGTGGGATTTTTTTGGCAATAATAATAATTAAAAGGTTTTCTTCAGTCGAAACCTTAAACTTCCTACCTGCTCACTACTTCTTCTAGGCCAGGGGTAGGCAACCTCAGGTTTTCAGCTGTTTTGAATCTAAAAATTCCATGAGACATTGCAAGACCCTGACAATTGCAGTCATAACTACTAGAGGCAGAGGCATGATGGGATTTGTAGTTTTACCACAGCTGGAGGCAGTGCCGGCCCAAGACATTGTGCTGCCTGGTACCAAGAATGAAATGCTGCCCCCCCCAAAAAAAAATTACGCCCACCAAAATGCCCCCACATCCATT
Organism: Rana temporaria; assembly: GCF_905171775.1. Taxonomy (NCBI): domain Eukaryota; kingdom Metazoa; phylum Chordata; class Amphibia; order Anura; family Ranidae; genus Rana; species Rana temporaria. The sequence continues at coordinate 31,182,579 of NC_053497.1, read as the reverse complement.
ATTTTATATCATGATAACTAAAGTGGACCTATCATGGCTCTATATATGTATATAGGAGTATAAAAAGGACCTGTTATGGCTCTATTCATGCAATTAACCCCACAGTGGAGCGGAGAGCGGAGCGGGAGGAGCGGTCGGATGGCAATTGGCCCCACAGTGGAGTGGAGAGCGGAGCTGGCGGAATGTGATGGCGTGCGGGCGGCAATTTGCTTCCCCCCTGAAAGTGCTGCCTGGTACAATGGTACCATCGGGTCCCATGGTAGGGCCGGCCCTGGCTGGAGGGCCGAGGTTGCCTACCCCTGATCTAGGCATTTCTGTAGTTCTTCATTCCAACCTAATACATTTGTCTGCAGTCTGGTTATCTGAAAATCCCTGCTTGTGGTGCAGAAGAATTGTTCTTAAACATACCCACTGAAGCCTGCACATTGTCTTTCTTATATTAAATGCCTCATGGTAAAAACCTGTATCAGATTGAGCCGGAGGAAATTTGTTTCTGATGAGCCGGAGGAAATTTGCTAAGTCATGAGGGAGTTGTAGATGGTGTCGGGCACCCTCCCACCTGACATCCCTCGATTGAAAAATTATTTGCCTAGAAGCATCTGCATCCAATCGGGTGCCAGCACTGTTCAGGTATTTTGAAAGCTAGTGGGGCTGGCTGTATTAAGCACTTCAGCCCTGGAAGGATTTGCCCCCTTAATGACCAGGCCATTTTTTGCGATACAGCACTGCGTCGCTTTAACTGACAATTGAGCCGTCGTGCAATGCTGTACCCAATAAAAATGTACATCCTTTTTTTCCCCCACATATAGAACTTTCTTTTGATGGTATTTGATAACCTCTGCGTTTTTTATTTTTTGCGCTATAAACAAAAAAAGTGTAAATTTTGAAAAAAAAAGCAACAATTTTTTTACTATAATATCCCCCCAAAAAATATAAAAAAAAAACTTTCTTCCCCAGTTTAGGCCGATATGTATTCTTCTACATACTTTTGTTTAAAAAAAAAATCACAAGCGCATATTAATTTGTTTGCGAAAAATGTATAGCGTCTACAAAATAGGGAATAGATTTATGGCATGTTGTTATTTTCTTTACTAGTAATGGCTGCGATCTGCAGCGGGCAGATCCGGACACTTTTGACAATTTTTTGAGACCATTGACATTTATACAGCGATTAGTGCTATAAAAATGTACTGATTACTGTGTAAATGTCACTGGCAGTTAAGGGGTTAACACTAGGGGGCGATCAAGAGGTTAAATGTGTTCCCTCTGGAGTGTTTCTAACTGTATGGGGATGTGACTGACTGGAGGAGAAGACCTATCGCTGCTCCTAGCTAGAAGAAACAGACGATCTGTCTCTCCTCTCCTGACAGAATGGGGATGTGTGTGTTTACATCGCCGGCCGCGTGATCGTGTTTCCCCGCGCTATAGCTGTTTAAAGGGCCGACGTACATGTACGGCGATTTGCGCAGGAGAGCCAACCTGCCGCAGTAGAATGATGGCGGCTGGTCGGCTAGTGGTTAATGCAACAGCCGCAGTGGGACATTCTTCCAAATGCACTGTGTAGCATGGATGGAGACTGAACAGAGAAATCCCATGTGTATAGCCAGCTTAAGAACGTGTAGTTCGTTTTGCACAGAGTGGCCCCGATCATCCTCTTCTGGGGTCCCACGGCGGCTCTCGCGGCTCCTCCCCGCAAGAGCTAACCCCCCTCAGGGGGGAAGCTCTCTCCCAAAGGGGGTTACCTCGCGGGCGCACTCCCATGTGATACACTCGGCGGCCATAGCTGCCAAGTGTATGACTCGGCCCCGCCCCCTCATTGATTTGATTGACAGCAGCGGGAGCCAATGGCTGCACTGCTATTAATTTAACCAATGAAGAGCCAACAAGCTGTTTGGAAAACAACGCAAGATCGCACCCACGGGAATTCGGGGCTCAGGTAAGTAATTTGCGGGCTCCGGTGGGCGGGAGAGTGCAAGGTGTTTTTTCACCTTAATACATAGGATGCATTAAGGTGAAAAAACACAAAGGTTTACAACCTCTTTAAATGCTCATATAGTCTATAGCAGTGATGGCGAACCTCGGCACCCCAGATGTTTAGGAACTACATTCCTCATGATGCTTCACTGCACTGCAGAGTGCATAAGCATTATGGGAAATTTAGTTCAAAACATCTGGGGTGCCAAGGTTCGTCATCACTGGTCTATAGTCTAGTTCAGGGATCTCCAAACTTTTTAGACTTTAGGAGGGCCGAATTGTGGCCTGCGGGGGCAGAAAATGTCCCGGGCCCAGCACCAGTGAGAATAAATATGGCCTCTGCGTTGGTGGTCAGTACGAGGAGGAGTAGGGCCCCTATCAGTAGGATATCAGTAGAAGAAATGGTGCCCCCTTGTTGGTGTCGGTGGAAGGAATAGTGCCCCAAGGGCCGGATAAAGGCTAGCAAAGGGCTACATCTGGCCCTCGGGCTGCAGTTTAGAGACCCCTGGTCTAGTTGCTCCATCGGGGTCCCTCAATCCATGAACCTGGCCAAGTGCTGCCACCTCTCTAAGCAGCTTTGGGCCGCAGTTGCAGGCTCGTCACCTCATGTACAATGCAGGGCTAATAGTCTTTTGCTATGCAAAATGAAGCTGAGGGACTTTTCACAGTCCGAAGTTTGAGGACAGCCCTGTCAAGGCCAGAGCCCAGAATAAGGTAAAAATAAGGCCCCTTCCTCGCATGCGGACAGTTTGACAGTTTTTCAAATATCCATTGACTGACAATAATGCATCGCTATGGAAAAACGAATAATCATCCATGTACATCACCTTCCGTCAACATCCATTTTTGGAACAGATCAAAGCCATATTTTTTGTCGGAACAGACGAAAAAAACTGTGGTTTTTACATGAAAGAAAGGGGGCACCGCAAGCCAATCTTAAAATGCCTCCAATGGATCTGCGCATGCACAGTACCAAATGTCACTCCAGCTGATCCCAGCTGGTGTGATGTCAACACAGCGCATGTGCAGATCATTATCCGACACTATGCAAACAGCGGAGGGAGATTGTACTTGTCAGATTCTGCCTCACTGTTGCAGGGTGGGTTTTGCCTGTATTGAACAGCGTGTTTTCTGTCTGTTGTGTGGCAGGTTCAGTGGGTTAAACGGCGGGTTTTGGCTGTATCTAAGGGTGGGTTAAAACACACCCACCCTTGAACACGGCTACAACCCACACCGCAATAGCGAGGCAGAATCTGACAATTACATTTTCCCTCAGCACTTAGCAGATCGTCAGATACTGCTGCGGACGATTTGCGCATGCGCCATGTTGACGTCACTTCAGCTGATCAACATATCAGCTGGAGTGATGTTGCATACTGCGCACGTGCAGACCCATCAGGCCTCGTACACACGACCGGACATGTCCGCTGAAACTGGTCCGCCGACCAGTGTCAGCGGACAGATCCGATTGTGTGTACAGGCTAGCGGACAGATTTCCAGCGGACAAATGTTTCTTAGCATGCTAAGAAACATGTCCGCTGGGAAGCTGTCTGGCGGACATGTCCGCTGGTTAGTACGTCTAACCAGCGGACAGAAATCCTGCGCATGCGTCGAATTGATTCGACACATGCGTGGAAGCATTGAACTCGCGCGATAGAGAACGTCGGTGTCGTCTACGTCACCACGTTCTCTGTCCGCGCGGATTTCGGTTTGATGGTGTGTACAGCCATCAGACCGAAATCTCCCAGCGGACATGTCATCGAACTGTCCGCTCGTCTGTACGGGGGCCTTAGAGGCATTTTTCAATGGGAGGCACTATTCGATAGAACACCGGGACTCTAGTGGTTAGGGACTCTAGCTGGCAGATGTAAAAAATTACAAATGTTGGATAGCATGCTTTAAAATTTCCCAGCAACAATTATGTGCCGTCGAATTATCCGATCGTGTACACAAAAAAAAATCCAAAGTACAAACACGCATGCTCCGAACCAATGCTAACCATCAGACATTAGCAGAAGTTGCCCAAAGGGTGGCGCTAAAGAGTTGAAAAACCACGTAGTTTGTCACTACAGTTGTGTTTGTTGGTTGACAACGTTTTGCCGTCTGTATGCAGAACAAGTCTACGCCTTCGCACAAAATTCCATGGATTTGTCTGATGAAAATCCGATCGTGTGTACGAGGCTCTAGACTGAACGAGAATTTAATCCATGCAGTGCAGGGGGCCCTAATACAGAGGTGCATTTTGTCCCATTCCAGTAGTTCTCACTAAATGTTCTTATTTTAGCACAGTTGCTGTGTTTTCTAGGCAGTATTAGTAGCTCAGTTATTGCTTTCACACGCTGCCTTGAACAACTCGTCATCTGGGTTTGGTCTAGATTGCATACAAGTGAAAGTAGGGATTGCATCGATAATCCCGTTTCTGAAGGGAAGGACTGTAACAATGTACACACTGTATAGTCGTGCATTCAGTAGTCTGATATGTAGGTTTTGTCTTATCACATATGATTAGGCTAGGCTGTAAAAACACTTTGCTAATATGAGGTCTTGTAAAGATTGGAGCAACAGATCCCTTACTGTTATCACAGCAGATTTGTTTATCTACACACATTAAGTGATTCATTCCAGAAGAACGTCATTCTAACTAGAGGTTTTTGAGTATCTGTGTTGGCAGAGGGGGTATAGCGTATGACTCTGTTATCTGCTGTCATATCCTCTAGCAGGCTAATTATTAAATTAATTCTGTGGAGATAAAATGTTTGGAAGTATGATTCTTTTCAGTATTTCTGCACAGCACGGTAAAGGCAGGGGCACCATTGCGACCTGGCCCCATGCTCCAGGGGCCCTGTACACTGGAATAGGAGGGGCGGTGGCATATAGAGGAACCAATGCTCTCCATTCTCCTCCTGCAGCCACTGAAAGCCAAGTTTTCCTCCCCTCCCTCCTGCAGGCATTCAGCAGCTGCAGGAGGAAAATGTAGGATCCGTTCTTCTGTATGCTGCCACCCCTGGGCCCAATGCTGTATCCTGGCCTAGGCCAACAAGGCCCAGGCCAGCACTTTGCAGGGGGGCAGCACGGACACTGTTAGGCAAATTAGTTTAGCGCCCCCATAAATCGGCCGCACTGCTTCCAGTATGTGGGCGGTTGGCATTCTGCAACTGTTGGGGGGGCGTCGCTTCTAATTTTTTACCATCCCTGTCCCATTGCAGAGATTTCCCTTCACTTCTTGTCCCATAGCCAAACGGGAAGTGAGAGGAAATCTATGCAAATTAAGGGAATCCATTGCCCCCCCCCCCCCCCAGGCCATCAGAACTAGTGTCCCCACTTTGAAATTTCAGGGTGGGTCTTAAACCGCAAGGGGTGTGGCCTTGACAGGAAGGGGTGTGTCATATTTAAATTAGGGGGTGCACGAGTTTAGTCAGGCCTAGGGCAGCACAAAACCTAAATACACCCCTGCCTGGGCCCCTGTGTGCTCTCCATATGTCAGAATAGAGAACAGGGAAAGGACTTGTAAATATGTAATTTACCAGCCCCTTCCTTTTGTGAATGGACAAAGTCAGTGATCGGTACGGAGTTATTCCTGTCCATTAATTTTTTGCAGTTGAGGCTGCAGAGATGGAGATTGAGGGCTGTGCCCTCAATCTTCTTTCTCTGTCTCAAAGGTGGAACATCAAAGGTCTGTTTAGACCCCTGTAGCTTTAAGGGTGGGTGGGCTCCCTCCAGGCTCACTTGCCCTTTGCCTCTCCAGGCTCACTTGCCCTTTGCCTCTCCAGGCTCACTTGCCCTTTGCCTCTCCAGGCTCACTTGCCCTTTGCCTCTCCAGGCTCACTTGCCTCTCCATTATATAGTGCATGTGCTTCCACTGTGGAGGCTCTTAAAGTTTAGAGTTAGGACTACAGAAAATACACCTGAGCGTTTCTTTTGCAGGCAGAAGGTTGCGTGTTTTTTTCTGTGATTTTGCTCAGGTCAAAAGGTCACCAATGTAAAAAGCAGAAAAATGCCTGTAATCTGCCCAAAAAGAAGCTCATGTACTTTTTTGAGCTTCAGGCTACAAAACGGTCTGATGTGAACAGGTTGGTGAATGGTAGGGGGCGCTATTAAAATGTGATAATTAATATATCAAATTGGATAAGTGACCACAAGTAGAAAAATCTGTGATGAAATCAATGATTAGTATAAATAATCTTAGTGAATATCAGATAATTGTCCAATTAGCAATGACTGCCATAAACAATAATCAAGAAATAATCTCAATTAGTGAGAAGATGAAAAACAATAAAGTGTTTCACATCCAAAATAAACAGCCACCGACAACAGGAGTCTTGCTGCAGTAGATGTAGTAGCCAAGAAGTGCAACCTTATTCCTTCGCCATAACACTGCGAGTTCAACACCCAAAGTGCACAGATAGAGGATTGTGCTTACCAGACTGTGTGGATCTTTTTAACTAAAAAAAGATCGCAGACACAAAAAACAAACCTCCGCTTTATGGATCCCTCCCCCCCTCCGTTGACACGTTTGGCACCTTTCAGGGGGGAGGGGGGTGCAGATACCTGTCTGAGACAGGTATTTGCACCACCTCCGGGTCTGATCCCCATGGGGAATCCAGCCTGTGACATCACCCCCCCCCCCTTGCTGTCTTCTGGGAAACACTGTTCCCAGGAGAGAGCGGGGACCAGTGACGGCACGCCACGATCCTCGCGCATGCGCAGTAGGGAATCGGGCAGTAAAGCCGTCAGGCTTCACTTCCTGATTCCCTCACCGAGGATGGCGGCGGAAGCAGCCGAGGACCGAGCGATTGCTCAGCCTCGGCTGCTGACTTCGTGGGCGCGCTGGACAGGTAAGTGTGCTTTGTTTAAAAGGCAGCAGCTGCCGTATTTGTAGCTGTTGACTTTAAAAAAAAAAAAAAAAAACTCTGCTTATCAGGATAGTGCCTGCACACTTGACATTGGACAGGAATGTATGTAAATTCCTCCAAATTCAGAGATGGGACATGGAACACAAACACAGAGCTTCCATAGTGCAAAACCGTTTAATAAAACAACATGGGTAAAAAAAGCAAAGGCCAAGTGGCCGCTTACATTAGAAAGTGCCCATCCCGCCACTGGGGCTGCAGGTTTATATGTGTAACACAGGCTCTTCCACCTCCGTGGAGGCGCGTGTGCCAACTGCTTCACGCTCTAGCCAGATGGACCGGATGGGACGTAGGTAGTACACGTGACCAGGCTATGTGTGAACATGGGCCATTTAAATGATTTTGCTTGTTGGTCGTTTTTCGGTCATTTTTTCTGGCGTTTTATGAGCATTTTACAAACTGAAAACGCTCAGATGTGAATGCAGCCTTAAATTGTAGCTAAAGAGTATATTGAATGTCCCCAACGTGCTCATAGACCTTAATGAAAACCTGACAGCGGTCCTAACCCTTCTATGATCTTCCCAAAAATAGAAAAAAAATATCTTTTGGCTAAAGTCCTCCTTCTAACTGTTGCTACATATTTATAAAAAAAACGAATAAAATGAGTATCTGAAAACGCCATGTGAAAATCGGCTTTTACCCTTTTTGCCATAGAAATGTTTCAGGATTGGTTGGCCATACAGCTGCTGGTGACCGCTCCTGCTTGTGCCCATCGTCTCCAGACTTATAAACGGGACCTGTGAGGCCAGCATATTCTAAACTAGGGCTGCAACTAACGATTATTTTGATAATCGATTAGTTGGCCGATTATTGTTTCGATTGATCGATTAATCGGAATAATAGCCTTAAAATTTTTTTTTGCATTTTTACATTTTTTTTTTTTTTTGGGCCAATTTGTTGTTGGACAGATTACAAAACACATTACATGCTTTTTCTGCAGCTTCTCCATTGAAGTATATTGAACCAAAACATAAAAATAAATAGCATCGTTTTGCGTTAAAAAGTCCTCGCCTTTTCCAAATACGCAGCAGCCGTAAAAAAAAATCATGGATGTGAACGTGTCCCATAGGAAAACATGTAAATGAACTGTAGTGCGTTTCTGCAAAAAGCACCAAAAAACAGAGGTGTGACCCCGGCCTGAGATGTTTAGTAACATAATGGGTTAAAAAAAACTAAAATAAGTACAAAAAGAGCAAATAATCGCTACTGTAAGGGGTTCATTTTTTTACTGTGGGACAGTGAAAGTAATATTTACAGTAGTGATTTGCTTTTTTTGTACTATAAAGGGCTAATTTTAGGTTTTTTTTTTAACCCCATTATGTTACTGGCCGATTAATCGATTATGAAAATTTTAATCGATTAATTTCATGAACGAATAGTTGTCGATTAATCGATTAGTTGTTTCGGCCCTATTCTAAACCTAGATTTACTCAAGAAAATGTAAACCATTATAAACAGAAGGAGCCAGAGATGACCCGTAGGCTTTATTCTTAAACCAAATCGGCCATATTGCAGCAGGTGTACTGCCGATATCTGCGACGGGGAGCCCAGCTGTTTACAGACAGCTGTGACCGAGAAGCTTGTACAAGTCAACGACCGGCTGATTAAAGCCATGGTTGTCCGCCATTGTAAGAATATATCTAATTGTATCCACACATTGAGCAGTTACATGCCGTTAGAGATGCATGATTGGGCCATGGGCTACTCCTTTCAGGCCTGATCATCTGTCCCTGACTGCATATAACGGATTGATATGTGGATAATTGTTGACAGCTGTAGTTCCTGTAAGCTGGTCATTGACAGGTACAGACTTCCTGGCTGCGGAGGTCAGCAATTGTCTGCAAATACCTGGGCCCCCAGCTGCAGATAGCCACAGTATACTAGCAACGCCATAGCTGATATGGCTGTGTGAATGAATGGGCTTTTAAGATTTTTGCATTTATGTCTTTAAAAAATGTATAACTACAAACTTTGGGAAGACCATGTTAATGGCAAACTAATCCATATCTGTTTTTAATTGACTTCATTCCAGTATATCTCAACACCTCCCATTTTATTGGTAAGCTCCATCCTCCTATAGACGGAAACCAATGCTGCAAGAGCCAGCAGCGGTGCAAACAAAAAGGTTGGACTTTAGATGAAGATCAAAAAGACAAAATGTTGTCCTTTTGAGCTTCATCTAAAGTCCCAACATTTTTGTTTGCACCGCTGCTGGCTCTTGCAGCATTGGTGTCCACTTTTGTCAATGACTGGGTTGGAGGCTCATGACTTCTACCCAGTCATAGCCTCACTCAAAGTCCCAATTTCCCTCAATCCCCCCTTCTTTGCTCAATACTCCTATAGACGGAGGTGGTGAAGATTAGTTGTATTCAATGTGGAACAGAGGCAGCCATTTTTTAGGCTGTATGTACTGTTGGTACACCAAGTTCTACTAGGCCTAGGCCAAGAGGTGTTGAAGCAAGCCTTTGTTTACAGCCATGGCCTACCTCTCCTTCCCCTGCCCTACTTTCATTACTTACCTCAGCTCTATGACTCCAACTTTCTTGCTTTGACACTGAGCTAGGTGGAGGATAAATGAGGTAGTCACAGCTAAGGGTTGGGTATATATACAACATGGCTGCCAAACCAACAGTGGTGCCACCTTTGACAGAATTTGTACCTGAAATGAACTGAGAAGCCTATTCTCTAAAAGCAAGTCTGGCTTGAAAATGCCTTGTGTAATCTGAATTTCGTTTACATAGCTGAAGATATGAAATCATATTTGTATTAACTAAACAAAGGACGTTTGTGTCTGTACATTCTATTGCCACATCAGCAATGAGCCGCCCATATTCCTGAACCAAAGGGTCCGTCATGTTAAAGCCTTTTGTTTGTTTTTTATGGAAAATAATGTTTGAAGAAAGCTGGGCTATAGGGAGCCTTTCTTGCCTTCACTATTCCTACCACATAAAAAGAACTGTACGTAGCAGTAGGAAGAATTAATTTGGTGGTTATGACTAAGGCCTTATACGCTGAAACTCGTCAAATGTTCTCATTTGCGTTTGTTCACTGTGGCTTGTTAATAAAAACAAAGATTTTTTAAGGAGCAAGGACCGGAGTGAAGATCATCTTTTCCTCATTACTCTACTCAGCCAGCAACTGTGGATTGAGCACCCGGGAGCTCTGCTTTCTATGTGGTGTATAGGTAGTAGCACTGACTTTTCTGTTTATACTTAGGAAGAATTAATACGCCTGCATATTGCCCACGCTCAAAACCTACTAGAGTGCTGGGTACTTGGAAAATTCTCAGATCTTCCTGTCCGGCAAAACTTGCCAGGATCTTCCTTCCTACAATCTATACGCCATAATAACCCAGTGTTGTTCCTCTTATTCCCATTAATACTTCCTTAAACATTTTTTTATATATATTTCAGACTGGCATCACCATCCTAACTAGCATAAACCCCAAAACAACCCTAAACGACCCAATGTGTTTAAAAAAAATAAAATAAAAAAAACTTAAAGGGGATGTAAAGGCATTCTATGCATTAAGATAAAACCCTTCTGTGTGTAGCTCCCCCCCTCACCCCCCCCCCTAATACTTGCCTGGGCTCCCTCTCTGTCCAGAGATGTTCACAAGTGTCTCAGCCACCCGAGATTCTCCTTCTTGATTGGATGAGACACAGCAATGGTGCCATTGGCTCTCGCTGCTGTCTGTTAAATGTGGAGGGGAGAGAGAGAAGACATGGGGACATTTTTCCTCTAACACGTGTCATGCGATATGTCAAAAGTCTCCTTCTCCCCAGACGCTTTGTTCCCAATATTCAAGACTCAGATTTTCTTCCAAAGTAAGAGGTTTATTCTCCAAGACAGGACAAGCAAACAAACAGCCAATGCTTACATAGTTACAGCTGGTAAAACATCATTGCAGGATGGTACGGAGGAAAGATATTATGATGGTATGATCTTTCTCCTGGGAGAGAGTCCCTTCCCCACCCCCATCTCTCTGCAGAGTCCGATGACCCTGAGACCCCCGTCGGGTCGGGTGACCCTGAGGTTCCTCGTAGCTACACAACCCACATGTGTTCTTATACTGTTTTAAAACCCAAGCTAAGCATAATTGACTAGCTCCAAAAAAGGTTGGTGATAAATGTAACACCCACTTATGTATTTTTAAGTAACACATCTCCACCCACCGTCTTGACGTATGTCCTAAAATACATGAAGCCTACGACAGATGTAGTGTCGTCCTGTAACTGACCTTCCTCAAACTACCATGTTTAATAATGCTTCAGAAACATTTATCACATAGATTTTAAATTCATTAATATTTTTAACACTGTCAAAGTCAGCTAGCCAATCGGGCGAGAGAGAGGTTGGGGCTCCGTGTCTGAATGGACATAGGGAGCTGTGACTCAGCTCAGGTGCCCCCATAGCAAGCTGCTTGCTGTGGGAGCACTCGATGGGAGGGAGGGGCCAGGAGCACAGAGGAGGATCCAGGCTGCTCTGTGCAAATCCAAACAGAGCAGGTAAGTGTAACATGTTTGTAATTTATATATATATATATATATATATATATATATATATATATATATATATATATATATATATATATATATATATATATATAAGCCTTTACAATCACTTTAAGGAAATAAAGATTATTCTGGCAGATTTAGCTGGACAGGGGGGATACCCCGGGGAAACATTTTGGAAATTAAATAATCCTCTAGTAGGTTTTAGGCGTGGGCAGTATCTCAAATCGTGGCTGCTGCTACATGGTCCTTTTATGTAGTAGGAATAGTGAATCCACGTATACATGTATATAAGAAAGTAGACAGAATGGATCAGGCTGGCATTAAATCCCAAATGTTAATATGAAAGGTACAATATGTAAAAGAACACAGAAGCCAAATATGTTTTTTAATGTTGGTTTAATAAAGTTTAACATTACAATATTCCTGATGAGGTTGACATGCTAGCTGGCGGGCGGGCAGCAAAAAAAAAAAAATAACTCTGGGCAGACAGACTTTTTTAAATTGTATAAAAAATAAAACCCAATGAAATATGTTGCTATCATTGATTCGCTTATGGTGCGTTTAAAACCCTCAGTTTATTTTCCAGCAACATAATGCTGTTGCCTTTACTCTTAACGCATTGTGCATTGGCAAAGGGCTCTTAAGGGGTGTAGTTTAGGGTGTGTGTCTATGGCAATAGGAACGGACCTCCCATTAGCAGACCCTGCAAGAATTTAAAAGCCTGGTAAACATGTTACGGGGATGAATAAAAGCGGTTTCTCACTCCAGGAACAAGGTAGACAGAAAAAAATGTAACGCTCGGCCATGGGTTAGAGAAGGAGGTTTGTGGATAAAATTAGATCATGCCTATATAAATCCTTCACCAGTGCATAGTTGCCAACATTTGAAAAAAAATTCCAGGGACACTTTGCAGCACAGCTATTAATTAATTACCACACTCACTTCCCCGAAGCTCCACCCACTCCGCAGTATGTACAGGAGAGGAGGAGTGCAGAGGGTATGATGGGGGCAGTGTGTACAGGAGAGGAGGAGTGCAGAGGGTATGATGGGGGCAGTGTGTACAGGAGAGGAGGAGGAGTGCAGAGGGTATGATGGGGGCAGTATGTACAGGAGAGGAGGAGTGCAGAGGGTATGATGGGGGCAGTATGTACAGGAGAGGAGGAGGAGTGCAGAGGGTATGCTGGGGCAGTGTGTACAGGAGAGGAGGAGTGCAGAGGGTATGATGGGGGCAGTGTGTACAGGAGAGGAGGAGTGCAGAGGGTATGATGGGGGCAGTGTGTACAGGAGAGGAGGAGTGCAGAGGGTATGACGGGGCAGTATGTACAGGAGAGGAGGAGTGCAGAGGGTATGCTGGGGCAGTGTGTACAGGAGAGGAGGAGTGCAGAGGGTATGATGGGGCAGTGTGTACAGGAGAGGAGGAGTGCAGAGGGTATGATGGGGGCTGTGTGTACAGGAGAGGAGGAGTGCAGAGGGTATGATGGGGCAGTATGTACAGGAGAGGAGGAGTGCAGAGGGTATGCTGGGGCAGTGTGTACAGGAGAGGAGGAGTGCAGAGGGTATGATGGGGGCAGTGTGTACAGGAGAGGAGGAGGAGTGCAGAGGGTATGAAGGGGCAGTATGTACAGGAGAGGAGGAGGAGTGCAGAGGGTATGCTGGGGCAGTGTGTACAGGAGAGGAGGAGTGCAGAGGGTATGATGGGGGCAGTGTGTACAGGAGAGGAGGAGTGCAGAGGGTATGATGGGGGCAGTGTGTACAGGAGAGGAGGAGTGCAGAGGGTATGATGGGGCAGTATGTACAGGAGAGGAGGAGTGCAGAGGGTATGCTGGGGCAGTGTGTACAGGAGAGGAGGAGTGCAGAGGGTATGCTGGGGCAGTGTGTACAGGAGAGGAGGAGTGCAGAGGGTATGATGGGGGCAGTGTGTACAGGAGAGGAGGAGGAGTGCAGAGGGTATGAAGGGGCAGTATGTACAGGAGAGGAGGAGTGCAGAGGGTATGCTGGGGCAGTGTGTACAGGAGAGGAGGAGTGCAGAGGGTATGATGGGGCAGTGTGTACAGGAGAGGAGGAGTGCAGAGGGTATGATGGGGGCAGTGTGTACAGGAGAGGAGGAGGAGTGCAGAGGGTATGATGGGGGCAGTGTGTACAGGAGAGGAGGAGGAGTGCAGAGGGTATGAAGGGGCAGTATGTACAGGAGAGGAGGAGTGCAGAGGGTATGCTGGGGCAGTGTGTACAGGAGAGGAGGAGTGCAGAGGGTATGATGGGGCAGTGTGTACAGGAGAGGAGAAGTGCAGAGGGTATGATGGGGCAGTATGTACAGGAGAGGAGGAGGAGGAGTGCAGAGGGTATGATGGGGCAGTATGTACAGGAGAGGAGGAGGAGGAGTGCAGAGGGTATGATGGGGGCAGTGTGTACAGGAGAGGAGGAGGAGTGCAGAGGGTATGATGTGGGCAGTGTGTACAGGAGAGGAGGAGGAGTGCAGAGGGTATGATGGGGCAGTATGTACAGGAGAGGAGGAGTGCAGAGGGTATGATGGGCACAGTTAGTACAGGAGAGGAGGTTGGAGGGTATGGCGGTGGCATAATGGGGAGGGATTTCTTGTGGTGTCTATGGGGTAATCAGGAAGTGATGTTGGGAAGATAAGGGAAGGAAAGTGACCATGGAATGATGTCCCTCAGCTGGGGGGGGGGGGGGGGGGGTAGGAAGCAGCTTGGAGTGATGTCTGTATGATGTGATCTGGGGGTGATGCAACCTGGGGGCAGTATGTACAGGAGAGGGGGACTGAGAAGTGGTCAGATAGCGATGTATATAATAAAAAAAAAACTCATCCACTAAAAACATTTAAAACAATGAATCATACAACAGTACTAGATGTAAGTACAGATCTATGCAATCCAGTTTATAGCACTCTGCATCCAATCCAATTGCTCAGACTAGATAATGTGGGGTCATTTATAGCCATTCATGTAACCTTGTGTAACCGTGTGTAAGTGGTGAGTTCACACTTCTGATTGCACAGACTCAGAACCTGTATACATGTACAATCAGAAGTGTGAACTCACCACATACACACACAGGTTACATGAATGGCTATAAATGACCCCACATTATCTAGTCTGAGCAATTGGATTGGATGATGTTTGCACAGACTGTTCCTGCTTAGAAGTGATCTGCCAAAATGTGTTTGGGCTGCAGACCTCAGCCCCCTCCCCCTCACTATCTCCTTTAAACCTTCTCCTAAGAAAAAATCTCCTTGAAAGTTTGTACTACTACTACTATCCACCCTAGGAAACTTCCCACAGAAAAGTTCAGCTCACTCACCTCCTCCCTTCCTCTGGCCAGCCGACAGGAGCTACAGTGAGCCCCGCCTCCCAGGTCTCACAGCACACCGCGCTGCTGATTGGAGGGGGAGGCTGAGTCACAGATAACAAGGACCCCGCACAGCACGAGACTGGGAGGAGGGGAGGGGACAGAAAGGAGCTTTGCATCCCAAACACACAGCGCAGGCTCAGGTCCCTGCTGAGACCCAGAAGCCGCACCTGCCTTCCCCAATAGCCGGGACAAGTCCCGGCAGGCTAAATTAGCTGGGACTAGGTCCCAAATAACGGGACTGTCCCTTTAAAAACGGGACAGTTGGCAAGTATGCCAGTGGCTTGTATATGCTTTTATGTTGGTGGCACCTTTCTAAGTTCAACTTGGTAGGTATGCAAGTAATGTTCATTAATTCCATACTTGGTAGAGCTTCAGACAGTAATATTTTTTATATGATTTTTGATATATGCTGATTTTGCCTGGATGGACACCTCATTTGTTTTCCAGCATGGCTGTATGGTGATCCTCGCCAAGTGGTCTATCCAAGAAATTCCACTGGATTCTATTGTGGATTTGGACCAAACAGGTAGGTGCTTATATCCGTATGTAGTTCAGATTTCCTAGTTACTTTGTTATTCAGACAAGCTCTTCTTTTTAACCACTTGCTTACTGGACACTTATACCCCCCCCCCCCCTACCTGACCAGGCTAATTTTCAGCTTTCAACGCTCTCTCATCTTGAATGACAATTGCGCTGTCATGCAACACTGTATCCAAATTACATTTTTATCACACAAATGGAGCTTTCTGTTAGTGGTATGTAATCACCACTGTGTTTTTTTGATTAACGGGGAAAAAAAATTTGACATTTTTGAAAAAAAATATATATATATTTTTTTTCATATTTTGTTATAAAATTTTGCACACAGGTAAATTTGTCTCCTTTTACTAATGGGCACTGATGAGGTGGCACTGATTTGCAGTACTGATGGCCACTGATTAGTGGCACTGGTAGGCACTGATTAGCCGCACTGGTGATCACTAAGGGGACCGATGTCCCTCTAACAGAAGCTGCTTTCTTCTTTTCTTCACGTGAGGACTTCCATGTACGCCCTCCTGGCCTTTTAAGCCCGCGCTGTAGCCGTTTTCCGGCTTTAGCGCAAGCGCAAAGGGGTTAATATTGCATTTTTGAAATAACATCTAATATAATGTTTAATTTCAATTTAAAAAACCCAGCATCAACTAATATCCACTCCTACACCACATTACCCTGATTCTGCATGGCTCGCCTCTTTTTCCCATATAACTTTCCTCTACACGATCATGACCGTTCATCCCTCCTTTCTTCTCCCAAGTGACCTAGTCCCTCTATCCATTTCTTCTGACCAGGACCCAGTCCCACCCTCTCTTTCCTCTTGTATGTGAAACTGACTCTTCATCTACATCCTCTTTCTCCTTGTGAACCTGAAATACATCCCCTTTCTCTGCTATATTTCCCCAATTTTACTTTTCTTCCCTCTTCTTCCATATGACTGTAGCGCCCTGCTCCTGTTGACCAGGCGCTATTTTCTAAGTTTAGTGGTATATCTGAACTGTATTCAGTTCAGGTACAATGTTTATGGCTAAATTGGCCTCTGCTCCAGCTTTGGCTGAGTTGGTGTATTTTCCACGGTCACCAGCAGGTGTCGCTGTCACTTCTGGTTCGTGATGGAAGGTACAACAAGCGGAAGTGTATTGGATGTTCTTTCCCAGAAGCTACCTAGTGGGAGGTTTTTACTGCTGGGCATGCTGGGAGAGGGTACTTAAGTGGCGGACACTATTATTTTCGCTCTCTCACCTCGTAGCCACTCTGGCCTAAGGTATGTGACAGCTCCTCTTCTGCCTCGGGGCCTGCTGGCCCAAGGCTTCGTTACTGGAGGTAGGCCCAGAAGCTATTTGGGGCCTACTGGTTTAAGGGTGGTCCTGCGGGAAGAAGCAGAGCAATTGAAGGAATCAAGGGAGAACTCATCTTGGAGAGGACACAGCAGAAGGCTGGTATCTCGAGAAGAGCCTGATGCCTCAATTGGAGGGGGAAAAAAACGGTAACGCGTAAAAACGCTATTACATAAACATTAAAGAACTTTGAAAGACTCACTGCAAAGCTACTGGCGTTTTTTTATAACGTTATTTTAACGTCCAGTGTGCATGGAGCCTTACACTCCATCCCTTCGCTTTTCTATATTGCCTGGATTCTTTTTTATTTTCATATTTTTTTTATTAATTTTCATCTTCATGTAAAAAAACTGATTACATCCATATTAAACCATGTTGTTATCTTATGACACATATAACATAATCTTTTCAATATTCCTGGACTCTACATCCTTTTTTTCTTCTATAAGACCCATCGTCCCTCACCCTTTCTCCCATGTGACCCTGGCACTTCATCCCTTTCCATGACATTGCTCCCCCTTTTTCTTATATGGTTGGAGACATCCCTTTAGTTTCTATTACTATATTGCCTGGACCCACATTTATTTTATTTTTTTTGTACATGACCATGGATCTTCATCCCTCCCTTGTTTTCCCATAAGACGTCATCCTTTTCTATAATACCTGGACCCTCCATCATTTAACTTCTACATGACCATGACTCTTCATCCCACACATCTTTTCTTATATGAATCTGACGCTCCATCCCTTGCCTTCACTTTTCCTTTTCACTTTTCCAGTATAACCTGACTCCTTTAATTTTCCGTCTCTATCTGTGGGCTTGGCCCAAAGTCTGCTTTTTCTTTAATTAATTTTTTTTCCCACTGTCTTACCTATTGATCTGTGCTTCCATATTAATATTTTCCTATGTGACGTGGGTCAACACTTCTACTTGTATAATTAATTTCATAATTTTGTTTTTTCAGCGACAAGCCCTTTGTGCTATATTTTGACTTATTGAAGTGCCTCACTGGTACAAGCGTATTGGCAGCATCAATGAATGGACTGCAGTGTCCCACCACCCAGGTACCTACACTAGATGTTCATAGGCTAACCTTTTGGCTCTTGCCTCACAATAACCTAAATTTCACTCTTCATACTGCCATACTCTGTGTTTTTCTCCATTCCCTATTATTGGTTGCCATATCATTTGTTTATATGTTGTTCTGCTTTCTAGGTTTGTGTTGCGGAATGTCCTCAATATTTCAGAGCAGCTATTCCAATTGGCGTCCCGAAAAATGTCTATAACCAGACATTCTGTCAGCCGAGTATTAACCTAACTACTACTATTCTGGTGAGTAGGGAGTGAAGAGCCACCAACTAGCTTTCAGACCTGGATATTTAATTTACAGGCATATCTGACCATTCTGTACCTCCTGACAGGTTTATCTAATGGTACCCTTATGTATAATAGTTGTTATGTTCAAGCAAAAAAGTGGATCAGCACCTGTATTAATGCAATTATTATCGGTTTTCTCTTCCTGCCATACAGAGTGTAAGTCAAATTGCTTCTAAGGAGCTATGTCCTGTCTTCCTGGTTCCCTCCAAACCTAGTAAGTACCTCCAGTGTTTTACAAAGATTTTGTTCTGCCTTTGAGCCCCTTTGGCTTCCTTTGAACCTCCTGGTAGTTAATTAAAGCGGTGGTTCACCCTTATTAACATGTTTTTAGCATAAAATGAGGCATAGTAGCGCGAGCTACAGTATGCCTGTCTTTATTTTTTTATCCCCGTACTCACAGTGTAATCGTAGACACAAGATTCCGACTCCCCGCGGGGAATGGGCGTTCCTATGGAGAGGGAAGGTGATTGACGGCCGGCTCTGGCACGTCACGCTCCCCGAAGACAGCCGGAACAGGTCTCGGCTCTTCACGGCGCTATACGGCGCCTGCGCACAGACTATGCGCAGGCGCCGTGAAGCGCCAAGTCCTATTTCGGGTATTTCCTGAGAAGCGTGACGTGCCAGAGCCGGCCGTCAATCATGCTGCCTCTCCATAGGAACGCCCATTCCCCGAGGGGGGTCGGAATCGTGTCTCTACGATTACACAGTGAGTACCGGACTAAAAAAATAAAGACAGGCATACTGTAGCTCGCGCTACTATGCCTCATGTTATGCTAGAAGAATTTTTTTTTTTTTTTTTTTTTTTATTAATAGGGTGAACCCCCGCTTTAATGTAGATCACAGTTTCTGCACAATTCAGGTTTTGGCTATTATTCACCTTTTTTTATATATTTATGGTGAAAGGTCAGCTTGGGCCCACATCTACTGGGTGGCCACATCTGCTAATCAGTACAGACTCATGACTGTTTCAGCTAGTGGTGCTTACTGGACTGCAAGCTCTTGCTTCCCAGCAATTGATATACCAAGCATCAGAGAAGTCGTGAATGCTTTTCAGTGCTGAATGTGGTGCCTAGTAATCATCAGTCTATGATAGGGGTTTAGTGTGTTGCTGTTAGCCTGTGACATGGGCAGTTTTAGCTAAAGGAATAAAAACAAAAATCATTAAAGAGAACTCTGTTGCCAAATTATTAATTTCAACATCAATCTTCCTAGAAAATTATAAATACATACTGTATGTGCTCAGCATAAATGAGTACACCCCAACAGATTTGTCAGAAAACCTTTGCTTTCCTTTCTGAATCAACATTTTTTATGAGACACTGACACTGCAAAATACTCCCACAAATGCGAGTCATTGATTGCAACCAAGATTTGTTCATTTACACACACACAAAAAAAGTATTTTTCCTAACAAATTCATTTAAGACCATGTTGCAAAAATGATCGCACCCCAATGAAAGTCTTAGGCTGGGTTCACACTGGCACGACCAGGCCCAGATTTCCCACAAGGCCACAGAGGCCAGGCCACGGGGCGGCAGGGTACAGAGGGGCGGCAGCGGCATGGAGTCCCCTGACGGCCGGAACATACAGTTAAGAGCGTTAAGTTGCTTTCTAGCAGGGCTAAATGTAGTGTGGAGAAATCCGCTCGCTCATTAACAAGTGATTGTGGCGATGTTGCCGAAATCACTTGTAAAATGTGTGCTGCCGTCCTTCCTCTCCCCCCCACCTCACATAACTCTCTCTGCTGGCTCTGTCTTCAGGACTCTGTTCTTCCCCTAGCCGCCGAGTCCGTCTCCTGTCCCTCCCCCCGGTGTACACAGTGAGAGGGGTGAGCTGTGCTCTACATTGCGGAACCTGGCCTTAGGGCGGCAGGGAGAGCAAATCCGGCCCTGGGCACGACACCACAGCCTTCCTTCTTTTGGATTCGACTTTGCCCTGCGACTTGAAGCCGACATACGTCCGACTTTCAGTGAACAGGGATCCGACTTGGATCCCCGCCAATACCAGGCACTGTGTTTGGTATGAATCTTGAGGGGGAACTAAAATTTTAAATAAAAACCGGCATGGGTTCCCCCTCCAAGAGCATACCAGGCCAATGGGTTTGGTATGGATTTTAAGGGGAACCCCCTACGCCAAAAAAAACCTCCAAAATCCATACCAGACCCTTATCTGAGCATGCAGCCTGGCCGGTCAGGAAAGGGGGTGGAAAGGAGCGAGCCCCCCCTCCTGAACCGTACCCGGCCGCATGCCCTCAACATGGGGGGTGGTTGCTTGATCCGACTTCTGGTGCGACTTCTATTCAAATCAATGGACTCCCATAGGGAACCATTGATTTTGAATAGAGACAGAAACGCGGGGCGAGGCTTAACACCGCGTTAAGGCTTGTTAAATCACATTTTACACCTTTTGCCGGCGTCTGATGTTTTTACAGCTCTAGAGCTGGAGCCTCAGAACACACTGGTCCTGTTTTGTTTTTTTTTGGAGCTTAAAAACGCCTATGCCACTTACAGCTCCTAAACGCCTTGGTGGGCATGAGGCCACAGGCTAACATGGAGAGGCGTTTTTAAGCTGTAAAAAACGCTCCTAAAAGCAACTGTAAAAACGTCCGTGGGCATAAGGGCTTAAAGTTGATAAAGAATTATTTATTAAAAGGAAAAAGTCTTCAAGTAAACATTTAAAATGGTTCACGTTTCTGTGCTTTTTACGTAAAAAAAATGTTTTAAGTTGGTGACAGGGTCTCTTTAAGGGCGATGGCCATGACCAGACCAGTAATATAAGTACCGATTCTCAGTGCAGTTATCACAGAGACAAAGTGTAAAACTGGAATTGTGAAGAACTATAATGGGTACTGATGGTGCTCCCTAATGATATGCATTACAGATAAATTCACTAGTGTAGCCAAGAGTGTAGATGACCAGAAGAAAACAGACCCATTAAAAACTGGATTTGATAGCTGTGTTTTATGACAGCACAGTAACTGGGTCTTCACCAGAAAATAAACCTTTTCTCCCTCGTCTTCCAGGACGGCACGCTGAGAGTAGACTGGCCCACCTGACAGGAAACACAATCAAAAAAGAGGTTAAAAGGCCCCACCCCTCCCGTGTGCCTCAGTTCTGATTGTGTTTCCCCTACAGCGAAAAGTTTTTTTGTTTTTCTAGTTGACCTAAGGCCTGGGGCTGGTGGTCCCCCTCCCTGGAGTCTGGACTACAGGTACTGGGTGCCTTGGGGTCCAGTCAGGTGCTCTGCGCCTGCCGGGGGGGGGGGTATCCCCTTACTTTCTTGGTCCAGGGGGGCTGAAGATGGATTATCAACATGAAGAGATCCCCCCCTGGACACCGGAGCCTCCTAGGGCAGTGGCTGCCCCAGTGCTCCGAAGAGGCCGTTTCCTCTCTCCCCTCGTCCTTCCCCCTACCTTTGCCGGGTGGAGGCTTCCCCCCCTGTGGATCCTCTGATGCAGAGGCATGCTGGAGGCGTGGGCGCCGCTGCCGTTTGCTTGGCGCAGCTTGATGACACGCACGGCGTCATGACGTCGTTCCGCTCGTTCGGCAAGATGGCGGCCTCCACCGATGCAGACGCCGCATTCGATCCCCCAGCGTGGCAGGAGCAACACGTGCAGCCGGGGAGAGAGAAGGGCCTGGCGTCCCCGCATCATGGAGGAGGATCGCCCACTTCTTGATTTGGCTGCAGAGGAGACCACCAGGGGTGAGTCCTCCTTGTTGTTTGAGGGATGGCTGGGCTGGGACCCCCCCCCTCTCCCCCTCCCAAGTTTGGTGTTGCTAATGGGTCCTTCTTTTTGCACTTATATTTTAGGAGAGGACCCTACTGCCCAGGGGGAAACCAGTAGATCTGCTAAGCCCCCTAAGCGAGTTAGGAAGTGTGGCAATTGCAGTGAGAAACTCCCAGCTGAATACAATAAGCCCTTTTGCTCCAGATGTATTCTTAAGTTAACTGGGAAAGAAACTTCACAAATTATGAAGGATTTTCTCTCAGTTCAGACAGAAATGCTTGCTACTCTCAAGGATTTCCATTCCTCTTTTAAAAATAGGGATCCTGATCCTCCTATGCCTGGTCCCTCGTCCCAGGAGGGCTCCTCTTTTTCGCGGCTTGATTCCCGCCAGTGAACTAAAAGGCCTATTTCCTCTGATTCCGAGGATTCTGAGGTTACCCTTCAGGACGAGGGTCTGGCAGAAAGCCAGGAGGAGGATTAGGATGCTAGATCCGGGAAATACATATTTTCCGCAGATGGTATGGAGGGTCTTCTTGCTGCTATTTACGCCTCTGAGCAGATCCAGCATCCAACTAAGCAGGTGTCAGCCCAGGACAGGATGTATCTAGGCTTGATTAAACCCCAGTCTAAAACTATCCCAGTGCACCAATCCCTCAAGGATATTATCCGAAGGGAATGGGCTGAGCCAGAGAAAAGGCTTCCCAGGTTTAAGACCTGGAAACGCCGCTGCCCCTTTAAGGAGGATGTAAAGGATACCTTTTTCAAATACCTCGCCTTGATGCATCTTTAGCCCAGGTCTCTAGGCAGTCCGACCTCTCCTTTGAGGATGCAGGGAGTTTGAGGGACGCCATGGACAGGCGGGCCAATACCTCCCTCCGTAGAGCATGGGAAGCCAATGCAGCCACATTAGGTCCTGCGTTGGCATCAGTATTCGTCGCAAGGAACGCTGCCGCTTGGACTTCCAGGCTGTTGGATCATCTGGCTAGTTCCTCCAAGTCTAGGGAAACTCGAGAGTCCCTCCAGATTATTGGCAGTGCTGTGGCCTATTTGGCAGACGCGGCTATTGAAACAGTTTGCGCTACAGCCAAAAACCGGAGCACTTGTTAATGCTTCAAGGAGAGCGGTTTGGTTAAAAACTTGGAGGGGCGATCTCGCTTCCAAAAACCGATTGTGCGCTATTCCATTTGAGGGTTCCCTCCTGTTTGGTACTGCGTTAGATCAGGCCCTGGCGAGGTCCTCTGAGAAGGGGAATAAGTTTACCTCCAGACCTAGGTCAAATAGGAGGAAGCTTTTTCGTCCCAACCAGAGGAAGAACCCCCCATCGGAGAAGAAATCGGCGCCCAACAGACGCTGGGGTTTTGGGAAAGATAAACCAAAAGGAGGGATTCTTTTTTCCAGTCCCAAACCAGAAGAAAGGATCCCAAGTGACGAGAGGGTAGGGGGCAGGCTCTCCAGGTTCCTTCCCGTTTGGGAGGGCATAACCCAGAGTCCTCATGTTCTTCAGATCATCAAGGAAGGTTACAGGTTAGAATTTCGCCAGTTTCCTCCCCCGACCTTTCTCCTCACATATTTACCAAGCGATCCCCTCAAGGCCGCGGGCCTTTGTCAGAACGTTACCAATCTGGCGCAACAGAGAGTCATAGTCCCAGTCCCTCCAGATCAAGAGGGTCAGGGAGTATACTCCCATATTTTTGTAGTTCTCAAGCCAGCTGGGAAGTTCAGGTTCATCATCAACCTGAGGCCCCTGAACATCCATCTTCTGTACAAAAAATTTTGTATGGAATATGTCTACAGTCTCAGGGGGCTCTTGTTAGAAGGCGTGTTCATGGTAACGATAGACTTGAGGGACGCTTGCCTTCACGTCCCGATTTATCAGAATCACCAGAAGTTCCTCAGATTCGCCCTCGCCTCTGCCCAGGGAATTCTACACTGGCAGTTCTTGGCCCTCCCCTTCGGACTGGCCTCCAGAGGGTGTTTACGAAGGTCCTGGCCGAGGTGATGGCTTTTCTGCATTTAAAAGGGATCTTCCTCGTCCCTTATTTGGACGACCTTTTGCTCTTCAACCTGAGTCGGGATCAGCTCCTTTTGGACCTGGCCACTGTCATGTCCACCCTGGAATCCCTTGGTTGGATAGTAAACAAGGAAAAGTCTTCTCTTCTTCCAGAACAAAGGAAGATGTATCTGGGGTTTCTCATAGACTCCCTAGAAAGGAAGCTTGTCTTAACCCAAGACAAGGCACAGGGTCTTATGACAGCGGTCAGGTCCCTAGTAGCGGCTGTAAATTCCTCTTTCAGAGAAATCATGAGGTTGTTGGGGCAGATGACTTTGTGCATCCCGGCAGTTCCTTGGGCCCAACTTCACTCAAGACCCCTGCAGGCCTTCCTTTTCTCCTCTTGAGATGGGACGGAAGAGACTCTGGATACCAGGGTCAGCATCCCGGTTCCAGTAAAAGACACCTTAGAGTGGTGGCTGTGTCCCCAGAACCTTCTAAAGGGCCGTCTGTGGAGTCAGTTCAACCCGATCAAAGTCACCACACCACGCCAGCAGCTGGGGGTGGGGAGCCCATACGGAGGAACTTCGAGCCCAGGGTTCTTGGAATCTCCAGCAAAGACGGGCTTCTTCCAACTTCCGGGAGTTGTTGGCGGTTGGGGAGGCTCTGGAAGCGTTCGAGGAGAGAATTCGGGGCCGAGAGGTCTTAGTTCTCTCCGACAATGTGACTACGGTCGCCTTTCTCAACCGCCAGGGGGGCACCAGGTCTCGCTCTCTTCTAGCTCTCTCCCTGAGGATTCTGGGTTGGGTGGAACAGAGGGTACCCTCTCTCCTGGCAGTCCATATAAGAGGAACTCTCAATCTGCAGGCAGACTTTCTGAGCCGCCAGCCCATCCTTCAGGGGGAATGGGAATTGTGCCCAGAGACCTTCAGCTGGATTTGCCAGCAGCTCGGTCGTCCAGAAATAGACCTCTTTGCTTGCAAGGGGAACAAGAAACTGGACAGGTTATTTTCCCTCTCCCGAGAGCAGGGTTCGCAGGGGGTGGATGCGTTGGCTCAGCCCTGGAATTTCCGGTTGGCCTACGCCTTCCCCCCCTTGAATCTCATTCCAAGGGTCCTGCAGAAGTTGAACACCTCAGATACCAACCTGATTTTGATCGCTCCTTGGTGGCTCAAGAGGTCGTGGTTTCCCACCCTAAAACTGTGGTCTCTAGCTCCCCCGCTTCCCCTCCCTCTCCAAGTAGGTCTTCTGTGGCAGGGGCCGGTCTCTCATCCAGAGTTCTTCAGCCTGACGGCATGGCTCTTGAGAGGTGGAACCTGCAGCAGAGAGGCTGTTCGGAGAAGGTGATAGACACCCTGTTGGCTAGTCGCAAAAAGGTCACCAGACTCATTTACGCAAGAATCTGGGGGGTCTTTTCGCGCTGGTGCTCCGCGAAGCAGATCTCCTGCCCTAGAACCTCCACCATCCTGGATTTTCTCCAGGATGGGGTGGACCTAGGCTTAGCCACTAGGACCTTAAGGGTCCAAGTCGCGGCCTTCTCCTACTTTCTCGACAAGAGCCTTTCAGGGGATCCGCTTATCAAGAGCTTTCTGACAGCCAGGGACTGACTTTCCCCTATACAAGTGTCCAGAGTTCCCCCCTGGGACCTCTCCCTAGTCTTGGATCAGCTATCTAAGGCACCATTCGAACCTATAGATAGTATCCCTATTAAATTACTTTCATTTAAGTTTACTTTTTTGTTGGCTATCACGTCTGCCAAAAGAGTTAGAGACATACATGCCTTTTCTATTAAGGAACCCTTTCTTCGAGTTTTTGAAGACAGGGTGGTACTGAGTCACGATCCTCTGTATCTCCCTAAGGTGGCAACAAAGTTCCACAGATCCCAGGAGGTAATCCTCCCTTCATTTTGCGCGAACCCCAAAAATGAGAAGGAAGCTACTTTTCATTGCTTGGATGTAAGACGCTGTCTTTTGATTTATTTAGAGAGGGTAAGTGAGTTTAGGAATTCCCCTCATCTTTTAGTTAATTTCTCTGGTCAGAAAAAGGGTCAGCAGGCAACGAAAGCTTCAATATCCAGATGGATTAGACAGGCTATTTCTTTATCCTGCACCCTAGTGGGTAGGCCAGTTCCTATTATCAAGGCCCATTCCACTCGATCACTGGCAGCCTCCTGGGCAGAGAGGGCAGGAGCTTCCTTAGAACAGATATGTAGAGCGGCGACCTGGTCAAGCCAGAATACGTTCCTCAGACATTACAGAGTCAAACTGCTGTCACCGCAAGATCTGATGTTTGGTAGGAAAGTCCTACAGACGGTGGTCCCACCCTAAGGTAGGCCTGAAGGTTACTTGCTTTTCTCTCAGCGTGCCGTCCAGGAAGACGAGGGAGAAATTACCAGTTACACTTGCCAGTAGCTGGATTTCTACGATGTCTTACAGGACAGCAGGCCTACTTCCCTCCCCTTTTTTTACTGCTATCCGGAATTGTTTTTGGGTCTTTTAGGCCCGTGTTCTAATAGCGTTTACTTATCTACAAACTGAGGCACACGGGAGGGGTGGGGCCTTTTAACCTCTTTTTTGATTGTGTTTCCTGTCAGGTGGGCCAGTCTACTCTCAGCGTGCTGTCCTGTAAGACATCGTAGAAATCCAGCTACCGGTAAGTGTAACTGGTAATTTTTTGTAAATAACCTAGGCCCCCACCTACCTGTGTCTACCTGTGCCTTATTGGCTGTAGGATGTGGGCAATGCGTTTTTATGAAGATGGAACACATGGCTCAATAGCCTTCCTCACCATTTATGATTTGGAACTTGTGTCATGCACCACATGTCATCTGAACTCAGTGCGCAGTACTCAGCCATGGTGTATCCATGCGCTTGGGCTTAAAGTGGTACCAGTTGGAGGTGACGGTAAAGTCAAGTCCTGGCTGAAGTAGCAGGTCAGAATGTCGGAAGAGGGGCTGACACTGTCCTATACCCTTTTGCTTTGATGTCCTCTGTGTATGTATTTATGTCTGTTTTTGGGAAATTCGAAATTCGCTTTTTTTTTCTATGGAAGTAATCAAATAGCCTAGAAATGTAGTGTTGTTGGGAACATAAGTGGTTAGGTTATGCTGTCCATATAGTGTAAGCCCCATATGCCATTCCTAAGGTAGATGATAAATAGGGTTTACTGTCAAATCACACTTTACAGAACCTGTAATGGGAAAATATTCCATTGTAAAAATGGATTTAAAAAAAGGCACACTCTTGATGGGCATGAACCTGGAAGCCAGCTTGAAAAATCCAGTTGTCCGTCCCAGGAAATAGGCCAGTTATGGCTCCAATTTTAATGGTTCTGATTTTCATAAATTGGTCCTTTTTCTAAAAGCATGAACAAGCCTATTTGTGTCTCTCTATACTTATAGTGTAATGGTTTGTGGCTTTTATGTTTCTTGATTTCGTCACTACTCCGTGCGTTTAATATGAATTCCTTTCTGATCTCAGTCTTTAACAGGTGTTTCCCCCAAGTCGATCTGACCTTTCCATCTAATTTTACTATTGATAACATGAGCAATAATGCTACAATAGGGAACATTACAGAGGCTGCCAAGTAAGACTAAAATTATCTCGTGTTGTGTTATTTTTTACTAAGTTTTACTTGCATTTGTTGTGACTGGATCAACATAAATGTAAAATTGCATTTTTTTTTACCAGTAATGGAAAGGTAATATAAATGTAGCAGGATTGTAGATTTGGTTTTCATTCTGTGGAATTTATGAGACGGTATTCCCTTAATCAGTGGTCAATCATAGACATACACTATATTACCAAAAGTATTGGGATGCCTGCCTTTACACGCACATGAACTTTAATAGCGTCTTAGTCTGTAGGGTTCAATATTGAGTTGTCCACCCTTTGCAGCTAAAACCGCTTTAAAGTGATTGTAAATGCTTGTTTTTACTAAAATAATTGCATTTCCATGTTTTATGTACTGTGAGAGACCAGATATAGTGAATGCAGGGTCCTGGGTTTAGTAACACTTTAATATCCTGAAAGTGGATGAAGGATGAGCCGAACACCCCCCCCGGTTTGGTTTGCACCAGTGCTAATTTTAAAGGCTTATATGCATGGTACTGTCATAAAAAGTGTTTAGGGATGCAATGCAAAAAAAGTTTTTAAACGTTCGTTTTTTAGGGAGCAGTGATTTTAATAATGCTTAAAGCGGGGGTTCGCCCTGTAAAAAAAAAAAAAAAAGTTTTTTTTTATTAGACAATTAAATTCGGCATCGTAGCGCGAGCTACGGTATGCCGGTCTTACATTTTTTATGCCCGTACTCACTGCGGTATCGTTGATTGAAGAATCCGGGGAATGGGCGTTCCTCTGGTGAGAGAAGGTGATTGACGGCCGGCCCTGGCACGTCACGCTTCTCCGGAAATAGCCGAAATAGGCTTGGCTATTCACGGCGCCTGCGCATAGCCTGTGCGCAGGCGCTGTGAATAGCCGAGACCTACTCCGGCTGTCTTCGGGGAGCGTGACGTGCCAGAGCCGGCCGTCAATCATCCTCCCTCTCCATAGGCACGCCCATTCCCCGCGGGAGTCGGATTCTTCAATCAACAATAGCACAGTGAGTACGGGGTTTAAAAATTTAAGACCGGCATACCGTAGCTCGCGCTACGATGCCGAAAGTAATGGAATAATGGGGTGAAGGAGGGTGAACTACCGCTTTAAAGTGAAACAATGAAATATTCCTTTAAATTTCGTGCCTGGAGATGTCTATAGTGTGACTGTAAAGTGGCGCATTTTTCCTGTGTTTAGAACTGTCCCTGCACAAAATGACATTTCTAAAGGAAAAAAAGTCATTTAAAACTACTCGCGGCTATAATGAATTGTCGGGTCCCGGCAATACAGATAAAACTCATGGGTTCCCCCCCCCCCAGTCCATTACCAGGCCCTTTTGGGTCTGGTATGAAAATTAAGGTGGGAACCAAAATGTAAAAAAAAAATTGCGAGGGGTATCCCCCCCAAATTCCATACCAGGCCCAAGGTGCTTTGGGCTCCAGACCCCAAAGCATCCTCCCCATGTTGAGGGCATGTGGCCTGGTACGGTTCACGAGGGGGGGGTGCTCTCTTGTCCCCCCCTCTTTTCCTGCGGCCTGCCAGGTTGTGTGCTCGGATAAGGGTCTGGTATGGATTTTTGGGGGGACCCCTACGACATTTTGTTTTTATTTTGGTGCAGGGTACCCCTTAATATCCATACCAGACCTGAATGGTCTGTAGTTGAATTTGGGGGGACCGCTACGCAATTTTTTTTTAAATTTTGGTTCGGGGTTCCCCTTAATATTCATACCATACCCAAAGGGCCTGGTAATGGACTGGAGGAACCCATGCCTTTTTTTTTTTTCCAATGAGTTTTATCTGTATTACCGGGACCCGACAATTCATTATAGCCACGAGCAGTTTTAAATTACTTTTTTTCCTTTTAGAAATGTAATTTTGCTGTGGGACTGTTCTAAACATGGGAAAAATGCGCCACTTTACATGCATACTATAGACACCCCCCAGGCACAAAGTTTAAATTGAAGAACTTATGTCTGATTCATTACTGATTAAGGGAACACCATGGGGCAGATCCACAAAAGA
Source organism: Rana temporaria (assembly GCF_905171775.1). Taxonomy (NCBI): domain Eukaryota; kingdom Metazoa; phylum Chordata; class Amphibia; order Anura; family Ranidae; genus Rana; species Rana temporaria. The sequence continues at coordinate 31,153,231 of NC_053497.1, read as the reverse complement.
ATTACGCCGGCGTATCTATTGATACGCAGCGTAATTTCAAATTTCCCGCGTCGTATCTTTGTTTTGTATCTACAAAACAAGATACGACTGCATCTGGGCTCGATCCGACTGGCGTACGTCTTAGTACGCCGTCAGATCGTAGATACATTTTTCCACCGGCCACTAGGTGGCGTTTCCGTCGAATTCCTTGTTGAGTATGCAAATTAGCTAGTTACGGCGATCCACGAACGTACGTCCGGCCGGCGCATTTATTTACGTTGTTTGCGTTCGGCTTTTTCCGGTGTATAGTTACCCCTGCTATTATGAGGCGTACTCAATGTTAAGTATGGCCGTCGTTCCCGCGTTGAATTTTTTACGTCGTTTGCGTAAGTCGTTCGCGAATAGGGATTTGCGTAGAATGACGTCACCGTCGTAAACATTGGCTTGTTCCGGTTTAATTTCGAGCATGCGCACTGGGATACCCTCACGGACGGCGCTTGCGCCGTTAAAAAAAAACGTTGTTTACATTGTGTTACGATGTATTTACATAAAACACTCCCCCATCACATCCATTTGAATTGCGCGCCCTTACGCTGCCAAAGATACACTACACCGCCGTAACTTACGGCGCAAATCTTTTCTGATTCAAAAAAAAAAGTAAGTTACGGCGGCGTAGTGTATCTTGGATACGCTACGCCCGACGCAAATATGCGCCGATGTACGTGGATCTGCCCCAATATCTTTAATTTCACTGAATTAAACTGCATCTACAATCATGCTGCTTTTATATTTATGCTACCGCTCTGCTACTGGTAACTTTATCCCACTTTTACATTTGTTACATTTAAGCATATGAAATTCTGTATCATCTTCAGCTCAAGTTGAAATTTGCATACACCATTGAATGAGTCAGAGTAGTGACCCCTTCCTACCTGTCTAGAGGGCTTCTAGTTGGAGAGCGAGAGTCTGAAAGTAGACGACCTCTGCAATTCTTTGTGTAGAAACCCCCCTGGTGCTTTGTGATTCCTGGAAATGGCAAGGACCCTGCATTTCTAGCAAGATCAACATATAATTTCTTGCTGAAATGTTCTTAGTTAGAATAATTAAAATTGAATGAAGCCATCTAAGGGCTGGTAAGCTACAATATATTATATTCTTTGTTTTTGGGTTTAGATATCCTTTCAGCCTGGAGATGGCACTGCAGCCTTAATGTTGTGGTGGGCATCTGTTTAATACTGTAATTGTCAGATGCAATAAACGTATTGAGAAAAAAGGATCTTATGCAGATGGTAAAAAAATGTAATTTAAAAATGTATTTAAATAACATTAAAAAAACATTATAGGTCATTTAGACCGTTGCAGAGACCCATATAGTGTTTGTTTATGCGTACAAAGCTGCACACTGGCAGCCTGTCTGCATTCCGGGGCTGCTCACCTGTGCCTATGTACCTGTCAAACATGGATGTTCAGGTGAGTCCATATAGATGCTGGTCTCCATTGACTAATAAGGACTGCTTGCATGCTACTCTGGACGCATAAACAAATGGCTCTTTACAGTGAAAGGGCCTCTACACCCATGTGCATGACCCCTTCTAGTTGACTTAAGAATAAGGAAACCGATTCAAATGAATCATCACCTCTAGTGTTTTGAGAGGTAGTGCTGACCCTGTGTTTATAGTTTAGGCTTTATTGTTATAGTTTCTTTTTATAGTTTTATTTTAAAATGTGATTTCGAAAACATATCAAAGCATATTTCAAAAAAAAAAAAGGACCAGGCTATGCCACACACCCCGGGGTTTGCGGAGTCTGGTTAGGTGCAGGAATCCTGAGTAGGGAGTTTTTGTGCAGCCTTACTTCTGCTGATGGGGGAAGGGTATGTCCACCTTCCCCTTGCCTTGGTCATCTGGTAAAGGGATCTAGTGCATTATTTTGCGGTCTTCTGAGTCCTAGTCTGGCCCTGATTTACTGCCTCTATATATTGCAAGATTTTATCATTTTATCCATCTCTCTCTCTTTCTTTCTTTCTTTCTTTCTTTCTTTCTTTCTTTCTTTCAGAACAATTGCCAACTCCTTGAACTTTCAGAATCTAAGCAAAAAGATTTTTGAGGATTTTGCCAATTCCTGGTCCTGGATCCTCATGTGAGTAGCACATTATAGATTTCATTTATTTTATTTTATATTTGTTTAAGCAATATTTTTCTTGCAGTGGTTATACCTGTCCTAAATGGGGGTGTCCAGTAAAAGCATGTATTAAAGGTGCCAGTCTATAGCTCTTGTGAAAATGTACTATAAAATTGCTGACTTCTTGATAGTTGGTGTGCAGCCATGGCACCCCCATATACTATAGTGCAATGCTTGATTCCTGTGTGACCTATCAAAAGACCAAGCATTGCCACATAGGAGGTGGTAGGGGGGAAGTTTGTTGAACCTGAAAGTTGCTTAACAAATTCATAGGGTTCTCTGAGCACTTTTATGGTCCGCATATTTCCATTAAAGTGATAGGCGGGTTGGGATTGGGGCTCGCAGTCAAACCAGAAGTGACGGTTCTACCGGCCGGAGAACCTGTCAGAGGTAGAAGGGAAGCTGTCGCCACAAGGGACCAACCACCTTATTACCAGGGACCACAGTGAGTAACTGAAGCAAGTACCAGAGCAGCATTCTCACCAAACGGACAAAATGGAGAATCTGGAAACTTCAGGCATGGATCAAGTCGGGGCCCAACTAGCGGAGGAGACGCTTGCAGAGCAGCCTTGTGAGTCAAGCCAGGGACCAAGCCGGTTAGCAGATGTGAAGCTTGAGAAGTGTCAAGCTAGGGACCCAGCAGGGAAGCGGGGGTGACGCTTGAGGGAGATACCACCGCAAAGATTGGAAGAGCTCAAGGGATTCAGAGTAAGTGAATCAGAGGGTCTAGTGAGAGACCAGGAGCTCAGTGTTAAAGAACTACAAAAAGCAGTTGTGAAGCTGAAGGAATTGTTACGTTTGAGTTAGGAACTGGTAAAGACTGTTGCCATAGGAGACAGCATTCCTGCACGTGCAGATGTGGTGTCTTGCTGGGGCCTTTCCCTGCACGGCTGTCCTCCTATTAAAGTCTCAGAGTCTGCCAATTGAATCTACAACTACTTAAGGGTGTCCTGGCCCTAACCCTCTTTCCCCAAAAAATGCAGAAGGGACTGTTAAGTATTGCCGCCCAATAACTTTGTCCACCTTGCACCTACTATGCCTCACAACCCACCATATACAGAAGGATGTTGGCCATCTTTGGCCTGAAAGTTCTCATTGGACTGGACAAGGCTAGAGACCTTGCTACAGGAATATGAAATGTTTTTTTTTTTTTTTTTTAATAGCTTTAGTTAGAATTTCCAGTCTTTACCATTTCGATGGGGTCAAACTCGGTACTAGAGACACCAGGGGTACAGTGCTATTTGAGCCTATGGGGTCTCACTGCACAGGTATGGCTAACAAGAAAATTTCAGGGCAAAAGGGTGGAGGAGACCATGGCTGTCATAGAGCACTAAGTAAGCACCTGGACAGATGGTTCCAGATTCAGTTGCAGGGGGAAATCTTGGGGCAGATGGGGATCTACATGAGGCCAGCTTCAGCTGGGAACTGTGCAACTCTTCTGTGAGATGAGTGAAGATGTACAGTGGGTCATCAGTCAGCCCTAAGGTTGGTGTACCTTTTGAATGGTTGTGGATACACTGTGGTTGATTGCAAGTTTAGCGCTACCCCCTCAGGAGCCGCTGGTTAGATTTGAGACGGCATGATTATGTTACCTCTGTAATGTGTCTAGGGGTGACGATGAAGGAGAGGATGGTAATGAGAGCAAATGACGGAAGGTCCAGACAGCAGGGTGACGTTTTCTGTGCTTTTATTACTGGTCCAACATGACCAACAGTCAACTCGAGGTAGATAGAATAGATTGGTGAAAGGAAAGAAACTTGCAGATTCAGGCCTCTAGATAAGCAAAGCAGTCCTGCTTCAGCATAATAGCTCTTGCTTCGTCGCCACTCCAGCCGGAGTGGGTGTAGTGCCCCTGGACAGGTGCCTCTCACAGGCCTGGCGGCCAGGGCGTCACTCAGAACCTCTGGGAAGGAACAAGTCTCTGCCACCGACTTGGCTCTAGTAAGATTTAGATTTCCAGTGAGACCTCTGCCACAGGCCCAATGCTCATGAACATGGACGATAGAGCGAATCCTCCCAGTAAACACAATTTCGCCTGAATCTTCCTCAGGTAGACTTGTTAGCTTGGGGTCACCGACCGACAGTTTGCAGCATACAACCTGTCAGTGTCCGGTCACCCAGATCCCCGATGGATCGTCTAAGCCCTATTGGATCACTTGCCTCCGGGTTCACCTCAGACCGACTCCCCACCGAACAGCACAACTCGCTTGGGATCTTCTTAATAAGAGGTGGGGGACCCAGTAAGTCACTGGGGCCCCTTGGCAGCATCAATCGCTCCGGGCCATAAGGGCCCAGAGTCAGGAACTCCGTGTGGCACGTGCGCCCCGGCCTGGTAGGCCATATCGCCGGGGCCCGTGATGTGCGCACACCCTAAAGGTGGGTGCCGCACCTGGAACCAGGAACGGGCGAAGAACCCCACAAAATGGCGTCTGTCACAGAAATACCCTCCCCCAGCATGCCCCGCGAGGGAAACACTCCTATCATTGGCTGCTGGAGAAAGGCGCTCTGCCTGGACCCCTCTGGCGCCACCTGCTATCCAAAGATGGGACAGTATCCTTGGAACACACTCTGACACCACAGGACAGCCCAGGGCTGACAGAAACCCAATTTAACAGATCAACACGGATGAAAGCAAGGTAACTCTCTCATCCCCCAACTAAATTTGACATAGCACCTGTACTGAAAAGTACACAGGCGCTACACAAGTAATTGATGGAGTTGAATGAATGAATGAAAATTTATATAGCGCGGCACATGCAAACTTAATCGCCTCTGGGCGCTTGTTGTTTTGGTATCAAAAGAGATGCGTTTTGATCTTTCTCCTGAATGCTAAGTGGTTCTCCTCCAACCGAATGCTGGTTGGTAAAGAGTTCCATAGTCTGGGACCCTGGACCGCGAATCTCCTTTCTCCTTTGGATTTGTAGTTGGCTTTCGGTATCTGAAGAAGATTTTGATTGGTGGATCGCAAAACGCGATTGGGATTATGAGCTTTTATTTTTTCGCATAGATAATGGGGAGCATTCCCATGGATACATCTATGCGTTAGACAGAGTGCTGTGGTGGAGCCATAAATGGCTTTCCATGGAAAGCTAAATATGAGAAGGTTAATAGTGTTGCTCACGAATATTCGCATTGCGAATATTCGACTCGAATATAGCATATTCGAGAAATCGCGCTATATTTCGAATTTCGCGGTGAATATTCGCAATTCCGAATATTCGCATTTTTTCAATTTGATTTTTAAAACAGATCACATCCTATCGACGTCTAAAAGCATTGCTGGTATGATTAGAGACCCTGGGCCGAGTAGCTAAGCTGAGGCGATCCTTTTATGTTGCCAAATTGAAAAAAAAAAAATTGCGATTTTTCGCTATTGCGAATGCGAAAATGATTGCGAATTTTCGATAACTGTGGTAGGAGAACTCTGATTGTCTCTGATGCAAAAGGGGGGGGGCTTTGTGTATGTTTCTGTTATGAATATTTGTATGTTTGATATTATTATTTTTTGTAAGAAGGAAAAAATTGCGCATACCTTAAAAAAGGGGAGAATACAGCAGCAACTCAAAAATGTTATACAACATAAATTAATACAAGACAGAAAATGGAGTCGCTCTACAAGAATAAAAAATATGTCTAGTGACAAGACATGTGGGCAAATTATAAAATAAGCAAGCGCAAATAACTTGTGAAATACACAGTGAAACAAATATATAAAGAAATATAGTCCCAATAATAGAAAAATAATCTTTCATAAAAATGTCTTTGATATGTGAAGTGAAAAAAAGTCCAAAGCATGCAGCATGAACGTGTTCAATCTTCAAGGTGTTTGATTGACAAACGGCTGTGACAGATGGATAGAGTAAAGAATCACCACCAATGCAAAACACTTTTTATTTTCTATTGTAAAATATCAAGAATATTCTGAGCCAATCAGAGTGCTCCTTCCGCATTTGCCGAATATTCACAATTATTTTGTATTGTAAAATATCAAGAATATTCTGAGCCAATCAGAGTGCTCCTTCTGCATTTGCCGAATATTCGCAATTATTTTGTATTGTAAAATATCAAGAATATTCTGAGCCAATCAGAGTGCTCCTTCTGCATTTGCCGAATATTCGCAATTATTTTGTATTGTAAAATATCAAGAATATTCTGAGCCAATCAGAGTGCTCCTTCTGCATTTGCCGAATATTCGCAATTATTTTGTATTGTAAAATATCAAGAATATTCTGAGCCAATCAGAGTGCTCCTTCTGCATTTGCCGAATATTCGCAATTATTTTGTATTGTAAAATATCAAGAATATTCTGAGCCAATCAGAGTGCTCCTTCCGCATTTGCCGAATATTCGCAATTATTTTGTATTGTAAAATATCACGAATATTCTGAGCCAATCAGAGTGCTCCTACAGCATTTGTCGAAATTGCGCAATAAATATCGCATTCGCATGTTGCGATATTTCGATAAAATATCACGAATATTCTGAGCCAATCAGAGCGCTCCTCCAGCATTTCTCGAAATTGCGCAATAAATATCGCATTCGCATGTTGCGATATTTCGATAAAATATCACGAATATTCTGAGCCAATCAGAGTGCTCCTACCGCAGTTATCAAAAAAATCGCAATTATTTTCGCATTCGCAATAGCGAAAAATCGCAATCATTTAATTTCGATAAAATATCACGAATATTCGAATTTAGCGAATATATCTCGAATATTCGAATATATATTCGAGATATATCGCGAAATCGAATATGGCGTATTCTGCTCAACACTAAAGGTTAAACTTCATCTGTAAAGTGGAGCTACATTGCATCTGAGCACCAAAAACACTAATTCATTTTTAATATTCAAAGCAAACTCCCCCATCCATCCATGTCTCCATGCTTTATTTTTCTGAGAAATTACTTTTTGAAAAATTCCCCCAGAGCATTTCTGACCGTGGCCATCTTGAGTATGGGCAGATGATTCATGTAGCATTTACTTCCTGGAATCCATCTGCCCTTAAAGCGGAGTTCCACCCATTTTTTAAGCGTTCTCTATATTCAATCTCCTTGGCTAATCCTTTTCACATTGGCATTTATTAAAAAAAAATCCTGCCTAGAAATACCTTTTTCTTTTATTTCCTCTTGACTTTCGCCCCTAATCGCCTTGGCGATTTGCAAGGGTTTCTGGGATATCTCCTACTGCTGAGATCTCGCGTTATTTGCAGATGCGCTCTCTTCTCTGATGACAGGAGAAAGGGAGGAGGGGGCGAGCGGTAGGAAACATTCTGAGACCCCACAGCTCGCCTCCTCCCACGCGGCCGCTGTCTGAGTTGTGCTGAGGGGGGGGGTGACTATGTGACGGCACCCGCTACCATACCTCCCAATAGCGGAGGAAGAGGAGGTCCGAGGTCCGCTTCTCAACAGTAAAGCACGAACATCTAAGTCCACGTCCCGCGACTGCAACCTCCCCCCACTTAACATCTTTATTGTACAAGTGCTCGTTCAGCAGCAGCAGCTTCCCCCCCGCTTAACAACTTTTTTTCCCGTTCGGCAACAGCACACACGGCCCTGCTCCCATAGTGTAAATGTGGAAAAGTTGGGAGGTATGCCCGCTACAACAGGCTGACGCCGACATTGCTATAGCAACTGCTGAGGCATTACTGCGCATGCACAAAAGTAACGGGAAATGAACACAGAAGGGCTTCATATGCCCAAAGCCAAAATGGAACCTGCCTGTTTCCAAGATCTGTGAGTAGAAGACTATTTTTCAAGAAAATAAAATCGCAATAAAATATGCCATGTTAGAAATTTTAATTTACAGGTTTTGACAATTACAGAGCAGTCGTTAAAATTTTTTTTTTTGGGGGACTGGAACTCCGCTTTAACTCAGGGATGCATGCAGGAGAGTGTGGTTAGCTGAGAAAACCCCTCTTCCTTCCTGATGACTCCTGGGGTATATGACCTCACTTACCTAGGCAAGAAACCAGGAAGTAACAGTAGAAATGTAAAGGAAAAAAAAAAAGTTTGAAACAAATAAATAAACCTTCCTATCTATTTACTAATGCTCGTGGCATAAGGATTAAAAATAACCAATGTTGATTGGGAGAGTGAAGTTCCACTTTAAATTGTACATATGTTTGGACAGGCAGGGCCATCTTTTCCATTGGGCACGCTGGGAAGTTGCCCGGGGGCCCCGCTTGCCTGGGGGACTCCACCGGCTGCCCAGCAACCCCAGTAAAAAATTGTGGAGAGTGACGGGTTAGAACTGCCCAGTTTTCAGAAATCACAGAGAAGATCTGGTCCTCCACGAGTGCGGGGGGTTGCTGATGTAAGGGGGCAGTGAATGCAAAAATGTAAGGGGGCACTGATATGAAGGTTACCCCTCCTATATTAGTGACCCCCCCCCATACCTTAGTGTATTTACTCTACGGAAGGTGGTCTCTGGTCACCAGAGTGCCCCCCACATCAGAGTTCCCCTTTACAATGCAAAGGGGGAACTCAGTTTGCGGACCCTTATGTAAGTGGGAAAGAGAAAGCAGTGGACTCCTGCAGGACTCCTGTGGAATCCTGCAGACTCTAATGTAAGAGGAAACTCTGTGCTGGCTGGGTTATAGTAACCTGACCATGTCAATGAAGACATTTTTTTTTTTTTTTTTACTTTTGTTTAACTTAAACACACTGGCCCGGATTCGGAAAGATTTGCGCTCTATTTGCGGAGGCGCAGGGCAACGATTTTGCCCTGCGCCCCACGCAAATATTTTGCGCTGCCCTTGATTCACGGAGCAGTAGCTCCGTAAATTGCGAGGGTGCGCCGGCAAAATTGCCCGGCGTAAGCGCGCGGAATGTAAATGATCCTGCCGGGGGCGGGAATCATTTAAATTAGGCGCGCTCCCGCGCCGAGCATACAGCGCATGCTCCGTCGGGGAAACTTTCCCGACGTGCATTGCGGCAAATGACGTCGCAAGGACGTCATTTGCTTCAAAGTGAACGTGAATGGCGTCCAGCGCCATTCACGAATCACTTACGCAAACGACGTCAAATTCGAACGGCGCAACGTGGGAACGACGGGTATCCTTTAGCATTGGCTGCCCCTGCTTTTAGCATGGGCAGCCTTACGCTAAAGACGCCGTACGCAACCGACGTAACTTGCGTACGCAGGGGGCGCGCAACATTGTGAATCGGCGTAAGTATGCAATTTGCATACTATACGCAGACCACAATGGGAGCGCCCCCCTATCAGTCATCGCAAGAATGCAGCCTAAAATCTGCGTGGCATAAGAGCCTTATGCCACGCAGATTTTAGGCTGCATTTGGCGTAACGAGTTCTTTGAATCGGGAGAACTCGTTACGCCGGCGCAAGTCAGCAATTGCGCTGCGTAACTATGGTTACGCAGGCGCAATTGCTTTCTGAATCCGGGCCACTGCTAATAGCACTAGCTATATGTTTATAGTTTAAATACTAACATTTGCATTGTTCGGCACTGAAAACTGTAATTTTAGGTACTTTTTTTGGAGTTGCAGTAAAGGTTCTGTCAGTAAATTTTATGATTTTTGTCAGTAAATTCTCGTTCGTGATTGTGTAGACAGGGCCCCAGTGCACTGTATTGCCCGGGGGCGTATAATGCTCTTAAGATGACACTGTGGACAGGTCTATACTAGACCAAAAAGATGGACATTGTATAAGGAAAGTGGCATTTGGTTGCAGAAGATAAGCAATCCCTCCAAGTGAGGGACGATATGGAGCTGGACATTGATGCAGTCTCGGTGGATAGAGGAATGATGGCTGGCAGGAAATATCAGGCCGTTGCCATATATATATATATATATATATATATATATATATATATATATATACCCAGGGCAGGACTTAGGGTGGTGGGGGCCCCTGGGCTTGAGTGTTGAAGGGGCCCCTGGAGCCGAGAATCGGGGGGGATCTAAGTAGTTGTTGAGCGGGGGGGGGGGGGCGAATTGAAGTTGTTGAGCGGAGGCGGAGGGGGGACATTAAAGTCGTTGAGCGGGGGGGGGGGGGGTTTGCAGTTGTTGAGCAAGGGGGAGTGCCTCTCACCTGTGCCAACAGCTGGGGCCACAACTGTCATTAGCCCGGCTCTCGGCTTTCTTCCCTTCAGCAGCCACAGTCCTCCACACACCGCTCCGGTCCCTCCTGCTTCCGTGCTGCCTCCTCTTGCAGTGCAGGAAAATTAACCCTTTAGCGGGACGAAGCTGTCTGTGTGGGAAAGTCCCGCAGAATCCGTGCGTGTTGGGAGGTATGCGCAGGGCCGCCATCAGGAATTTTGGGGCCCCTTACACAGCTTAAGGCATGGGCCCCCTGGAGCAGAGAACCGGGGCGGGGGGGGGGTGCTGCCGCCTGAAATTGAGAAGCGGGGGGGCTGCCGCAAATTGGGAAGCTGGGGGGCCTTTACAAATAAAAAGAAGAAATAAAGAAAAAAAAAAATATATATATATATATAAAGGGGGTAGCCATCCGGGACCCTGGGGACCTCTGGGCCCTTCCTTTAATAAAAATTAAAAATAAACCTCTGGGCCCTTTAATAAAAAAATAAAAAAAATAAACATTTATAAAAAATACATACAAAAAGGGAGGTTGCCTCTGGGCCCCTGGGGACCTCTGGGCCTTTTAATAAAAAATAAAAAATATAAACAAAAATAAAAAATAAACATTTATAAAAAAAAATAAACAAATAAACATTTATTAAAAAAAAATAAAAAAGGGGGGGTTGCCACATGGGGCTCTGGGGACCTCTGAGCCCTTTAACCACTTCCCGACCTCCGCATGTAAATGTACGTCCACAATATTGCACGTACAGGCACATGGGCGTCATTGTACGTCCTTGCCTATTAGCGGGTGGGGGGTCCGATCGGGGGTCCGATCGGGACCCCCCCGCTACATGCGGAGGTCGGGTCCGCTCGGGGAGCGATCCGGGACCACGGCGCGGCTATTCGTTTATAGCCGCTCCGTCGTTTCCCCGTGCTTCACTATGGCGGCGCATCGATCGTGTCATCCCCTTTATAGGGGAGACACAATCGATGACGTCACACCTACAGCCACACCCCCCTACAGTTGTAAACACACACTAGGTGCACCCTAACTCCTACAGCGCCACCTGTGGTTAACTCCCAAACTGCAACTGTCATTTTCACAATAAAGAATGCAATTTAAATGCATTTTTTGCTGTGAAAATGACAATGGTCCCAAAAATGTGTCAAAATTGTCCGAAGTGTCCGCCATAATGTCGCAGTCACGAAAAAAATTGCTGATCGCCGCCATTAGTAGTAAAAAAAAAAAAAATAATAATAAAAATGCAATAAAACTATCCCCTATTTTGTAAACGCTATAAATTTTGCGCAAACCAATCGATAAACGCTTATTGCGATTTTTTTTTACTAAAAATAGGTAGAAGAATACGTATCGGCCTAAACTGAGGAAATTTTTTTTTTTTATATATGTTTTTGGGGGATATTTATTATAACAAAAAGTAAAAAATATTGCATTTTTTTCAAAATTGTCGCTCTATTTTTGTTTATAGCGCAAAAACTAAAAACCGCAGATGTGATCAAATACCACCAAAAGAAAGCTCTATTTGTGGGGAAAAAAGGACGCCAATTTTGTTTGGGAGGTACGTCGCACGACCGCGCAATTGTCTGTTAAAGCGACGCAGTCCCGAACTGTAAAAACACCTTGGGTCTTTAGGCTGCATATTGGTCTGGGGCTTAAGTGGTTAATAAAAAAATATATATATAAAAAAAATGTAAATTTTTTTATTAAAAAAAAAAGGTGGGTAGCAATCCGGGGGCCCTATAATAATAATAAAAAAAAAAAAAAAAATATATATATATATATATATATATATATGTGTGTGTGTATATAAAAAAACATATTATTTTTATAAAAAAGAAATACAAAAAGGGGGGGTTGCCGTCCGGGGGGCCTGGGGACCTCCGGACCCCTAAAAAACAAAAAAAAGGGGGCCCCCTATTGGGCGGGGCCCATGGGCTTGAGCCCAGTCAAGCCCAATGGTAAGTCCGGCCCTGTATATACCAATGGTCCAGGCAGAAAATCTGCAGTTCTATAACATGTCTTCTCTCTGTGTTACAGAGCTCTAGGAATTGCCATGCTGGTCAGTCTTTTCTTCCTGCTCCTGCTGCGTTTCACCGCCGGTTTCCTGGTTTGGATTCTCATCATCGGTGTGATCGGCGTCATTGGATATGGTAAAGCTGTGATACATATTGGTGCCTGTGTTCAGCGGATGGTAGATTTTTCTTGCTCTTTTATATGAAACATCAGTTGGAAAATAACATACAGCCCCAGAGTAGTGGATACAAAAAGATAATTTATTATTTAGTGTGAATCTGAGGTTTTCCTATGCAGGGACCTCCACAAACACATTTGCTTTCTTTTGCGCCTCTGTCACTGTTCAGTCATCGGAAGGAAAGTCGTCCTATGAGAGATATACGTTTCTGGAGATGTAGCTTGTACATTACTATAATCTCCCTGTGTGACAGCACTGTCCTTCTGTTACATGCTACTCTTACCTGGAAGTACAAGGTGTTTCCTTAAAGTGGAGTTCCACCCATAAATATAACGTTACATCAGTAGTTTTAAAAAAATGTCATTAGTCCTTTAAGAATTTTTTTTTTTTTTTTTTAGATGCCTTCAAAGTGTTGTTGCTAGGCAGAATAGTTAATCTTCCCTCTTCCTGCACCTAGGTGCTTAAGCTTCCTAACCTACACCGCACAGACTCCTAGGAATGTAGTGGGTGTAACTTTCCAGGAGTCTGTGCACTCCCCAGTCTCAAAGAATCATGTGACTTGCACAGTACAGGTGCTGAAACCTGATCTTAAACCTATTACACTGCTTGTGCAGCACTAAGCATGTGCGAGATCTGCAAGGCTGAAATCCAGGAAGTCATACAGTCTGGCTTCATGATGCCCACACTTAAGATGGCCCCAGTCAATTTCTATTTTATAAAGTGTCTAAATGCTGTAACAACCTAACAAAACGGACCTTAGTTTACAGACTAACTTTACTAGAATACATTAAGCTTGTGTATTACAGGGGTATTTATACTTAACCACGTAACGACCGCCCACTGTATATATACGTCCTGTTTTTAAAGATGGATATCTCAGTAACCGCAGCAGCTGCTGCCACAACTGAGGTATCCATCTTTACAGTGGACGGCCATGTAAACAAGATCGCCGTTATCGGTGGCGGGAGAGGGCCTCCCGCCGCTCTTCCGCGCCCTCCGCCGCTTAGATCGGATGCTGCTGCCTGGTGTGTGAGGACTTGAGTGAGGGCAAGATGGCCCCCACCCGTCCTCATAGCTTTGCTGGGCGGAAGTGACGTCAAAACGTCAGTCCCGCCCAGCCTCTTAAAGAGACAATTTTTTTGTTGTCATTTTTTTAAATGACAAATTTTCCTTTTTTTTTTTTTTTTTTTTGCATTTTAGTCTAAATATGAGATCTGAGGTCTTTTTGACCCCAGATCTCATATTTAAGAGGACCTGTCATGCTTATTTCTATTACAAGGGATGTTTACATTCCTTGTAATAGGAATAAAAGTGATATATTTTTTTTTTATTTCAGTGTAAAAAATAATAAAATCAATAAAAATAAATAAGAAAACAAAACAAAAAATTTTTTAAAGCGCCCCGTCCCGACGAGCTCGCGCACAGAAGCGAACGCATACGCGAGTAGCGCCGGCATATGAAAACGGTATTCAAACCACACAAGTGAGGTATCGCCGCGATCGTTGGAGCGAGAGCAATAATTATAGCCCTAGAGCTACTCCGTAGCTCAAAAAATGCAACCTATAGAATTTTTTAAACGTCGCCTATCGAGATTTTTAAGGGTAAAAGTTTGACGCCATGCCACGAGCGGGCGCAATTTTAAAGCGTGACATGTTGGGTATCTTTTTACTCGGCGTAACATTATCTTTCACAATATATAAAAAAATTGGGCCAAATTTATTGTTGTCTTATTTTTTAATTCAAAAAAGTGATTTTTTTCCAAAAAAAGTGCGCTTGTAAGACCGCTGCGCAAATACGGTGTTACAAAATGTATTGCGATGACCGTCATTTTATTCTCTAGGGTGTTAGAAAAAATATATATATAATGTTTGGGGGTTTTAAGTAATTTTCTAGCAAAAAAAAATGTTTTAGTCTTGTAAACACCGAATCTGAAAAACACCTTCTGTCCTTAAGTGGTTAAAAAGTGAAATTGTGGCTGGAACTCCGCTTTAAATCAAAAAGGCTGAAATGGATTGAAAGGAGGAGCAGTGAAGTGAAAGAAAGAGAAGTAAATATTGGGGGGTATATGGGTTTGCTTCAAAGTGCAATTCCAAGAAGCAAGCCCATTGCATTATTTAAAGGGCAAGTTTGTAAAGTTGTAAAAAGCACCCCAGCCCCCTTCCCTATTTCATTCTATATAATAGATTTATAAACATGTCATTTAACTGCTAATGCGTTTGTGGAAACGAGTGCACTGGAGCTCAGCTTGCAGCCTTTTGATCCTTGTTATATGTCCTTTTGCACACCCCAGTAGTCCATAGTGGAAGCATTCAGTGTAAAGAAATTGTTTTGACAGTGATCTCTAGCAGTCTCTTGTAGCAGGTCCTCAGTCTGACAATCTCTCGTGTCTTTATTAAAGGAAAATTAACTGTGTTATCTGCAGGAAATTTGCTCCATAGTTTTGTAAATGAGGAGGAGCTCTGCTGTCTTCCTTTATTTAAAAGGTTTGTAAAGGAATTTTTTTTTTTTTTTTTTAAATAACAAACATGCTCTACTTACCTCCACTGTGCAGCTCGTTTTTCACGTCTTCTGAGGTCCCTCGGCGGCTTTCTCTTGTCCTCCCCACAAGAAGTCCACACATTCATGCGAGAGAGCTCGCATGGTGTTGAGTCCTTGCAGGCGCGCTCCCGTGATACAGCCGACGGCCATAGCCGCCGACTGTATCACTCGGCCCCCGCCCCCTGGCGCACCGCGTCATTGGTTGTGATTGACAGCAGCGCGAGCCAATGGCTGCGCTGCTTTAATCGACCAATAAATGAGCCGGCCAAGATGCCAGCGCATTCACGGCGCGTGACTTTCGAGGGGTCAGGTAAGTAAACGGGGGGGCTGGGGAGGCCGGTATTCTCTGAAGTTTTTTTCACCTTAAACCCCTTGGCGGTAAACCCGAGCGTGACTCGGGGGTTGGTTTTCAATGATAGGATCGGTATCCCCGAGTCACGCTCGGGCTGGACGTGCAGAGTGTGCAGCGGCGCGGCTTACCTTCTCGCTGGATCCACAGGCAAGTTACTTACCTTGTCCCTGGATCCAGCGATGCCACCCTGCTGTGTGAGCGAGCGGGTCCTCCTCGCTCGATTCACAGTGTCCCCGTGTGCCGCCAATCTCCGTTCCCTGCGACGTTACGACGCACGGGAGCGGAGATCGGCGCCAAATTCAAAAAAGTAAACAAACACTTTACATACAGTATACTGTAATCTTATAGATTACAGTACTGTATGTAAAAAATACACACCCCCCTTGTCCCTAGTGGTCTGCCCAGTGCCCTGCATGTACTTTTATAAAATAAAAACTGTCATTTCTGCCTAAAAACTGTAGATTGTCCAAAAGTGTCCCTTTATGTCAAAAATGGTTTTAGATCAGCTAGAAAACAGCGATAATAAATTATAATCACTTGCAGAAATGTGCGATAGCGATTTGTGGGGAAATTCGTCATAAAAAAAAAATAATAATGACAGCAACAATTCTGCAACTGAGCAAATTTCAGTGATTTTGAGTTGATTACATTATTGAATAATTTTTATTATAATTATATTATTATTTGTTATAATTATTTATTATATTATAATTTATAATTTTGTTTTAAAAAAAAAATCATACCCGGGATGCCTACAAGACTCTTGTTTGGTCAGATTTAAGTGAGTTATTTCTAAAAATTACAGGCCTACAGTATAAAACGCCAAATTTCCTTGCAAAATAATTGTACCGCTTTTGGTACGTAATTCCAGACAGAATCATACCGCCAGGGAGTTTAATGCATAAAAAGCATTAAGGTGAACATTTTTTACCTTTACAACCCCTTTTATTCATGTACAAGAAAAAATGCTGTTTTTTTTTTTTTTTTGTTCTTTCCATGTAATTGGGTATTCTTTTGAAAGTGAAGCTTCGCCTCATTTACTAATCTCTGGAGCAAATTCCCTTGCAGAGTGCAACTGTGCTTACAGTCAATTTGCCTTTATTAAATCAACCCCATGATCTCTCCCCTCCGTGTGCTCCAGGCAATAATTCAACTGTATTTCCATCTCTTCCTTTCAGGCATCTATCACTGCTATATGGAGTATACAACCGCCACCATGACTTTCAATCAAGTGGGCTTCAACCCCAATCTGTCTGTCTATTTCCAGGTGAAAGAGACCTGGTTGGGTATCTGTAAGTAATGCTCAACACGGTAGAGCCGTCTTAGTATCGGAAGGTTTTTTTCATTTCTCTTTCTACGCCATATCACAAATTTGAGGATTATTATTTATTTTGGGACAGTGGGTGTAGCCACGCAAATCATTCATTTTTACCTCCCTGAGTTGAAGCTAAGTGACATGTATGCATATAACTTCTCGACTTGTGCCCCTTGCGCCCAATCTATATGCAATTAGATTGTTTTTATTGAATTTGAGACGCAATAACTGCATCACTGGGTCTTTATGCTGCTCTTTGCCCAAACTAGCAGCATATAAAGCGCTGCGTAAACTGTTGGCGCTATATAAATCCTGTATAATAATAATAATAATAATAATATGAATAGCACATTGCTGCTTTACCGTGTTACCATGACCTTAGTTATCAACCTTTTGGACCTCATGGACCACTAAACTCACAATTTTTAATCCCACGGACCACTAACACGAATTGTACAAGCCTTATCCACACAGTGCTTTGACTATGACCCCCTACCCCTAGATCACACTTCTGCCTTATAACACAATGCTCTGGCTCTATCCCTCTCCTGTCCCCCCCTTCTCCCCCGTACTCTGCATCACACTGCTGCCTTACACAGCTTCCTCATTGGACCTCCCCTCCTTATCCAGCCATGTGCTTTGAGCTCTGTGCTCCCTCCCACAGTCTGTGATCAGCGCTGCCATTGGAAGTTCCCTCCTTCTTCACATCCTGCTCTTTGTACTACTCCCACACAGGGCCGCCATCAGGGGGGTACAGGCAGTACACCTGTAAGGGGCCCAGAGGTCCCCAGGGGTCCAGATGGCAACCACTTCTTTTTTTTTTTAAACCCCCCCCCCCTTTTTTTTATCTTTTTTTTTATATATACATATATATTTTTTGTTTGTTTTTATTAAAGGGCCCAGAGGTCCCCAGGGCCCTGGATGGCAACCCCCCCTTTTTTTCTATTTTTCTATTTCTTTCTTTTTATTAAAGGGCCCAGAGGTCCCCAGGGCCCCTGATGGCTACCCCCCCCTGAACTAATAGGGTTGCAAAGGTCACGCTTGCGACTGTTCCCTGACGTTCCTCCATTGTGTGGGTGCCCCAAGACTGCAGGAAGGGTGCCCACTACAGAACATTAGAAAGGGCCCTGGGATGGGGTCAGGGGTGCCCATCATGTTTTCTTGCATTGGGGCCCTGAAGATTCTAGTTGCGCTTCTGAATCAAGTTCAATACAGGAGAAGGCTTGTTACAAGTGTGGCAAAAAAAAGGAAAATCTGGAGTTCATCTTTAACCACTTCCGGACCGCCTCCTGCACATATACATCGGCAGAATGGCACGGCTGGGCACAAGCACGTATATATACGTCCTGTACTTGTACCCAGCCGTGGGTTGTGGGCGCGCGCCCGCGACCCGGTCCGAAGCTCCGGGACCGCGGACCAGATCGCCGCTCGAGTGCGGCGATCGGTCCCCGGAGCTGAAGAACGGGGAGAGCCGTGTGTAAACACGGCTTCCCCGTGCTTCACTGTGGCGGCGTATCGATCGCGTCATCCCCTTTATAGGGGAGACACGATCGATGACGTCACACCTACAGCCACACCCCCCTACAGTTGTAAACACTCACAAAGTGAACCCTAACTCCTACAGCGCCCCCTGTGGTTAACTCCCAAACTGCAACTGTCATTTTCACAATAAAGAATGCAATTAAAATGCATTATTTGCTGTGAAAATGACAATGGTCCCAAAAATGTGTCAAAATTGTCCGAAGTGTCCGCCATGATGTCGCAGTCACGAAAAAAATCGCTGCTCGCCGCCATTAGTAGTAAAAAAAAAAAAAATGCAATAAAACTATCCCCTATTTTGTAAACGCTATAAATTTTGCGCAAACCAACCGATAAACGATTATTGCGATTTTTTTTTTTTTTACCAAAAATAGGTAGAAGAATACGTATCGGCCTAAACTGAGGAAAAAAAATTATATATATTTTTGGGGGATATTTATTATGGCAAAAAGTAAAAAATATTGCATTTTTTTCAAAATTGTCGCTCTATTTTTGTTTATAGCGCAAAAACTAAAAACCGCAGATGTGATCAAATACCACCAACAGAAAGCTCTATTTGTGGGGAAAAAAGGACGCCAATTTTGTTTGGGAGCCACGTCGCACGACCGCGCAATTGTCTGTTAAAGCGACACAGTCCCGAACTGTAAAAACACCTTGGGTCTTTAGCCAGCATATTGGTCCGGGGCTTAAGTGGTTAATGTACATCCGGGACTGCTGGTATATTGCACAGATCCAGCCTTATAGTACAGAGACATTTATTTCAAATTGCATACAGCTCATTTGGACTTGTTCATCATTACCGCAGGGCATGGTAACAACGCTCAGTAATTCTCAACCTGGAAAACCTGCTGTGTACTGTAATTTCTACAGCAAAGTTTGGTTCTCTGTTGCCATCTTTTGCTCAAAAGTGGTACTGCAGCATCATTGTGCACGGAGAATCAATATTTTTGTGAATGGAACGCAAAGCAACAAGGCGCCCACAGTGATGTCTCTAATCTGTACTGAGCTAGGGTGACCACATTTCCAAACTGCCATTCAGGGACCCCCCCCTGCACATGCCTTTGCGCCAGCCCCAATAAAGATGATTTTTTTTTTTTTATTTCCCCCCCACTTGTCAGTCTCATTTTTTTTATTTCTCCCCACTTGGCCTTATTTTTTATTGCCCCATTTCTTACTGTACTGTCCCCAGCCCCAGTGCCCCGACTTGTCACCTGACCTGCTCTAATCAGGTTCCATTTGCTCACCTTCTAATCTGGACTTGTGGTGAGCAGTTGAGCACCTGTCCCGGAAATTAAGGTGCCCGGGACACGGGATGTGAATTGCGGGACAATCCCGGGCAATCTGGGACACGTGGGCACCCTATACTGAGCTTGTGGGCCAAATGTTGGTCCCATCCACAAAAATACTGTGTATACAAGTGGCAAAAAATAAAGTTTTTTTAAAATAACAAACATGCCATACTTGTCTCCACTGTACAGCTAGTTTTGCACAGAGTGGCCCGAACCTCCTCTTCTGAGGGCCCCAAGAGGCTCTCGCGGCTCCTCCCCGCATCAGATAACCCCCCTAAAAGAAGCGCTGTCCCGAGGGGGTTACCTTGCGGGCACGCTCCCGAGTCCATCATTGGATTTGATTGACAGCAGCGGGAGCCAATGGCTGCGCTGCTATCAATCTAGCCAACCAAGAGGCAGGAATCCGTGGAGCCCGAGGGTCGGCGGGGACGCGCCAACAGAAATTCGGGGCTCAGGTAATTAAAACGGGGAGGCCGGACTCTGCAAGGATGCATTAAGGTGAAAAGACACAAGTTTTACAACCCCTTTAAAGCTGCGCTCTGGGCACCTTTAAAGTGGATGTAAACCCACATTTTTTTTTTTATTATTATTATTTTGATGTCACAATGTAGAGTATAAGATTTTGTATAATCTGTGCCCAGTCTTGCCACACAGAGGTGATCCAGCTCTGAGCAATCCTCTTTTATTGTTCAGTGAAATAAAACGGACTTGCCGAGAAAAACCTTGGTCCGTTCCGCTCCCTTACTTTGAATGACAGGTTATTTACATATCTCATGCACTAGCATTATTTTTTAATTCCCACCCCCACTCCTTTTCTGAAGTCATGTGGTTACTTTTCTGGATTTTGACTGGATGTTAGTGATTATAGCAGAATTTAGTGTAAGAAATACAAAAGAAAAATAATGCATGTTAACAAAGGGAGTGTAGAGGTGGGCGGAGAGCCTACTGACATCACAACTCCACCCACTGAGCTCCAGACAACAGATCCACCCACAGAATCTGCAGTTTTTCAGTTCTGATAACAGACAGAGGGGAGACATTTGACAGGTAAGGATACATGCAGGAGGCATCTATATCCTTATAGATCAGCACTATGGAAGTAGTTTAGAAAGGATGAGAATGGGTTTACATCCACTTTTATTAAATATACTGCTCAATGGCCACAAAGGATACAAATCCACTTTCTGTGCACCCAGATATTACTATTTAAAGGAAGTTGTGACATTGTCACTGTACTGCAAGTAACCTGTGCAGAGAGCTGAGCTGTGGGAGGGGGCCATGATCTGCACCACCAAATACAGGCTGCCTATAGAAAATTACAGGAGGGGGCGCATACAGGACCAGTCATCCTGCACGAGTAGGGAGAGCAGAAGTAAGCGGTCTTTATTACAGGAGTTACAAGTTTCACACTGAATTACTTTACAGATCTGGAAGAAATGCATAAAGTACACAGAGATTCAAGTTAGAATAGACATGACTCTTGTATTTAGACAATATTTGCTTATTACAGAGTTTAGCTTTAAATCTGACCTCTACTGGGAGAAATACAAAGATGTCTATTGCAGATCTCCTTCTGAAAATGCCAGTCACTGACCTGGAAGAAGCATGCCGCTAGTAAAGCCTGTATGAAAGAGGTTTTTAGTTGATAGTGGTCTTGGTTATGTAAGCCAATGTTCAGTTGATGATGTTCTGAGTCGATGTTCAGTTGATGATGTTCTGAGCCAATGATGTTCTGAGTCAATGTTCAGTTGATGATGTTCGGAGTCAATGTTCAGTTGATGATGTTCTGAGTCGATGTTCAGTTGATGATGTTCTGAGCCAATGATGTTCTGAGTCAATGTTCAGTTGATGATGTTCGGAGTCAATGTTCAGTTGATGATGTTCTGAGGCAGTTGATCAAAACTGAAGTCATGGCAGCCAGTCAACTAGCATTTTGAAAGGGCACCCGCCTTATTTTTATCTGTACACTTTACAGAACACACATGAGAAAGTGTTAGTTTGGACACTTTTTTTGTAAATCTTGGAAATGAAGCTCACCTTTGATATTTTATAAGCCTGGTAAGATGATGTTGCTCTCACGCAGTGATGACGATGTTCTTTTTATACTTGCAGTGATATTGTTGGCCGTGGTGGAGTTGATTCTGCTGCTGCTCCTTCTGTTCCTCCGGAAGAGGATCCTCATCGCCATCGCTTTGATTAAAGAGGCCAGCAAGTGAGTGAGGGCCACATCATAGGGGGTTACACTGGACATTGATGGTTTAAAATAGGTGCAATCTCAGAGCCCATCTATCTAAGGGGCATCATTTGAAATTATGGTGGTTAGAAGGAAGTAAAAATGGATGTCTAGGACGAAAATCACTTCATCTCATCATACGTGCTTATTTCTTTATCGTACATCACGGGACACAGAGCGGCATTCATTACTATATGGGTTATATGGAGTACCTTCAGGTGTAGACACTGGCAATCTCAAACAGGAAATGCCCCTCCCTATATAACCCCCTCCCATAGGAGGAGTACCTCAGTTTTTCCGCCAGTGTCTTAGGTGTTAGTCATGGTTTAGCTTGCCTCCACATCCTTGGGATTAGGTGAGCTAACCGGTTCTGTCCAAAAAAGCCTCAGCGCTAAAGTGGTCAGTAACCGGACCCCAAACCCTTGGGGTATAGCCCATAATGCTTTTCTTTTTAGAGAGCTGGACCCTGGGCCCAGAACTTAGAAACCTTTGGGTGCCTAATGTTTCTGTTGCCAGAGTGCTATATGGGCCCAGGACAGTGGATCCTTCATAGGAACCCAGGGCCTGAAGGTCTAGAGATCCCCACCGAGATGGGGGAAGATTGGGCCTCTTGCTTGGCAAAGTCCTGCGGCATGGAGCAGGTAAGTGAGGGGAAAACTTGCGGAACTTGGTTCTTAGCAGGTTTTTTCTGGGGGGTCACAGGGGACATGCCTAAAGTTATGCACTGCATCTGGCAAACTAGTCACATATCATAAAGATAGGATGGCTCTATATGTATTATTCCCCATAAGATGTGACCTCCCTTGTAGTGTTGGAAAAGCATTGAGTGGGGCCTGTGTTATATAAAAATATATGTGTGTGTCAGAGAGCTGTGCTTACCTGCAAGCCTCCAGGCGATGCTCCATTCAGTCTTCCTCCTCACGGCCTGCAAAGCAGGCAAAACGCTGACCTCCTCATGGCTGCAGTTTGCTGGAGCAGAGAGGTCCCTTCCTCCCAACCCCACCCCCCCCCTGTCGGGAGGGGCATTTCCTGTTTGAGATTGCTGGGGGGGAAGGGCGGGTCAGTGGCTTAAGGAAGGGGCGGCCCTTCCTTGTTTGTTCCATATAGCTCATTCAATACTTTGGAACTGAGGAGGAAAGACCAGAACGGCAAGCATGGGGCGCCGAGGACACACAGTGGCCAGAAAGAATATTGCAGTCTTCAGAAAGACTGTTTTCAAGCCTAGGAATAGGCTGTTTCTTTTCCATCTCATAGTTTTTCTTGCAATACTACTCAGGGGGACAGAATGTTTTTTCTTTCCTAGATTTGAAAAAAAAAAAAAAAAAAAAGATTTTTTTTGAAAAAAAAAAAAAAAAGAGAAGTGTCATCTAGGGGAGAGGAAGCATTTTTTATC
The DNA here is from genome assembly GCF_905171775.1 of Rana temporaria. NCBI lineage: Eukaryota > Metazoa > Chordata > Amphibia > Anura > Ranidae > Rana > Rana temporaria. The sequence continues at coordinate 31,130,158 of NC_053497.1, read as the reverse complement.
CCCCAAACAGGTGTTTGGGCATTTAACTATTTATAAGTCCCAGGTACCAATAAGTAGCAGGTGTACCTCGGTATTGTACCATGGCATCAAAAAACAAGGGTACAAGAGGTGGGGATTCCCCCAGAGAGTCTGAGGTCTCGGACAATTCTATGCCGCTGCTTTCCCCACAGGGAGCCTTGGGGCCATCGGGATCTGGGGCTGGAGCTGACGCGGGTCAGTCCAACCCTAAGATGGTCACGGAGGAGGTATTACTCACCTCTTTAAAAGAGATGCAGAAAAGCATGGGTAAAATGATAGCCGCAGCTATGCGGGGCAGTAAGCGGAATAGATCTCCGTCGCCCGAGCGCGGACCCTCAGAAGAGGAGGTCCTTTCCTCAGGGGAATTGGACGACCTCTTGGACAAGGACCAAGTAGGTTCAGGGATCGAAGATCCGGATACAGAGGAGTCTGGGGCAGTCTCCGTGAGGGAGAGCTGGTGGATTCAAGGATTGTCGGACTTGGTCCATAGGGCATTCAACTGGCCAGTACCAGATCTCCAGGTATCGACGGTTTCAGCTTTGGGTTCACTGAGGGCGCCTCAAAGCAATGCTGTGTTTCCGATCCATCCTCTATTAGAGGGAGTTTTGTTCCAAGATTGGAACAAGCCAGATAAGATCTTCTTACCACCTAAGAAGTTCTCTGTCCTATATCCTATGGAAGAAAAATTTTCCAAAAGATGGGCTACTCCTGCAGTGGACGCAGCCATCTCATGTGTTAACAAATCGTTAACATGCCCTGTAGAAAACATACAGGTGTTCAAGGATCCAGTTGATAAGCGCTTGGAAGCACTACTTAAGAACTCCTTCACTACTGCAGGGGCAGTAGTACAGCCAGCTGTGGCTGCGATTGGGGTCGCTCAAGCATTATCGGATCAATTTAAGCAGATGCTTAAACTTATTCCTGCCCAGCAGGCAGAAGAATTTTCGGATGTCCCTAAGGCCATATGTTTTACGGTAGACGCAATCAAGGATTCTATCCAGCAAGCGTCACGTTTATCGTTATCCCTTATCCATATGAGAAGACTCTTATGGTTAAAAAGCTGGGAGGCTGAGCCCCCATGCAAGAAGCTCCTGGTAGGGTTCCCCTTCCATGGAGGACGACTCTTCGGAGAAGACCTAGATAAATACATTCAGACCATTTCAAACGGCAAGAGTACTCTCTTGCCAACTAAGAAGAAGGTTCAGGGGCCTGCGTTTAAACGACAGTATTCCCCTGGGCAGGGGCCCTCTAATGCCAAGCAGTATCGACGGCCTCCTGCAAAAGCAAACTTCGGCTTCAACAGCAAATCACAAGGACAGGCTGTTAGAGGCAAAAGGCAGTGGTTTCGCAAACCAGCAAAACCAGCCCCCAAGCCAACCTTATGAAGGGGCGCCCCCACCCACGAAGGTGGGGGGAAGGCTGCGACTCTTTTCAGAGATTTGGGAAGCCAGCATTCCCGACGAGTGGGTACGGTCTTCCGTGGCCACAGGCTACAAATTAGATTTCCTAAGGTTTCCTCCTCCTCATTTCCAGGAGTCGAGGATTCCAAACGATCCGCCTCGGATTCCGGCCAGCCTGGAACAGGGGCTGGGTTTCTACTCCAACCTATTCATCATCCCCAATGGAGATGTCAGGCCAATTTTGGACCTAAAGATGGTAAATGCATATCTAAAGATCCGCTCATTTCGGATGGAATCCGTGCGGTCAGCAGCTGCCACACTCCAGAAGGACGACTTCATGGCGTCCATAGACATAAAGGATGCCTACCTTCATGTTCCAATTTATCAGCCACATCAAAGATATCTACGCTTCATGGTGGCTTCGCGTCACTTCCAATTCGTGGCGCTTCCCTTCGGGTTGGCTACGGCCCCCCGGGTGTTCACGAAGGTCCTAGCTCCGATCCTAGCCAAGCTAAGGATCCAAGGGGTCACGATCCTAGCATACCTGGATGACCTCCTAGTCATAGACCACTCGTCTCCCGGCTTGGAGCGAGCAGTGGCCCTCACGGTCCAATACCTCGAGAGGTTCGGCTGGGTCCTAAATCGAGAAAAGTCAGCTTTCCAGCCCACAAGGCAGTTGGAATATCTCGGCATGAGATTAGACACAGAACAACAAGGAGTGTTCCTACCTCTGAGGAAGGTAAAAGCCATCAAGGAATTAATCCTACTGGTTCTAAGCAAGAAAGAACCGACTATTCGCCTATGTATGAGGTTACTAGGCAAGATGGTGGCCACATTCGAGGCGGTACCATACGCCCAGAGCCACACTCGCATCCTACAGGCAGCCATCCTGTCAGCATGGAGCAGAAGGCCACAGGCCTTGGATATCCCGTTGCCGCTCTCATCAAGAGTCCGACAAAGTCTGTGTTGGTGGTTAGACCCTCAGAATCTACTGAAAGGGAAGTCTTTCAGCCCAGTGGCTTGGAAGATAGTGACCACAGACGCCAGCCTGACGGGCTGGGGAGCAATTTTGGATGGTTGCACTCGCCAAGGTACTTGGGCAAAGCCAGAGAAGCAGTTGCCCATCAACATCTTGGAGCTCAGAGCTGCTCGACTAGCCCTCAGGGCTTGGACGTCAAAATTGCAGGGGTTCCCGGTGAGAATTCAATCAGACAATGCCACGGCCGTGGCATACATAAATCACCAAGGGGGAACCAGGAGTCAAGCCGCTCAGAGAGAGGTGAGCTTGATTCTCCTATGGGCAGAGGCTCATGTGCCCTGCATATCGGCAATATTCATTCCAGGAGTGGACAACTTTCAGGCGGACTTCTTAAGCCGCCAGACTCTATGGCCGGGGGAATGGTCTCTGCATCCACAAGTCTTTCAAGCACTCTACCAAAGATGGGGAGTGCCGGACGTGGATATCATGGCATCGAGACTCAACAAGAAACTAGACAGGTTCATATCCCGCTCAAGGGATCCGATGGCCTGCGGAACCGATGCGTTGGTTTGCCCTTGGCATCAGTTCAAACTTCTTTATGCGTTTCCCCCGCTCCAGTTACTACCCCGCCTGCTGCGCAGGATCCGGGTGGAGCACATACCAGTCATCCTGGTAGCTCCAGCATGGCCCAGAAGGGCATGGTACTCACTAATCTTAAGGATGGTAGTGGGAGACCCTTGGACTCTTCCTCTACGGCCAGACCTGCTATCGCAAGGTCCGATCCTCCACCCTGCCTTACGGCATCTAAATTTGACGGCCTGGAAGCTGAATCCCTGATTCTCAGGGGTAGAGGTCTGTCTCAGAAAGTAATCTCTACCCTAATCAGAGCCAGGAAACCGGTCTCTAGGGTGATTTATTACAGGGTCTGGAAGGCCTATGTAGGCTGGTGTGAGTCCAAGCGATGGCTTTCTCGCAAATTTACCATCGATAGAGTATTAAGTTTTCTCCAGCTAGGAGTGGATAAAGGATTGGCATTAAGCACAATCAAAGGACAGATTTCTGCTCTGTCAGTGTGGTTTCAGCGGCCGCTGGCCACCCACTCGCTGGTTAAGACCTTCCTTCAAGGGGTCTTACGTATTAGACCTCCAGTTAAATCCCCGCTTTGTCCGTGGGATTTAAATCTTGTTCTGTCAAGTTTACAGAAACAACCGTTTGAGCCGTTGGCTGATATTCCTTTGGTTCTACTGACAAGGAAGTTAGTATTTTTGGTTGCCATAGTTTCCGCAAGAAGAGTTTCGGAGCTGGCGGCCTTATCCTGTAAGGAACCATATCTTGTTTTTCATAAGGACAGGGTCGTTCTCCGCCCTCATCCTTCCTTCCTACCGAAGGTCATATCCAGTTTTCATTTGAACCAGGATTTGGTATTACCATCCTTCTTCCCTAAACCTACTTCCAGAAAGGAAGGGTTGCTGCATACCTTGGATATTGTCAGGGCCATGAAGGCCTATCTTAAAGCTACAAAGAAGATCCGGAAAACAGATGTGCTGTTCATTCTACCGGATGGGCCCAAGAAGGGGCAGGCAGCTGCAAAGTCCACCATTTCTAGGTGGATTAAGCAATTAATCACTCAGGCCTACGGCTTGAAAGGGTTGCCTCCTCCAGTATCATTAAAGGCTCATTCTACTAGAGCCATGGGCGCCTCCTGGGCAGCACACCACCAGATCTCTATGGCTCAAGTTTGCAAGGCGGCAACCTGGTCTTCTGTCCACACGTTTACAAAATTCTACAAGTTGGACGTAAGAAGGAATACTGATACTGCCTTCGGGCAGGCAGTGCTGCAGGCTGCAGTTTGAGACCCTCGGATTCCGGGGGCTCCTCTTTTTTGAGTTAAATTTAAAATTTAAAAATTATTTTTCTCAACTAAGTTGGATTTATTATGATTTGAGTATATCTCTAAATTAAATCCCTTTGTCTTGGAGATGTTCTCCCTCCCCTCATTGTAAGCATTGCTTTGGGACATCCCATATAGTAATGAATGCCGCTCTGTGTCCCGTGATGTACGATAAAGAAAAAGAGATTTTTAATACAGCTTACCTGTAAAATCTTTTTCTTGGAGTACATCACGGGACACAGAGCTCCCACCCCTCTTTTTTGAGGACCATTTTGGGAGGCATACTGCTTGCTACAAAACTGAGGTACTCCTCCTATGGGAGGGGGTTATATAGGGAGGGGCATTTCCTGTTTGAGATTGCCAGTGTCTACACCTGAAGGTACTCCATATAACCCATATAGTAATGAATGCCGCTCTGTGTCCCGTGATGTACTCCAAGAAAAAGATTTTACAGGTAAGCTGTATTAAAAATCTCTTTTTTGTTCTTTAAAAATGTTGCAAGCACTGAAATTATTAAAATTCTGCCATCAATCCAGCGTGCGTCTAACTTCCTGAAAACACTACCACTGCTGCACTAAAATCCCAAGTAGCATTACCAGCCCTGCCTGCTGGACTGCAAAACATAACGAATTAAAACGAAACAAGTTTTTCCCTTTTGCACATGCCTAGACATCACTGCTTGGGATTTTAGTAAAGCAGAGGCAGACTGGATTTCAGGCAGATCTGATGCTTTAGTAACAATAACAAGTCTAGCCATTAAAGAAATATCTGTAATACCCGGTGTCATGCAGTCAAGAATATTTCATAGATATACACTTTAGTGGCACTGTTTAAAGAGACAGGAATTAGTCCTGGCTTGGCACATTCACATTAGAGGTAAGCATGGTGATTGTAAAATATTGTTTAACCATTTTGCCTCTCTGGATGTACTATGTATGAACAGAGTGTTAAGGGTTTAAAACAAGCTCATGGTTGCCATAAGCTTGTATTTATTTTTTTCTGATGGTTTCTGACTGTCATGTAAAAGAAAAAAGAAATGAAAGGCTGTTTTGTGGATTTTTAGACAGAACTGTTCTATATTATATATGACAGAGTACCTTGTCATGGCTTGATAAAAGCTACCTGCGCCTGCTGTCGCTTATGCTGACCATACAAAAACAATGTCTTCCTTCAAAAAAATTTTTTTTTTAAAAACTTTAGTTGATTTTTAAATTGTTAGTGGGGTCAAATTCGAGGTTTGTTTTCGACCACAGTGACAGGAAAATTCTAAGAAGCAGAATAGCAATCTTCTTAGTCAAAGAAATCCCCCACCGACGCTTCTGGCTCCTCCTGCCCCAATAGCAAGCGGCCAAGTATAGTATAGGGTGCCCCTATAGCAAAGTAAAAAAAACTTCTGCCTTTAGGACCACTCACTTCCTGTCCAGGACTACATGTCCCATGAGGCATTGCTCTTCACAAATTCTCAGGCACTTCCTGTCATGCATTGATGGTGTACTGAGCTGTATGTGTGCTGCACTGTATTTCCTGATATGTAAACAAATAATGCATTCTGTATGCAGGCCAACTAATTGGCTGGCTGATTAATCGATTCTGAAAATAGTTGACAACTATTTTTATAATCGATTAATCGATTAGTTGTTTCGGGCCTACACCATTTATAGTGGAACACAGTATGGTAACTATGATTTCTCTCTCTTTTTCCTCAGGGCGATTGGTCACATCATGTCTTCCCTGTTCTATCCGCTGGTCACGTTTGTTCTTCTGGTGGTCTGTGTGGCATACTGGGGCATTACCGCTCTGTATCCTTTTTGTCTTTTATGTCACAATATTGCACTGCGCATCCCCCAAACATAGTCGCCTTCTTATGTACCAAACAAATACAAATGCGCACGCAGTCTCTCAGTTCCTGAGTGTGCACAACTACCGTGTTTCCCCAAAAATAAGACACTGTCTTATATTTATTTTTCCTCCAGAAATCACACTATGGCTTATTTTCGGGGGATGTCTTATTTTTTTTACCGGCAAGTATGGTATAACAGCATGGAGCCGACCTTACCGTATTTATGGGGCTGCCGACACCTCTCCGGTCACTTGGAGAGTCACTGTGGAGCAGATAAGAAGGGCTGCACGACTTCTTTACAGCTCCTGAGCTCAGCACCAGTACATTACGCCTATCACGTCTTGTTTTCCCGCTCCCGCGCCGCTACGCATACGACACGCCATCGCTACGTCTTATTTTCGGGGATTCGACACGCCATTGCTACGTCTTATTTTCGCAGGGATGTCTTATATTTCGATCTTGTGTCGAAATCCCGCTACGGCTTATTTTCGGAGTACGTCTTATTTTCGGGGAAACACGGTATAAGAAATAAAGTCCTGTCGTTGTTTACATTTAACTGCAGGGTTCTTTTTTATGATTGACATTCCCCTCGTCATCCTTCTTTTTTTTTTTTTTTTTTTGCAAATCAATTTTTTAAATGAGTGAATAGAAGGAACAAACTCAAAATGCCAACCCCCGCAGGGGAGACCACTTGTGTAAAGAACAATTGGGTTGACCGTAAACAAAATAAGAAAATAAAAAGGCCTAAAAGGAAAGAACAAGAAATTGGCTCACGCAACAGTCTGCATCACTCCAGGACAAGCTCAGGTTTGTTTCCTTATAGGTGATAAGGAATGATGATCAGAGGTAGAATGACTAGGCTCCATTCACACCTAGGCAGACAAATTCGCTGCGTTTTGTCGCCACAAATCGCGGTACAAATAGCGGCGTTTTGTACCGCGATTTGCGGCGACAAAACGCCAGTATTGTCCGCCTAGATGTGCCCCAGATTGACCCCCTCTATGGAGATGGTTCCCATCTCCTAGCCGAACGCCGAAAGCCGCCTGAAAAAAAGGTCCGGGACCTTTTTTCAGGCGACCGGCGTTCAGCGTGGAGATGTGAACCATCTCCATAGAGGGACATGTGTTTTCATCCCTCTGGCGGCTGTGGCGTAGCACTACAGGCGTAAAAACGCCTAGATGTGAATGGGGGCTAAGGCTAGGTCCTGCACAGGGTCTTACGAGTTTGTATCAACAGCCATGGTGGGGTGTTCCAGCCATACTTTGTGAAACTTTTTCTTCCTGCCTCTGTTCTTGCAAGTGTCCTGATATAAGGGAAGTTTGACTAAATTTAACTAAACACTTCCAAAAGGTAAGAGTAGGGGCAGCTGTTTTTTCCCCCAGTGCGTCATGATCGGTTTCCTGGCATATAGTACTGCTTGGATCTTGAAGAAGGGGAACCCCCCCCCAAAAGCTTGTCCTGAAAAATTGTATGTTAGTGCAAATAAAAAAAGTATCACGGACAGTACTCTGGCATAGTAAAGGAAGAGGCCCAATAAAGTTCTCTCAGCAGTTGTGGGGCACATGGGTTCAAAGAAGCCCACAAGTCAAAGCTTATGGTGCAGGGTTATATGGGACAAGACCACTTTGTTAATCACTTCTATCACCTCCGCCTAGAATTGTAATATGAGAGGAAGGGTGAGAAAATATGAAAGAAGTTCCTATCTGTTAGGTGGCACTGCCAACATATAGGGGGCAGAGCTGGATTTAAAGTGTTGCTAAACCCAGAATTCACTATATCTGGTCTCTCGAAGTATAAAGAACATGGAAATGCAACTATTTTATTAAATATAAACTGGTAAATACCCTTTTCTCATCAGCAATATTAAAGTGGAGCTCAACCCAAAAGGGGAAGCTCCGCTTGCCACATTTGGCACCTTTGGGAGGGGTGGGGGGGTGCAGGTACCTGTTTTTGACAGGTACCCGTCCCCACTTTCAGGTGACCTCACTGCGGTGAGATACCCCGGAAGTTCAACCCCCTCCTCCATTCACAAAGTGCAGCGTGCTTCACGCATGCACAGTAGGGAACTGGCTGGAGGCGGTGGGAGGGCTGGAGCTCTGCTTTAAGCAGTCTTGTGACTTGTATCATAATGTAGGAGGAGTTTTCATTCTCATCTGACTATCCTATGAGGCTGAATGATCCCTGACCCTTTGTCTAGACCAGGGATGCCCAACCAGTGCCCCGGGGGCCACATGTGGCCCGCGGAGCCCTCTGATTTGGCCCGCGACCTCTGGTTCTGGGATGGAATAGAATAGAATACTGTTATTAAAGGTCATTTTATTACTAAAATCATAGTGTATATATGGGCATATCTCTTCTGCGGTGGTTACTGGGCTGCTTTCAAACTGATCTGCGGGTTACCTGCACTGAGCCATAGACTTCTGTTATTACCTGCGAGTTTGGTGAGCTTTCTGAAAGTGCACCAAACCTGCAGAATATAATCAAAGTCTATTGCAAAGTGCAGGAAAGCCAAAGGTACACTGCGTTGTACCCACGGTGCAGGAAAACCGCAGCGCATCAGTGTGAAAGCAGCCATGGGCCCCTTTCACGCGGTCAGTCCGACCCAATTCGACCCTCCATGCACCTCTCCTAAGAAGTGGCAGACGTAAAATTACTTGCGTCCTACCCTCAATCCGATTTGCTAAAAAAAATTAATAAAAATAGTGGGCTGTGTCCGTGTCCGCTCTGCATATGCAGAGCCGACATCCTGTCCACTCGCTCTGCTCATTGTTGCCCGCGACCGGTTACTAAGTCGCCCTCACTCTTCAAGAGGTTGGGCAGCCCTGGTCTAGCCAGTGCTGATCCACGTGCACCCTCCCCCAAAACGATAAAATAAATAAACACTCTAGCAATACACACCAACCTGAGCATGTGCAGCCTGACGAAGGGGTCTTGCGTGACGCCGAAGCGTTGCACTCTTCTTATCTTGTGATCATGCAATAAACAATCCGTTTGGATGTTACTTTGTGTCAATCGATGGTGTGCTGGCAAATATCTACTTTGTGACTTGAACCAGTATCCAGCTGGTTGTTGCTGCAGCACCCAAACGTGTGCAATGGGAATATGAAGTATTATATTTCTTTATCGTACATCACGGGACACAGAGCGGCATTCATTACTATATGGGTTATATGGAGTACCTTCAGGTGTAGACACTGGCAATCTCAAACAGGAAATGCCCCTCCCTATATAACCCCCTCCCATAGGAGGAGTACCTCAGTTTTTCCGCCAGTGTCTTAGGTGTTAGTCATGGTTTAGCTTGCCTCCACATCCTTGGGATTAGGTGAGCTAACCGGTTCTGTCCAAAAAAGCCTCAGCGCTAAAGTGGTCAGTAACCGGACCCCAAACCCTTGGGGTATAGCCCATAATGCTTTTCTTTTTAGAGAGCTGGACCCTGGGCCCAGAACTTAGAAACCTTTGGGTGCCTAATGTTTCTGTTGCCAGAGTGCTATATGGGCCCAGGACAGTGGATCCTTCATAGGAACCCAGGGCCTGAAGGTCTAGACATCCCCACCGAGATGGGGGAAGATTGGGCCTCTTGCTTGGCAAAGTCCTGCGGCATGGAGCAGGTAAGTGAGGGGAAAACTTGCGGAACTTGGTTCTTAGCAGGTTTTTTCTGGGGGGTCACAGGGGACATGCCTAAAGTTATGCACTGCATCTGGCAAACTAGTCACATATCATAAAGATAGGATGGCTCTATATGTATTATTCCCCATAAGATGTGACCTCCCTTGTAGTGTTGGAAAAGCATTGAGTGGGGCCTGTGTTATATAAAAATATATGTGTGTGTCAGAGAGCTGTGCTTACCTGCAAGCCTCCAGGCGATGCTCCATTCAGTCTTCCTCCTCACGGCCTGCAAAGCAGGCAAAACGCTGACCTCCTCATGGCTGCAGTTTGCTGGAGCAGAGAGGTCCCTTCCTCCCAACCCCACCCCCCCCCTGTCGGGAGGGGCATTTCCTGTTTGAGATTGCTGGGGGGGAAGGGCGGGTCAGTGGCTTAAGGAAGGGGCGGCCCTTCCTTGTTTGTTCCATATAGCTCATTCAATACTTTGGAACTGAGGAGGAAAGACCAGAACGGCAAGCACGGGGCGCCGAGGACACACAGTGGCCAGAAAGAATATTGCAGTCTTCAGAAAGACTGTTTTCAAGCCTAGGAATAGGCTGTTTCTTTTCCATCTCATAGTTTTTCTTGCAATACTACTCAGGGGGACAGAATGTTTTTTCTTTCCTAGATTTGAAAAAAAAAAAAAAAAAAAAGATTTTTTTTTGAAAAAAAAAAAGAGAAGTGTCATCTAGGGGAGAGGAAGCATTTTTTATCCCCCAAACAGGTGTTTGGGCATTTAACTATTTATAAGTCCCAGGTACCAATAAGTAGCAGGTGTACCTCGGTATTGTACCATGGCATCAAAAAACAAGGGTACAAGAGGTGGGGATTCCCCCAGAGAGTCTGAGGTCTCGGACAATGCTATGCCGCTGCTTTCCCCACAGGGAGCCTTGGGGCCATCGGGATCTGGGGCTGGAGCTGACGCGGGTCAGTCCAACCCTAAGATGGTCACGGAGGAGGTATTACTCACCTCTTTAAAAGAGATGCAGAAAAGCATGGGTAAAATGATAGCCGCAGCTATGCGGGGCAGTAAGCGGAATAGATCTCCGTCGCCCGAGCGCGGACCCTCAGAAGAGGAGGTCCTTTCCTCAGGGGAATTGGACGACCTCTTGGACAAGGACCAAGTAGGTTCAGGGATCGAAGATCCGGATACAGAGGAGTCTGGGGCAGTCTCCCTGAGGGAGAGCTGGTGGATTCAAGGATTGTCGGACTTGGTCCATAGGGCATTCAACTTGCCAGTACCAGATCTCCAGGTATCGACGGTTTCAGCTTTGGGTTCACTGAGGGCGCCTCAAAGCAATGCTGTGTTTCCGATCCATCCTCTATTAGAGGGAGTTTTGTTCCAAGATTGGAACAAGCCAGATAAGATCTTCTTACCACCTAAGAAGTTCTCTGTCCTATATCCTATGGAAGAAAAATTTTCCAAAAGATGGGCTACTCCTGCAGTGGACGCAGCCATCTCATGTGTTAACAAATCGTTAACATGCCCTGTAGAAAACATACAGGTGTTCAAGGATCCAGTTGATAAGCGCTTGGAAGCACTACTTAAGAACTCCTTCACTACTGCAGGGGCAGTAGTACAGCCAGCTGTGGCTGCGATTGGGGTCGCTCAAGCATTATCGGATCAATTTAAGCAGATGCTTAAACTTATTCCTGCCCAGCAGGCAGAAGAATTTTCGGATGTCCCTAAGGCCATATGTTTTACGGTAGACGCAATCAAGGATTCTATCCAGCAAGCGTCACGTTTATCGTTATCCCTTATCCATATGAGAAGACTCTTATGGTTAAAAAGCTGGGAGGCTGAGCCCCCATGCAAGAAGCTCCTGGTAGGGTTCCCCTTCCATGGAGGACGACTCTTCGGAGAAGACCTAGATAAATACATTCAGACCATTTCAAACGGCAAGAGTACTCTCTTGCCAACTAAGAAGAAGGTTCAGGGGCCTGCGTTTAAACGACAGTATTCCCCTGGGCAGGGGCCCTCTAATGCCAAGCAGTATCGACGGCCTCCTGCAAAAGCAAACTTCGGCTTCAACAGCAAATCACAAGGACAGGCTGTTAGAGGCAAAAGGCAGTGGTTTCGCAAACCAGCAAAACCAGCCCCCAAGCCAACCTTATGAAGGGGCGCCCCCACCCACGAAGGTGGGGGGAAGGCTGCGACTCTTTTCAGAGATTTGGGAAGCCAGCATTCCCGACGAGTGGGTACGGTCTTCCGTGGCCACAGGCTACAAATTAGATTTCCTAAGGTTTCCTCCTCCTCATTTCCAGGAGTCGAGGATTCCAAACGATCCGCCTCGGATTCCGGCCAGCCTGGAACAGGGGCTGGGTTTCTACTCCAACCTATTCATCATCCCCAATGGAGATGTCAGGCCAATTTTGGACCTAAAGATGGTAAATGCATATCTAAAGATCCGCTCATTTCGGATGGAATCCGTGCGGTCAGCAGCTGCCACACTCCAGAAGGACGACTTCATGGCGTCCATAGACATAAAGGATGCCTACCTTCATGTTCCAATTTATCAGCCACATCAAAGATATCTACGCTTCATGGTGGCTTCGCGTCACTTCCAATTCGTGGCGCTTCCCTTCGGGTTGGCTACGGCCCCCCGGGTGTTCACGAAGGTCCTAGCTCCGATCCTAGCCAAGCTAAGGATCCAAGGGGTCACGATCCTAGCATACCTGGACGACCTCCTAGTCATAGACCACTCGTCTCCCGGCTTGGAGCGAGCAGTGGCCCTCACGGTCCAATACCTCGAGAGGTTCGGCTGGGTCCTAAATCGAGAAAAGTCAGCTTTCCAGCCCACAAGGCAGTTGGAATATCTCGGCATGAGATTAGACACAGAACAACAAGGAGTGTTCCTACCTCTGAGGAAGGTAAAAGCCATCAAGGAATTAATCCTACTGGTTCTAAGCAAGAAAGAACCGACTATTCGCCTATGTATGAGGTTACTAGGCAAGATGGTGGCCACATTCGAGGCGGTACCATACGCCCAGAGCCACACTCGCATCCTACAGGCAGCCATCCTGTCAGCATGGAGCAGAAGGCCACAGGCCTTGGATATCCCGTTGCCGCTCTCATCAAGAGTCCGACAAAGTCTGTGTTGGTGGTTAGACCCTCAGAATCTACTGAAAGGGAAGTCTTTCAGCCCAGTGGCTTGGAAGATAGTGACCACAGACGCCAGCCTGACGGGCTGGGGAGCAATTTTGGATGGTTGCACTCGCCAAGGTACTTGGGCAAAGCCAGAGAAGCAGTTGCCCATCAACATCTTGGAGCTCAGAGCTGCTCGACTAGCCCTCAGGGCTTGGACGTCAAAATTGCAGGGGTTCCCGGTGAGAATTCAATCAGACAATGCCACGGCCGTGGCATACATAAATCACCAAGGGGGAACCAGGAGTCAAGCCGCTCAGAGAGAGGTGAGCTTGATTCTCCTATGGGCAGAGGCTCATGTGCCCTGCATATCGGCAATATTCATTCCAGGAGTGGACAACTTTCAGGCGGACTTCTTAAGCCGCCAGACTCTATGGCCGGGGGAATGGTCTCTGCATCCACAAGTCTTTCAAGCACTCTGCCAAAGATGGGGAGTGCCGGACGTGGATATCAGGGCATCGAGACTCAACAAGAAACTAGACAGGTTCATATCCCGCTCAAGGGATCCGATGGCCTGCGGAACCGATGCGTTGGTTTGCCCTTGGCATCAGTTCAAACTTCTTTATGCGTTTCCCCCGCTCCAGTTACTACCCCGCCTGCTGCGCAGGATCCGGGTGGAGCACATACCAGTCATCCTGGTAGCTCCAGCATGGCCCAGAAGGGCATGGTACTCACTAATCTTAAGGATGGTAGTGGGAGACCCTTGGACTCTTCCTCTACGGCCAGACCTGCTATCGCAAGGTCCGATCCTCCACCCTGCCTTACGGCATCTAAATTTGACGGCCTGGAAGCTGAATCCCTGATTCTCAGGGGTAGAGGTCTGTCTCAGAAAGTAATCTCTACCCTAATCAGAGCCAGGAAACCGGTCTCTAGGGTGATTTATTACAGGGTCTGGAAGGCCTATGTAGGCTGGTGTGAGTCCAAGCGATGGCTTTCTCGCAAATTTACCATCGATAGAGTATTAAGTTTTCTCCAGCTAGGAGTGGATAAAGGATTGGCATTAAGCACAATCAAAGGACAGATTTCTGCTCTGTCAGTGTGGTTTCAGCGGCCGCTGGCCACCCACTCGCTGGTTAAGACCTTCCTTCAAGGGGTCTTACGTATTAGACCTCCAGTTAAATCCCCGCTTTGTCCGTGGGATTTAAATCTTGTTCTGTCAAGTTTACAGAAACAACCGTTTGAGCCGTTGGCTGATATTCCTTTGGTTCTACTGACAAGGAAGTTAGTATTTTTGGTTGCCATAGTTTCCGCAAGAAGAGTTTCGGAGCTGGCGGCCTTATCCTGTAAGGAACCATATCTTGTTTTTCATAAGGACAGGGTCGTTCTCCGCCCTCATCCTTCCTTCCTACCGAAGGTCATATCCAGTTTTCATTTGAACCAGGATTTGGTATTACCATCCTTCTTCCCTAAACCTACTTCCAGAAAGGAAGGGTTGCTGCATACCTTGGATATCGTCAGGGCCATGAAGGCCTATCTTAAAGCTACAAAGAAGATCCGGAAAACAGATGTGCTGTTCATTCTACCGGATGGGCCCAAGAAGGGGCAGGCAGCTGCAAAGTCCACCATTTCTAGGTGGATTAAGCAATTAATCACTCAGGCCTACGGCTTGAAAGGGTTGCCTCCTCCAGTATCATTAAAGGCTCATTCTACTAGAGCCATGGGCGCCTCCTGGGCAGCACACCACCAGATCTCTATGGCTCAAGTTTGCAAGGCGGCAACCTGGTCTTCTGTCCACACGTTTACAAAATTCTACAAGTTGGACGTAAGAAGGAATACTGATACTGCCTTCGGGCAGGCAGTGCTGCAGGCTGCAGTTTGAGACCCTCGGATTCCGGGGGCTCCTCTTTTTTGAGTTAAATTTAAAATTTAAAAATTATTTTTCTCAACTAAGTTGGATTTATTATGATTTGAGTATATCTCTAAATTAAATCCTTTTGTCTTGGAGATGTTCTCCCTCCCCTCATTGTAAGCATTGCTTTGGGACATCCCATATAGTAATGAATGCCGCTCTGTGTCCCGTGATGTACGATAAAGAAAAAGAGATTTTTAATACAGCTTACCTGTAAAATCTTTTTCTTGGAGTACATCACGGGACACAGAGCTCCCACCCCTCTTTTTTGAGGACCATTTTGGGAGGCATACTGCTTGCTACAAAACTGAGGTACTCCTCCTATGGGAGGGGGTTATATAGGGAGGGGCATTTCCTGTTTGAGATTGCCAGTGTCTACACCTGAAGGTACTCCATATAACCCATATAGTAATGAATGCCGCTCTGTGTCCCGTGATGTACTCCAAGAAAAAGATTTTACAGGTAAGCTGTATTAAAAATCTCTTTTTTCAGTATAATTTGAGGGTTGCCGTCTATAGTAACTACATTTCTGTGTTATGGACAGGGGCGTCGGGAGGGCCAGGCTTGGGGGGCTGGAGCCCCGAATGGGACCCCGAAAAGCCCTGAGTTTGAATTGAATGATGCATTATATTGTTGGCCCTGAGCGTCGGGAACCATCTGATCGCGGCTGGGGCCGAGTGTGGCCGAGTTCGGGTGAGTGCGGCTGGGGCCGAGTGTGGCCGAATTCGGGTGAGTGCGGCTGGGGCCGAGTGTGGCCGAGTTCGGGTGAGTGCGGCTGGGGCCGAGTGTGGCTGAGTTCGGCCGAGTGTGTCGGAGTTCAGGTGAGTGCGGCTGGGGCCGAGTTTGGCCAAAAGTGGCCGAGTGCCATAGGTCCTGCCTTCTGGAGCCTGCAGCGCCAATGCCAGGACCATGGGACGTGTGACGTCCATCATAGCCTGCAGAGTCCCCAGAAGGCAGGAATTTCAAATGCAGCCGCCAAACAATATCCCTGCTCGGGCGGGCGGCTCTCCTCCTCGGCATGGCAGCTCCTCTCCTCCATGGCATGGCAGCTCCTCTCCTCCTCCTCCTCGGCATGGCAGCTCCTCTCCTCCTCCTCCTCGGCATGGCAGCTCCTCTCCTCCTCCTTGGCATGGCAGCTCCTCTCTCCTCCTCCTCGGCATGGCAGCACCTCTCTCCTCCTCCTCGGCATGGCAGCTCCTCTCTCCTCCTCCTCGGCATGGCAGCTCCTCTCTCCTCCTCCTCGGCATGGCAGCTCCTCTCTCCTCCTCCTCGACATGGCAGCTCCTCTCTCCTCCTCCTTGGCATAGCAGCTCCTCTCCTCCTCGGCATGGCAGCTCCTCTCCTCCTCCTCGGCATGGCAGCTCCTCTCTCCTCCTCCTTGGCATGGCAGCTCCTCTCTCCTCCTCGGCATGGCAGCTCCTCCTCCTCGGCATGGCAGCTCCTCTCTCCTCCTCGGCATGGCAGCTCCTCTCTCCTCCTCGGCATGGCAGCTCCTCTCCTCCTCCTCGGCATGGCAGCTCCTCTCTCCTCCTCCTCGGCATTGCAGCTCCTCTCTCCTCCTCCTTGGCATTGCAGCTCCTCTCCTCCTCCTCGGCATTGCAGCTCCTCTCCTCCTCCTCGGGTATTGCAGCTCCTCTCCTCCTCCTCGGCATGGCAGCTCCTCTCCTCCTCCTCGGCATGGCAGCTCCTCTACTCTCTGACAGTGATGAGTGACTGCCTGCTCCCTGCTGTGACCGCACACCACGGCTGAGCTCAGGTAAGTCAGTGTGTGTATCTATGCCATTGTCACTCAGTAGGTCAGTGTGTGTTAAGGTCATGCAGGTGACTGGTCAGTGTAGGCAGGTCAGTGGTCAGCATTGATGGGCACTGGTAAGTCACACAACACCACCGCCCAGCCCCAAAAAAACACTACGCCACATACAACAACACTAATCCCCCCCCGGTTCCGGCCTTGGACTTCGGGCTGAAGCCCCTGGTGTTTTTGCCACCTAGCAACGCCCCTGGTTATGGAATGAATGGGTATCAATAGGATTGTGTGTTACAAAGCTCATAAATAAAACTGGACTGTGTTAACGTTTCTGGATGTTTTGCCCAGAGCTAGAGTTCTACTTTAAGGCTCCTTAACATAACTCAGATATCTGGCAACCGCAGGAGGACCAATGTTCATCATATCCGCTACAAACAGCAGCACTCCCGGGTGTGGTGACATAAAGGGAAATGAAAGTTGTGATCCAATGGTGAGTGCCACTCTTCCCTCCCTGGTCATTATAACTTGAGGACAACCATTCAGTGTACCATGAATAAACCTAAACTGGAAACACACAGATTTTTTTGCCAATCAGTTTGTTTGGGATGCCATCTATGTCTACATAATTTATTGTCCGTATTTGTACTAGACCAAGCAAACATTTTTTTAATTTTAAATCTTTTGTGCTTATGTAGGCGCATATTGGGGATTAACCTGATAGGCCTGAATTGGCATGATGTGGTCCTCCATGCTTTGATTGCTTTGGAAATAAACTTCATATTGGTTATAAACAAATAAATATTTTGGGGTCACATGGGATCGAAGTGAAATTATGTCTATTGGATTGTAAGCTCTTCTGAGCAGGGCCCTCTTAACCACTTAATCACCAGGCCTATTTTGGCACTTCTCTCCTTCATTTAAAAATCACAATTTTTTTTGCTAGAAAATTAATCAGAACCCCCAAACATTATATATATTTTTTGTCACACCGTATTTGCGCAGCGGTCTTACAAGCACACTTTTTTTGTGAAAAATTCATTTTTTTGAATTAAAAAATAAGACAACAATAATTTTTGCCCAAATTTTTTATATATTGTGAAAGATAATGTTACGCCGAGTAAAATGATACCCAACATGTCACGCTTAAAAATTGTGCCCGCTCGTGGCATGGCGTCAAACTTTTACCCTTAAAAATCT